>NC_141684.1:28332500-29532500 GCF_028749965.1 Puma concolor | reverse complement strand
GCACCTGAGGTAATTAGGTAAAGGTCACAGATTACAAATAAAACAAGCAAACGTAAATTACCTCTTAAGATTTCTTCCATCTGTATTGGGAGTGTATTTCTAGAGCTTAATTCCAACACAGGTATTTTGAAGAGAAATGAGAGAAGTCCAAACCATCGTCACCCTTAAACGGGCTAAGTGAACAGAACAATACACCTTGAAAATATTTCAAAACAAGTGGCTGGTTTGAGCTACATAACTGGTAAAGCAAAAGGAAAACTATGGCCATAAGGTTTAGTGTGACTGAATCTTAAACTTGAATTCTATAATTCTCAGCTGAATGTGTTGGAATACTAAGGACAATACATCTTAGTAAAACTGAATCCAAACACTTTTGGTCTGCTCTTAAAGATTGAAGGAGTTACATCACTATAAACTGTTAAATCTATAAATTTGATAGAAGAGAGAAAGGATTAACTTTTTGGAGGAAAATCAGATTTTAAATTGTCTACCAATGATTCTGTAAATTCTATAAATACTGTAGTCAACATTATTTTTGCCTCTCAACTACAACTCACAAAGGAGTTGGAATCTTCATGCATGGAATAAGGAAATTCAATGTGAAAGAGAGAGCATCCAGAAACAACTAGTCAGCCCTAGGTTCAAAGAAAATTTTTTTTTCAGATGTTTGGAATCACTCATTTCTCTTGAAGGAAGCAGAGGATGAAAATCTCTTGCAATTTATTTTTTTCTTATCTTTAGTTGTCCACAGTAAATAGCCATCCAAACCAAGATTTGGCTGAGGGAATGTAAGTGTTTAGAATAATACTCATGAAAAAGTCTTACAGAGCTCTATAGTAACAAATACATTTTTCTCTCCTCCCTTCCTCCCCCCTCCTGCCTATCAAGTTTTTGTTTCTCCTAAAAGATGACTTTCCTCTGAACAGGCAATTTCATCGGACTTTATTTCATCAGACTATCATCCAAGACTAAACCTGGACATGAATTAAGTGAAAGTGTAAATATTCTTTCAAATATATTTATATGTAAGAAAATATCTTGTTCTTCTGAACACTTTCTTGAGATCATGTTTCAAGTATGGAAAAACTGATGCTTCTGGCATCACAGTGGGGCTCAGGTGTGGTGTTGAGCTGCTTGATGTGGCTTTTTCCTCACAGAAACAAGCCGAGGTTTGGCATTTCAGAGCTGCAGTGAGAAGCCAATAGTGGCTTCATAAATGAAAACTACTGCAGGAATTCGTTTAAGGGAACAAACGGCTCTTCCTATTCTTAAGGATCTCACAGTCCAGTGAGGAAATACAAAACCAATGTGATATCTCAAGATATAAATGTAGGCAATATTTAGAATATGAATTGGAGATGTCAGAAATGTTTTTTTAAGATGCAGTTGTTAGAATAGTTTATGTATTGTGATTCTATTTTATGAATTATATTTAGAAGTATCAATTAATTTAAATGTTAATTTCATTGATTACACAGGGGGAAAAAGGTCAGATAAGGCCCTGTAGTTTTTTGTTTATATGTTTGGTCTATAAGAATAATCTCAAATCACTCAGCAGAAGATCTCATTTACAAAGTTACACATTGGGGAATAGTTTTGTTTCTGAGATGGTTAGCTATCTGATGTAATATAAATCTTGATGGTTCTAATTCTAATATTCAAATAATCTCTTTTGAAAAGAGTAGCTGTAAATATTTGTCTACAGTGTTGTTAGGCCTATTGACATTCTTCTACACCAAATACATTCATGGAAAATCCAATCTGGAGTGAATGATTTATGTTCCAGAAATCAGGTCCGGAAAAATAAAGGGGCTCAGTGAAATGGTACAGCTGGGACAACACATTGTTATAACTGTCAAATCTGGATCCAGCAAGAAAACAAAAGACAGTTTTGTGACCAATAAAGAGCAAATTCACATAATGGTTGCCTGTATGACCTCATGGAGGAACATCTGGGTCAAGTCCATACCACAGGCTCTCAACTAGAATAATGGAAATGAAAGTACTTTGAAAATTATAATAGAAGGATGTGCTAAGCAGTGGAGCTGGCTAGAGCTGCAACTTATTTGATCCCTGAAGCAACATTCATAAGTGATTATTTTGTTCCTCTCAGAATAATGGACCTAACTTTTGTTCATATGACTTTTCTTTGACTTGCAACAAAGAGAGAGTATGAACTTTCTCAAGAATGTTATGGACTGATACTGATAAAAATGGAGACTTTCCAAAATAGAAAAACAGGGGCGCCTGGGTGGCTCAGTCGGTTGGGCGACTGACTTCAGCTCAGGTCATGATCTCGCGGTCCATGAGTTCGAGCCCCGCATTGGGCTCTGTGCTGACAGCTCAGAGCCTGGAGCCTGTTTCAGATTCTGTGTCTCCCTCTCTCTGACCCTCCCCCATTCATGCTCTGTCTCTCTCTGTCTCAAAAATAAATAAACGTTAAAAAAAATTTTAAAAAACAAAATAGAAAAACAGATACAGCATGGCAACAGAATAAGAATCCACCTAACTAGAGGTCTGAATTCAGAAGTCAACAAGAACATTCTCTATATTTCTGGAATGACATTAAGTGCTCCAGTGAGAAGCCAAGTGTTCACTCCATAGCCAGGAATAATAAACCATTCCCACTTTGGTACATTTAAGAATTACCTGGAAACTTATCTTAAAATGTACTTTATTTGGCCCTGCCCCAATAGATTCTCACTTATTAGGTGATTTTAATGCCTGTAGTCCCCGACCACATCTTGAAAACCACTGAGTGCTGGTCCCTCAGGTAGAGCCTTCAAGGCTCTTACTTATTGCACAATTCTTAATAAACAACTACATGGAAAATCTCTTGAGAGTAAGCCTATTTCATCTTTGTATTCCACAAGTTATTTAGACTTGGATGATGGCTCTGTCTGTTAAATGGATGAACAAATCAATGAATCCCAAACTAAGGAATATATTTTAAAATCTGGTGATGCCCAATTTGCCTATAAACCTATCCTCACAATAAGATAACTAGTTCTATTTGGGTTTTTTTGTTTGTTTTTAAACAGTTTTCCTTTCAGTGAAAGGCACTGCATTAAGTGTATTAAGTGTACTGGATCGTGGTCAGAACAACCCCTTATATATGCATAATGCTTGAAATTTCAGTAGCACTTTCATCTCCTAATTTAATAATTCTCCTAATTTAATAATGAAAAATTAAGAAGGCAAACACATTGTCTTTGTCCCCAGGAGATTATAATCTAGTGACAACATATGAAAAAAGAAATACATAAGAAATACTGAATATGTAATTGGAAGCCAAGTTGTATGATTTCAGACTATAAATAACTGAGTGCCTCAGAGGAAAAGGGGCCTCAGTGGGACTTGAATTAAGCAGGACTTTGGAAAAAAGATAGGACTTCTTTTAAGGATACATTTGATTTAGGTCATTAAAGGAAAAACAGTTCACATGGGAGAAATAAGATGAGTGAAGGCAGGGAGACACAATAGATCTTAGAGAAGACCTCTGGACATTAAGGATAGATATCTGAAGCAAGCCCATTTTCATGGGCGCCTGGGTGGCTTGGTCGGTTAAGCGTCCGACTTCGGCTCAGGTCATGATCTCACGGTCCATGAGTTCGAGCCCCGGGTCGGGCTCTGTGCTGACCGCTCAGATCCTGGAGCCTGTTTCAGATTCTGTGTCTCCCTCTCTCTCTGCCCCTCCCCTGTTCATGCTCTGTCTCTCTCTGTCTCAAAATTAAATAAACGTTAAAAAAAAATTGAAGCAAGTCCATTTCCTAAGGGGTTAATCAAGGAAGACAGCTAGTCCTTTATATTTGCCACCACCAATAAAGCCCCAAGTAAGGGGAAAAAATGAATGAAGTCAAGTTATTTTTGGTGAGAAAATATTCACCCATATGCTATGAATATGAATATGGAGGAAAATAAAAGCTTCTAGGTCAGCACTGTTTGTTTTCTAAACTTCGTGAATTTTGCTATGTATATAAAATATACTACACTGTCTCATAAGTGCTATAATTCTAAAAGCGTTCTTATAGTCTTGATATTCCAAGTGAAAAATATATGTGTATACATATGTATTGTTTCTATATCATATTGTCACAATATATAAAAGTATTTATACCTATGTATATTATTCAAGGGTCCGTAACAACTCTGGACTTATCAAATTGTGATAAACATAGAGATCAGAGCTAGCTCAGGAACCTAGGCCCTTCACGAACTTAAGCTTCAGGATTAAATATAAAATCAAAAAGCATGTACTGCTTAGCTTCAGATTACTTCTGACAACATCAAATACCTGCATGTTGCTTATGGTGTGCTTCTGAATGTACTGGCTTCCTTCTATCAGTTTTAGAAAGTTATATGCTGACTCGCTTCGTGGGAATTAACTGCTGTGTCCATGAGGGACAAAGACTCTTCTATAAGAAAGTGCAGTATTATGTGTGCTGCTGTGAGAAACTGTGTGTGTGTTCCAATATGTGTACTGTGAACAATAAAGAATCAAACTGAAAGATCTGGCCCTTTAGCTTTCTTTTTTTCCTAATTATTTAATTTTGGGTGTAACTTAACCCTAAACCACTTGCCTAGAAGACTTCATTTTAATCCAGTGGCACTCAACATGAGCACTGAGGGTTTGTTTGTTTGTTTGTTTGTTTGTTTGTTTTGAGATGATTATAAGTAATACACAGACATTTCCAATTTTAATAATAAGTTTAATGTGTATTGGAATGAATAAATATAACTACCTCATCAAATTCATGATGTCATTCATATTAATGAACTCACTTAATGTTGTTCTAAGACAAAAACCATAAGGGTTAAATAAGCTGAAGTTTGAGCAACACTGTTGAAGTAATTCTTTCAAATGTCTCTGTCTCTTTTTAAACAATAGCAAAGTAAACTCAAATACTTGTATGTTATTGTAAAGCCTATTGCTCCATTACCTTTTGATTCCAAGTAATCTCCAATATATGTGAAATAGGGCAAAAATACACAGACTATAAAGTTCAGCTCTGTGTGAAAGTGGGTTTAGTTAGTCCCTGGAGCCATCATTCTAGTAAACAGACTCCATTTGATAAAGTTCATTTGGGCATGTAAAAGGAAATGCTTGATGAAGTAAATCTCAAGCTTCACTTGAATGACCTCACTCTTCCACACTTGAAGAACACGTGGAAAAGTAAATAAAAAATATACTTGAAGCCCGGTAGCACTCAGTGAACAAAAGAGGATTCTTTGAGTCTCTTTATTCAATAATAAAACACTGTTGCTACCACTAACACTACCTACCTTTCAAAGTATTTGTTCTTATATATGATGCTTAGTACTTGCATCCTATGTAAATTTTTCTTAGTCTCTCCAGATAATTAGTATAGTGGGATTATACCAAGTAGCATATTCCTCTTTCTCAGAACTCCTGAAAACGCTGTAAAAAATCAATGAGGACATGTGTTTGCTCCCTGTGGTCAGCAAAGTGCAGTGACTAGTACAGTGCCTGGCATAAAAGGAATGCTCCACTATATCTATTAAGGGATGTATATGACTGTGTTTATTAAAGAACTAAATTTAACGAAAAGAAAGAATTTTATACCACAGATAATACCTATTAAGTTTGTAGGTTGCATATACACACTGAAAAGTCCCAGACCTCCTAAATCTCAAACACCACCCACTTATTCATGTTAATCTTAAAACATTCAGGTTCATGATTCAATACTGTTTCCTCTGACATGAAAATCTACTCACTATTCAATGTGTCTACCCCATAAACTCCACAAAACTGCCAAATTTGCTTCTAGATTTGTTATACGAGGTGAGATAACGTAGACGAATCTGTGCAAATAGGTCTGCTTTGTGGGTAGCAGCCACTTGTGGAGCCTTGTGCGCCATCTCCTCTAGCTCCTGTTATTTCAGCACAGCTGTGGTGAACAGCTCCTCACACAAGGCTACTCTCCCATATCCAGCAAACCAAGGTGACTGCTTTTCTTCCTTTTTTTTTATTATGAAATTTATTGTCAAATTGGTTTCCATACAACAACTAGTACTCATCCCAACAGGTGCCCTCAATACCCATCACACACTCACTCCTCCCTCCCACCCCCCATAAACCCTCAGTTTGTTCTCAGTTTTTAGGAGTCTCTTATGTTTTGGCTCCCTCCATCTCTAATCATTTTGTTTTCTTCCTCTCCCCCATGGTCGTCTGTTAAGTTTCTCAGGATCCACATAGGAGTGAAAACATATGGAATCTGTCCTTCTCTGTCTGACTTATTTCACTTAGCATAACACTCTCCAGTTCCATCCATGTTGCTACAGAAGGCCATATTTCATTCTTTCTCATTGCCATGTAGTACTCCATTGTGTATATAAACCACAATTTCTTTATCCATTCATCAGTTGATGGACATTTAGGCTCTTTCCATAATTTGGCTATTGTTGAGAGTGCTGCTATAAACATTAGGGTACAAGTGCCCCTATGCATCAGTACTCCTGTATCCCTTGGGTAAATACCTAGCAGTGCTACTGCTGGGTCATAGGGTAGGTCTATTTTTAATTTTTTGAGGAACCTTGACACTGTTTTCCAGAGAGGCTGCTTTTCTTCGTCACAGCCTTCTCCAAAGCTGTGGAAACTACTCAGCTTGAGCATAGGTAGCCAAGGATTAGAAAGGAGTTAATGCCTCTTCAGTGAGGGACAAGAAATGATAAGGGAAAAGCGATGGAAACAGTGAGAGAAAAGAAATGATGGATACATGCTCCACGCTCTCTTTTGGTGGAATATTTCTGAGACATCTTCAAAATGGCTCTTTAGTTCTTCAGCATGGTGGAGCCTCCATTCTCCTTATTAGCAACCAACTCAGAAACATACCCTTCATTAACTGCTCTGCCTTCCTTGTCCCAATTTCCCAACTTTCTCACTTCTGCTTCCTGAATTTACCTTCAAATGATTCCACCCAGATCCTTGTCTGATGCTTTGCTTTAGGTACCATTCAGTGCTACGATTTTTTAAATGGATGTCTAATAAGCAGTAGGTCAGTTGCCATCATCAAAAAATGACACCAAGAATAGATCTTATTGTATTTCCAATCAGAGATTGCTTTCTAAAATCTCAAAGAGCTAACATTGCATGTGTATATCAGTTATTACACCTCTAATATATCACAGTTTATGATTCACAAAAAAAAGCTGTTTCTCTGTAACTATTGAACCACATTAGATCCTATCAATTCATTTTTGTCCCCTCATTCTCCCTTATGCAATTTGTTTTTTTTTTTTTTAATTTTTTTTTTCAACGTTTTTATTTATTTTTGGGACAGAGAGAGACAGAGCATGAACGGGGGAGGGGCAGAGAGAGAGGGAGACACAGAATCGGAAACAGGCTCCAGGCTCTGAGCCATCAGCCCAGAGCCTGACGCGGGGCTCGAACTCACGGACCGCGAGATCGTGACCTGGCTGAAGTCGGACGCTTAACCGACTGCGCCACCCAGGCGCCCCCTCCCTTATGCAATTTGTAAGTATGTAACCCAACATAAAATCATTGCATCTGTAAAACAGAGATAGAAACACCTGATTTATTCATGCACTGTGAGGATTAAATTAAATTATACATAAAAGTAGTTATAAGATACATGACCAAGGATATACATTCAACACTAATAATTACTAATCAGACTCAAAACAAGGAATTCCAGCCATATCAAGTTACAAATATTCACTGAGAAATGTTGTGTATAAAGCACTTTCCTATGTGCTACAATTTTAAAAAAGGCAATTAAGAATTGTCCTCAATAATTTATGATCTGGCTGAAAAGACCAAATGCAAACATTTAAAATTTAGGTAACAGCACAAGATTTAACTAGCAGTTCAAAATGCCAAGAGAAATAAAAGAGAAATGCATGGTGAATTCCCCAATTATTTACAAACAGACAATAGTTGCCAAAAAAAGTTAAGAAGAGATAGAAAGTACTCCAGGTTCAGCCAGCAAGAGGAGGCCTTGGAGAGGTGGTGGGACATGAACTGAACATTCAATGGTAGTAAGATACGAAAGAGCAGAGAAGGTATCAGGTGGAAAAGACAGAAAGGGAGGTGTTCAAAACACACCTCAACAAACGAAGAAGGCATAAGATGGTGTGGTGACAGAAGAGTGTGGTAGAAAAATGGAAAATTCACTTGTTTGCAATAAAACATCAAAAACAAAAATAACAGTCTAAATCAGGTAGTGCTCATTCAAAAGTGGAATTTTGTTGGGCTGTTTTCTTTCAAACAAACACATCCTGAAACTATCAGGCATGAAAATAATAATACATTATGGATTAAATATTTGTATCTGCCTGAAATTCATATGTTGAAATTCTACCCCCCAAAGTGATGGTATTTGAGGGTGGGGTCTTCAGGAGGTAATTAGGTCATGAGGCCACAGCCTTCATGAATGAGATTTGTGCCCTAATAAAGAGACCCCAGAAGCTTCCTTGCTCCTTCTTCATGATTAGGGCATAGCAAGGCTACCATCTATACAGGAGACACCAAATCTATCAATACCTTGATCTTGGAGTTCCCAGACTCAAGAACTATGAAAAATTTCTCTGGTTTATAAGCCGTTCAAGTCTATGGTATTCTATCATAGCAGCGCAAATGAGCTAAGACAAATACTATTTTGCTTAACTTGTTTCTGGTTTAGAATAAATAGAAAGTAAGCAGAGTGATAGTACTCACTTTGAACCTGTCTTTAAATCTAAACTATTCCAAAATAATTTGTCTATTACAAAAATTTTTAATGTTGATAATGAAAGTCCAAGAGGAAAGCAGTTTGATCTAGAATGTTTCCCCTATGAGTCCCAAAATCATTTTGACATTTATAGTTTTGTTTAAGAAATTAATCAAATGGAAAAATTAGGCCAATCCTCTTACCAGAATCACTAACAAAGTGTATAACTGTCAAATTATAATTCAAGTGCAACAGGGATTTTTTTGCATGCTCTCACTGGAGTCAGTCAGCTTCATATTTTGTTACATAGCAGTATAAACCAGAAAAGCTCCATCCTAATCCCAAACACACACACACTCCCAGATTACAGAATTTACATAAGTATAAAATAATAGGAAGCTGAGAATAACCATAGACATCTTTGTTTCTTCACTTTATCCACACATTTATTCATCATCTAAAATATATTATGTATCTAGTATACAACTTTGGTCATTCTCAGGTATAATAAAATGGACTCTAGTTAACTCCAAGGTGTTTCTAATGACTGCCTTCACCAACTTACTCTCAGAGAAACTCCAGCATTGATCATTAAAATGGTGTTTCAATTTTTATACCACACTAACCTTGAATATCACATGTCTTATTATGGTAGGTGACATGGTTGTGGCAACTTCCAAATTCTGAGAAAGACTAACTCTTGAACTTGGGGGAAAAAATGAAAATGGGTGACAATAATAACTATTAGAATATTCATTTTTTGTTTGTTTAGCTTCTTAATGCTCTCAGCTGTGACTGGACAGAGATATACAGAAATATCCTGAGACACCGCCATAAACCCAGGGTCAATGAAAATAACTCTTCTAAATAGCATATTCTGTGTTGGACCTATTGGGGAAAAAGTTCTTTTAGTGTTTAATATTCAGTATTTAATAAAAGTGCCCTTATTTCATTCACGATCATTTTCTCTGGGAAGGATGTAATGAGTTACCAGAAGGACTTGAGACAGCTGCAAGAATCAGTGCCTTTGCATGGAACATTGAACACATTCATTTTAATGCCAAGATATGAAGGGTGGGGAAACACTGATTTTGGTAGCCAAATGGTGGACTACAGCTTCTTTCAAATTGGACATTTGCCAAGTTGACCCACATCACGCATTGTTCATCCAGGTTCTACTTCATACTGTCCTTCTGTTTGCTGATAACAGGGTGATATACATTATTAGTTTGAACCAGTATGAATTGCTGCCCTTTCATTTCTTATGTCAGTTACATACATTTGGATTTTTATAAAAATGAATATTGTTATGTCTTGTGACTGGCATTATATAGTAAATAGAGTAACACCTAGAAGAGCTAGAGGGATTGAGATGCAGCATCAAAACTGCTGCTTCCACAAAGCAAGCACTGAGAAAGAAGTTGAGGTAAGGGCCATCTATCTATAAAACCGGAAAGGGAATTCAGTCCATTAGGAAAAATGGCATCCACATAATTCCACTGAAGGCAACAAATGGGTAGCAAGCATCTACAATGCACCAACAGTATGGCTGGTGGCATACAAAATACACTACATGTACTAGATAGGCAGTTACTCAAATATTTAAGTTGCTAAAGGGTGACAGATTCTTTAAATGTTTGAAGGGTTTCTCTTAGTACCTCTTCTTACTGTTCTCATTGTAAGTACACATTCTAGAAGTTTCACCAAAACCCCCTTCCCATTCCCTCCTCCTCCCTTCTCACTTCTCTCTCTAAGGGTAGCGACTCATCCCGCAAACCATCCAGACTGCCCAAAGGCATTTGTTTGTATCAGTCCTAGGAGGACACCGCAGGATACTGCATTCAGTCTTGAAACGACAGGTTGAAATGACACAAAGCAAATAAAAAAGTCTTTCCTATCAGATTTTAGAAAAGCATATCAAGTGCAAATATATTGAAATGATGGAGATGCAGCAAAAGAGTGATCTTCTCTGCCAATAATTTGACATTAACTCTAAGTCCCCTAATGTAAGAGTGCAATGTCTCTGTTTCCAAGTGAATTGAAATCTGGGGTCCCAAATAGGTGTTTGTGCTGTCTGAAATAGAAGCATTTTTCAGGGGTACCTGGGTGGGTCAGTTGATTAAACATATGACTCTTTTTTTTTTATTTTTTTAATGCTTATTTATTTTTGAGACACACACACACAGAATCAGAAGCAGGCTCCAGTTTCTGAGCTGTCAGCATAGAGCCCAATGTGGGGCTCAAACCTATAAACCATGAGATCATGGCCTGAGTTGAAGTCCAACACTTAACTGACTGAGCCATCCAGGCACTTCAAGCATTGTCTCTTGATTTCAGCTCAGGTCTTAATCTCACAGTTCTGGAATTTGAGCCCCACGTGGGACTCCATGCTGGCAGTGTGGAGCCTGCTCTCTGCCTCTCTTTCTGCCCCTCTCCCACTCACACTGTCCATCTCTCTCTCAGAATAAATAAACTTTACAAAAAAAAAGAAGAAGAAGCATTTTTCTGAATTTTCCTGCATTTTACCAGTCCATGGACACAAATAAAACCACATTAATACTAAATTTCACTGGCTGGTCAACCGAGCTGCCTGACCAGAGAGTGTCAACGTCCCATTCAGTTATTATATTCAGATCTGGGGATGTATCACATTGTTCAGATCCTGTGTTACCTTGTTCTTCAACCTCAGCCTCCTCATTAATCCAAACCACCAACAGTTAGCATCTCTCAGCTATCCTGCTGCCAGTTCTCACCATGATAAAATACTTTTACCCATGGAACCATCTCTTTTGACTTCAAAAGATGCAAGGCTCTTGAGTTGCCAAAAAGAGCTGCACGACTTCTTCTGCTCCACATAAAATGCTTCTTTCCCCTACTTTATATCGTTTTTTGTAATAAACTCAGTTCTGTATACCACTGCTTATGTTCTGTGTATAACAATGAGTTCTATAAAAATCGGCTCTGGTTTCCACCTGCAAACATTCTTTTGCTAGAAGATCAAATCCAACCTAGGTGTAAGGCTGAGGAAGAACACCATACGGTCCTTTGCCTCTTTCCAATCTTTGCTTTCAGACACTTTTCACAAAATTTCTGTCTCTGGTCTTTTACTCCTTTAACATAAATCAACTCATGAATTTAAATGATGAAGGTCCCTGGCCCAGCAGAGGGACAGACTGAATCCCAGTTTAAATACAGTGAAAATTACAGTTGTATTGAAAACAAATTAAGTAGATGTGCCAGTTCGATTCTTTTGGGGACTTGAGAGAGCAAACATTAAAGGAAAGAAAAGTTCAAGGGAGCCTGAGCTTGCTTCAAATCTGAGTTCAGCACGACCCAAACAAGAAGTTTTGATACTAACTTTAGACATGATCATTCATGACCTCAGATTCTCAGTCAGTGGTCACCTCAAGCATTCAGATGGCATGAATGAGGAAGGGCCAAAATTAAATATATTTGGCTCTCATTAGTCTACAAATGAACAGAAAGAAAAAAAGCTGCTTAGTTTAGCCAACTGACATCTGATCAAAATGGAATTTTGAAATCAAACAGAGAAATTTAGCTATTAAGATGTTAAAAGCAAATGTATTCAGTGGTATTTATTCTGACTTCCAGCTGTTCTTTTGAAATCCTATTGACCAGACTGAGGTTACAGCATTCTAACCAACAAACATAGATCCACTGATTTTAGCCAGTGCATTTAGAGAGAGGCCACTGAATCTACTACACTCTACTTTCTCCACAATCTGTAACTGTTTACTGATCGCTTCACAAAATTCAATTTTATGGTGAAAGGCCATAGCATTTCTCTCTCCATGTGTCAGAGACCATCAAATTATTCATTGCCTCCATTTACAGTGGTCTCGGGAGCAAGTGAGGTCTAAATCTTCGGTTGCTGGTAAATACATAATAGAACTTTCGTTAGCAAACAAAGGATGC
This sequence comes from Puma concolor, assembly GCF_028749965.1. Taxonomy (NCBI): domain Eukaryota; kingdom Metazoa; phylum Chordata; class Mammalia; order Carnivora; family Felidae; genus Puma; species Puma concolor. Next base: position 29,519,871 of record NC_141684.1, on the reverse strand, counting down.
AAATTAGAAGCTTAATTTTGGCTCGTACATGCAAATCACAAAGCAGCAGCTCAGCCTGGCCCCCTGAACCCAATTAAGACCAGTCAAATAAGCATTCTTTAAACAGAATCCTGGAAGCCCATTTTTCTTCTTGCATATTCCCTCCTCTCCTGGAGAACTTGCCCAGCAATTAGAGGTGCTGAATTCATGCAGAGAGCCTGTTACACAAATGAAACCACACACAGAAAATTGGGAGACACACAGCAGCATCAAGTAGTATAATTAAGAAAACCGTCTTTACGTTTTTCTATGAATATGTATGACTGCATAAATGACTGGGCAACGCGGCCTCTCCACTGGGAAGAGAGCCTGATGCCAGAGAGGCACCTAGGCTCCAGGAGACCCAAGAAGAATTAGGAGAAAAAGAGTCAGAAGCCAATGCATCTCAGTAAAATGTAGGAGCCCAGACACTTGCAGATAGCAAATAAAAATGAGTAAAACTTGCAGCTCAGGTACACTTGCTGATATATTATCCTGGGTCAGAAAGAGGACAGAAAGCACCATGGCAGAATGTCATGGCTGACAGGCCCCCAGGAAAGTGCCAGATCTGTGCTCTAAAAATGGGTTTTCCCATGTTTTCAGCTACGTGGCCTCAGCACTGCTGTTCATTCTTCCCTACCTGAACACTTCCCCACCCCCTGCCTTTTTTTTTAAGAGAAAGAGCAAGCAGGGGAGGGGCAGAGAGAATCCCAAGCAGACCCCATGTTGTCAGGGCAAAGCCCATTGAGGGGCTCGATCTCAGGAACCGTGAGATCATGACCTGAGCCAAAATCAAGAGTCGGAAGCTTAACCAGCAGAGCCACCCGGGTGCCCCCAGCCCTGAATGCTTTTAAACTCTCGTGTGGTGTGTTCACCTCTTTGTGCTTCAGCCGAGAGCAGGACTGATACAAGCAGTCAGTTCTAAAAAGAGCTGAGGAAGAAAGCAGAGAAGCATCGACCTCCGCTCATGGGAGCATCCCAGTGCCTAGCTTGGGAAAATGCAGCAAGGCCTTGATCAAGGGTAATGGAAGAAAACTCTCTAAATACCTGATATGTGAGGGAAGCCATTTTAGATTTCTAAGTCAGCATGACTATACAAAAACTTTGTTTAAACCAAAAGCCTCACTTGCGGCCCCCCAAGCATGCATTGTACATCTGTTGTATGAATGAGTAGCCTAAAGGAAAACCATTTGTCCTTAGGACCTTGATCAATGCTCCTACCCCCTGCATTCTTTGATGTAAACACTGGTGATTCCTAATCTTTTGAGCTTTCACAAGATGTAAAAAGCATAGAACAGTAAAAACTGTTCATTCTCCAGAGTACTCTGCTCTTTGTGAAGATTGTGTTTCCTGGGCAGCTGTCCTAAGTTGGGCTCAAGGAAAATTCTTTATTTCTTATAGAGATTCTAAAAGATTTGTTCATTTTGCATCAAGAAGGGTCACCTTGAGGAAAGCAATGAGGAGACACAGAAGACTGAGGAAGTATATTTGGGGGTCAAATGGGGTCCAACATGACAGAGGCAAAGGAACAGTCAAGGAGGAGGAAATAGGACCCATTGCTTGGGAAGTGTTTGTACTGAAAAGGAACAGCTATGTGGTTCTAGCTCATAATCTCTCTGGTAGACATAGCGACATGTTCTAAAGCAATCCCCAAACTCATTTTACAATAAGCCTGGATTTCTCTGAGTTCAGTCTTTCAGTTTGAAAACCCTTTTTAAAATGTTACAGAAACAAAAAAATAAAGTAAAATAAATAAAATAATTTTTTAAATGTTATAGGAGCATTTAAACTTATGCTGATGTTCATCGCAAAGAAATTTATAACTGAAATATTATAAACAATCTAAAATTTCAACATTAGAAGATTAAGTAAATTATGGTACTCTTATAGATGGAATTTCATAGGACCATTAAAAAAGATATAGCATTTGTGTAGGGGTGCCTGGGTGGCTTAGTCAGGTTAAGGGTTCGACTCGATTTCAGCTCTCATGGTTCGTGGGTTCGAGCCCCACCTTGGATTCTGAGCTGACAGCTGAGAGTCTGCTTGGGATTCTCTCTCACTCTCTGCCCCACCCCTGCTTGCATGCTCTCTCTCTACCTCTATAAACAAATAAATAAACATGTTTTAAAAATAGAAATAAAAAGATACATTTGTGTAATGATCTGATTTTCCATGCTTATTTATGTTTATAATTTGAATATGTTATTTTTATGTAAATATTTAAAATCTTTTATCCAGTGAAGGATTACTTGAACAGCCCCCTTGTTTTTTTTCCAGCATAGGAAAGTGAGCATTCTTAGATTAGTGTAAAACAAAACCTTTCATAGCTGGATTGGGTCATGATCTCAGAAGAGTTATGTAGGAATCCAGCGGTCACAGCCCGAGCACAGCCCCCTTAGACAAGAACTCAGGGAGGCCTGATGGAACTTTCTGGAAGTGCACTGATCAGGTTTCATTGGGAAAGACTAGCAAGGGGGCAGCTGAGATAAATTTACCTTGATGAAAAGGGTAGCTCTTTAAGCTTTTGACAGAGTCTTAACACTTTGTATGGAAGATTTGATTCTGACACTGCATTGGTTGATCGGAAATTCCTCTGGAGCCGGGCCTTGGAGCATAGTGCACTGGGAAACAGTGACTTAGCTAAGAGAACAGTCCGTAATCTTGGGAATCCAAGTGTGGAATTTGGATGAAGCAGAGGGAAGATGTGCAGCCCCTCTGCTCTTTCAATTCAAAACTGAGCAGCCCCAGCACCTGCACCAATGGAGCGAGTTTTGCGTGACTCCACATCTCCTGCTCTTAATGACTGCTGGAATCCGGCTGTGTAAAACCACGCAGGACAGCACCCAACTTCCAGCAAGTACTCAATAAACAACAGGCCCTTCCAATTGGGAGCTGATCACAAATTCACGAGTAGCTCCTTTTCTTAGAAATAGGAGTGGATTTCTACCCACGATTCTGAACAAGGTATGCTTTTTATTGCTCCATGTCACCTTCCTTGGAATATTAGTTCTTTGTGTGCATTGTTCATAATCTATATCTAATTATTATGGGGTGTGATAACAATTATGCAATCACTAAATGAGTCAGGTTAACTTTGAGTGTAACACAAAACTTTGTGTTCTCCGCCTTCATAATTAGCTGTTTCTATAATACATCAGTTGGTATGGTTTCGACTGCAGTAACAGAAGACATGACTCATTCAGGCATAAACAATAAGGAACTTTCTTATTTCAAATAGCAAGAAATACAATAGTCAACTGCAGGGTGATGTGAGTTCAGTAGCTCAAGCTGTGACCTCAGGCACTCAGATTTTTCTAACTTTCTGCTCTGCCATCTAGAAGGCTTGCTCTGTCCTCGGAGTCCTTCTTGTTTTGGTCATAAGATGGTTGCCAGCAGCAACTATAGCTACATGGTTTCTTGTTCACATCTAGAAAGAGAGAGCGAGAGAGCAGAATGAGTGCCCAATGATGGAATATGTCTTTCACTTTAGTCTGAGCCAAAAAAGTCAAAAGCCCGCTCCTGCATCAGAAACGGTTGTCAAGGGAATGCCATGTACTGGTTTTTTAAGATTAATTATTATCCACCTTTGTTCTGGGGATTGTGTCAGTTTCCTCTTAATCATATAGACTGTGAGGGGCAGAAATAGACACCTGAGCAAAATGAGGACTTTGGCAGGAAAGAGGAAAGGGCGATGAATGTCAAGTAGCTAGCCAGCCGTCCTTGGCTTAGTAGCTGTGTGGGAAGATTATTTTTCTGAGGAAATGGGTGTAGGAAAAAGGGGAGCTATGAACCAACATTACCTGGGAGTAGCTTATACAGAAAATTGCAGGCATACATCTATATTTTGAGCAACCTCAGAGAGCAACTTTCTGAAAGTCTAAAAGTATTTCTGTCATTGGTATTCAAGTAGTATGAAAAAGAAAAATGGTTATGGTCTGAGTTCACATTTTACTTAATTGATGCCAGTAGTGTTGTGCCAGAAGTCATATTCTTGCTAAATTCAAAATATGCCATGATACAAGACTTCATTCCTTTACTCTTCTATCACTGGCGGTGAGCTTCTTACAATAAGGCTTTTAGATCACCTCCAGGAAATCGATTGCTGGTGACTCCACCCTGTCAGCCATTCAGACACAGCTGGATATGCCTGAACCTGAACCCCTTCAGGGTACCCACCCTGGGTTTCTGCCAGGACCCCTAGCATTCTCCGGAATTAAAAATAGAATTAAACTGGTATGATCAAATAGCCTGCATATATCCAAATCCAAGCTGTACTCTGTAGAAATTGAATGAATGATTGTTCAGGCTAAAATCCATTTCACTGTTTGGAAGAATTGATGTGATCTGATTAAAGCCTAGGCTGCTGGACTCCGAAAACTACTTGTTGTCGCTGTTGTTGTTTTTTTAATCAGACTTTGTGATCTAAGGCAATGATTTGAGTTTATAAACCCTTCAGATATCAGCTGCCTGAAAGTGTTAACTTCTGAGAGTTTGCTTAGAATCCACATTCTCCAGTTCATGAACCCATTCCAATTGGAGGCAGTGAATGTATGAACTATGAAAGTTCATATTAAGTAATGATTTATTAAGTATCTACTTTGTGTCAGGCACTGTGCTAGGTCAAAGACACCCCTATCCTCAATTGTGAATTGACCTATGTATAGCTACAATGAAACGTGCTTTTTTTTTTTCAATTTTTTCTTTTTTTTTTAATGTTTATTTATTTTTGAGAGATCAAGAGAGAGCCAGAGAGGGCCAGAAAGAAGGAGACAGAGGATCTGAAGCAGGTTCAATGTGGGGCACAAACTCATGAACTGTGAGATCCAGACCTGAGTTAAATCAAGAGCCAGAGTCAACCACTTAACCAAATGAGCCAATCAGGCATCCCAAAGGGTGCTTTTTAATCTACAGATCTTCAAAGTGCTTTGGAATCACACAAAGTTAAGTGGTAAACTCAGGACAGCTCTTAAAAAGAAGGCAATGTTTAAGAAAGGTCTTTAAAATAGGTAAAATCTTGGGGTGCCTGGGTGGCTCAGTCAGTTGAGCACCCGACTTCAGCTCAGGTCATGATCTCACAGCGGGTGGGTTCAAGCCCTGCATCAGGTGGGCTCTGTGCTGACAGCTCAGCCCCCCCACCTTCCGCTCACATTCTGTCTCTCTCAAAAGTAAATAAACATTAAAAAAAATTTTTTTTAATAAAAGAGGTAAAATTTCAAGATAGAGAAAAGAGCTGAAAAAATGCATTTTGAGAAAAAGGGAATTTTATGGGCAAGAGCACAAGATATGAATAAGCATGGCAATGTCAAAGAATGTTATTATGCAGAAAACTGGTTAAGATTATTCCAGGAAAGGAATAGGTAAGTTGTAAAGGAGTCAGTAAATAACAAGAGATTATAGACTTTATTCTGCCACGTTATAGCCTAGGTCTCTTTCTTCACCTGTAGATTACTGATGTTAATCTACCTTAAATGCTTCACGAGGTGAACCCTGACCATACTGTAGCAGATATAGCCCCCTGCCCTAGACCCACTTGTTTCTACCAGCCCCAGCCTCCCTCCATCTCCTCTGAGGGAGATTTGGACACTAGCCTATGTTAATGGGTTACAGTGCCTAGCACTGATACCCAGCAGATATAGGGCTGAACTAGTTTTTGAATAGTTATTTGACTACTAGGAAGATTAAAATATGTAAAGGTAATACTTGATTGAATCCTGGACTATGGTAGAAAATACCTGTGAAGGAAATTTTGAGGTCAACTGAAAAAATTTGAATACAGACTCTGGTCCATATTCAAATATTCATATCCCATAATAGTACTGTATCAAGGTTAATCTCTCTGATTTTGACCAATGCACTATAGTGATTTAAGATAACATCTCCATTGTTATAAATTGTACAATGAATTATTTAGAGGTAAAAGTGTATGATGTTTCCAATTTACTCTCAAATGAGTTGGAAAAAAGTATAAATGTAAATATAAATATATATGGTATACAGGAGTTCCTTATTGCCATTTTTTACTAAAGTATAGTTGACATACAATGTAACAGTAGTTTCAGCTGTACAACATAGTGATTCAACAATTCTATACATTATGCTATGCTCACCACCATAAGTGTAGTCACCATCTGTCATCATACAACATTATGACAATATTAGTGACTAATCCCCGACTCTGTACTCATTCCTGTGACTTTATAACTAGAAAGTTGTACCTTTTCCTTTCCTTCACCTATTTTTCCCATCCACCTAACCTCCAGCAACCACCAATTTGTTCTCTGTATTTATGATTCTGGTTTCTGGTTTTTGTTTATTTGCTTTGGTTTTTAGATAAATTTCATATAAAATATATTTTTAGATGTATAAATATAAATAAATAACTATAACTATGAATATAGGAGCTCCTCGTTGCAATGTGTATGTAAATTTTGAATCATAGCAATTTAAAATGTCACTTTACAGGGGCACTTGGGTGGCTCAGTTGGTTAAGCGTCCAACTTTGCCTCAGGTTGTGATCCCACGGTTTGTGAGTTCGAGCCCTGCTTCGGGCTCTGTGCTGACAGCTCAGAGCCTGGAGCCTGTTCCGGATCCTGTTTCCCTTTCTCTCTCTGCCCCTCCCCTGCTCACACTCTGTCTCTGTCTCTCTCAGAAATAAATGAACATTAAAAAAAAATTAATATCACTTTATAAAGGAGATTAAGGTACCATACCATCCAGTGAGCTATTAATTCATCCCCCCCCCAATCATAGATAGCATGCTGCTAGCTGCTCATCCAATCACTACCAGCCCTAACCCTGCCAGCCCTGAAGAAGTGACTACATTCTTTTATTACCTAATTCTTACTATGTGAATTGTTACTTACTCAATTTGACCTTAATATTTTTCAGGCCAGCATTCTTCTTCAGTACATCTCACTCGTTCCCCCCGATTCCTGGTGTTTGGGTAAGTCTTGTAACCAATAAGAAACCAAAAATTAATGTGCTACCAGACAGGATAAATTACTCTGACTTTGCATTCAGTTGAAGTCCTCTAAATTTCAGTTTCATCTGCAAAATGGAGATATTAATTCCTGCTCTCCAAGTTAGGAATTCACACATTTTAATTTTTACATCAGAATGAAAGATGGGTTTGTCTGGTGTTAACAGCCATTGAGTCCTCTCTGACTAGTTCCTGGGCCCTAAACTGTGGTGAGCTCTGAGGTCCCTTGGCTCCTACTATTATACTCTTTCCTGCAGCACTTTTCATATGTAGCAAAATGAATGCTGAACTTTGTCCACAGCACTCCATGGAATGAGGCAGATAACAGAATATCTCAGAGTGAGCCAGAGTGACAAATGATGTTTCAAAAATCTAACAAAGAATGTTTGACTTTCTCATGCATCTCATGCTTTGATTACTTGGTTTCAGAGATCACTAATGAAAAATTCATTTTACAATGATGCGTTCGAATTAAGTATGGCTCTCTTTGCTTCTGAAATCTCAAAACTCCCATCCCTGAGTAAATTTTTTAAGATTAAAAGAAATCCTAGAAAAATGGTGTTTTTTCTTCTTTTTAATTTTTCTTAACATTTATTTATTTTTGAGAGACAAAGCGTGAGTAGGGGAGGAGCAGGGGAGAGGGAGACACAAAATTCTCAGCAGGCTCCAGGCTCTGAGTTGTCAGCACAGAGCCTGATGCGGGGCTTGAAATCACAAACTGTGAGATCATGACCTGAGTTGAAGTTGGACGCTCAATCAACTAAGCCACCCAGGCACCCTCTGGTTTTTTCTTTTCTAAAATTATTTTTATTTTTAAGTTAAGGAGGGAACACAATTTTATTGAAACATAAATAAAAGAAAGTATAATCATAGAGATTTAAAAAAAAACAAGAGAAAAAGAAAGTACTATATTTCATTATCTTAATTCAAACCCTAAAGGTAACCACTATCAACACTTTGATACGATTTTTAGTCTTTACTGTGCATTCAAAGAGAGAAAGCAAATATGTAGCTTGAGTTTGTTGTCTTAAAAAGTATTGTATTAAATATGTAATTCTGTAACCTGATTTTTTTTTACTTAAGTTACTTTTATATAGTTAAAGTCTATTCTTGTAGATATTCCTCATGCTACTGCGGGAATTAACTTTTAAAAATTTCTTTAGAGAATATCCATACTTTATTCAAGTTGGAAACACTGATTAACTACATACTATTCCACTGGATGGCTATACCATGATTTAATTTCATTGGTCTCTCAGTGACTTCTGGCTTGTTCCTAGCATTTTACTGTCACAAACAATGTTTCCGTGAGCATCATTATGAAGATGTTTTTGCATATACTTCCCAGAAAACTTATATCTGCTTCAAAAAGAATTACTAAGTCAAAGGGGAAACACATTATAAATATAAATATACTCTAAATTGGCCTCCAAAAAGGCTATACCTATTCACACTCCAACCAACAATCCATGAAAGTAATCATGACACACTTTCACCCACACTGAATATATCAATCTTTTAAGGTTTTTTCCTAAAACTGACTGACTTCCCCCCAAAAAAATCATTTAAAATTGCAATTTCCTCATTACTAATAAAGGTGGGTATTCTGTCTCTTTTCTCCCTCCCTCTCTTTCTTCCCCCCACCTTATTATTTTTTTCTGTAAATTGCTTTTTCATGGTCTTTGTCCATTATCTTGGATTGACTGAGTTTTCTCACTGCTCTATAGAGGTTCCTTATATACTTTGAATATTCTTTGTTATATTTATAGCAAAAAATGTTCTAAGTGGTTAGAAAATGTTCTAAGTGGTTATTTTTCTCTCCCTTTTGGTCATATGTGCTTTATGGTATCTTTTAGTGTGCAAATTAAATTCTTTAGTAGTAAAACTTGTTAATCTTTTCCTTTCTAATCTCTGTGCTTTCTACCTTCCTTGGGAAAGTCTTGCCCGTGTCAAAGTGCTAAAAATTTCACTACTGTTTGTCACTAGTGCTATTTTTTAAATTTTGAAATGTTTTGAAATACCTAAAATATGGTGAAAGAAATAAGATTTAGTAATCTTTCCAATATAAAGTCAATTGTTATAACACATCAATTAAAGCATTTCTTATTTTCTCAAGGATTGAAAGCGCCCATTTGTCATATATGCACCATCCATACTCTTGGTCACATCTCCTAGGCCAGCTCCTTTGGCATCAGCTTTCAGAGAATCAGACAACTCCTAAAGTTGTTTGGAGAATTCATTTGGGCTGACACCCTAATACATACATACACACACACACACACACACACATACACGCACATATTTTTTTCCCGGTTCTAGATTCCTCATGTAAATTAATCTATTCATTTCTTTCTTGCCCAGTACCACTGTATCTTAATTACCTTAACTTTATGGTTTAATTTGAAATTTCAGAGTGCAATTACCCTCTTATTTTTCTTTTAGCAAATTTGTTGTGTGTTTCTCCTACAGTTATCAAATTCCATGAAAACTTCTACCATGATTTTAATTTAAAATGAATCAAATTATGAATTTGTGAACTTTTGCTGTAATGAACCTCCCCATGCTAAAATATGGTGTTTTTCCATTTTTTTCAAGTCTCCCTTTTTGTCTCTCACTAAAGTAGTATTCTGCAGATAGGATTTCAACACTTACTTACTATTTGTTTTGTTTTTTTCCTGAGATCTTTATAGATTGTTGGTGTTACTATAAATGGTATTCTTTTCCACTGACTTTACTTAAATTGGTTATTCTGGATATATGGAAAATTGTACCAATTTTGTATGTTGACTTTGAATCTAGACAGCTAACATCTTTTGGGGTTTTTTTTCTTTGTTCATTTTGTTTTGCTTTTCCAATCTTATCATCTTCAAGTAAATACACAGTTATGTCTTCTGTGTTAGTGGTCTAACGGCCTTTGGATGTATATACGAATGTGCCCATGTGTTGTTCTTACCTCGATTTTGATATCAGTGTTATGCTCAAATTATGTTCTCACCTGTTTTTGCTTATAGTATAAATTTTAATTTCTCTTGATTTCCTTTTCAACCTGAAATTTATTTAGAAAGAATTAAATGTCAAAGTGATTAGATTTTTGCCATTCATTTATTTAGTTTTAATTTGATTGCTGATCAAATAACATACTCTTTATCACATCCATTTTTAAAGTTTTATATTTTGTGGACTAATATGTAGAATCTTTTCTTAGTGAGACTGCCTATATATATATATACATACACACACACACACACACACACACACACAATATATCCATATACATGGATATATGTATACGGATATATAGATATAGATATATATAAAATGGTTGTATATTCTCAGTTCATGGATACAAAGTTTTCTATATGTTTATTAGATATAGTTTGATAGTTATATTATTTAAATCTGCTATCTTGTTTTTTAGGATTTATTAGTTAATTTCTGAGAAAAGTGTGTTAAATTGTTTTGCAACAGTTATAGGTGTGTACATTTCTTCTTATATTTCTAATATTTTTGCTTGCATACTTCATAACTGTGCATCTAGATTTATATAGCCCATATCTACTTTTTGATATAAAATCTCTGTCCTCTAACATTTGCAATATCTTTGTCTTGTTTAATACTCTCATTCCAGAAAAATGCATTATAATAATTCATAGAGATGTGATTTTTCTCTGTTAATATCACCACATTCTCTTTTATTTTGGTATTATTTTCCTAGTACATTTTTTTGTCATCTTATTATTTCCAGCCTTTCTGCATCCTGATTTTCTTTCCCTTGGACGGGTCTCTTGAAAACAGGAAATAGTTGGATTTTCTTGTGTTGTTTGTTTGTTTGTTTGTTTGTTTGTTTTATTTCTTGTTTTACTCAGGTATACTTTGATAGTATTTCCCAATCCAAAATTTGAGACATGTGCCATACATGTACATGGCATCTGATACGATAGCAGAAGATATGAAAATAAGGACTGTTTTTGAAATAGGCATATAACTATTGTATATATGTCATGGTGCTTGAGGATTTGACTCTGATAACACATGTGATCTCCATCATGTTTAAGTTGATTCTACCAACTAAAGCATCATCCTTAACATATACCTATCCTTTATTAGACATATTCTTTAATATATTTTTTAGGTATATACTTTTGAAGCATACATATTCTTTAGCATGTATTTTTAAGACATGAGCAACACAAAGGAGCTCAACTGTGATTTTTGTTCTCTGTAACCTCATTAAATTATTACACAGGTGATATTTTTATGAATGAAGGATTTCTTTTTTTTTTAATTTTTGTTTAACATTTATTTATTTTTTAGAGACAGAGAGAGACAGAGCATGAGCAGGGGAGGGGCAGAGAGAAAGAGGGAGACACAGAATACAAAGTAGGGTCCAGGCTCCGAGGCATCAGCACAGAGCCTGACGTGGGGCTCGAACTCACGAACCATGAGATCATGACCTGAGCCAAGGTCGGACACTTAACCGACTGAGCCACCCAGGCACCCCTGTGAATGAAGGACTTCTAACCAAATGCAAAGAAAAGATCAGAGGCCTTGAAACCAGTAAGCCAGGTAAATCACTTTAGGTGAACATTTTCACAGAAAAACTCAAGAGAAAACTCCTTTTTTAAAAATCTTTATTGACTTTTGAGAGAGAGAGAGAGAGAGAGAGATAGAGAGCCAGTGGGGGAGGAACAGAGAAAGAGGGAGACACAGAATTTGAAGCAGGCTCCAGGCTCTGAGCTGTCAGCACAGAGCCCGATGCGGGGCTTGAACTCGTGAACCATGAGATCATGACCTGAGCCAAAGTCAGACACCCAACCAACACCCAGGCACCCCAAGAGAAAACTCCTTTTAACTAATATCATAATTTCATGAAGCAATTATTAATCATTTAAGGGGTTATTTTCCCTTTTTCTATAAAACTTAGTTTTTTTTTTAATGTTTTTTTTTTTCAACGTTTTTTATTTATTTTTGGGACAGAGAGAGACAGAGCATGAACGGGGGAGGGGCAGAGAGAGAGGGAGACACAGAATCGGAAACAGGCTCCAGGCTCCAAGCCATCAGCCCAGAGCCTGACGCGGGGCTCGAACCCATGGACCGCGAGATCGTGACCTGGCTGAAGTCGGACGCTTAACCGACTGCACCACCCAGGCGCCCCTATAAAACTTAGTTTTAAACAAAATCACATATACCCATAGGAATGCCTTTTTATTGGAATTCATTTCATTTCACTTGATTGCAGTTAGTTTTTTGTATATATGTTGACCCTTCATTCCTTCCCATTCTGCCATCCTCTGTACCTTAGGGCATCATCTAGTGACTTAGGCCCAGGGTATTTCCAACTCTTCATGCAGTATGTCATGAATAAACTACAAAAGCTCTAGTTAAATGATTAGTGAAATGTGTCCAAGGAGAAGAAAATTAGATAAAATCTGCTTCTGCAGAAGAAAAGGAGTAAAACGTCAGCTTATTAAATAGCTTTTTTCATTTAAAGGGTATTCATCTAAAATTGAAAGGGCTTTAGACTCTTGGCCTGGACCAGATATGTCCTGACCATGGAGAAGACATGGAAGAAGTGTTAGTCCAGGCTGCTGTAGTTTTGAGATACATGCCCATAGTTTACAAGGTGAATGGTACATAGAAAGACCCAGAAACAGGCAAAACTGGGAAGGAGCCATGTTTGTCTCAGCATTATTTCTTGACTGGACATCTGGAGTTCTTTGATACATTTCTATATATTTATACATTCACATATAATATTTAATGGGCTGGAATGGCCAAAGGAAGGAGAGGAGAAGGGAGAGAGGCAAGGATGGACATGGGAATGGAAGGAGGAATACAATTTAGAAGTATGAGTTTGGATTATTTAGACATTAAGTTGAAATAAAATTTTTTGAAGTGATAAAAGATAACATGGAGGTGTTTAATGATCACAGAAGGGAGCAATGGAGAGCAACGTCTTAAAATTATAATATGAACATATTGATTAGGGTATATTACATGATTCCAGAGCCTCAAAACACACATTTCAGGAGGCATGATCTGGGAAGGCAGAGTGGTGAAGTGAAAAGTGCCTAGTTTTAGAATGAGCCAGGCCTGGGTTTAAGCACTGAATCTGCTACTTACTTCCAGTAAGCAAAACTCTGCATCTCCTGGCTTCCCTCTGTAGATAGCAGTGATAAAGATGCAAATGGAGTCTGGTTGTTTTGAGATTTAAATGAAATATTGTATAAAAAGTTCCTGCATCATAGAAATCAGTCAAAAAATAAGTGGAATATTAGTGCTTAATTGTTTGTATGCAAAATCAAATGTCAAGCAAATGGTTAATAAACTTTTTTCTTCTGATTATCAAGTACATGAGATCCCTTCTGAAATACCATTTATCAGAAAACCACATGTGACAGTGGCCGCCCACAGAGTCCAAGGAACATGGCGAGATGCATTTCCATCAGAAATCCCTTCCAGAATGTTCATGAGGAGACTGTGTTTGAGCTGGCCTAGAGTTTGTGAAGCTAGAAGAGAAAACATTTAGAACTACTCTGTAATAAGCACATCAAATACTCACATATGCTTTACAACAGATCTATAAGGCAGGTTGTATGTTCCCCATGTTACATATGAGGCAATTTCATTTGATTAAAGGGAAGTAATCCCTAATTCCCATGGCTCATCAGTGGCAGAGACAAAATTCATATTAGACCTTGCTGCAAAGCCCACTACCTTTTCATCACCTTATAATGCCACTGACAGCCTATTTTAGATAGATGGTGTAGATTTCAATTTAGACAGGTGGTCTTCTAAGCACTGTTCAGAAAAACAAATGCATGTGCATGCTGAGTTTAGAGAACAGAGTTTTGGGTGACATGTCATCAAATGACAATGACATTCAGAATTCCATTCTGATCATTTCTCTCAGGAGAATTTTAAAGATCAGAGCTCAAAAATAGAACAAAAACAGTAAAATTGGCATGATGCGACAGAACATTGGTAACCATGAGAGCTGAATCTAATTCTCTTTATTTTAGTCTTAGAAACTATTTGTGAAACTGCCTGTGACATAGGTTCAAATTCTCTTTTCCAATGAATGTTTTTGCTCCCAATAGTCCATTTCTAGATGCAACAGATGTTCCTTCTAAATGACTCATTACTTGAAACTTAGAGAAAGCCTTCTGGGACGTCAGCTCCTTTGCTCTCTCTTGATGAGCTTCAAAAAATTCAATGTATATATTTTTTGTGGAGAGTTGTGGGATTTTTTTCCAGTTTTCTACATAGGCTTCAAGGTCTGAAGAGCGTGTTGCATTCTGCCATCAGTCATGTGCAGTATATTCACCAGTCATTCCTCAACACTCATCTTCTGTCGCAGTGTTCAAAAATATCCACCTGATGCCCCCACCCCAAAACAAGTCTTAATCTGTGACTTACATCAAAATCGCTAAAATTCATACCATGAAGTACCCAATATTGAAAATTTAGACTATCTCCATTAGAAACATCTCCACAGATATTCTCTAGTTCTCTTTCCAGAATGAATAATCTTTGATATTTTTGTATCAGAAATTTTGCTGGCTAGGAATATTGTAGATATGCAAAGCCTAGACTGGAACAATGGCCATTGGATTAGAGAGAAATGTATATATTTCATAGATACAAATGGGATACAGTCTATAAAGACTGATGCATGATTTGATGTACAAGATGAAGAATAAGGAGAAGTCAAGATTGACTCCCAGGTTTATGGCTGGACTGGAGGATGAGAGAGGACTCAATTTTGAACATTCACTCAACAAATATATATTGAATACAGGCTATAGACCAGCATTCTCTTGGGTGCTGAAGGGAAATTTGTAAACAAAACATAGAGTCCCCATCCTCCTGTGACTTACAATCTATTAACATGCTAAGACATTCAAGTGGAAATGTCAGACAGCTGTCTTTAGCATTCCAGAGAGAAATCTCTGCTGAGAGGTGCCATCTGAAAGATCCCTCCACACATGTCCTGTAACTTTACCTGAGACCAATGTAGATTTAATAATCACTGATCTAGGCACTGGAAAAGCATCTATAGACAACACAAAGCCTCTGCTATATTAAAGGTTGCATTCTAGAAACAGACAATAAACCAAGGACTTTATGATGTGTCAGGTGAATATAAATGCTACGAAAAAGTATAAAGCAGAGTAAGGGGAGAGAGTAGAGAGGTAAGTAGAGATGGTGTTTTAAATGGACAGGGTCAACTTGTCTCTCCCATAAGGAAGGGAAGGGGGGACCATGCCAAGACTCAGGAAATGGCAAATAAAACTGAGGTGTGTGGTGTGTCCCAGAAACAGCCAGGAGGCCAAACCATGTGAAGCTCAGTGAGCAGCATGAGACTGAGAAGCAATACTAATGGGGTACAGATCCCATAGAGTTTTCCAGGCCAAGATAAGGACGTTAGACTTAGTGAGTTAAGAAACCATTGGAGATTTCTAAGAGGGGTGACCTGCTCTAACTTATATAAGTAAGGATCATTGGCTACTGTGTGAAGAGACTTCACGCAGGGTTAATCCAGATAATTTATACCATAGCTCACTCTAAGTGGTTATGAAATAATTAAATGCTTTCCACTTCTGTCCTTTTCCTGCTCTCCCTTTATACAGTTGCCCCTGCATACAGTTGGCCTGGAAGGACAGCCTTTGCAGTTTTGGGCACCGTTTGGTGTCATAATCTAACAGGGGCCAGGAAGGCACGCCTAGAGGAAGCAAGCAGGTTCTAGACCGATGGAGGCTTTTAGGAATTAAAGACAAAGAGACATTTGCAATTCCTTCTACACTTGTGCAGGCAGTTCTGTAAAGGTAGAGAGTCAAAGCAGAAGTCTCTTCTGGAAATATTCAATTCTGTAGGGGCAAGTTTGGGTCCCTCAGGCACCTGAAGGCAGCAGTGAATAGGGGCTGGATTCATTGCAGAAACAATAATAAAGAACAGCTCCCCGTGTTCAGCTGGGAATGAAGGAAGGCTAAGGCAGCTGCCTTTCAGGGGAACTCAGGTCCAACATAGGTGTGCAAGGGGAACTCCAAACAGCTGAGCTGTGTGGGGAAAAGCCTAAAAGTGAGAAACAACTGAGAAAAAGAAGCCACACTGTGTTTTGCACCAAATTTGCTCATGCCCAGGGAGCTAGGAGCCTTGAAGTTGTTTTGAGCATGTTGGTTCCACCAACAAATAGTTTACTTATGCCTACATGGTTGAAGGTATGTTTGTGTGTACTTTTTAAACCAAGTGTCAATATTATTGTTTGTTTACAGATACAGTTCAACTAGAATCAAATACAGCTTTTTAAAAGAAAAAAAATGCTTTTGCATTTTCTCAAACCCTTAAAACATGTAGACCTTGAGAGTTCTACAAGAATTCCTCTCATGTCTACTAGAGGTTCTCAACCCTGCTACATGTTAGAATCACCTAGGGAAATTTTTAGTATTATTTGATGACCCATCACAAGAAAGAAAGACAAGCCACAGACTGGGAGAAAATATTTGCAAAAGACATATCTGATAAAAGATTATCTTAAATATACAAATAACCCTTACAAATTAACAATATAAAAATAAACAACCTGGGTAAAAAATAGGCAAAAGATGTGAATGGACACCTCACCAAAAAAAATGAAAATGAAAATAAGCATATGAAAAAATGTTCCACACCATACCTCATTAGGGAAATGCAAATGAAAACAATAATGAGATATTATTATGCACCTAATAGAATGGGCAAAATCTAGAACACTGACAACACCAAATATTGGTGAGGTTGTGGAGAAACAGGAACTCTCATTCACTGCTGGTAGAAATGCAAAATGGTACAGCTACTTTGGAAGACAGTTTGGCAGGTTCTTTCAAAACTAAACATACTCTTACCATATGATCTAGCAATTGTGCTTCTTGGTATTTACCCAAATGAGTAGAAAACTTATATCCACACAAAAACACATGGATATTTATAGCAGTTTTACTCATAATTGCCGAAACTTGGAAGCAATCAAAATGTCCTTCAATAGGTGAATGGATAAACAAACCATGGTACTTCCAGACAATGGACTATTATTTAGTGCTAAAAGGAAAAGAGCTATCAAGCCATGAAAAGACATGAAAAAATCTTAAATACAAATTACTAAATTAAAGAAGCCAACCTGCGAAGACTACACACTGAGTTCAACAATATGACATTTGGGAAAGGCAAAACTATTGAGATAGTAAAAGGATCAGCGATTGCCAGAGATTAATAGGGAGAGAGGTATGAATAGGAGACCACATAGGACCTCTAAGGCAGTGAAAATGTATGATGCTACATTGTCGGGCACATGTCATCATACATCCGTCCAAATCATAGAATGCATACCAAGAGTGAAGTGTGATGTATATTGCGGATTTTTAGTGACAATTATGTGTTGATATAGGTTCATAAGTTGTAACAAATATACTACTCTGGTGTAGGATGTTGATAGTAGTAGAGGCTATAAGTAGAGGCAGGGGGTATGGGAACTCTCTGTACAGTTGACCCTCAAACAACTCATGGGTTAAGGGCACCAAGGCCCTGCGCAGTCAAAACCGTGCATATAACTTTTGACTCCCCCAAACTTAACTACCAATAGCCTACTGTTGACTGGAAGCTTTATCTATAACATCAACAGTTGATTAATACAGATTTTGTGTGTTATATGTATTATGTACTGTATCTTTGCAATAAAGTATGCTAGAGAAAAGAAAATGCTATTAAGAAAATCATAAATAAGAGAAAATATATTAACTATACTGTATTTATTTTAAAAATCCATTTAAAGTGGGACTGTGCATTTCAAATCTATGGTTATTCAAGGGTCAAATGTACTTTCTGTTCAGTTTTTCTGCGAACCTGAAACTGCTCTAAAAAAGTGTCTATTTAAAAGGGGAAAAAATGATGTCCCAGACCCCATCCCCAAAATTCAAATTCAATCAGCCCATGGTAGGGCCAAAGCTTCAGTGCGATTTTATCTAAGCTCACCAAGTGCTTTTGAAGTGCTTCCAGGTTAAGAACCACCCTGCCAAATAAACACGACAACCAGGTGTCAGGCAGATAAATGATTTCTGGCTTTTGGCTTTCCTGCTGAATTCTAATTAAATTAGTATTTACACAGTTGTTTGTAATTCTCTACCAAAAGGCATTCATAACTTTTTCTCACTGTGGTACTAGCAAAATGCCAAATGATCTCTCAAATGGAGGAAATAGGAAATTAAAAATTTTAAACAAAGGCTGTAACTTTATGGTTTGTTTATGCCTTTCAACAACATCTATATATCTCTTTGTGTTCATCCCCCTCTAAGGCTTAAAACTTATCTTTCTGCATCACAGCAGTATTTGGGGCTCTAAATAAAGTGAATTGTGGTTTCCACTCTGTCATTTTACTATTAAAAATGAAGGCCATCAGAATAAGCAAATAATGATCAAGGAGAAAATATAAGTACATCAATTGACGATAGAAAGATTTTGTTGGCTGGGGTAGTGACTAAGAGGAAAGGAGTGATAAATGGCACTTTCATGTTTTTATTTTTTTATTTTTTAATATTTATTTCTGAGAGAGAGAGACAGACAGACAGAGCATGAGCAGGGGAGGGACAGAGAGAGAGAGGGAGACATAGAATCCTAAGCAGGCTCCAGGCCCTGAGCTGTCAGCACAGAGCCCGACATGGAACTCGAACCCACGAACTGCGAGTTCATGACGTGAGCCGAAGTCAGACACTTAACTGGACTGAGACACCCAGGTGTCCCCAGATGGCACTTTTTGATGTGCACAGAGCATGAGGACTGAGGGCCGTTTCTCTTCCAATTAGCCATGTCTTCCTTAAAAGAGGAGTGTCTGAGAAAGCTGGTCAGATGATGCTTTGGAAAACTCCAATAATTTGAAGGCTAGGCAGCATAAGTAAATTATTCACCACTTGCCTCTGTGTTGTGCTGTGGCTTGCCTCGAGCCACTCTACCTCGTCCTCCTCTGACTAAATGCCTGCTGTACTTATATCTCTAAAGAATAGCTAAATATGGGGGCGCGTGGGTGACTCAGTCAGTTAAGCAACCAACTCTTCATTTCAGCTCAGGTCATGATCTCTGTGCTGAGCATGAAGCCTACTTGGGATTCTCTCTCTTGCTCTCTCTCTGCTTCTCCCCGGCTCATGCGTTCTCTCTCTCTCAAAATAAATAAGGAAACATTAAAAAAAAATAGCTAAATATGGACTTTGAAACAAGTATCTTGCTATTGCTGTGATAGGAGCCACTCAGGTCATCAAAGGATCCCATCACTAATCAAGCCAAAAACAACCTGTCAAAATTATAACATTGATAATACCTCACATTTAATGAATACTTATTACGTGTCAGGCTTTCTGTTAAGCATCTAATATGAATTATCTCATTTAATTCTTACAACAATTATATGATGTGGGTGTTATTATAAACCCCATTTTACAGATTAAAGACAGTAAGTTAGCTATGGTCTGACTTAGGGCCAGTCATTGTGCAGTCGAATTAGCAGACATCCCAGTGTGTGCAGGCTTGTTCTACATATGATTCAAAGATGGAGAATATATGTTAATTCTCCTACAATAGAAATTCATACCAAAAAAAAAAAAAACAAGATTCCCTCATCAAGGTCATATAGACCACAGAGGCAAAAAATTCCCTGGACTGCTAACAATCCACCAGAAAACCAAGGCCCTGGATCTTAACTTTGTTACATATGAGTCTCATCTATGGAACTTAGAAAATGAAAAGGAATCTCTGGTCCCAGCCTCAGAGACTCTGATGTGGTGATATAGGTTGGAACTTAGGCACTGGGATGTTTAAATACTCCTCAGGCAGGATCAGCTACATAATTTGCAGGGCTCATTTCAAAATAAAAAATATAGGACAGTTGTTTAAAAATTAAGAAGGTTAAGGATGGCAACAGTGGAACATGAAACCAAGTATGAAACCCTTCTTTAACGAGGCCCCATTCAACTACACAGGTCACACACCCATGAGACTGGCCCTGCATCACATGATGCTAATAGGCTAAAAACTTCAAGAGCCATTGGACCAAGGGGTTCCCCATTTAGGCCTCAGTCCTGTAGCTTGGGTGGTCCCACCACCATCATCATCATCACTCCTCAACATCTTCACACATATTAAGCTGTTTGCACGCATCGCATAATCCTTGCGATAAATAACATTTTGAAAATTGCAATTACATCCCCATTTTTCAGATAAGCAAATTAAGGCTTTGCTAAATTAAGTGCTGTTCCTGGGGTCTTTGAGGAGTAGGCAGTGGCCCTGCCTAGACTGAGACCTGGCCACCCAGGTTCTGGAACCTACACTCTTAATCATCACCCTAACCACAGCTCCATGAGTATGTAGTCATATGTTTTAGAATTCTCTGTGCTGGGCAGAAAAGGGAAGATGCTATGCTCGGACACAGCCCCATGTCCAAAAATTCATATGATTTAATTTACTCTTTTGATACATGTTATTGTACCTTTGTTTATTGTTTTTGCTTTGCTTATCTTTTTATTTTGCTGTTATATTGCATATACACTGGCTGGAATATACATAGACATGAATATACACAGATAGGAGTACAATTTGTATACAACTTCACTTATGAAGCTCAGAAAGGGACTCAGAAGCCCCAAACCTATGTCTTCTCCAGCTTCTCCACTTCACAACCTCTCTGGGGTGGATGGCGTGTGCAGAGCATGTGGAACCACTCTAAGGAAAATGATGGCTCCTTAACCTTGACTAAAGGATGTGAAATAGCCTTGTTCACTGACTCCGCACAATTCTGCCCATGCACCCCACTCTAAAGATGAAGAGAGGATGCTGGAAATAAGCAGATGTTTATCCCAGGGATCATTTCATTCGGTCCTCAGGGACACACTCGAGTGTGGCTCTATTTCATCAGTTTATAGTGTACACTTAAACATATTTG
Organism: Puma concolor; assembly: GCF_028749965.1. Lineage (NCBI taxonomy): Eukaryota > Metazoa > Chordata > Mammalia > Carnivora > Felidae > Puma > Puma concolor. Next base: position 29,498,914 of record NC_141684.1, on the reverse strand, counting down.
TTGACAAGAAGTCCAGTCCATGCAGCTCTCTCAAATAAACAGATAATATAGTTTCCTCCCCACTCCCTTTCCCAGGATGTGTGTCACAGCTATTTCTTCTTATAGCCTTTAGCTCCCAGTCTTACAATCACCTGTAACGTGAAGGCATTACCTCAGACCGTGAACTCCAGAAGTACACAGAATGAGTTCTGTTCAGTTTTGCGGCTTCAGCTTTTGACATAGTCACATACTTGGACTCTAGTGTTTATTAAGTGAAAGAATGCACGCCTGAATGAATGAACAGCTTTCAAAAAGAGTGAGTTATGAAATTCAAACTTTCTACGGCAATAGGAAAATCTTTCAAAGACTTTATTCTCCACCACCTCCCTGCTTTTAGTGACTTATTTCTGCAGCCACTTTCTATTCGTTTTTGACAGCATTTCACTTATTTTCATTTATGTTCCTGTGTGGGTGCTAAATCACTCCATACTTTTCCAGTCATCATTTGTATTTTATGGAAATTCTTCAAAGGGTTTGCTTGTACAGCTTCAGAGAGTTGTCTTGGGAACTACTATTTATCTTAGCTTTTGGAAGGATTTTGATTCCTAGCAAAAGGCTGAAGCATGGAAAGTAAAAATTCGTTATTATCCAAGCTCTTGACAGTGACTGGGGACTAGAATTATTAAGTTAGTTTTAGCTCACCTTTCCACTTTTCATTTCCTCCTATTTATATTCTCTCATATCTTCTCGTTCTTTTTTTAAAATTTTCTTTCAACGTTTATTTATTTTTGGGACAGAGAGAGACAGAGCATGAACGGGGGAGGGGCAGAGAGAGAGGGAGACACAGAATCGGAAACAGGCTCAAGGCTCTGAGCCATCAGCCCAGAGCCTGACGCGGGGCTCGAACTCACGGACCGCGAGATCGTGACCTGGCTGAAGTCGGACGCTTAACCGACTGCGCCACCCAGGAGCCCCTCATATCTTCTGGTTCTTACACTTGCCAATATAATTTCAAAAACACTGACTATCACAGACAGAAATTTGAATATATATTCATAATCAATCCCATAGCATTTTTATTTTATATGGATCATCTGCATATTTATGCAATACTACCTTTTTGCAAAGAGATTTTCAAATAAGGATAATCTCTAGTACAAGTCTTCTGCTTTTATTAGCATTTTTCAATTTGTGAGTATTGCCTAACGTAGAGTCACATACTGCAAACTTAGTCTTTCCGCCCAGCCATCATGGATACCTACAACACTGGGTTAATAATAAGGCTTTTATCCCCAAAGTAGCATCAGCTTCCATGTCTGTGTCCATCTAGTTCTGTGATTTCAACATTCTCTTCTTATTTTCTGGCCCTTGAAGGTTTTCTATACTTTCTTGTGAGTCACACACATAATTTGGAAAGTGTTTTGCTGTGGCAGGGAGCTAATAGTCTGTCAGTCCACAATACTGCTGGAAGTAAATGGTCTCATTCTGTGTTTTTAATTATGAACAGGATCCTGGTTTTAACTCCCTCTTCCTGCCCACATCTTCCCTTTGTTTATTTAGGCAACTCTTCTTCACTCTTCAAAACCCAATTTACAAATAACCTCACACTGAAACCTTTCTATATAGAGAATTAATAACTTCTTCCTTCTGCCATTTCTATAATTACACAACATTCCCTTTTTGTACTTATCATACTGAAATCTTCTTATATGTCTGTTTACGCCTGCTTTTCTCACTAAGTTCCTTGAGAGCAGAGGCCAAATCATACCTGTCTTTTCCCCACCAGATTCCTAGTATAGTATCTAGCAGCCAAGAAAGTAAGAAAAATATTACAGAAAGAATTTAAGTCCTGTTGCTTTTCTTTAGCGTTTATTCATTTTGAGAGAGAGAGAGAGAGAGAGAGAATCCCAAGAAGGGGATTGACATAGCCCCATGTGTTAAAGAGAAAGCAAGAAAAAGCAAGAGATTAGAAGGCAGGCAGGTGGGAAAGAGGGGAAGGAGAGAGGTAAGAAGGAGGGAAGGAAGAAGGAAGGAATTCCTTACCCCTAAAAATAATTTGGAAGAGAAGACAGTTTCAATCCTATGCTTTTGCATATCTATCCTCAGCCCCATCCCCACCCCCAGGCCTCACTGAAGGGTGCTCTAAGGTTTGGACCAAGCCTTAGATCCTCTGTCAGGTCATAAGAGAGCTCAGGGGCCCCTGGATGGATGGTTCAGTTGGTTAAGCGTCTGACTTCGGCTTAAGTCATGCTCTCACAGTTTGTGGGTTCAAGCCCCGTGTAAGGCTCTGTGCTGACAGCTCAGAGCCTGGAGCCTGCTTTAAATTCTGTGTCTCCCTCTCTTTGCCCCTCCCCTACCCTACTCTCTCTCTCTCTCTCTCCCAAAAAACAAATAAACATTAAAAAATTAATAATAAGAGAGCTCCAGTGAGTCAGTGACCTACATCCTAAAACATATACCAAATTATCCAGAAACACAACCTTCTATAGCATTATAGCACTGTGGCACTTAAGTAACTCTTAGGAAAGGTTTAAAGTCAATCTGTGGAGCATTTTTTAGTGTTTGGCATGTTTACTGTGTGTGTGTGCCATGCCGTGCACACACACACACACACACACATACACACACACACAAACACAAACGATCAGGCCTAAACTTCTAGACTATGTGGATCTATCATTTTTGACTTAGTAAGTTCCTTTAGCAAGTATTTCCTAAAGATTTTCTATGTCTCAGGCAATGTACTAGTTGCTGGGAAAATAGCAGGGGCTATGGCTGATATAGGCCTTCTGCAGAAAAGAGCTCGCATAGAAGGTTTGACAGTGCTATCTCCAGAACACCCTGCTTGTAAGATACACCCTTGTCTGGCATGTGAGTACTTGGCTCTCAGAGTGTTCCTAGTCAACAGTTAACCGACCAGGACTAGACTGTGGCTAGAAAGCTTATGCCATACACGTGCTTTCCTTCTGGGCATCCAGAATTTTGTTATGCGCTATGCAGAATGCTTATGTGACCATCCCCCATTAAGAGTTGTGGGCACTATGTCTCTAATGCACTTCACTAGGCAGAAACATTGCACACAGTTTACTTTATTTTCATTGCTAGGGAAAGAGAAATGAGTTACATGTGTTACCTGATGGGATAGAAAAAACATGGGAAGTCTGAACATGGAGTCCTCCAGATTCTGCCAGTGTCTTTTCCCTTCACATCTCGCTGTGTATTATTAAGTACACAAGTCATAATAAATCTTAGTCATGAATGTATGAAGACAGGTAGCTAAAAAGCCCCTTATATTACAGTATGTGATTTCTGTGACAGGAGAAATTCAGGGCATCATGGAGCACATGGAAGGAACCCTTCACCTATCCTTATAGGGTCAGGAAAATCTTCTGGGAGATATGGAAGCTCCCACTGAATCCTAAAAGATTAGGTGGTAGACAGATGGATGCAATTGATCTTAAGATTCTGATACATCCTCAAATATAATATCATATAATAGCCTTTAACATACCTCTCTAAACCATAATTGTCAGGATACGAAAGCTTTAAAGATAACAGAGGCATGCTCTCTCACAATAACAGGGTCTTCCTGGTCTGAAAAATGCTGCATGGCAGCAGAAAGTCAACAAATTATTGTCTGCCACTGGTTTAAGAACCTAGGTTTAGCTTATCCATACTCAGTGATCTTGAATTCCTAATTGCTGACTTTCACATCTTTGCTCTCTGACCCCCACTTTGGCTTAGTGTCATCTTCATAGGTAAGTATCAGTTCCTCATCTTTTGGTCTTAGAATAGCCTTATTTTAGTTTTGCCACTGACCTCATGGGGCTTGAAACTTGTGAGAACCCTACCCTACTGTCTAGTTGAGATTGCATAATTGTTTAAATGACTCACACCATATACATCAAGTCACATGCATATTTTAGAACACACCCAACAATATTGCCCTACTTTCATTTTCTATCCTGGGCAAATGGCATTTCCTCAGACAGTGCAAACTTTCATGTATGAAAATCACCTGAGAGGCCAAAACACAGATTTCTGGGCCCTACTTCCAAAATTGCTGATTCAGTAGGTTCAGGATGGGGCCCATGAGCTACATTTCTGACAAGTTCTTGGGTGATGCAGAGGCTGTTGTTCTGGGGACAAACTTTGAGAGTCACTGGTGTCAGAATGAAAGGGGAGCCTACGATTTCTCAAACCACTATATGCAGACCTCTGGGGATCTCAAGTGTCCAGTAGCTCTCTACAAAATTTTTAAATTTTGTGTATCTATTTGATAAGTATCTGAAGAAAACTAAACATGTGAATGACTGCCTCATTGTTGGCTATTGCCATATAATTTTAGCTCCCATATTTGCATTTATGATTATAATTACATTGACACTGAGAATACTACCTCCGTTGCCAGTAATAAGACTGGCGAATGGCTTAAGAACAGAGATGGACTAGACACATAAATGGTGTATTCTTAGTAAAGACCAACTGAGATTATAAATGCTGTTTGGACAGACTTACCAATAATTTGAATAGAGAAAAGGAAAAGGACTATCACAATTGGACAATTCCATGGCACAAGAAAGCATAAGCGTGTCAAATTCAAAGAACGCATGTAATAGCAATCAGAACGATATTCTGTTCATGAATGGTGCTTTAGTTCCAGAAAAATGTCAGCTGTCACATAAACTTGATATTATTATTATGAATTGTATTAGAGTGAGGTATTGTTTGAATCCAGATAAATGAATGAATATATCTCTTTTCATTGAGATGCTTTGGCATCATTTAGAAAGAGCAGAGCCCATAATCTTTTGAGTCTTACCAATCATATCATAATCTTATCTGTCAACTTCACGGATAAACTGGAGGTCAGCCTTGTGAAACAAAGGTAGATCTAAAGCACCAATGACAGTACAGAAACAAGAACCTGACTATTTCAATCTGAAGTTCAAATGCAAGGGAAATCTAATTTTTAAAATCCTCTCAATGAGGTGACAAAAACTAAGGAAAGGGATGGATTTTAAAGAAAGACATAAAGGAAATGTAAATTGCAAGTAGATATGGGTGGAAAACAGGAGAAGACTGGGAAAATGACCCCCAAAAAGGACAATTAAATAAAGAAAGTCAATGGAAATATGTCTGGGAATAAAATATATCTGGAAAGGTCAAAGACATATTATGTCTTATATTCAATGAGAATATGAAATCTAATTATTATGACAAGGTTTAGACAAGAAACCCATGAATCTTTTTCTTCCTGCTGTGCTAGAATCATTCATCAAAGTTATCTATATATAAACTTTATTCAAATGAGCTGAAAAACCAGCAATATCATACTGAGTAAACAAATGACCTTATTTTAAAGGAGTAGATATATTTGAACAATTTAACAATTCACAAATGTTTTTGAGTCCTTACATGCCCCAAAAGGGTGCTGGGCACCGGACATACAATGGTGAATAAAATATATGCAATCCCCATCTTAAGGGGGTTTACAGTATTGAAGGGGCTACAGGAAACAAATAACCAAGAAGTTCTAGGACACCGGAAATCATTTGGAGGGGAGATACATGAAACTATGAAAATATTAACAGAGACACGTGACCAGATTTAAAGGGTCAAATATGCTTATATTAGGAAGCTGGACATAGAAGGATTTACAACAGGTCTGAACTCTATTTTCTTCCTCTGGGGGATGCCTAGAAAAAGATGCCACAGTTAAATCCCTTTGTAAACATGAGACCTAATGGTATATTTTTGGGCAGGAGGCAAGTCTTTTTTATGAAATTGTCTAACTATAGTGTACCTAGTGTGTTTATTATAACTAAACTTGGAATTTACAGCTCACTAGAAAATGTCGTGTATGCTATGTGATTAATGGGGTGTATACAGGAGATATTCTGCAACTGAAATAGCTCCTTTGTACATATTATTCAAGCATTGTTTAGAACCTCACATTTTCTAATATGCATCCTAATATGGGACAACCAGACTTTGGTAACTTTGTTGATGGGTCAGGCATTTTCATGTTCCACTTTAGTGTTGCAATTGCCCACGTGCTCTGAATTTGACAATTCAACCTTCAGTGTCATCTCAGAAATTATAAGATGTGACTTAAGGAATTAAGTAGGAGTAATCATATAAAATCATGGTGAGAGGGGCACCTGGTGGCTCAGTCGGTTGAGCGTCCAACTCTTTATTTCAGCTCAGGTCATGATCCTAGGGCCGTAGGATCAAGTCCTACATTGGGTGGAGCATGCTTGGCATTCTCTCTCTCCTTCCCTGTTCCCCTCTCCCTTGCTCATCTCTGTCTTTTCCTCTCTCTCTCTGTCTCCCTCTCTGTCTCTGTCCCTGTCTCTCTCTCTCTCTCTCATAAATAAATAAATAAATAAATAAATAAATAAATAAATAATAAATGTATGTATGTATGTATGTCCATGGTAAGGGGCATAAAGGGAGATGGGCAAGGAGTGACAGAAAACTGGATTTATAGCAGAATAAATGGTTTATGAAAGAGCACACTTTATGAAAGAGAGGTGAAACAAGGCTTGTCAAGAGCAGAGTCAAAGATGCAGTGAGCAGAAGGCAGATCATAGAAGGCCCTGTGGCTCGTGTAAAGAGCTTGCAACTTATTCCCAGAGGAACACAACTGAAATGATTTAAGAATATAAATGATCTGGTTTGAATTTTAGAAGGAGTGCTCTATAGTGTAGAAAAGGGCACTAGAGAAAGGCAAGAAGACAAGATAGGAAGCTATTAAAATACTAATAATGTATCTACACTAAACACTCTAACTAAAAGATGGAGATTGTCACTTGAAAGAATTTACCAGAAAGATATGCATACTGTATGTGCCAAATGAAAATGACAAGTGTAATTTCAGAAGTATTATTTACAATAGCCCCAAACTGGAAACAACCTAAATGTCCATCCACAATGAAATGGATAAATATCTTATGGAATATTCATGAAATGGAATGTATGGCTATATGAACAATAGCTCATACAAAATAAACTATTGGGACCTCATCAAAATAAAAAGCTTCTGCACAGTGAAGGAAACAATCAGCAAAACTAAAAGGCAACCAACAGACTAGGAGAAGTTATTTGTAAATGATATATCAGATAAAGGGTTAGTATCCAAAGTCTATAAAGAACTTACCAAACTCAACACCCAAAAAAACCAAATAATCCAGTGAAGAAATGGGCAAAAGACATGAAGAGACACTTCTCCAAAGAAGACATCCAGATGGCCAACCAGCACATGAAAAATGCTCAACATCACTCATCATCAGGGAAATACAAATCAAAACCACAATGAGATACCACCTCACACCTGTTAGAATGGCAAACATTAACAACTCAGGCAACAACAGATGTTGGTGGGGATGCAGAGAAAGAGGATCTCTTTTGCACTGCTGGTGGGAATGTAAACTGGTGCAGCCACTCTGGAAAACAGTATGGAGGTTCCTCAAAAAAATAAAAATAGAACTACCCTACGACCCAGCAATTGCACTACTAGGTATTTACCCAAGGGATACAGGTATGCTGTTTCAAAGGGACACATGCACCCCAATGTTTATAGCAGGACTATTAACAATAGCCAAAGTATGGAAAGAGCCCAAATGTCCATCAATGGATGAATGGACAAAGAAGATGTGGTATATATATACATTGGAGTATTACTTGGCAATTAAGAAGAATGAAAGCTTGCCATTTGCAACTACGTGGATGGAACTAGAGGGTATTATGCTAAGCGAAATTAGTCAGAGAAAGACAAATATCATATGACTTCACTCATATGTGAACTATAAGATACAAAACAGATGAACATAAGGGAAAGGAAGCAAAAATCATATAAAAACAGGGAGGGGGACAAAACATAACAGACTCTTAAATATGGAGAACAAACAGAGGGTTACTGGAAGGGTTGTGGGAGGGGGGATATGGGCTAAATTGGTAAGGGGCATTAAGGAATCTACTCCTGAAATCATTGTTGCACTATATGCTAACTTGGAAGTAAATTAAAAAAAATAAATTAACAACAACAGAAAAAAGACTACAGTGAGATACCACCGTCAAAATAGCTAAAATTAACACAAGAAACAAGTGTTGGCAAGGATGCAGAGAAAGGGGAAACCTCTTGCACTGTTGGTGGAAATGCAAACTGGTGCAGCCACTCTGGAGAACAGTATGGAGGTTTCTCAAAAGTTAAACATAGAACTACCCTATGATCCAGTCATTGTATTACTAGGCTAGGTATTTACCCAAGAGATAGAAAAATATAGATTCAAAGGGGTACATGTACCCTGATGCTTATAGCAGCGTTATCAACAATAGCCAAATTATGGAAAGAGCCCAAATGTCCATCAACTGATGAATGGGTAAAGAAGATGTAGTGTATATACACAATGGAATATTACTCAGCCATCGAAAGGAATGAAATCGTGAAATTTGCAACCACATGGATGAAGCTAGAATGTATTATGCTAAGCAAAATGAGTCAGGCAAAGAGACAAGTACCATATGATTTCACTTACATGTGGAATTTAAAAAGCAAAACAGATGAACGTATCGAAAGGGTGAAAAAAGAGAGGGAAACAAACCATAAGTGACTCTTTACAAGAGAGAACAAAAGGAGGGGTGGAGATGGACAGAAAGGGTAGAGGATGGGCTAACTGGGTGATGGGTATTAAGGAGGGCATTTGTTGTGATGAGTACTGGGTGTTATATGTAAGTGATTAATCACAATCACTGAATTCTACTCCTGAAAACAATATTACACTATATGTTAACTGACTAGAATTTAAATAAAAATTCAAAGAAAAAAATGAATGGAAAAATGAATAACTCAAGTCCAAATGCAAATTCAGTGATTTTTCTTTTCTATGACACATGCTTCCCTGGTTTTATTCTATCTTTAGACAGCCTTTTTACCGATGCATATTGTGTGTTTCATAATCCTTCTTTTGGTCATACTTATAGCTGTGGAAGAAAATAACTCCATATTAATGACAATTCAAGGCTTCATTCCATGCTTTTTTAAGGAAAGAAATGTCACAACCTCTCTCAATATCCCATTTCTATCATCATCAATGCTAGAAATTTTTTAAAGCAATAACTATTTATTGGACTCACTGGGGACACTGGTGCTTTGATGCCATAATTTTAAATAAAGAATAGAAAACCAGGTTTTCATCTGCATTGTGTAAATAGTTTGCCCCTGTAAATCTGACTCTGCTACTTCCTGATATTCAAGCTGACAAACTTTCTTCAGACAAGAATGTAAGCCAAACTTCAGGACCCTGCAGTTTAGGTAGCTAACCAAAGCTTCAAACTATCTAGATGCTGAGAGCAAAACATGTTTTCCTATGTGGCAGAATAACTATTTTGACTGGTTGGCCACAAATCTGTATGTATTTAAAGATCTATTTTAAAAGCCCATAAATACAGGCAACATGAAGAGACTACCAAGCAAGGCAGGAAATCCAAAGGTTTCTGTAATTTTTCATCTAGAAAAAGATTTTTGCACACACATAAATCAGTAGGCAACTTACACATTCTCTTACTTCTAACACACACTCCTTACCAAAGCTGGGTTTGTTAACTATACTCAAGTGAAGGGAATAATCTCTTAAGCAGACTCTCATATGTCATTTGTGGGAGTGTATATGGATATGATTTTCTGGAGGTTATGTATCAAAGACTTAAATATTGATACAGAATTATCTCTTCCATGGGTAATTTCCAAGGACATAACTAAGGGGATATGAGAAGATTTCGCTGCAAAGATGTTAATCACATAGTGTTTGGAGCTGTAAAAAAAATTAAAAACAATTTAAAAATCCAACTGTACTGAAATGATTGATTAAATTGTGATTCAATAATACAATGGAACATTCTGCAGCTATTAAAAATCATATTGTAGAGGTGCATTTATTTAAAAAGATGTGCTTGAGCTGGAGAGTTAAAACTTTAATTTTTAAAATAGTTTGCATTGTTTAATTTCAAAGATAGATTTGTTGATATAGATAGATGATAGATGGATAGACAGGTAGGTAGATCTATATAGAATTAAACATATGCTTTAAAATATTCACAGCAGTTATTTCTGGGTGACAATATTTCTCTGGTTTCTTGCTATATTTTCTAATTTTTCTATTTTGTGCATGTATTTTGGTACTTTTTTAAGAAGATGTACTCAGTCTACAGTTATTACCTTAGCACACTAATTTGGTCATATTGCAGTTTCCAATTGCTACTAGAGTGCCCTTGAAGGGCCAGAGTTGACACAACTAGAAAGAATAGCAATGTTACTAGAAACACTGGGTATGAGGTCAGGGGCATTATTTGTTGAGGAAAGATATGACTATAACAGGCTCTTTTCTTGTTCTCTGTTTTTCAAAGATAGAGCTAAAATATACAAAGCAGGAAATAGAGCAGGGATGGAATATCACTTAGCAATGTCAAGATAACAAAATTTCTGTGGCAAAAACAAAGCTGGAATGGGAACAGGATAGATATAAGATGTGGTCTTCATATTCAGGCATAATTTTACGGGAATCGATTTTCATATCCTCAGTTTTCATGAGCACTCTTTCCTATCATCAGATAGATTCCTTCCCCAACTTCCCCTGTTAAAGTAGGTCTTCTCCCATTTTGTATAAGAAATGGCTCATCCTGAATCTAACTGTGCCATCGTTCTAAGGTGTAAAAACATCTAGGGCATCAGCAAAAGATTAGGGTGTGCCTGCAGGAACGTCTCCTTGGTTAGTTAATAAAGATTCTGTCTCCCTATCTTCCTGCGTCTTACATATATTTCTGATAACAATGAAGTATATGGTATTAGAAATATGGTAGTAGTTGACCCTTATAAGAATGTTCCAGAATTACATATATTACAGAGTGGGCAGTCACCACCTCTTGCCTTTCCCAGACTCTTTTCAAAAAATAAATTGCTTCCCTGTGAGACAAACTAAGGAGAACAAAGTAAAAAGAGCATTGTTAAAAAGCACTAAAAGCTAAAAATTGCTCTTATAAAATGAGCAATATTTTTGGATATTCATAATATTCTTAAAAGAAAAGTACTTTTTGCCAAAGTAGTATAGCTTGGTGATGCTCAGTCTTTTAAGAATATTCTCTAAGTCTAGGGGCGCCTGGGTGGCGCAGTCGGTTGAGCGTCCGACTTCAGCCAGGTCACGATCTCGCGGTCCGTGAGTTCGAGCCCCGCGTCAGGCTCTGGGCTGATGGCTCGGAGCCTGGAGCCTGTTTCCGATTCTGTGTCTCCCTCTCTCTCTGCCCCTCCCCCGTTCATGCTCTGTCTCTCTCTGTCCCAAAAATAAATAAAATCGTTGAAAAAAAAAATTTTTAAAGAATATTCTCTAAGTCTATTCAATTTTTTAAGTTTAAATGGAAAGTACTTTCACAAATAAAACTTTTATGATTTATTTTAGATTTATGTGCATTATTCAGTGAGGACATTAAAGTGGAGCTTATCGGAGGAAGATGGCGGCGTAGGAGGACGCTGGGCTCACCGCGCGTCCTGCTGATCACTTAGATTCCACCTACACCTGCCTAAATAACCCAGAAAACCACCAGAGGATTAGCAGAACGGAGTCGCCAGAGCCAAGCGCAGACCAGAGGCCCACGGAAGAGGGTAGGAAGGGCGGCGAGGCGGTGCGCGCTCCACGGACTGGCGGGAGGGAGCCGGGGCGGAGGGGCGGCTCGCCGGCCAAGCAGAGCCCCCGAGTCTGGCTTGCAAAAAGCGGAGGGGCCTGACGGACTGTGTTCCGACAGCAAGCGCGACTTAGCGTCTGGGAAGTCATAAGTTAACAGCTCTGCTCAGAAAGCGGGAAGGCTGGAGGACAAAGGGAAGGAGAGCTGCTGAGCCCCCGGACGACAGAGCTCAGTTTGGTGGGGAACAAAGGCGCTCGCCAGCGCCATCTTCCCCGCCCATCCCCCAGCCAAAATCCCAAAGAGAACCAGTTCCTGCCAGGGAACTTGCTCGCTCCGCGCAAACACCCAACTCTGCGCTTCTGCGGAGCCAAACCTCCGGCAGCGGATCTGACTCCCTCTTGCTGCCACAGGGCCCCTCCTGAAGTGGATCACCTAAGGAGAAGCAAGCTAAGCCTGCCCCTCCTGCCCCTGTGCACCTTGCCTACCCACCCCAGCTAAGACGCCAGATCCCCAGCATCACAAGCCTGGCAGTGTGCAAGTAGCCCAGACAGACCACCCCACCCCACAGTGAATCCCGCCCCTAGGAGAGGGGAAGAGAAGGCACGCACCAGTCTGACTGTGGCCCCAGCGGTGGGCTGGGAGCAGACATCAGGTCTGACTGCGGCTCCACCCACCAACTCCAGTTATACACCACAGCACAGGGGAAGTGCCCTGCAGGTCCTCACCACGCCAGGGACTATCCAAAATGACCAAGCGGAAGAATTCCCCTCAGAAGAATCTCCAGGAAATAACAACAGCTAATGAGCTGATCAAAAAGGATTTAAATAATATAACAGAAAGTGAATTTAGAATAATAGTCATAAAATTAATAGCTGGGCTTGAAAACAGTATAGCTGACAGCAGAGAATCTCTTGCTACAGAGATCAAGGGACTAAGGAACAGTCACGAGGAGCTGAAAAACGCTTTAAACGAAATGCATAACAAAATGGAAACCACCACGGCTCGGATTGAAGAGGCAGAGGAGAGAATAGGTGAACTAGAAGATAAAGTTATGGAAAAAGAGGAAGCTGAGAAAAAGAGGGATAAAAAAATCCAGGAATATGAGGGGAAAATTAGAGAACTAAGTGATACACTAAAAAGAAATAATCTACGCATCATTGGTATCCCAGAGGAGGAAGAGAGAGGGAAAGGTGCTGAAGGGGTACTTGAAGAAATCATAGCTGAGAACTTCCCTGAACTGGGGAAGGAAAAAGGCATTGAAATCCAAGAGGCACAGAGAACTCCCTTCAGACGTAACTTGAATCGATCTTCTGCACGACATATCATAGTGAAACTGGCAAAATACAAGGATAAAGAGAAAATTCTGAAAGCAGCAAGGGGTAAACGTGCCCTCACATATAAAGGGAGACCTATAAGACTCGTGACCGATCTCTCTTTTGAAACTTGGCAGGCCAGAAAGAATTGGCACGAGATTTTCAGTGTGCTAGACAGAAAAAATATGCAGCCGAGAATCCTTTATCCAGCAAGTCTGTCATTTAGAATAGAAGGAGAGATAAAGGTCTTCCCAAACAAACAAAAACTGAAGGAATTTGTCACCACTAAACCAGCCCTACAAGAGATCCTAAGGGGGACCCTGTGAGACAAAGTACCAGAGACATCACTACAAGCATAAAACATACAGACATCACAATGACTCTAAACCCATATCTTTCTATAATAACACTGAATGTAAATGGACTAAATGCTCCAACCAAAAGACATAGGGTATCAGAATGGATAAAAAAACAAGACCCATCTATTTGCTGTCTACAAGAGACTCATTTTAGACCTGAGGACACCTTTAGATTGAGAGTGAGGGGATGGAGAACTATTTATCATGCTACTGGAAGCCAAAAGAAAGCTGGAGTAGCCATCCTTATATCAGACAAACTAGACTTTAAATTAAAGGCTGTAACAAGAGATGAAGAAGGACATTATATAATAGTGACAGGGTCTATCCATCAGGAAGAGCTAACAATTATAAATGTCTATGCGCCGAATACCGGAGCGCCCAAATATATAAAACAATTACTCATAAACACAAGCAACCTTATTGATAAGAATGTGGTAATTGCAGGGGACTTTAACACCCCACTTACAGAAATGGATAGATCATCTAGACACACGATCAATAAAGAAACAAGGGCCCTGAATGAGACATTGGATCAGATGGACTTGACAGATATATTTAGAACTCTGCATCCCAAAGCAACAGAATATACTTTCTTCTCGAGTGCACATGGAACATTCTCCAAGATAGATCATATACTGGGTCACAAAACAGCCCTTCATAAGTTTACAAGAATTGAAATCATACCATGCATACTTTCAGACCACAACGCTATGAAGCTTGAAATCAACCACAGAAAAAAGTCTGGAAAACCTCCAAAAGCATGGAGGTTAAAGAACACCCTACTAACGAATGAGTGGGTTAACCAGGCAATTAGAGAAGAAATTAAAAAATATATGGAAACAAACGAAAATGAAAATACAACAATCCAAACGCTTTGGGACGCAGCGAAGGCAGTCCTGAGAGGAAAATACATTGCAATCCAGGCCTATCTCAAGAAACAAGAAAAATCCCAAATACAAAATCTAACAGCACACCTAAAGGAAATAGAAGCAGAACAGCAAAGGCAGCCTAAACCCAGCAGAAGAAGAGAAATAATAAAGATCAGAGCAGAAATAAACAATATAGAATCTAAAAAAACTGTAGAGCAGATCAATGAAACCAAGAGTTGGTTTTTTGAAAAAATAAACAAAATTGACAAACCTCTAGCCAGGCTTCTCAAAAAGAAAAGGGAGATGACCCAAATAGATAAAATCATGAATGAAAATGGAATTATTACAACCAATCCCTCAGAGATACAAACAATTATCAGGGAATACTATGAAAAATTATATGCCAACAAATTGGACAACCTAGAAGAAATGGACAAATTCCTGAACACCCACACTCTTCCAAAACTCAATCAGGAGGAAATAGAAAGCTTGAACAGACCCATCACCAGCGAAGAAATTGAATCGGTTATCAAAAATCTCCCAACAAATAAGAGTCCAGGACCAGATGGCTTCCCAGGGGAGTTCTACCAGACGTTTAAAGCAGAGATAATACCTATCCTTCTCAAGCTATTCCAAGAAATAGAAAGGGAAGGAAAACTTCCAGACTCATTCTATGAAGCCAGTATTACTTTGATTCCTAAACCAGACAGAGACCCAGTAAAAAAAGAGAACTACCGGCCAATATCCCTGATGAATATGGATGCAAAAATTCTCAATAAGATACTAGCAAATCGAATTCAACGGCATATAAAAAGAATTATTCATCATGATCAAGTGGGATTCATTCCTGGGATGCAGGGCTGGTTCAACATTCGCAAATCAATCAACGTGATACATCACATTAACAAAAAAAAAGAGAAAAACCATATGATCCTGTCAATCGATGCAGAAAAGGCCTTTGACAAAATCCAGCACCCTTTCTTAATAAAAACTCTTGAGAAAGTCGGGATAGAAGGAACATACTTAAAGATCATAAAAGCCATTTATGAAAAGCCCACAGCTAACATCATCCTCAACGGGGAAAAACTGAGAGCTTTTTCCCTGAGATCAGGAACACGACAGGGATGCCCACTCTCACCACTGTTGTTTAACATAGTGCTGGAAGTTCTAGCATCAGCAATCAGACAACAAAAGGAAATCAAAGGCGTCAAAATTGGCAAAGATGAAGTCAAGCTTTCGCTCTTTGCAGATGACATGATATTATACATGGAAAATCCGATAGACTCCACCAAAAGTCTGCTAGAACTGATACATGAATTCAGCAAAGTTGCAGGATACAAAATCAATGTACAGAAATCAGTTGCATTCTTATACACTAACAATGAAGCAACAGAAAGACAAATAAAGAAACTGATCCCATTCACAATTGCACCAAGAAGCATAAAATACCTAGGAATCAATCTAACCAAAGATGTAAAGGATCTGTATGCTGAAAACTATAGAAAGCTTATGAAGGTAATTGAAGAAGATTTAAAGAAATGGAAAGACATTCCCTGCTCATGGATTGGAAGAATAAATATTGTCAAAATGTCAATACTACCCAAAGCTATCTACACATTCAATGCAATCCCAATCAAAATTGCACCAGCATTCTTCTCGAAACTAGAACAAGCAATCCTAAAATTCATATGGAACCACAAAAGGCCCCGAATAGCCAAAGTAATTTTGAAGAAGAAGACCAAAGCAGGAGGCATCACAATCCCAGACTTTAGCCTCTACTACAAAGCTGTCATCATCAAGACAGCATGGTATTGGCACCAAAACAGACACATAGACCAATGGAATAGAATAGAAACCCCGGAACTAGACCCACAAACGTACGGCCAACTCATCTTTGACAAAGCAGGAAAGAACATCCAATGGAAAAAAGACAGTCTCTTCAACAAATGGTGCTGGGAGAACTGGACAGCAACATGCAGAAGGTTGAAACTAGACCACTTTCTCACACCATTCACAAAAATAAACTCAAAATGGGTAAAGGACCTGAATGTGAGACAGGAAACCATCAAAACCTTAGAGGAGAAAGCAGGAAAAGACCTCTCTGACCTCAGCCGTAGCAATCTCTTACTCGACACATCCCCAAAGGCAAGGGAATTAAAAGCAAAAGTGAATTACTGGGACCTTATGAAGATAAAAAGCTTCTGCACAGCAAAGGAAACAACCAACAAAACTAAAAGGCAACCAACGGAATGGGAAAAGATATTTGCAAATGACATATCGGACAAAGGGCTAGTATCCAAAATCTATAAAGAGCTCACCAAACTCCACACCCGAAAAGCAAATAACCCAGTGAAGAAATGGGCAGAAAACATGAATAGACACTTCTCTAAAGAAGACATCCGGATGGCCAACAGGCACATGAAAAGATGTTCAGCGTCGCTCCTTATCAGGGAAATACAAATCAAAACCACACTCAGATATCACCTCACGCCAGTCAGAGTGGCCAAAATGAACAAATCAGGAGACTATAGATGCTGGAGAGGATGTGGAGAAACGGGAACCCTCTTGCACTGTTGGTGGGAATGCAAATTGGTGCAGCCGCTCTGGAAAGCAGTGTGGAGGTTCCTCAGAAAATTAAAAATAGACCTACCCTATGACCCAGCAATAGCACTGCTAGGAATTTATCCAAGGGACACAGGAGTACTGATGCATAGGGGCACTTGTACCCCAATGTTCATAGCAGCACTCTCAACAATAGCCAAATTATGGAAAGAGCCTAAATGTCCATCAACTGATGAATGGATAAAGAAATTGTGGTTTATATACACAATGGAGTACTACGTGGCAATGAGAAAAAATGAAATATGGCCTTTTGTAGCAACGTGGATGGAACTGGAGAGTGTGATGCTAAGTGAAATAAGCCATACAGAGAAAGACAGATACCATATGGTTTCACTCTTATGTGGATCCTGAGAAACTTAAGAAAAACCCATGGGGGAGGGGAACAAAAAAAAAAAAAAAAAAAAAAAAAAAGATGTTAGAGTGGGAGAGAGCCAAAGCATAAGAGACTGTTGAGAACTGAGAACAAACTAAGGGTCGATGGGGGGTGGGAGGGAGGAGAGGGTGGGTGATGGGTACTGAGGAGGGCACCTTTTGGGATGAGCACTGGGTGTTGTATGGAAACCAATTTGACAATAAATTTCATATATAAATAAAAAAAAAAAAATAAAGTGGAGCTTATCAAATTAGACTGTAAAATATTTATTCTAATGATATAATAGTTCATCTTATAAAGTGGTTAATATTTTCTATCCCCTATTAAATAATATAAAATTATATGCCAGTTGCCAGGTAAGTATAGTAATAAGAATATTTTTCTTTCAGAAAATACATAGAAAAATTTTATCATTATATGAAAAAATTAAGGGTTATGAATATTTATATATGATTATTTAACACTTCCCAGAAACTCATATTAGAAATCAATACATGTTTAAAAACCCATTGGGAAAGGCACACTGTGTTTGATTTATTATGCTTTTCACAACTACTTATTTTACCTATCCATCACATTGCATTAACACAAATTAAAAATGAAAACATGACATAAGCTTTTGGTTTCTAGTTCCGCATGCAAGGAGCTTGCTGGTCGCCACTCCTAACTAACATGTAAAAAGATGAACAAACTGAATAATCAACAACTCTTCTTACCTAAGAACTCTTAGGTATAAGACTTAGGTATAAGGTATAAGAGAAGTAAGGTCACAGAGCACACTACTGCCTGCAAAGTCAAAGAGGATGATGGAAGAACACGGAGAATTGCAGCTTACCAGAGCAGAAACACATGAGCTAAAACCTCCGTGGAAACTGCCAGAGCAGGAAACTTCAAACTCTAATTGACAAACTGATAGAAGTTCAGAGTAGACATATTGGAGACTTAAAATCTCCGGGGGGTTCAAGTCAGAGGGGTCTCCCAAACTTTCCCTGTAAGAGCTTGACCAGGTTCTCACAGTAAATATTGGAGAAAACTCTCCCTCGTGCTGCTGGCAGGGTGAGAGAAAAATGAACAGTTTTCGAAATATGCCAGAGTTCTCTGTTCTTCACAAGGTCTGCCCTCAGGACAAGTTTTTAACCAGATCCTAATCTGCTGGGGTGGTATCAGATCTAATTGACCTGGGGGAAAGGAAATATCCAATGCCAGCTGTTTCTAGCCACCCTGTCTATTCCACCTAAGCTGGGGAGTGGTGGGGGTGAGGTGAGGGGATTGTGGGGAGGCCTGGGAGGAAGCAGAATAAGAAGCGCTTGTGAAGTGTACAGCCCAGTGGCATAAGCTCATTAAAAGACTGAGACCTAATCATAGACCATAGAAGATTTCCCTTCCCTCACACCACCGCTTTACTAAAGTCCTGTTTACAGCAGTTTCTTTTCCCCAGTTCATCATGTGTAGCTATCATGAAAAACTTACAAGGTATACTAAAAAACAAAAACCACAGTTTGCAAACACAAAGCAAGAATCAGAACCAGACATGGCAGGGATGTTGGACTTAACAGACAGAATTTCAAATCACTATGATTAATATGCTAAGGTCTCTAATGGATAAGGTAGATAGCATGCAAGAACAGATGAACAATGTAAGAAGAGAGGAGATTCCAAGAAAAAAAAAGTAATGCTGGATATCAAAAACCATAACAGAGATGAAGAATGTCTTCAATGGACTTATTAGTAGAAAGGGCACAACTAAAGAATCTCTGAGCTTCAGGATATCACAATAGAAATCTCCAAAATTAAAAAGTAATGAGAACAAAAACTGAAAAAAGGAAAAAAAAAATAACAAGAACAGGATATCCAGGAACTGTGGGACAAGTACAAAAAGTATAACATATGCATAATAAGAATAGCAGAAGGAGAAGAAAGAGAGGAAATGAAGAAATATTTGGAAGAAAAATGACTGAGAATTTCCTCCAAATTAATGTCAGACACCAAACCACAGATTTAAGAAACTCACAGAACACCAACCAGGAAAATGCCAAAGAAAAAAAATATACCTAAGCATATTATATTCAAACTACAGACATCAAAGATAAAGAAAAAAAAATCCTGAGAGAAGCCAAAGGAAAAAACACCTCATTTACAGAAGAGAAAAAAATTACATCCAACTTCTCCTCAGAAACCAAGGAAGAAGAGAATGGAATGAAATATTTAAGATGTTGAGAAAAGAAAACCACCAACCTAGAATCCTGTGCCCTGTGAAATTATGCTTCTAAATAAATAAAGACTAAAGAAATAAAGACTTTCTCCAGCAAACAAAAACTGAGGGAGTTTGTTGCCAGTAGACAAGACTTACAAGAAATGTTAAAAGAAGACTTTAGAGAAAAGGAAAATAATATAGATCAGAAACTCAGACCTATATATTCTATATATGTGTGTGTGTGTGTGTGTGTGTGTGTGTGTATACATATTTGTATGCTTATATATAAGTGAATTGAATGACAGCAATGATACAAAGGATGGGAGAGAAGAGTTAGGATTATTTTATTATAAATTACTCACACTGCCTGTAAAGTAGTATAGTATTATTTGAAAGAGATTTGGATTAGTTGTAAGTGCGTATTACAAACACTAGGGAGACCACTAAAAAAAAAAAATAATAATAATAATAATAATAATAATAATTTGCTACGAAAGGAAAGAAAAGGGAATCATGTAAAATGCTCAAATAAAATGAAAAAAATTGCAGAAAGAGTGGACAGCAAAAGTAGAAACAATGAACAAAGGCTACAAATAGAAAATGGTAACAAATATGACAGATATTAATCTAACTACATCAACAATAAATTTGAACATCACTGATCTAAGTGCACCAATCAAAAGACACAGATTGTCAGAGTGGATCAAAAAGCAAAACCAAACTATATGTTGTCTATAAGAAACCGACTTTAAATATAATGAACATATAGATTAAAGGCAAGTGAATGGAGAAAGATATACCACACTAATTTAAAAAAAAAGCAGGAATAGCTATATTAATTTCAGACAGAGCACACTTCAAAGCAAAGAATGTTATCAAGGATAAAGGTGTACATTACATAATAATAAAGGAGTCATTTCTCCAGGAAGACATAACAATCTTTAATATGTATGCTCCTACAATGGTGTCAAAATTTATGAGGCAAAAGATAGAACTGCCAAGAGAAATGGAAGAATCCACTATTATATTTGGAGGCTTCATCTCCACTCTATCAGAAATGGACAGATCTAGTAGGCAGAAAATCAGTAAGAACATGGTTGAACTCAACGACGTTAATCAACTGGATATAAAGGACATATATATACTACTTTATCCAACAATAGCAGAATACACTTTCTTCTCAATCTCACATGGAACATTCACCAAGATAGACTACATTCCAGGCCAGAAAGCACATCTTAACAAATTTAAAAGAATAGGAATCATACAATCCTTGCTTTTAAACCACAATGGAACTAAAGTAAACATCAATAATAGAAAAATAACTGCACAATCCTAAAATACATGGAGAGTAAATAACATACCTTTAAATAATTCATGTGTCAGAGAAGAAATCTCAAGACAAATTGAAAATATTTTAAACTAAATTAAAATGAAAATATGACTCATGAAAATTTGTGGAATATAGCAAAACTAGTGCTTAGAGGAAATTTATAGCAGTGATTGCCTATATTAGAACAGAACAAAGGTCTAAAATGAATCATCTGAATATCCATCTTAGGAAACTAGAAAAAGAAGAGGAAAATAAAAATAAGCATAAAAGAAATAATAAATATGAAAGCAGAAATTAATGCAATTGAAAACAGGAAAGGAATACTGTGAATAACTCCATGCTCACAAGTATGAAAACCTTGAAGAAATGGACCAATTCCCTGAATGACACAATATGCCAAAACTCACACAAAATGAAAATGACCATTTGAGTAGGCCTATAACTATTAAAGAAATTGAATCAATAATTAATAAACTTCCAAAACAGAAAGCAATGAGCCCAGATGGCCTCACTGGTGAATGTTATCAAATATTTAAGAAAGAAATCATAAGGAAGAAATCAATTCTATAAAATCTCTTTCATAAAATAGAAACATAGAGAATAATTATTAATGTATTCTATGAGGTGTATTACCCTAATATCAAAACCAGATAAAGACTTTACAGGAAAAAAGCATTCAGACCAGTATCACTCATGAAAATAAATGCAAAAATACTCAATAAAATATTAGCAAATAAAATCCAAAAATGTATATAAAAAGAATCATACACCATAACCAAGTGGAATTTATTCCAGGTAGGCAAGGCTAGTTCAATATTCAAAACTCAATTCGTGTAATGTATCAAATCAACAAGCTAAAGGAAAAAAAATCACATGATTGCATTAACAGATGCAGAAAAAGCATTTGACAAAATCCAGCACAGATTCATGACAAAAACTCTCAGTTAACTACAAATAGGGTGCTATTTCCTCACCTTGAGAGAGGGTATCTACAAAAAACCCACCATCATACTTAAGGTGAAAACCTAGGAACTTTCCCACTAAGATCAGGAAAAAAGCAAGGATGTCCCTTCTCACCACTCATTTCCAAAATCACACGATAAGTTCTACCTAATGTAATAAGACAAGAAAGGAAAATAAAGGGTATATTTATTGGGAGGCAAGAAATGAAACTGTCTTTTTTCACAGATGACCTGATTACCTGTGTAGAAAATCCAAGAATTGACCAAAAAAAAAAAAAAAATCTCTTAGCAGTAATAAGCAGTAAAGCAAAGTTTCAGGATACAAAGTTAATATACAAAAATCAATCACTTTCAGGGGCGCCTGGGTGGCGCAGTCGGTTAAGCGTCCGACTTCAGCCAGGTCACGATCTCGCGGTCCGTGAGTTCGAGCCCCGCGTCAGGCTCTGGGCTGATGGCTCAGAGCCTGGAGCCTGTTTCCGATTCTGTGTCTCCCTCTCTCTCTGCCCCTCCCCCGTTCATGCTCTGTCTCTCTCTGTCCCAAAAATAAATAAAAACGTTGAAAGAAAAAAAAAAATTTAAAAAAAAAAAATCAATCACTTTCCTATATGTATTAGCAATTAACGAGCAGAATTTGAAATTACAAACATAATACCATTTACATTAGCACCCTAAAATATTAATATTTGGGTATAAACTTAACAAAACATGTATAAGACCTATAAGAGGAAAACTATAAAACTGATAAAAGAATTCAAAGAGGAGCTAAATAAAAAGAAAGATATTCCATGTTCATGGGTAGGAAGACACAACATTGTCAAGATGTCAGTTCTTCCCAACATAACCTATAGATTCAATGCAATCCCAATCAAAACTCCAGCAAGTTATTTTGTGGATATTGACAAACTGATTTTACAATTTATATAAAGAAGCAAAAGATTCAGAATAGTCAACACAACCTTGAAGAACAAAGTTGTAGTACTGATATTACATGAATTCAAGACTTTGTATAAATCGACAAAAATCAGACAGTGTGATACTAGTGAAAGAATAGACAAATGTATCAATGGAGTTGAACGGAGAGCCCAGGAATAGACCCACATAAATATAGTCAACTGATCTTTGACAAAGGAGCAAAGACAATGCAATGATAAAAAGATAGTCTTTTAATAAATGGTGCTGGAACAGTTGGATATCCATGTGCAAAAAAAAATAAATTAAGAAATATAACTTATACACTTCACAAAAATTAACTCAAAATTGATCAAAAACCTAAATTCAAAGTGCAAAACTATAAAACTCCTAGAGGTTAATATAGGAGAAAACCTAGATGATCTTGGGTTTGGCAATAAATTTTTAACACCTAAGACATGATCCATGAAAGAAATAATGAATTACATTAAAAGTAAAAATTTTTGTTCTGCAAAAGATAGTGCCAAGAGAATAATAGGACTAACGACAAACTGGGAGAAAACATTTGCAAAAGAAATATCTGATAAAGACTGCTATCCAAAACATACAAACTCAACACTAACAAAACAAACAAGTTTATTTAAAAATTGGCAAAAGACCCTAATGAAAAGATGTTCCACATAATATATCATCAGAGAAATGCAAGTTGAAAGAACAATGAGATACCACTGCACTCTATTAGAATGGCCAAAATCCAGACAACACAAATTGTTGGTGAGGTTGTGGAGCAACAGGAACTCTCATTCATTGCTGGTGGGAATGCAAAGTGGTATAGCCATTTTGGAAAACAGTCACAAACATACTCTTACTGTACAATCCAGCTATCGTAACTCTTTGTGTTTACCCAAAGGGGTTTAAATTTCCACACAAACACCTACACCCATATGCTTACATCATCTTTATTCATAATTGCCAAAACTTGGAAGCAACCAAGATGTCTTTCAATAGGTGAATAGATAAACTATGATACATCAAGATAATGGAATATTATTCAGCACTAAAAAGAAAAGAGCTATCAAGCCATGAAAAGACATGGAGGAAACTTAAATGTCTATTATAAGTGAAAGAAGCCAATATGAAAAGGTTATATAGTGTATGAGTCCAACTATATGACATTTTGAAAAGGCAAAACTATGGAGACAGTAAACTGATCAGTGGTTGACAGGGGTTAGTAGGCAGGGTCGGATGAATAGAAGGGGATTTTTACGGCAGCAATGTATGATACTACAATAATGGATACATGTCATTATACATTTGTATAATGTATACACCAAGAGCGAACCCAAATATAAACTATAGACTTTGGGTGATGATGTGTCAATGTAGGTTCATCAATGGTAACTAATGAACTGCTCTGGTGGGGAATATTGATAATGGGGGATACTATGCATTCATAGGGGCAGGGATTATATGGGAAATCTCTGCACCTTCTTCTCAATTTTGCTGTGAACCCAAACTATTCTAAAAATAAAATCTATTAAAAAACAATAGCATATAGATATATTTTGCTTTATGATTCACAAAGATACCCTGATTATATTTTGCTTCATGATTTATAAAAATTGATACCCTGATTATATACAATTTTAAATAAGACTTGACTGCTTTTGGTGATCTATCCTGTAAGATTCATTCTATAATTTGTTTTTCAGTGTTCATTATAATAGTTGTTGAAGCACATGTGTTAACCTTATTAGTTGAATTAAAAAAATAAAGCCAGACTTTTTCTAACAATGACTGAGCTTAATTTGATTGATTGGTTTGTCAATGAGGACAGGCTTTGTTAATTAGGTTGCAGAGTAGAAACTTTCAGTTAACTGAATGAACTAAACTTGAAGCCTCAGGTTTTGACAAAAATATATTTAAAGCATAGGGAATATGAAAGAGACAAGCATTTTATAAAACTATTATATTGGCAACATATATTGAAATTATTATTTCATGGCTCAGTTCTTTCTGAGTGCACTGGATTAAGCCATATGCCTCTAAGGGCAAAAGTAACAGATATAATAAACAGCCATTTGAAAAGTATTGGAAACCATTTTTGGTACAGTTCCCAGAAACTGAGAAAATGAATGACCCCAACAATTGGGTGACAAATATTTGCAAGTGAGTTGATTTTCAATTATTTGCTTTCAACAAAATTGAAGGCAAACCTAGTAGAATTGCAAGTGAGTTGATTTTCAATTATTTGCTTTCAACAAAATTGAAGGCAAACCTAGTAGAATATTCATCTAATATATGATTAAAAATGATTTTTGATGCTAGACCACTTTGAGATGTTTGGTGTGTTACTCAAAAAGTGTTCAAAAAACTAACGAACATCACTATAACAAAATCCATTGCCATTTCATCTACTTATCTATGTGAATTGATGCTGAACCCTCCCTATGCTACTCAAATAACAAATATTTATCTAGGAGTACATTAATTAGTGAAAAAAAGTACAAATTATTGATTAAGTGCCTAATTAAATTATCTTTGTTAAATAGCTATCAAAATTATAATATGCACATATTATTTAGATCAAATTGCATACCCACAATTCAGTGAAAAAATGATCCGGATCATATGTTTTAATATAATAAAACATTTTAATTTAAATGTATAAACATAGTTTTGTGAAAAATAAGTATGATGAGGGGTCCATAAAAGAATTTTAAGAATAAAAATATGTTTTCTTAACACAAAACTCTGTGAGGGAAGTGAACTAAAATTTAGAGCTAAGGGAGAAAATGATGTTCAATTTCCTACAATGAAAAAAGAGCTCCTTTTATTTTTAAACTGATTGGTGGTGGCTATGAAATTGCCATGGTATTTATATTATATTGGGTACATTTAAAAGAGCATTTTCACAGTTTTGTTTAAAATATGCACATTGAAGTATTTCAGAAATTACATTCTTTACATTTCTTTAATGATTAAAAATTAAAATAATGATTAAAACTAATTACTCCCAGTCTAATCCTGACAGTAGACAAATCCCAGTAGAGGACCATCCTGCAATATATCTGACAAGTACTACTCAAAACTGTCAAAGTCATCAAAAACAAAGTCTAAGAAACTGTCATAGCCAAGGAGAGGTATGATGATTAACTGTGCTGTGGTATCCAGGATGAGATCCTCAGAACAGAAAAAGGACATTAGGTACAAATTAAGGAAATCTGAATAAACTATGGACTTTAGTTTATAATAATGCAACAATATTGGTTCATTAATTGTAAAAAAAAAAAAAAAGTACCATAATAATGATAAGCTGTTAATAATAAGAGAAACTAGCTGTAGGAGTAGGGGAATTCTCTATTATCTTTGTAAGTTTCCTGGATATATTAAACTGTTCTTTAAAATAATCTTTGAGGCACATGGGTGGCTCAGTTGGTTGAACAGATGACTCTTGATTTCTGCTCAGGTCTTGACTCCAGGGTCGTGGGATGGAGCCCGCATTGAGCCCTGCGTGTGGGCTCTGCACTGAACATAGAGACTGCTTGAGATTTTTTCTCTCCTTCTATCCCTCTCCCCTGCTTGTGTGCTCACTCTCTCTCTCTCTCTCTCTGTAAAATAAAAAAAATAATAGTAATACAAAATACTCCTTGTTTAAAAGTTAATAAATTAAAAATAGATGTAAACCTAACAATGTACAAGAAGGTACATCGTTTTTCAAAAAATATTAAGCGACTATCCACAAGAAAACATTTTAAGCACACAAATTCTTGTTTCTCTACTTTCTAACTGTATTTAATGGGACAAATGACCTAATTTCTCTCTGCCTGATTTTTCCCATCTAAAAAATTACTTCTTAATGGGATTTTTAAGAGGGTCTTCTTGTAGTCAGCAAATACAAGTGGTTGTTATTGGTATTATTTTTGTTATAAATAGACATGTCAAATCCAGGAGTTGCAAGTAGAAGTTTATGAGTGTATTTGAGATCATAGCTGAGAAAAGGTTACAAGTTGGTAAGAACAAGAAACCCAATTAGATGTTGATAATCAAGAAACATGCATAAAAGGTGTTCTCAAGGTCTGAGCACCACCTTCCCAATATCCTTCTGTTATTCCCCAGTGCACAGTTCTTAGTGCCCAGCCCCTGACACCAAGCACCAGCCCTGCACGCAGCCCAAAGGAACTTATGTCTACTCTTGGTGACAAGCCTTGGGCGTACCCCGACGGGAGATGGAAGTCCAGCCTCACAGCCACTAAGGGCTACAAGGTCAACCTCTATCAACTTTTCCTTCTCAAAACCATCCACCGGGAACTGAATATTAAATCGATAATGTCAAAGAAACTGATAATCAAAATATTGAGAAAAAGGCATAATGAGGGCAAGGCAAGTCTGCAAAAGCATTCACAGTGCCAAAAGAGCCTTGCAGAAACATTTGAAACACTGAAATTTCACTTGAGTGGCTCCATGTCTGCCTCCGTTTTCAGAATGAAAACTCTTCAAGGGTAGAAACCATGGCTTTTTAAGCTCTTTATCTGCAACAAGCACAATGCCTGGTTGGCCCTTAGTAAATATTTGTTTAGTGAACAACTTTTCCCCCAAAGAGCATTTATCCCAATACAGTTTATGAAGCTAGTGGAATAATATTTATGTTCTCCTTGTAATATAAACTGGTAGTGGTAACTGACAGCTCTTACATCAGATACTAAAGTTTTCAGTTCACAGTTACATCTGATATCTCATTTTTATTTTTGCAAATCCTTTGTAGAGCATGTATCACTTACTTTCATTTATTTAAATCATTTTTCCATTTTATGCAGAAGAATGCAAACATTTAAACATCTGCCTGTTTACAAGACACCAAATAATTGTTGTCTATGTGAAAAAAGTAATTGAAATCCCATCCTGTTTTTACTTCATCACTTTTTTTAGTACTTTGAACAACTAACTTGGAACCATTGGTTCACGCAATCCTTAATTCATTCATCAATCCTATAAATGTGTATCAAATGTCTAAGTTTGTGCGAGGCACTAGAGTTCATCAGTAAACAAGATATAGAGCTCTGTCTACTGGTAAGCACCAAAAACTTTTGTGCAAATAGATGAGATGAGATGTGCTTTGTGTTTCTATGGAATAAAAACAACGTCCTTGGAAACAGGGCCTGGCACAGTAAATGTTCTAGGTCCTTTATGTGCTCCATCGCGCTGTTTGCTATAAACATACAAGGAAGATATTATCCTTAGACTATTATTATCTGCATTTTAAGATGATAGTATACCCACTTTATAAAAGAGGAAACTGATCTGAGAGAGGTAGTTATCTCAGGTTCCATTAAGTAAAGGAGCTGAAATGTAAGCCCACATCTGTTAAATGCTCAAGCCTATCTTTTCCCCATCTTATCTGTGATTTCTAATACAATGATGACACTTTGAAAATTCAGAATAGAAGAGAGCTTCTAACTCATGCTCTTCCTGTCATGCCCAAGAGAACATACAAAAGTTTCATGTTAGTGCAACTGCCACAATGCCTTTCTGCAACCATCTATCATTCCCCATTTGTTGAGGTGCTTGGATCATTCTTTTTTCAAGGTAGGACACTTGTCTTGAATTCGAGACTGACTATTCACTATTGTCTTCTCTTCTATCCTCTCGCTGGGCCAAAGTTGCACTTTTAAAAAGGGCAGAAGATATGTAAGCCAAAATATTGGGGAAGTAGGCAGCAAGGGTGTCCTGATAAAGTGGGAAATGGTGATGGAGGTCCTAGGGGCAGTTGTAGCAAGGAGACCAGAGGGAAGGAGAAACAGTGTCAATGGCAAAGCTCTCAGAGCATAACAATGTTCAATTTGGTTTGGGTGGGAGTGGAAGACTATACAAATCTACAAAAAGGGTTTTCCTTGAACAACTTCCCTTCCGGTCATCTCCCAAAATAATAATGATAGTAACCTATTGAATTAGTTTTTGCTGTGTAACAACACAAAAATTTAGTGGTTTAAAATAATAACCACTGATTTGTTTCAAAAGTCTGTGGATGGCTAATTTAGATGAGAGTCAGCTGAGTGACTCTTCTGGTCACAAAGAGGCTCATTCATGTGTCAACTGCAGAGCAGACTGGGGGCCTGCGTAAGGGGTCTTCA
Source organism: Puma concolor (assembly GCF_028749965.1). NCBI lineage: Eukaryota > Metazoa > Chordata > Mammalia > Carnivora > Felidae > Puma > Puma concolor. The sequence goes on along the minus strand of NC_141684.1, from coordinate 29,470,194 downwards.
ACTGTAACTACTGCCCTCTGCTCAGTTAGTTTCCCATCCCCCAGCAGGCTAGCGTTCCCATGGTGGGGGCAGGCTTCCCAGGGAACGGATGGAAGCATTCAAGGCCTCTGGAGAATGGGCACGACCTGCTTGTAGCTATATCCTATTAGTATATACAAGGCATGAAGCCAGCCCAGATTTAAGGCAGGAACAGATAGGCTCTTGATACGAGGAGCTACAAATCACATTGCAAGAGGGTGTGGATATGATGCACATGAAGTTTGCATTGTTAACACCAAGCAGAGTAGCTGATTCCAAAGAAAATGTGTCTTATACAAAGAATTTTCAATTTCCAGAGATTCCATTAGAACTTAGAAATAATCTCAGGGTTTTAAACTTAATTTTAACCTTAAACATTCCTCTTTGTTCATTAAAACAACAACAGCAGTAACTTTATTGAACACTCACAATATGCCAGAAGCTTTACATTTAATCCTCTGTATAATACTGCAAGATAAGTTTTATGATCTCTATTTTACAGATGGGAAAACTCAGGTTCAATGGCTTGCCCTGGGTCACAAAGATAATGAGTATCAGGCCTGTCCTATTCTGAGGCTCACACTTTTCTCTCTCTATTACACTCTAAATTGCCATCTGAATACTCCTTTGGAAATTTATTTTGCATCCTATGTGTAATAACATCTGCCCCAAATGAAAAGACCAGAAATTGAAATATTGTAGTGGATATAGTGAGTTGGTTTTACCTATCATTCTAGCCACCTCCTAGCATACCTTCCTTTATTTACTACAGAAGCTAGAAAGCTAAAGTCTATATTTCCCACAATCCCTTGAGTGTAGGATTCTGAAGGTGATTTCATTGTTTGTTTAGGTGGCTTAGTTTATTTTAATAGCAACTATAAGGTTTCATTTTGGTTCATTTTTAAATTTTATTTTTAAATAAAAATTTTATATATTGAAGGTATACATGATTTGATATATATATAGATATATATATTTGAGATATCTATATATATATATCTGTATTATATACATATATATCTATATGTCTGTATATACATAGATATATAGACATATAGATATACATATACATATATATATCTACATACATATATATATACATACAGAGTAAAATGATTACCACAGTCAAGCTAATTAGAATATCATCCCACATATTTGTCGTGTGTGTGTGTTTGTGTGTGTGTGTGTGTGTGTGTGTGTGGTGAGAGCACCTGAAACGTACTCTCAGCAAATTTCCAGTATTTGATACAATATTATCAATTATAGTCATTATGCTATACATTAGATCTCTAGAATTATTCATCCTATATAACTGCTCTTTTTTAAATCCTTTTCTACCAGATACCAAGAGTCCTGTGAGGGCTGGCAGCACATTTTTTTCTTTTTTTTCTTTTTTAATATAATTTATGGTCAAATTGGCTCACATACAACACCCACTGCTCACTCCAACAAATGGCCTCCCCCTCTCCCCCACGGCCCCTCCATCCACCCTCAGTTTATTCTATGTATTTAAGAGTCTCTTGTGGTTTGCCTCCGTCCCTCTCTGTTTGACACTATTTTTTCCCCTCCCCTTCTCCAATGGTTTTCTGTTAAGTTTCTCAAGATTCACATAGTGAAAACATGATATCTGTCCTTCTCTGACTGATTTAATTCACTCAGCATAATACCTTCCAGTTCCATCCACGTTGCCACAAATGGCAGGATTTCATTCTTTCTCATTGCCAAGTAGTATTCCATTGTATATATCAACCACATCTTCTTTATCCATTCATCAGTTGATGGACATTTAGGCTCTTTCCATATTTTGGCTATTGTTGAAAGTGCTGCAATAAACATTGGGGTATATGTACCCCTATGCATCAGCACTCCTGTATGCCTTGGATAAATTACTAACAGTGCTATTGCTGGGTCATGAGGTAGTTCTGTTTTTAATTTTCTTGAGGAAACTCCACACTGTTTTCCAGAACGGTGACAGCACATTTTTGTTTCTGTTTGTTTTCCCTTTGGTTATCTATCCTCTAGCACACTGTACCTAGCACATAGAATATAGTTCATAAGTGTATTTTTTATTGTGGTAAAAAAATGCATAAGATCAAATCAATTCTCTTGACAAATGTTTAAATGTACAGTACAGTATTGCTAAGACAGTATAAGCAGAGTATAAGAGCCATGTCACACAGCAGATCTCTAGAACTTTTTTATCTCGCATGACTGAAACTTTCTATTGAACAGCAACTCCCCATTTCCTTCTCCCTCTTATCTCTGGCAATCGCCAGTCTACTTTCTGCTTCAATTAGTTCAGTTACTTTAAATCCCTCATGTAAATGGAATAATATAGTATTTGTCTTTCTGTGACAGGCTTATTTCACTTAGTATGATGACCTCAAGGTTCATCAGTGTGGGAGCAGATAACAAGATTTCCTTCTATTTTATGGCTAAATAATATTCCATTGTATATAGATAGATACATTTAATCACATTTTCTTTATCCGTTCATCCTTGAAGGACATTTAGGTGGTTTCCACCTCATGACTATTGTGAATAATGTTGCAATGAACACAGGAATGCAAATATCGCCTTGAAATCCTAATTTCAATTCTCTGAAATAAATACCCAGGAATGGTATTGCCAGATCATATTTTAAATTTGTAATTTTTTAAAAATTTTTTACTGTTTACTTATTTTTGAGACAGAGAGACAGACAGAGTGCGAGCAGGAGAGGAGCAGAGAGAGAAGGAGACACAGAATCCGAAGCAGGCTCCAGGCTGCAATCTGTCAGCACAGAGCCTGATGCGGAGCTCGAACCATAACTGTGAGATCATGACCTGAGCTGAAGTCGGATGTTCAACCAACTGAGCCACCCAGGTGCCCCTAAATTTGTAATTATTTTTAATTGTTTGAGGAACCTCTAGACTATTTTCTTTAGCAGCTGCATTATTTTATATTCTTACTGACAGTATACAAAGGTTCCAATTTCTCCAAATCCTTACCAACCCTCATTATTTTCTGGGTCTTTTTTTTTTATAATGACCATCTTAACAGACGTGTGAGGTGATTTCTGACTGTGGCTTTAATTTGCATCTCCTGATGATTAGAGATGTTGAGTACTTTTTGATATACCTGTTGGCCATTTGCATGCCTTCTTTGGAGAAATCTCTGTTCAAGTCCATTTTTTAAGAGAATTATTTGAAGGGTTTGTTTGGGTTTTTTATTTTGTTTTGTTTTTTGCTTTTTACTAAAAGGAGTTGTAGGACTCTCTTATATGTTTTGAATATTAACCCCTTATCATATATATGGTTTTAAATAATCTCTCCCATTCTGTAGATTGCCTTTTTACTCTGTTGATAATTCGTTTTTGTCCGTTTGTTGTGTTTTGTTTTGTTTGTTTGTTTTTTCAGTTTTGTTACCTGTGCTTTTGGTGTCATATTGAAGAAATTACTGCCAAAACCTGAAGGTGATGTAGTTTTGGAAGTAAGAGTAACTTGCCTAAAAGTGAAAAACAAAAGTGAGAAATAGGCCACTCCTCTTCTCCTCTTTTTCTGGTGTCGTTTTTGTTTTTGCTGTCAACCAAGATTTTGGAGACATTTGTTTTCCATTGGCTATATTTGAAAAGGTTACAAAGGTTCCAGTCATCACCTTAATGAATGGTGCATACGAGCCATCCATTTTACAGGTAGAGGTACAGATTGTAGGAGGTGGTGTGGTTCCAGCTCTGTCAGCAGTAGCAAGAATTTCCTAATCATAGACTATCCTGAATGTGGCAATGGTGGTTTGAGCTGAAATCAACCGCTTGCTGATCACAGAAAAGGCAGCAACATCTTTAAAGGTCCAATATTGCATGTGGCTTTGGGATTCATTCCTGAAAGCACAACATATTATTCGTTGCTTCATCCCACCCAACAATTCTGTAAGCCATTTGATATGCTAGAATAAATTCTTTTCTACATAAATTCACTAGGGTGGATTCCAACTATATAGCTAGACAATTTTGTTCACAGCTGAATGCTAAGCAATGCAGCCATTAACATTGTTACCTGGATTGTAAATATCCTTTTGCGTTAATTTTCTACAGTGCATAAAAGAGGGGAAAGGGGAAAAATAATCCCTCTCTGACCCATAGAAGTTCAAGTTGTAAATGACCTTCACACCTGCATGACTCTCTCCACTCCCACATTTACCGAATATACTTCTCCACAGGGTGCCCAGGGGAGACAGCTGGTAGCATGGTCTCATGGAGACAAATCTACACTTAATAACTTAGAAGCTATGGAACAGATATGCTGACTATATTTAGACCTCACAAAGCACAGCAGGAGCATTTAAATTGAAGCTATGAAACCAAAATTGAAAGGCTATTAGTTCTAACTTAGTCATTTCATCTAGATGTACCACCTGCATGCACCCAAGAGTTTCTTGTTCCATTAAGGATTTCATGTTTAAATTGTGTTTGTGGGCTGGGTTTGAATGTAAACCAACAACAATGGGAATGGAGTCACAGGAAAAGTGATGGACTCCTCAGCTCCTCTCTTGTTGCTTTTATTCCCTCCTCTCTTGGCCCCCACTCTCCTTTCCCTTCTTCATCTTCTCTATATTCCCTTCACTTCGGGTTATACATCACCCCCACTGCTTTTTGTCTCCCTCCTCTCCATCTTTGTCCTTTTATCTATTCTCAATCAAAAGAAGAAAGCAAATTAGGAGGACAAAAATGTCCTGCAAAAGGTAAAGCAAGTTCCTACTTCAACATATAATATCTGAGTCTCTTCTCTTCTGCTTCATTCAGCTATTTTTACATCTAAAAAAATGACCCAAATTAAAGTAAATGAAAACATAACAAAAGAGAAAGTAGTATTTAAATGGTCTCTACTACTTGCCATAATAACTAAATAAGAACACTTTTATTACTATTATTATTATTTTATTATTAATTATTATTATTATTCAAAGTCAACTCAGGACGATTTAGCAAGAATTTATTCCATTCCTACTCTATGAACCCTTACAATGGATTAAGAACTGGATAAAACATGATAAATAAGACCCAGTCCCTGCCCTGAATCAGCTAGTAGGAGAAGCATATTTATGCAATTATGAAAAAATGTGATAAATTAGTAATCCAGTTTGAGCCAGCAATCTCAATGTCATCCTTAAGACTTCTCTGGAAGGAGCTGAACCACCCTACTTTACCATATGGGCTAACACACTTCCTAATAAATTATTATTGGATGTTTCATGTCTCCAACTCAAGTACACCCAATCTAAAACCCCAGAGAGCCTATTTGCTATGAGATATCCAGGGAGCATCTTTCTGGTCTTAGCTTTTTACCCACAGAATCTTCCCTAGGTACAACTATTTGTGTTTCACAGTAAAATAATACTGATTGTTGATTTTTCCTCCTTCCCCTCCTTCACCCATCCCCATATCTGGTCAAGTGAACAGGTCCCATTTTTTCTATCTTTGGAGAATGTCTTAAATTCATCCACTTCTCTTTATTTGCAGAAAAAGTCCCTAAAAGTGTCTAAGTTTGTTCTCATTTGGGCTGCTGCGATTAGCCTCCTAATTGGTTTCTGTGCTAGTTATTTCTATTTATCATCCCACTACCTTCTCTGGATCTAATCTAAATCCTTCTGTGTCCTGCTCTGTACCCCAGAAGTCCAGCTCTACAGACTACAACATCCAGACTCCTTTGCCAGCCAGATTCTGGTCAAAGAAACACCAGCAGAAAATCAGAAAGTAAAAGAAAAGCCAAGGTATTTCTTTCCCTTTCCATCCTTCTTTGGCACTACATTTGTGGCTGAAGATATATCTCCCCTTGACTAGAGTCTCTGTGGAACAACTTCTTGCAGCTCTGACTCTCCCAGAGCTCTGGTTCCATGATTTCTTACCATTTCTTTTTCAGGCCAAGGGAGGCCTGAAGCTTTCTGCTGTTGCCAGTCTTTTGGTGCTTTAATAGATTTGCGGATTGCCTTGAACCTCCCCACTCTTCTATAAGTAATTCCTTCACTAAAGTTTCTTGAACCTTCTGAGATGAGATCATTAGGCTATGACCCTAATTCATATAATCTCCTTATTTTCACTCTTCTCCCCTTTCAGTCAATTCTCCAAACAGTAACCCAAGCATGGTCTTAAAATGTAAATGCCATCACATCACTCTCCCACTTAAAACCCTCTAATGGGTTCCTATCACACTTAGAATAACTCCTCACCATGGGCATTAAAGCCTTGTAATCCTTCCCTTCTTAGCATTTCATATCTCTCTGTCAATTATTCTGTCTTTGGTACCTCAAACATACTGAGTTTGTTTCCCCACCTTGAGGCTACCTGTGAAGTAACTGCTTCCTTATTAAAGAATGTTTTTCCTCATAATCTTCACATGACTGGTTCCTTCTTATCTTTCAGATCTCATCTTAAATATCATCTCCACATGGAGGTCTTCCCAGAACGCCTGATATAAAATAATCTCTCAGTAAACCTGTTTGAGTCTTCTCTATATAACCATCACTTTTTGATATTCCTTTTGCTTATTTCTTTGCTTGTTGACACCACCCTTCCACCATCTAGAATATAAGCTGTATCTGGCAGTCTAAAACAAAAAAATAAAATGAATTTATTGGATCATTTTAAAGATACCTAGTAGCTCAGAGAATTGGCAGAAAGATGAAGGAGCAGGTTGAAAAATTAGGCTGAAACCAAGGAGGCTCTGAGGGCTACACAACAGGAAGAATAATCCAGGACATCACCACCAGACACAGCTATGCACCAATCGTATCGCTTGATATCATCATGGTACCTGACCATCACTGGCATTAGATGCATCCACTGTTGCTGGACACTGCCACAGGGTACCTCAGCTTCTCCATCACAGCTAACTTGGGTCTCCTATCCTTGAGTGAGAGAACAAAGGCATCTTCAGGAGGAGGCAACTATGTATGATTTTGTGGATAAAACACTGGTCTTGGACTCTGTTACAGCTCTGGCTAAGGATATTATCTAGAGAGGTCAGCTTCTTAAGATGTAGAGTGGGGGAAAGGCAGTGTGATTTCAGAAGAATAAATAGATGCCACCCATGCAATTCTACTGCGTTTGTTCTTCAGCATCTATGTTTGTCCTTCATCTGGTTAAAAAGTTTATACCTTCAACCTAGGGGACTAAACATCCATCATAAGTTGATAATTTGGCTATACTACCACATTTCAAACATTAGAAATCACCAGTATTTTCTATATTAAGTAATAAGGCAAAAAAAAGAGGGATCACAAAATTATCAATTAATGTAAAACATGGCTGTTTCAGTCCCCACTCCTATAGCTGGTCAAGAAACTAAATTGCCTTCCTCCACTACACAGTCCATGTTTCTTTTACAGCCAAGGTGCTTGCAGAAGGATTTTTATGTGGAAGTGTGACCTGTAGGATCTAAGTATTTGGTGGCCTTGTCATTTTGGGTCTGTTGGTATTTTCTTTTGAACAGAACTATTAGACAAGGAAGTATAAACAGGCACCCAAGAGAACCCCTGTGTTCCAAACACATTCCTTCTGAAAGATGAGAAGTCATGTGAAGATCATGGGGAAAAACATTCCTCAAAGAGGAAAAAGCCCTTCTAGGAGATCCAAGTATATATCTTTTCTTATCTTCAATTTTCCATTTATATATTATCTCCAAGAGCCTGATCCTCTGGCCTGCCCAGTAGCCCCTGGCCACAAATAAGTTTTGATCTGTGACTAAGGCTCTCTTTTTCCATACCCACTTTCCAAAGTGAGTTACCAGTCTGACCTAAAGTTCTGCCTATTGAAATTATATATATCCACTTTTACCCCTGTCTTTTGGAGCCTCCATTAAGTAAGGCTTCAGTGCAAGAGCATCTACTCCTGCCTGGTTCCAGTATACCATGCAGATACACGAGTAAGCCAGGCCCACATTTTTTTTCCCTCCTCCAGGAATTAGTCAGAGGAATTCTCTGTGATGCTAAAGATATGAGATGAGAGAGAGGCATCAAAGCAATAGAACCAATAATATGAATCTGAACCACCTGCTTATGCAATTTCCTTATGCCTCTGGACCTCCTCAGACCCAATATCCAATAGCCATTACCATATTATAAGAGAATGTTGCTGCTCCTGTCTAATTTATGCTTCAACAGCTCAGATAACACTAGTCAATAATACAGTTTGAACAACTCAGTCACATTATGTTCCATGGTCAGGCTTTAGCCTCTACCAGAACCGAGTAACAAAATTATGAAGTAGGAAATACTATTACTACCATTTGCAGAGGTGAAGAAATTTGCAGTTTTATCACTAGTTTAAGTGGCAGAGCTAGGATGCAAATCCAGAACCCATACTCTTTATCAGCACAGCATATTATCTAGTAGTATTTGATTTGGACTTTGAAAGATGAGTAAGTTTGGGGAAATACTATTCACTTAACATTTTTATTACTTACATTATCACTAAGTCCCAGCAAGTATAATAAATGTGTTCCATTTATTATCTCATCTAATCTGTATCAAAACTGTATGACATAGGTACATTATCATTACTTTCTTACACAGGAGGAAACTACAACTTAGACAGGTTAAGTAATTTTCTCACATCACAAAGCTAGTTAATGGTAAAACAAAGATTTCATTCCATTCAGTCTGACTCCAGATCAACATGATAAAGCTTGACAGACAAAGCAGAGGAGAAGAGCATTTAGACAGAAATACTAGATGTTAGCGGGATAGAGAATTAATTAGTTTGGATTCAGTGTCTGAAGAGCCTTGAATACCAAGATAAGGAGTTTGAACTTCATCTGGTTGAGAATAGGGAGCTACTAAAAGGTAGCTAATTAATACAATTAATACAATTAGGAATTACCACCTATAGAGGGGACCTCTAGGTAAAAGTAGTAGAGTGAATCTGTTTAAGGGTTAAAGTTCATGCCCAATCCTATCACTGCTTCTGGTTATGGTTATCAACAACAGGTCCAGGGTAATCCAGCAGCAGTAGGGAAAGTAAACAGAGCTGAGACTAAAACTTTCTGTGTGTGTGTGAGACATGTTTTAGTAAAGAAAGGACAGTGCTAAGATCTTTAGCAAATAGTTCCAGCCTTGAGGGAACTAACCAACTATTTGGGATGCAATAGCTATCCTGCCTGGTCCCTTGTACTATTTCTGTTTCTGACATTGAGACTCAAGATCTTCCTTTTCTAGAACTTTAACTGTCTCACCACCTGATCCTTCCTGACTCACCAGAACCTTTTGAGCTTCCACTTCTTCCCTGCTCAACCTATAAAAACCACTGATCTTTCCACCCTGTCTATGCTTCTTTGAATTTGACCTTTAATCTGGCTGTCCTACAGCATTCATCAGCCACACTCTTTCTGGTCCTATTTTCTCATGATTGGTCTCAAACTGTCTGTATTTCCTCTGGTTATTTTAATATACTAATTATGGTGGAAGCAGTAGAACAAGCTGAAGGAGGAAAACACACGCCACAAGGAGGCCAGATGGGAAAGTTATTGTGGTTCACATATATGGGATAAGAGCCTCAACTAGAAGGGCAGAATAAACAAGAAGCTGCTAAAGACTTTTCAAAGAAACAACTGGATCAACTGACTGACAGATAGAGGTTAGAGGGAAAAAAAGACTTCAGCAGTGAATTTGCAGTTTCCAGTCAAGGTAAGCTGGAGAATGGTTACCATTGAAATAGTAGGTGGGAAGAATGGGAATTCAACTGTAGACATGCTGTAAACATGCTAAGCATTAATGTGGTCCAAGTGCAAATGTCCACTGGCAGTGGGGAATGAAGGACCTGAGCTCAGGAGAGAGATCAGAGCTAGCTAGTGATTAGGAATTGTTTACACAGTGCAGGTCAGAGAAGCAAGGAAAATGAAAAAGCTTTTCAAGGGCAAAAACATTCCACTGTGTAGATTCTTTCTGCATGTCCAGTAGATAAAATGTCAGAGCACTGTATGGCTAGTTTTCCTCTTTATCTCAACTGGTTTCTTTCACTTTTGAGTCTCAGATGAATGTGTGAGAGGGGAAAAAAAAATGTTGACAGAGATCATGAGTACCACAAATAGAATAATGCTTCTCCCCAAAATATTTTCTTCAAAAAAATCTCAATTACAGATTTTATCAAAGCATATTTCCATAACCTCTTATAATAATAATGATAGTATTTTAAAATATCTCTTATGTTTACAATAAATTTGTTTATATATTATGGTACCAGAGTGAAGTGATATAGTTGTTCAATCATTCATTCTAGAAAGATATAATATGAACTATATACATGGATTTTCATTGGACTGGTAATGTGTCAAAGCATGGGATTCATTGGTTTTTCTGATATAAAAATTCTGGGCCATCAGTTATACTCTACCTGAGCAAAGACAAAGGAGTCTGGCCACAAGAATTTCCTGAGGAGGCATAATAATAAATCCATTAGAAATGAAATACATTTATAATGAAGTTAGCTTTTGCTATATCAAGGATCTTTTCAATGAACAGTAGAATGCTATCACTTCAAGATTTCATCTTCTGGTACCTCATTCAACACAAAAGCTCTAAGTAAAAGTTTGTTGTTAATTTGATTGATTGACTCATTGATCATGCATTATCCTTTAAAGCATGTCTTAAGTTTGATTGATTACGAACTATGACACTCAAAAATTTATTTCAGGTATTAAAATAGAGATTTTTCAATTACTTTTACAATCTTAAATTTCCTCTGAAAATAACAAATGATAAAATGGATAAACCTAAGGAAGCCCCAGGGGGACTCCCTCCTACTATTTGGGCAACTTTCTGCCACTCTGACCCTAGGGGGGAAGAAAATGGCATTTCTTTGAAACTGGGAATACTACACTGTTTTATTTCTGCAATGGAATCCTTTGTCTAGTGTTTCCCCAGCAGTATAAATCACACTAAATCAATATATGGGAACAAGAGAATTTAAATCTGTGCACAAAAACCTCAGATCGTAAATAATAAATTATAACCAAAAGAACAAAATCATTGTCCCCACCTACTCCCCACATAGAGACCAGAAGAAGATTAGTCTTTGTCTAAGAAATCAAAATCTTGGGGCGCCTGGGTGGCTCAGTCAGTTAATCCTCCATCTGACTTCTGCTTGGGTCACCATCTCATGGTTGGTAAGTTTGAGCCCCACATTGGGCTCTGTGCTGACAACTCAGAGCCTGGAACCTGCTTTGGATTCTGTGTCTCCCTCTCTCTCTGCACCTCCCCCACCCCTGTCTCTGTCTCTCAAAAATAAAATCAATCAACAATCAAAAATAAATCAACATAAAAAAATTTTTTTTTAAATAAAAGAAATCAAAACCTTAGAAGTACTACAGGCAGTCCCAGCTCAGTTATCAAAACAATGTGCAAAGCAAATACACAGTTCCGGTATGTGCAAGTTTGAGTTAATACAATGCTGCGCAAATCAAGGACTGCCTGTCTTTCAAGGAGAGGCTAGGATCTGAGCTCAGGGCTGAGGAAAGCTGACTTACTCTACATAATCATTGGGTGCATTTGTTTCCTTCTGATTTCTTTCTCTTTGGTCCTGAAAACACAGGCAGGGGAGAAAAGAGAGAGAAACCAGACTGATATCAAGAGGCCAGGACATTCCACAGAATGCCAGGGCCTTTAAAAGTTCCTCAGGGGAGAGACTTTTGGAAACAAAGATATCTAATAATTAAATGTAAGTTGCCTGGCTCCCTAGACTTGCATTGTCCGATATAATGGCTACGATAGGTAGCTGTTCTGTACTTGAAATGTGACTGGAAAGAATTGAACTACACTCCAAGTGTAAACTATACACTAGATTTTGAAGGCTATATGAATAAGAAGAAAGTTTTAAAATCTCATTAATAATAATATCTCATTGGTCAAAACTGATTATATTGGTATTTGGGACATATTAAATAAAACATACTATTAAAGTTAATTTTATCTTTTTTAAAATGTGCTACTATGGAATTTTTAATTATGTAGTTGGTTCACACTATATTTCTATTGGAGAGTACTGCTCCAGTAATCTTTGCTACATACTCAATGACTTCATGTGAATGGATCTTTGGTGAGATACAAGAAGGCATGAAATCAAAGACAGCACAGCAAGATGGCATCACAAACTGAGTAATAACACACACAAGGCACAGCTTTACAAGCTCTACATATATCGATTTTTTTAATCTTAATTACAATCCTGTAGGTACAAGGAAGGACTCCATTTTTCAAACTGTAGACTAAGGCACAGAGAGGTTAAGTAGTTTGCCCAAGGATACCCAGCCAATTAGTGATAAAAGAAGATTTGAACCGAGGTAGTCTGACTCCAGAGTGTGTGCTCTTTTCTGACTGCTTTATTGAATTACTCCTTTAGCAGCAACAAGAACTTAGAATCAAAGAGGACCGTGAGAAGGTAAGCGTGCTGAGAAACTGCAGAAGTGTATCGTGAATGGGGAAACTTTCCACATGTCCTGTGATGGGCATTTGAGCGAATCTTCCTAGACCTATGTGGGAAGAATGGTTTTGTCTGAAACATGGATGGCATGGAGGTTAGGTTTGCTATAGGCCTTCCATAACACAATTAGTTTGAACACAAACAAGTTCTTTGAGTTTCTGTTTCACTCCCTTTCATAAAAAAGGTCCTACCTGGGGCGCCTGGGTGGCGCAGTCGGTTAAGCGGCCGACTTCAGCCAGGTCACGATCTCGCGGTCCGTGAGTTCGAGCCCCGCGTCAGGCTGTGGGCTGATGGCTCGGAGCCTGGAGCCTGTTTCCGATTCTGTGTCTCCCTCTCTCGCTGCCCCTCCCCCGTTCATGCTCTGTCTCTCTCTGTCCCAAAAATAAATAAATAAACGTTGAAAAAATAAATAAATAAAAAGGTCCTACCTTTGGGCCCCACTCCTAGTATAATTATACTTTCTTATTGGTTGTCTCTACAAGTCCAAATTAAGCTCTTTCTCAGCAAGAGACTTCCCTAAGTCTTTAGGGAAGTAGAGCTATTCCTTTTCTAAGTTCCAGACCTAGTACTTTAATTTAGATCAATTGTTCCCTCACAGTCAATTGACCTACTACCCAGCCCTGTGTTTCCTGGACTCCAGCACCTGCAATTCCGTGACTAGCCTTTCTTCAGGTCTACATTCCCTGTGCCTTAGTCTCCTTTGTTCTGCTTCAATTTCTCTGATGTAAAGTTCTCACTTCTAAATCCACAGATCTTTTAAAAGTTCCTCATTTTTTTTGGAACACTGCTCTGCAGTATTACTGCCGTGGCAACTCTCATTCCCTAAGCAGAACATAAATAACCTCCAGGTGGAGGCAGGACACCAGAGGACGATGTCTGTAGGAAACAGGAATCTGAAGGCAAGGAAAAGACAAATGCTTATTAAATCTATGGGATAGTCATGCCTAAAGATCTTTTAAATATGCCTGGAATTCCTACTAACCAGGCACAATAGGGAGGTCATGGTGAATGGAGAAAAGACTTAGACATTATTAAATAGGATCTGTTATAATAGGCCTTTGTCCTTAAAACCCTGTAAGAGGGGCACCTGGGTGTCTCAGTTCAGTTAAGACTCCAACTTCGGCTCAGGTCATGATCTCACAGTTGGTGGGTTTGAGCCCCATGTCGGTCTCTATGCTGACAGCTCAGAACCTGGAGCCTACTTCAGATTCTGTGTCTCCATCTCTCTGCTCCTCCCCCGTTTGTGCTCAGTCTCTCCCTCTCTCTGTCTCTCTCTCTCTCTCTCTCAAAAATAAATAAACGTTAAAAAAAATTTTTTAAAAAACCTGGAAGAGACCTCTTACATGGAACTAAGTAGGTAGATTTGGACTGCTTTCTGATGAATAAGCTTACATCTTTGTGATGGGGTGACTAACTTTCCTTAGAGTACTAATAGACAATGGCCTCATACTCCATATACTAAAGTAAACAAATATTTCTTCCCCTTTGTGTTCCAACATTAGGCATAGCCCTGTAACATTCTATAAACATACCATATACCCTCTAAACCCCATAAATACACCATAACCGAGGAGAAGTCCATCTACCCACCAAACTCACTCCTCCCTGAATTGTCCCCCATTTCAATGGATAACGCCACATCATTCACTATTACTGAGGTCAAAGCCTAGGAATCAGCCTTGATTCTCTTTTTTTTAATTTATTTATTTTGAGAGAGAAAGAGAGCAGGAAGGGCAGAGGGAGGGAGGGAGGGAGGGAGGGAGGGAGGGAGAGAGAGAGAGAAAGAGAATCCCCAGCAGGCTCCACACTGCCAGCCTGCAAGGTTCAAACTCATGAACCATGGGATCATGACCTGAGCTGAAACCAAGAGTTGGATGCTTAAGTGACACCCAGGCATCCCACCTTGATTCCTTTTATTCAACACCTCACTCCTAATGCATCAGCAAGTCACATTAGTTCTCCCTTTCAAATATTTCCTGTCTGACCATTTCTTACCCCTCCCTTGCTCCCTGACTTAGTACAACCTACCATCCCTTCTAACATTAACTATTTCAGTCATCTCCTAAATGATCACCCTGTGTCCCCTCTTGCCTCCCCAATCTCCACACACGGCCAAACTGATCTTTTAAAATTGTAAATCAGATCACATAATCTCCCTCATTAAATCCCTCTGATATCTTCCCATCTCACCCATGATAAAGTCCAAATCCTTAACATGTCCTGTCCCCTACTCACTTCTCTTAACTCATCACCTACCACTCCTCATCATCTACCTTTTGGCCACCATTCTCTTGCCACAAAAATACTGGACCATTTGTACACCAGGACCCTTATACTCATTCATACCAGTTAGGTCTCTATTCAAATGTCACCACTAAGATTAATTCCCTGATTATCCTATTAAAAATAGCTCTCTATTTGCTCCCCTCCCTCTCTCTTTAGCTCCTTAATTTACATTATATTTTTTATAGTACTTACTATCATCTGAAAATAGTTTATTTGTGTATCTGTCTTCTCATTCCCTATGCTGATCCTTGGGATATTATGAACTATATGCTCTGTTCATCATTATATCTCCAGTAACAATAAAATACCTTTCACATAATAAATTCACAATAAATACTGTTGAATGAGGAAATGAATGCATTTCCTTATCCAATAGAGCCAATTGATGACAAATTATTGTTGACTTTGTCTTAGAACGTTTGACCTTTACTTTTATCCTAATTAATACATGGAATTTTTTATTGTTAAAAAATCTCTGAATTAATTAATGGTGGATATAGGAAAGTTCCAATGAGATCGTTAGTGCCAAAACTCAAGTAAAATGAAAATCTATCTGAAAATTTTTCATTTTCTGGTTCTGTAATGTGTCATAAGGTTTCAAACCATCACAGACATAAACGTAGAAGTTAAGGTGATATTTCTGAGGTCAGTTAAGATGAAATTTATTCTTTCTATCTCTTTTGACAATGAATCCACATTTGTCCACAGCTCTTATGGTAATTGAAATGATGGGAGTTGAATGTTATAATAGGAGAAAAGGTTTTATAAGATGAAAGCCTTGGTCATGTGGCCTTTTGCCCTCTGGCCAAAGAATACCAGGAACACACCTACAGTTGATCAAAGTTTAGTTTATTGATTTGCTCCCAGTGGAAGATTACATACCATGGGGAACTATAGGACATCTCAGTAGGGAGGTCTTACAAATGTCCTATAGAATTTGATTATTATTAGAATTTGATTATTACTAGGTTTGTTCGAGCAAGTAGTGGGAGCACGTGTTGGGCACGTCCAAACAAGCAGGGTTTTGCTCTGGATTGCATGTTGTCTGACTACAAAATTCTAGGGCTGGATATCTTAATAAATCTTATCTATAAATTAGAAGAAATGAAGCAAGGCTAAATATGTAATTAGTAAACTAATACTCATTCATATTATGCCAGGGGAATGTTTCACCATTTAGCTTAGACAATGTTCATGGTTTGTCTATTTTCAGACGTGATTACAGAGTGGTCGTGGTTTTTCTTCATCAAGACTGCCACAAAATGGCCTTGTAACACGTGTTACTCCTTCTCAATGATGCTTATATCAGAGTGCCAGTTACCCCTCCTTTTCCAGTGAAGGCTTCAGCTCACTAGTGGCAAAGTGGAAGTCTATGGGCCAAATCAGGCCTGAAAATATGTTTTATCTGGGCTGCCCAGGATTTGTAATTAAATTAATAGCCAACATTCAAAATTGGGAAAGTTTATATAAATTAAATCCAAATTTCTGGCTTATCTGGAAAAAAATCATGAACTCTGGCCATATTGAGTATATATTCCTGCCTGGCAACACTCAACTGGAGCTTTCATGTGGCCTGCTTCCTCATTTATGTGGGTGTGATAGATACTTGAGTCTGAATTTCTGTTTCCCTCCCTCTCCTTCCATCTCTGCCCCAATATATTATCTTTGCCAGTGGTTTCAACGGCTTCTGGGTGACCCATCTAACACCTTGGGATCAAATTTCCTGATTTACCTACAACTTTGCCCCCCCTTCATCTCAAGTTTCACACTTCTATATTGCCCTCAGCACCTTATCACCAGTAAATCACCTTCAGAATCCTCATATAACCCTTTGTGACTACAATCTTCATTCCCCCAACTGCCCCACTCTATAACTCCTACTGGAATTCTTCATTTACCTCTTCTAGACTCTGAATTTTTAAGTCTCATCATTTTCCCTGTCCAACACCCTCTCTTCTTGTGATGGCTGCCTGAGCTTGGATTCCATGACTCATCATATCACTCATTTGCAAGTCATCTGCTCCAAATCCAACCAAACACTCCTTGAACTCAGCTATCATCTTCTCTGTGCCCACACTAGGCAGCCACATGCTGCTAGAGAAATCATACAACTGGATTAAATTAGCTACACTTTAAATTCATTTAACACTCATATACTCAACATAATATCAGAAATTTATTATATTTCCCTAGAGTATTCTGGGTTTTTTTTCTCTTCAAGCCTTTCCCATCTCCTCTCTCACCCATCTACCTCATTAGTAACTTCACTTTAAACTCCTTAGCATGAGACTCCAAGGCAGCAGGGATTTTGTATGGCTCAGTGCTATTGCTTAGGCTAGGCATGGTAATTTAATGCCTGGCACACAGTAAGAATTTAATAAATATTTGCTGAAAGGTTATTTCAAGGTAAATATTTTTCCATCATCATCATATCTATCAACCTTTCTGTATATGTACCCATTCTTCTCCACATTCCCTACTGTTCAATGGAAGAAGTAGCCCTATGGTCATTTGTGTGTTCTGCAATTTAGTCCTTCCTCATTATTTTGAAATGCTTAATAAGTTTGATTTAATTTGAAAATTCGTCCATGTTATCACTGGATATTTCAATATTATCTCTGTCAAAGAGCTGTTATAGACAAGTCTCATATAGAACATTTTATTAGGCTAATTATAATCATTGCTAATAATTATAGAGCACCCAAATTTGCTAAGTGCTGTTCCAACAGTTCTTTTTTTTTTTTTAATTTTTTTTTCAACGTTTTTTATTTATTTTGGGGACAGAGAGAGACAGAGCATGAACGGGGGAGGGGCAGAGAGAGAGGGAGACACAGAATCGGAAACAGGCTCCAGGCTCTGAGCCATCAGCCCAGAGCCCGACGCGGGGCTCAAACCCACGGACCGCGAGATCGTGACCTCGTGACCTGGCTGAAGTCGGACGCTTAACCGACTGCGCCACCCAGGCGCCCCCCAACAGTTCTTTATATACCAACCCATTTAACCTTCACAATAACATGAGATAGACACTTTTTTTTCATCATTTAACTGAAGTGCAAAGAGGCCAAGTAGCCTACCCACATTCTTGTTGCCTAAAAGATGTGAACATCACTCTTATCCACCATGCTCTACTGTCTCCTTTTAAAAAATAAAAAGTGAAAAATTAGTACAAGCCCCTATAGTGACTTAAAAAAAATCACTGAGAAAAAGAATGGAAACTAGGAGATGAGGGGAGGAGGGGGACCTTGATGCTTCTACCTCTAAAGTCATTCCAAACCTATCCTCTTCTTCCTCTCCATTGCCACGAGCCTAGCCCAAGACACCACTATTTTTTCACCTGGGCAATTTGCAGTAGCCACCCAACTATGCTCCATGATGATTTCCTCACCTCAGAGCAGCCACAATCACCTGTTTAAAACATGAACCATATCATCAAAGGATTTCCACTGCATTTACAATAAATCCCAAACTTCTTACCACAGTCCATCAAATGCTACATATTCTGGCCCCTGCCCAACTTTCCAACTACATCTTATCCAAATATCCCAACTGCCACACTGAGGAGAAGGAGTCTGCCTTCAGTCTGTGGAACATGTCACATTCTTTCCTGATTCAGGGCCTTTGCCTGGAATGTTCTTCTTCTTGACTGGCTTTTTTGGAACTCAGACCAAAATGCCGAGACATTCCCCAAGCATCCTACACATAGTAACCTCCTCCCTCAAGTTACAGCTTGTCATGTGACTCTTTATTGCCTCCATAATATTTAGTATCATCTGTTTTTCTGTCTCTGTGTCCTAGGCATCCACAACGGTGTCTAGAGTGTGGTTGGTACTCAGTAAATATATGTTGAATAATAAATGAAATGAGATATTTTATGTATTACTTGTAGCACAATTCCACAGTTCTTATATATATGACACTGACCAGCAATTGACCAATTATTGATGTCCTAAGAAGCCAAACTAATTTCTCAATATACTTTTTATCTATAAATAGCTCTCATTAAGCCTAAGTCTTCAAGTCTTCTTGTGCTTTGGTGGTTTATGAAAGTTGCCCAGTTCCCTGAATCATGAGCCTTGTCTTCTCCAGCCACACATTGCTTTTATTGTTGTTCTTGCTATTTATAATTTACTGAAATACATTCTCAGGAGATTAGGTTTTGCTATGACCATCTCTACAAATATCTATAAATGATGATAAGAAATAGATGTCTCAATTTATCATTTCCAAAGCATTTGCTTCAATTCAGGAGCAGTTCACATGGCAATGCCCTTTATTTCAATATGCTTTTATTTTTAAGAAATAAAACAGAAACAGTAATTTCCATTATGAATAATTCTGGTTATCTCTAAATGGTTACTCAGACACCAAGAGAGTATCTGTAGAGAATGAGTAATGTTTTACTTGAAGTCCTTTTGTCAATTAGTACATTTTTAGAAATCAAATGATAAGCTCCTCAGTTTAGGGTAAAAGTAAACAATGGAGTTCCTCTAAATTGTCCAAGATTGTACACCCTGAATCTTTATTTATTCCCCCAATCTTATTTGCCCAAATGGTTTATGGTTTGAGGACCACACCATAAATTTTTCAAGTGCTATACCTGTGAACTCAACGTTTACATAAAATCTACATTATGAAGTAAATAAGACACTTTAGTGGTCTAGTTCATCTAGTACATTTGTTTTTTCCATGAAAGATAATTTTTACATATGTGGGAATTTGTCCCACATGTTAAATTCCTGAGAGTTAAGTGATTACACAGGCTTTCTTTGGAGTCACCACCATTCAGCTTGTAGCTAATAGGAACTCTACTTTGGGAGCAGTTTGTGATCTCCCACAAAGTCCCTTTTTTATATTTCTGTCATACCGATTATATAAATTAAATCCTTTTCTCATCCACTCAGTTTTTAATTATTAAATTATGACCCTAGCTCCTTTGTGGGCTGTTGAGTAATGCAGAGCTACACAATACCAGAATCATCCTTCCCGTACTTCCTATTCAAGGATGATGTCTCTGACGGTGTTATCAGGAAAAACTGAGATCCAGATTCAGCTCTTTCCCCTTTTGGTTCCTTTATAGACAACTGTTGGCTTTAGAACAATAATCAATATTAGAAATACTCCATCACCCACTACCATGCTAAGTCAAGAAGGAAATAATTTTTTGTTGTTGTTAAAACAAAAGACTGGGGCGCCTGGGTGGCGCAGTCGGTTAAGCGTCCGACTTCAGCCAGGTCACGATCTCGCGGTCCGTGAGTTCGAGCCCCGCGTCGGGCTCTGGGCTGATGGCTCGGAGCCTGGAGCCTGTTTCCGATTCTGTGTCTCCCTCTCTCGCTGCCCCTCCCCCGTTCATGCTCTGTCTCTCTCTGTCCCAAAAATAAATAAATGTTGAAAAAAAAAAAAATTAAAAAAAAAACAAACAAACAAAAAAAAAAAACAAAAGACTGAGACAGAGAGAAAATAGAAAAAAAAATGTTTTTGGCTTCTATAGGTTAGATGCTTTGCTCTGGAAAAAAGATAAATGTCCAATGATGCTGTAGCTTCCCTAAAACTAGAAAAGTTATGGCATGAAAGCATTCTCTGAATTGGCAAACGGTTTCTTGCAGATTTGGAGTTGTGTTGTTGCATTTCTATTTTTGATAATCAGAGTATCCTTAGCAAATCAGCTTCTTCCTAGAAGGGTAGAGGAAACTAATTGAACCCACATTATAAACAATATTGAGAACAGCAAAAGAAAGAAATGAGAGGAACAAGCATAATATGCAGTTGCTATTATTAACATGTGGTGCGAGAAAGGAAATCTCTGCTTGGTAGTAGGTCTATTTGGTGTTCTAAACAGTGTGATGACCACCAAGGACATGGCAGGAGGTGAAAGCAGCCACCCACGTTTGATTAATGAGCTCAGACAGGGAAGTGGTCTGTACCCATGTCCTGCAGTGTGTACAAGAGGAGATTCCAGGGGTTACCTTTAATTTCTGAAGCCATAGCTACTTCTGGCTGCGTTTGCATGGCAAAAGCAAATAAAAATTAATGGAGAATTTTTGTTTTCAAGCAGCAGCTCTAGGGATTTAGGCTTCCCAAAGATCTATTTGTGGCTTCATATTACTAGGACTTTAGTTGCCTAAATTTTCTCAGACCATTCTCATTTTCTAAGATGGCACTCTAGTCGTATGAGATGAAACAAATACAAATGGTTATTTGGAAGTGTATTTTTTACAAAGTCTAGAAATCACATGCCTTTCTTCCATATGCTTCTTCACCATATGCCTCATTCATTTCTCCCCTTCTAAGCCAAGATTCAAGAAACTGTGGACCTCACTTACTAACTTCACTTCTTTGCTTTATTGCTTTCTTTATTTCATAATCCATTGATCTCTTTTTCTGTCTTTGCCAAGACACTGAAACTGGCAAATGTCACCATGACCAGTACCCCTTTTGGTCATGTTCTTGTAAGCTGCTATTTTGCTGCTTTTGCTCATGTGCATTTCTCCCTTTCTTGAAACTCTTTACTCCCTAGACTTTTGTCACACATTCTGGACATCCTACATCTTTAACCATTCCTTATTAATTTCTGTTGGTTCCTCATTTCTATCTACTCTCTGAAAGACTTCTGCTCTTCCTAACTTCTTTAGTCAATCATTGTAAACCATTTTTATTGCTTTAAGCACTACTTATGCAAAAAGAATTCACAAATTATATTTCTATATCTATCTCTTTCTCTGAGCTCAGACCTGAACACCCAACTTCTTGTTGGATGGATACCCCTATTAGGTGTGGTTTTTCCATAGGCATCTCAACCTCTGCCTATAAAAAAAAAAAAAAAAAAAAAAAAAAAGTTCATCAGGGCAGCTGGGTGGCTCACTTGGTTGGGTGTCTGACTTCAGCTCAGGTGATGATCTCACAGTTCATGAGTCCAAGCCCCACATCAGGCTCTCTGCTAATAGCTTGGAGCCTGGAGCTTGCTTGGGATTCTTGTATCTCCCTTTCTCTCTCTGCCCCTCCTCTGCTCCTGCTGTCTCTCTCTCTCTTTCTCTCTGTCTCTCAAAAATAAACATTAAATTTTTTTTTAACTACAAAAAACAAGTTCATCACTTTCTGTCCTCTTTTACAACCAATTTCAATAAATGATAGCAAAATTTACCCAGTTATCCAAGCCAGAGGCCTTGAAAATTTGTTGAGGCTACATGTTACCTCTTTATTCACCCTGTCTCTCCACCCTTGTTTCATATATACCTCTGATGAAGTGCAAACAAAACCATCAAGACTTGCTGATTTTCCCTGCAAAATAATTTTACTCTCTACTACCTCCCTTGGGGAAAAGACAAATAATAGATGTCAATGCCAGGTAACACAGATGTTGGAATTATTTGAAAAATATTTCAAAGCAGCTATTATAAAAATACTTCAATGAGCAATCCTTATTATATTTTTTTGTGATCCATCAATTCCTGAAAGATATGTGTCAAATCTGCTATGATTGGAGATTTGTCAACACTTTGAATAAATTCCAGTATAAAGAACTGTAAACCTGTAAAATCTATGACAGTTCCTCAGTCTTTTCTTGTTTATAATAACCTTGACAGTTTTGAAGAGCAATGGTCAGTTATTCTATACTTTATTCCTTACATTCTTCTGATGTTGTCTCCTGATTAGATTGAAGTTGTACATTTTGATAAGAATATCACCAGAGTGGTATTCCCTTTGTAATTAATATCTTGGGGTTGAGGGAATAAAACCTGTGCAAATACCTGTTTCTCCTCAAACATGAGTCCACAAATTTTAGCATTGATTGAAGCTAGCTGATGGTTCTTGACTGCAATAATTATTACTGTAATATCCTGATGATTATTTTTTTATTCTTCTCATCTCTTCAATATTTATGAGCTGGAATTCTTCTGTAAGGAAGAGCTATCCCTTCTCCCTTATTTTTTTATTTACCGAATAATGTATTTATAACAATATGAACTCATCCATTTTAATTTTATTCCAGAGTCATTAACTGAACACTATTATTATTTTGTTGTTGTTCAAAGTTCAGAGTATTCCAGCTTTGGCCAATGGGAGCTCTTTCAGATTGGCTCCATTGTTTTTCAACATGAGCCTCCACTCCATCCTTTTTTGAGTGTTTCTTTACTTTCTGACACCATAAGATGCTCCAGGATAATCTTGTTTTTTCCATGTCTCAGTTCTGGAATCAAGCACATATTCCAGGATTCCTCGTTCCTTATATTGGAGTGTGACACATAGAAACCAAGATCTGGGGGCTAGGTGGAATTATTACTAATGGGGTGTCATTGGCCATTGGCCCTTTTAGCAGACAGGGCTTATTTACACACACACACACACACACACACACACACACACACACCGATGAATATACACAGCAATTTTATTTCTGTATCTATCTATTTGAATACATATATTAACAAACAGTGAGTTTATATCAATGCCTCAGATTTCAAAGTATTTAATCCAGTCTGCCTTTCTTTTTTTTTTTAATTTTTTTTTTCAACGTTTATTTATTTTTGGGACAGAGAGAGACAGAGCATGAACGGGGGAGGGGCAGAGAGAGAGGGAGACACAGAATCGGAAACAGGCTCCAGGCTCCGAGCCATCAGCCCAGAGCCTGACGCGGGGCTCGAACTCACGGACCGCGAGATCGTGACCTGGCTGAAGTCGGACGCTTAACCGACTGCGCCACCCAGGCGCCCCCAGTCTGCCTTTCTTTATTTGTAACTTTATTCTCCAGCAGTGAGAAATCTGGTTTGCATTAGCTAAAATATATTTACTTATTTAATGAACCTTACTACATAGAGTTGCTAATCCATATGCTGCAGGAAGCATTTACTAACTAAAATACTGGAATTTGTGCAATTCTTCTTGTCTTTACCCAGGCAAAATACTGTCCTGCAAAGTAGCATAGGTTTATTCTTTACTCTTCCACCCCTCTCAGTATGGTAATGTTCATTTGTATTTCAATTAGGTTTATTTGTTACAGTTTGTATTTCCTTTTGAGTTCGTTTCACATTCTGGTGGCGGGTGTTTACATGTTTGTATTTGTTTTGGGGGGTTTTGTTTTGTTTCAGCTGACATACAGTAAAATTTACTCCTTATACAGTTTCTGGGTTTTGACAACACAATTTGTTCACTACCACAGTTATGATACAAAACAGTTTATCACCTTAAAAATTTCCTCATAGGAAAGCATTTTTAAAAACAGCAAATTTTAAAAAGTAAGAAGACTAACCATAAATAAGACTTTTGAAAATTTGACTTCATAAATATTTTTTCAAGTACTTGAATTTTTATTGGTTTATTTTGTGTTTATATTGTGTTTCTCAAATATCATATTTAGTCTTATAGTCTCATAAGTTGTATTTTAAATTAACCTTTTTTTAATGTTTTTTTTTAACGTTTATTTATTTTTGAGACAGAGAGAGAGACAGAGCATGAACAGGGGAGGGGCAGAGAGAGAGGGAGACACAGAATCGGAAGCAGGCTCCAGGCTCTGAGCCATCAGCCCAGAGCCCGACGCCGGGCTCGAACTCACGGACCGCGAGATCGTGACCTGAGCTGAAGTCGGACGCTTAACCGACTGAGCCACCCAGGCGCCCCTTAATTAACCTTTTTGAGGATCATTTATAAAAAAAATAAGTTACACCTATTTATTTTTTATTTTTTATTTGAGTATAGTTGACACACAATGTATTAATTTCAGGTGTACAATATAGTGATTCAACAAGTATATACATTATGCTCTGCTCACCACAGGTATACATACAACACTATTATAATATCACTGACTATCTTACTTATACTGTGCCTTTTATTCCCATGACTTATGTATTCCCATAACCAGAGGGCTGTATCTCCCATACTCCTTCACTCATTTTGCCCATCTCTTCATCCCATGCCCTGAGGCAACCATCAATTTGTTCTCTGTAGGTCTGATTCTGCTTCTTGTTTGTTTATTCATTTGGGCTTTTTTAGATTCCACATATAAGTGAAATCACACATTATTTGTCTTTCTCTGTCTGACTTAATTCAGTTAGATAATACTCTCTAGGTCCATCAATGTTGCCACAAGTGGCACAATCTTATCCTTTTTTGACTGCATAATATTCCATCACACATGCACATACGTGCGCATGCACACAAGCACACCTTTATCACATCTTCTTTATTCATCCATTGATGGACTCTTAAGTTATTTCCATATCTTGGCTACTGTAAATAATACTGCAGTAACATAGGAGTGCATGTATTCTTTTGAATTCATGTTTTAATTTTCTTTGTGTAAATAGTGGAATTATTGGATAATATGATATTTCTATTTTTAATTTTTTGAAGAACCTCCATACCATTTTCCACTGTAGCTGTACCAATTTATATTCCCACCAAATTGTACAAGAATTCCTTTCTTTCCACATCCTCACCAACACTTGTTATGAGTTGTCTTTTTTATTTTAGCCATTCTGATAGGTTTAAGGTGGTATCTCATTGTGGTTTTGATATACATTTCCCTGATGATTCATGATATTGAACATATTTTTATGTTTTTGTTGGCCATCTGTATGTCTTCTTTGGAAAATTGTCTACTCAAGTTCTCTGCCTATATATTAATCAAGTTGTTTGGTTTTTTTTTGGTGTTGAGTTGCATAAGTTTTTTATATAATTTGGATACTAACCCCTTATCAGATATATCAGTTGCAAATATCTTTTCCCATTCAGTAGGATGACTTTTTGTTTTGCCAGTGGTTTACTTCATTATGCAAAGATTTTTAGCCTGATGTGATCCCAATAGTTTATACTTGCTTTTGTTTCCCTTGCCTCAGGAGACATATCTAGAAATTTTTTTCTATAACCATTGTCAAAGAAATTACTGCCTGGGTTATCTCCTAGGATTTTTATGGTTTCAGGTCTCACATTTAGGTCTTTAATCCATTTTGAGTTTATTTTTGAGTATGGTGTAAGAAAGTAGTCCAGCTATATTCTCTTGCATGTAGCTGAAGCATTATTTATTGAAGAGACTATCTTTTCCTCATTGTATATTCTTGCCTCCTTTGTCATAGATTAATTGTTCATATAATTGTGGGTTTATTTCTGGAGTCTCTATTCTGTTCTATTGATCTACATGTCTATTTTTGTGCCAGTACCATACTGTTTTGATTGCTATAGCGTTGTAGTAAATCTTGAAATCTGGCATTATAATACTTTGTTTTAGCTTTGTTTTCCTTTCTCAAAATGACTTTGGCTATTGAGGGTCTTTTATGGTTCCACAGAAATTTTATCATTATTTGTTCTAGTTTTGTGAAAAATGTTATTGGTATTTTGATAGGGATCACATAGAATCTGTAGATTGCTTTGGGTAATATGGACATTTTACGAATATTCATTCTTCCATTCCATAAACATATAATATCTTTCCAGTTTTTGGTGTTACCTTTCATTTCTTTCATTAGTGTTTTATAATTTTCAGAGTATAGGTCTTTCATCTTTTGGTTAAGTTTATTCTCAGATATCTTATTCTTTTTGGAGCTGCACCTATTTAAAATATAAAATTCTATAAGTAATTGTAAAAGAGATAAGGTAGAAAGTGAGGTGAGAGAGATCTGAAGTGTGAGAAGCATTTAACAGGCATGGCTGGTCTTGAAGATGAAGAAAAGGGTTACAAGCTCAGGAATGCAAGTGTCCTCTGGAAATTGAGAAGGACCCCTGGTCAACAGCCAGCAAACAACAAGGCTGTGGAAATCCTTTCTCAAATATAAAGAATTAAGCAATACATCACATAAAGGTAATGTATGTTCTCTTTCCTTTTTCTGTCCTTTTAAAATGTCTATCCCTTGCTACTCATTTATAACAAAAAGTAAACAAGCAATTGCAAAAGAAATGGCCAATGTGACTTAAGTCACTTCCTACTTACATTCTCTAAGTTTGACTGTTTTACATTCTTAGTAAGAAAGTTTCATTAAATTTGTTCTATGTTTTTTATATTTTTTACATATTTATATTTTTTAATGAAAATTAAAAAAAACTCTTAGGAATAGCAACTCTAACCAAAATTTTTTTAGTTATAACAAAGACACAGAAATAAAATAAATGATCATTTCCAAAGCCAGATCACATATGCATACATATTCCTTCAGTGTGAATTCTCAGCCAGATTAATTATATAAACAGTTGTCAGAGTGAAGAAAAGAAGGCTTTATGGGAGTGTGTCTCCAGAAGATATGTTTTAATGCTGTGAGTCCCTCCTCTACCCCTGAGGGACAGGTGGGTTGCAGGGTGGTGGGAGTATTGCAGGGGTGTTACCTCCTTCACCTTAAGCCTACTGAGAAGTTAGTTTTTAGTGTCAACAGGCACAAATTTATCCAATTGCCCTTTACCCTAGGGTTTTCTCTCTGGGAATTTTATCTGGAGGCTAGGGAGGAGAACTTGCCTTTTTTCACTTCATCAAGATGACAGTTGGAACAGAAAAATGATACTGAACAGAAATGATACTAAAAGGGGATGAGAAAAAAAAGCAGCCACCTCAGTAGTGATAGCCTATGAACCAAAGGCTCATAAAGTCACTTCTAGGAATTAAACAGGAGAAAAGTATTGACAACCAATCATAGAGGTGTTACCGACTACTGTCCCAGGGGGGCACATCTATTGCCTAGAATCCGAGATGAGAAAGATGTCACTGGTGATCCAGAGAACCTCACTGAAGAGAACATGTGAACCTGCATGGAGGACTTCTTAAGCTAGCAGAACAATATGACAAAGACAGGAAGATGTTATTCTGTCACTCTGCTCTGGGAGAACACATATTCACAGTTATTGCAAAGCTTGATGATTAGATGTTGATCATGTCTTTCCAACTGAAAGATGCTTCTCCACCTGTCCCCTTCAAGTGAAAGCTTTAATTGATTAACCTGCATTTAATAAGTGCCAAATGATGAGCTAGATTCCTTGAGAGATCATAAGAAAAAGATAGCACAGAGGGGGGAAGATGGCGGCTTAGGAGGACACTGGGCTCACCGTGCATCCTGCTGATCACTTAGATTCCACCTACACCTGCCTAACTAACCCAGAAAACCACCAGAAGACTAGCAGAACGGAGTCTCCGGAGCCAAGCGCAGACGAGAGGCCCACGGAAGAGGGTAGGAAGGGTGGAGAGGCGGTGCGCGCTGCAGGGACTGGTGGGAGGGAGCCGGGGTGGAGGGGCCACCCGCCGGCCAAGCAGAGCCCCCGAATCTGGCTGGCAAAAGCGGAGGGGCCGGACGGAGTGTGTTCCGACAGCAAGTGGGACTTAGCATCTAGGAGGTCATAAGTTAACAGCTCTGCTCAGAAAGCAGGAAGGCTAGAGGACAAAGGGAGGGAGAGTTTCTGAGCCCTGGGAGGACAGAGCTCAGTTTGGCAGGGAACAAAGGCGCTCGCCAACGCCATATCCCTCGCCCATCCCCCAGCCAAAATCCCAAAGGGAACCAGTTCCTGCCAGGGAACTTGCTCGCTCCACACAAACACCCAACGCTGTGCTTCTGCAGAGCCACCTCTCCGGCAGTGGGTCTGACTCCCTCCTGCTGCCACAGGGTCCCTCCTGAAGTGGATCACCTAAGGAGAAGCGAACTAAGCCTGCCCCTCCTGCCCCCCTGCACCTTGCCTACCCACCCCAGCTAATACGCCAGATCCCCAACACCACAAGCCCGGCAGTGTGCAAGTAGCCCAGACGGGCCACGCCACCCCATAGTGAATCCCGCCCCTAGGAGAGGGGAAGAGAAGGCACACACCACTCTGGCTGTGGCCCCAGTGACATCAGGTCTGACTGCAGCCCCGCCCACCAACTCCAGTTATACACCACAGCACAGGGAAGTGCCCTGCAGGTCCACACCACTCCAGGGACTATCCAAAATGACCAAACGGAAGAATTCCCCTCAAAAGAATCTCCAGGAAATAACAAGAGCCAATGAACTGATCAAAAAGGATTTAAATAATATAACAGAAAGTGAATTTAGAATAATAGTCATAAAATTAATCACTGGGCTTGAAAACAGTATACAGGACAGCAGAGAATCTCTTGCTACAGAGATCAAGGGACTCAGGAACAGTCAGGAGGAGCTGAAAAATGCTTTAAACGAAATGCAAAACAAAATGGAAACGACGACGGCTCGGATTGAAGAGGCAGAGGAGAGAATAGGTGAACTAGAAGATAAAGTTATGGAAAAAGAGGAAGCTGAGAAAAAGAGAGATAAAAAAAATCCAGGAGTATGAGGGGAAAATTAGAGAACTAAGTGATACACTAAAAAGAAATTGGTATCCCAGAGGAGGAAGAGAGAGGGAAAGGTGCTGAAGGTGTACTTGAAGAAATAATAGCTGAGAACTTCCCTGAACTGGGGAAGGAAAAAGGCATTGAAATCCAAGAGGCACAGAGAACTCCCTTCAGACGTAACTTGAATCGATCTTCTGCACAACATATAATAGTCAAACTGGCAAAATACAAGGATAAAGAGAAAATTCTGAAAGCGGCAAGGGATAAACGTGCCCTAACTTATAAAGGGAGACCTATAAGACTCGTGACTGATCTCTCTTTTGAAACTTGGCAGGCCAGAAAGGATTGGCACGAGATCTTCAATGTATTGAACAGAAAAAAAATATGCAGCCGAGAATCCTTTATCCAGCAAGTCTGTCATTTAGAATAGAAGAGAGATAAAGGTCTTCCCAAACAAACAAAAACTGAAGGAATTTGTCACCACTAAACCAGCCCTACAAGAGATCCTAAGGGGGATCCTGTGAGACAAAGTACCAGAGACATCACTACAAGCATAAAACATACAGACATCACAATGACTCTAAACCCATTTCTTTCTATAATAACACTGAATGTAAGTGGATTAAATGTGCCAACCAAAACACATAGGGTATCAGAATGGATAAAAAAAACAAGACCCATCTATTTGCTGTCTACAAGAGACTCATTTTAGATCTGAGGACACCTTTAGATTGAGAGTGAGGGGATGGAGAACTGTTTATCATGCTACTGGAAGCCAAAAGAAAGCTGGAGTAGCCATACTTATATCAGACAAACTAGACTTTAAATTAAAGGCTGTAACAAGAGATGAAGAAGGGCATTATATAATAATTACAGGGTCTATCCATCAGGAAGAGCTAACAATTATAAATGTCTATGCGCCGAATACCAGAGCCCCCAAATATATAAAACAATTACTCACAAACATAAGCAACCTTATTGATAAGAATGTGGTAATTGCAGGGGACTTTAACACTCCACTTACAGAAATGGATAGATCATCTAGACACATGGTCAATAAAGAAACAAGGGCCCTGAATGACACATTGGATCAGATGGACTTGACAGATATATTTAGAACTCTGCATCCCAAAGCAACAGAATATACTTTCTTCTCGAGTGCACATGGAACATTCTCCAAGATAGATCATATCCTGGGTCACAAAACAGCCCTTCATAAGTATACAAGAATTGAAATTATACCATGCATACTTTCAGACCACAATGCTATGAGCTTGAAATCAACCACAGGAAAAAGTCTGGAAAACCTCCAAAAGCATGGAGGTTAAAGAACACCCTACTAAAGAATGAATGGGTCAACCAGGCAATTAGAGAAGAAATTAAAAAATATATGGAAACAAACGAAAATGAAAATACAACAATCCAAACGCTTTGGGATGCAGCAAAAGCAGTCCTGAGAGGAAAATACATTGCAATCCAGGCCTATCTCAAGAAACAAGCAAAATCCCAAATACAAAATCTAACAGCACACCTAAAGGAAATAGAAGCAGAACAGCAAAGGCAGCCTAAACCCAGCAGAAAAGAGAAATAATAAAGATCAGAGCAGAAATAAACATACAGAATCTAAAAAAACTGTAGAGCAGATCAACGAAACCAAGAGTTGGTTTTTTTGAAAAAAATAAACAAAATTGACAAACCTCTAGCCAGGCTTCTCAAAAAGAAAAGGGAGATGACCCAAATAGATAAAATCATGAATGAAAAGGGAATTATTACAACCAATCCCTCAGAGATACAAACAATTATCAGGGAATACTATGAAAAATTATATGCCAACAAATTGGACAACCTGGAAGAAATGGACAAATTCCTAAACACCCACACTCTTCCAAAACTCAATCAGGAGGAAACAGAAAGCTTGAACAGGGGCGCCTGGGTGGCTCAGTTGGTTAAGTGTCCGACTTCGGCTCAGGTCATGATCTCGCGGTCTGTGGGTTCGAGCCCCGCGTCAGGTTCTGTGCTGACAGCTCAGAATCTGGAGCATGTTTCAGATTCTGTGTCTCCCTCTTTCTCTGACTCTCCCCTGTTCATGAGCTCTCTCTCTCTCTGTCTCAAAAATAAATAAATGTTAAAAAAAAATTTTTTTTTTTTTTTAAAAAGAAAGCTTGAACAGACCAGCGAAGAAATTGAATCGGTTATCAAAAATCTCCCAACAAATAAGAGTCCAGGACCAGATGGCTTCCCAGGGGAGTTCTACCAGACGTTTAAAGCAGGGATAATACCTATCTTTCTCAAGCTATTCCAAGAAATAGAAAGGGAAGGAAAACTTCCAGACTCATTCTATGAAGCCAGTATTACTTTGATTCCTACACCAGACAGAGACCCAGTAAAAAAAGAGAACTACAGGCCAATATCCCTGATGAATATGGATGCAAAAATTCTCAATAAGATACTAGCAAATCGAATTCAACAGCATATAAAAAGAATTATTCACCATGATCAAGTGGGATTCATTCCTGGGATGCAGGGCTAGTTCAACATTCGCAAATCAATCAACGTGATACATCACATTAATAAAAGAAAAGATAAGAACCATATGATCCTGTCAATTGATGCAGAAAAGGCCTTTGACAAAATCCAACACCCTTTCTTAATAAAAACCCTTGAGGGGCTCCTGGGTGGTGCAGTCGGTTAAGCATTCGACTTCAGCCAGGTCACGATCTCGCAGTCCGTGAGTTCGAGCCCCGCGTCAGGCTCTGGGCTGATGGCTCAGAGCCTGGAGCCTGTTTCCGATTCTGTGTCTCCCTCTCTCTCTGCCCCTACCCCGTTCATGCTCTGTCTCTCTCTGTCCCAAAAATAAATAAACGTTGAAAAAAAAAAAACCCTTGAGAAAGTTGGGATAGAAGGAACATACTTAAACATCATAAAAGCCTTTATGAAAAGCCCACAGCTAACATCATCCTCAATGGGGGAAAACTGAGAGCTTTTTCCCTGAGATCAGGAACACGACAGGGATGTCCACTCTCACCGCTGTTGTTTAACATTGTGTGGGAAGTTCTAGCATCAGCAATGAGACAACAAAAGGAAATCAAAGGCATCAAAATTGGCAAAGATGAAGTCAAGCTTTCACTTTTTGCAGATGACATGATATTATACATGGAAAATCCGATAGACTCCACCCAAAGTCTGCTAGAACTGATACATGAATTCAGCAAAGTCGCAGGATACAAAATCAATGTACAGAAATCAGTTGCATTCTTATACACTAACAATGAAGCAACAGAAAGACGAATAAAGAAACTGATCCCATTCACAATTGCACCAAGAAGCATAAAATACCTAGGAATAAATCTAACCAAAGATGTAAAGGATCTGTATGCTGAAAACTATAGAAAGCTTATGAAGGTAATTGAAGAAGATATAAAGAAATGGAAAGACATTCCGTGCTCATGGATTGGATGAATAAATATTGTCAAAATGTCAATACTACCCAAAGCTATCTACACATTCAATGCAATCCCAATCAAAATTGCACCAGCATTCTTCTCGAAACTAGAACAAGCAATTCTAAAATTCATATGGAACCACAAAAGGCCCCGAATAGCCAAAGTAATTTTGAAGAAGAAGACAAAAGCAGGAGGCATCACAATCCCAGACTTTAGCCTCTACTACAAAGCTGTCATCATCAAGACAGCATGGTATTGGCACAAAAACTGACACATAGACCAATGGAATAGAATAGAAACCCCAGAACTAGACCCACAAACGTATGGCCAATCTTTGACAAAGCAGGAAAGAACATCCAATGGAAAAAAGACAGTCTCTTTAACAAATGGTGCTGGGAGAACTGGACAGCAACATGCAGAAGGTTGAAACTAGACCACTTTCTCACACCATTCACAAAAATAAACTCAAAATGGGTAAAGGACCTGAATGTGAGACAGGAAACCATCAAAACTCTTGAGGAGAAAGCAGGAAAAGACCTCTCTGACCTCAGCCGTAGCAATCTCTTACTCGACACATCCCCAAAGGCAAGGGAATTAAAAGCAAAAATGAATTACTGGGACCTTATGAAGATTAAAAGCTTCTGCACAGCAAAGGAAACAACCAACAAAACTAAAAGGCAACCAACGGAATGGGAAAAGATATTTGCAAATGACATATCAGACAAAGGGCTAGTATTCAAAATCTATAAAGAGCTCACCAAACTCCACACCTGAAAAAGAAATAACCCAGTGAAGAAACGGGCAGAAAACATGAATAGACACTTCTCTAAAGAAGACATCCGGATGGCCAACAGGCACATGAAAAGATGCTCAACGTCGCTCCTTATCAGGGAAATACAAATCAAAACCACACTCAGATATCACCTCACGCCAGTCAGAGTGGCCAAAATGAACAAATCAGGAGACTATAGATGCTGGCAAGGAGTGGACAAATGGGAACCCTCTTGCACTGTTGGTGGGAATGCAAACTGGTGCAGCCACTCTGGAAAACAGTGTGGAGGTTCCTCAAAAAATTAAAAATAGACCTACCCTATGACCCAGCAGTAGCACTGCTAGGAATTTACCCAAGGGATACAGGAGTACTGATGCATAGGGGCACTTGTACCCCAATGTTTATAGCAGCACTCTCAACAATAGCCAAATTATGGAAAGAGCCTAAATGTCCATCAACTGATGGATGGATAAAGAAATTGTGGTTTTTATACACAATGGAGTACTACATGGCAATGAGAAAGAACGAAATATGGCCCTTTGTAGCAACGTGGATGGAACTGGAGAGTGTGATGCTAAGTGAAATAAGCCATACAGAGAAAGACAGATACCATATGTTTTCACTCTTATGTGGATCCTGAGAAACTTAACAGAAACCCATGGGGGAGGGGAAGGAAAAAAAAAAAAAAAGAGGTTAGAGTGGGAGAGAGCCAAAGCATAAGAGACTCTTAAAAACTGAGAACAAATTGAGGGTTGATGGGGGGTGGGAGGGAGGGGAGGGTGGGTGATGGGTATTGAGCAGGGCACCTTTTGGGATGAGCACTGGGTGTTGTATGGAAATGAATTTGACAATAAATTTCATATGTTGAAAAAAAAAAAAAAGAAAGGAAAAAGATAGCACATAATTAAGTTGAAATGGAAGAAATGCAAGGCCAAGAGATGGCTTCTATGATTTACTGGCAGTGAGGAGGGGCCAGGACTGAGTTCCTACCACCTGATCTTCAGTCCAGGTTCTTTCATGTCTGTTGATGATCTTCTACTAGAGATCATCTCAAGACCTCCACATCGCCAGGCCCAAGCTCACCGGTGCAGATGTTTTGTTATTGAGGAAATCCTTTTTCCCCGCAGAGACTAAAATACATTCAGAGAGAGCCCACCAATATGAGCATACATGGAGACCCCAAATAGTGCCCATCTGCCCATGTTTCAGAATGACCAAGGGTCTCTCCTTGGATTGGACTTAACCCTATATTTTTAACAGATCCCTTGCACATACCTCAAATAGTCCTAAAAAGACCAAGACAAAAAACTTGATACATATTTCTACAAATTTAAATTGTTCAAAGGATTATGTTAAGTCTCTTCAGATATTCATTTGTTTTCCTGGTAGTAAGTACAAAAGTAAGCATCTGAAATGAATATAAAAGATTCTTCAAATATTTTTCTTATAAATTCTCTAAAAAAGAAGTTTTCTTGGGGCTGCTGGGTGGCTCAGTTCATTGAGTGGCCAACTTTGGCTCAGGTCATGATCTCATGGTTTGTGAGTTCAAGCCCCGCGTGGGGCTCTGTGCTGACAGTTCAGAGCCTGGAGTCTGTTTGGGATTCTGTGTCTCCCTCTCTCTCTGCCCCTCCCCCACTTGAGCGCGCTCTCTTTCTCTCTCTCTCTCTCTCTCTCCTCTCTCTCTCTTTCTCTCTCTCTCTCTCTCTCAAAAATAAATAAACGTTAAAAATTAAAAAAAAAAAAAAAAAAGAAGTTTCTTCCCTCATTCACTTCACTTCTCTGGGCCTTGGTTTTCTTATTAAATGGCAGAGATTAGATTAACAAGTTTCTGATCATCTTTTTAGCAATAAAAATGTAATGATTAAAAACTGAAATATTTCTTCATCCCACTTGATCCCCATTGTTTTTGTTGTTTGTTTTTCGTACATTTTCTATTTTGGCTTCCTGAGAAACCTCTGTTTTTTTCTTATTTAACTCACATGCACAGTGAATACTCACTTATCATGTGATCTTTTCCCCAGTAGAGTTCATTGAGATCAAGGATCTTACATTTTTAAAAAGCTTTAAGTATCATCCATTTGCCAGATTAAAAAACAAAACAAAACAAAACAAAAACCTGCAGCTAAACAATGAAGTAATCTTTCCAAGATTGTACAACTAGAATTGGAGGGACAGAACTAAATCTGAACATAGCACTTGGGATTCAGGACACTCTCCACTTATACCAGATTTTCCTTCTTTCTGTGAAGAAAACCCCATTCGTGCTCTCTCAAAATACTTATTTTGAGTATGCGTTTTGTTGTTGATGGCAACAACAGTATCCACCTCTGTGTTCTTTGTAATGTGACCTTGACACCTCTCCCAGCCTATCTAGAAGTAGAGTCACTCTCTGCTTGAGGCAGGGCAAGCTTGTGAATGCTTCAATAAATAGAATACAGTGAAGTGATGCTCTGTAGCTACAGGGCTCAATCGTAACAGTGATATGCTTCTTCTGAGTTCACAGGAACACTTGGGCTTCAAGCCTTATGCTACCATTTAAGAAGTTTGGCCACGCTGAGAACGCCATACTCAGAGGAAGCCAGGCTACGTGGAGAGGCCATGGGTGGTGTTCTGGTCACCTTCCCTAGTCTTCGATCAACCCAAACCATAGATGTGAATAAGGGAGCCTCATGCTGCCAACCTCTAACCATCAAGTCTTCCCAGCTAAGGTCCCAGACACTGTGGACAGGCATCATGTCATCCTACTATGTCCAAACTACTAAAGTTCTGACCCTCAGAATCCATAAGAATTATAAAATGTCATTGTTTTAAGCCACCACGTTTGTAAGAAATTTATTACACAGCATTAGAACCAGAAAAACCAAGAATAAACAGATTCACAGAACTCTTTCACTGTGGGATTTAATATCTTTAGAGTGATAACAAAGATGTTAACCTGATCATCCTCCAGATCAGCAATAATAATGTCCTCTCCTTATACCTCAGATGTAACTTTATGGAGGATGCCTGCTTTTCGCTTTGAGGATCCCCGACGTGGGTTCAAAGTGAATTGCATGCACACCATTTAAGCTGTATTTCAAGTCATATCATGTCAAACATATCCTTCATATTTTAACCACTATGCCATGTAACCAAACACTAGAAAAATTTTAAACCATTTATATTTGTTTTTGAAAATTAGTCTCATTTCTTCTCTTTTATTTGGCCCATGGACACTTACACCCCCTCTATATTCAGGAATGAGATTTTCCTAGACAGATTATTATGCCAGTCATTTACTTATTATCTTTGAGATCCAAATCTACTCTTTTATGCTCTACTCTAATATTGCGGGGCAAAGACTGAAAACTTCACTTCCAAACTGCATTCTCATCTGCCTTCATTTGGGTCATGCTAAAGCAAGCTTTCTCAACCTCAGCACTGTTGACATTTTAGGCTAGATGATTCTTTTTTTTTTTTTAATAGAGTTTTATTGAGATATAATTGATATATAGTCCCAAATGTTTAAGGTATACAGCATAATGAGTTGACTTACATATATTGTGAAATGATTACCACAACTGAGTTTAGTTAACATCCATCATCTCATATAGATATAAAAAAGAAAATAAAATGTTTGTCTCCTGTGATTAGAGCTCTTGGGACCTACTATCTTAACAATTTTTAAATATACCATACAATGGTGTCAACTGTAGTCATCATGTTGTAAATTATATTCCTAGTATTTATTTATCTTATTTATATCCCTAGTACTTATTTTTCTTATAAGTTTGTACCAAACATGAGTTTGTACCAAACATAAGTTTGTAGCATTCCCCCTTCCTCCATCCCCACCTCTGTTCTCTTTTTCTAGGAGTTTGGTTTGTTGTTGTTGTTGTTGTTGCTTATTTGTTTGTTTTTATTCCACATGTGAGATAGTACAGCATTTGTCTTGGCTGACTACTTAGCCTAATGCCCTCAAAGGCCATCCATGTTGTCACAAAAGACAGGGTTTCCTTTTTTTTATGGTGAATAATATTTCATTATATATATATATATATACATATATACATATACATATATATATATATATATATATATATATATATATATACACCACAACTTCTTTACCCACTGATCCATCAGTGGAAATTAAGTTGTTTTCATGTCTTAGCTATTAAAAATAATGCGGCTATAGGGGTTCCTGGATGGCTCAGTCGGTTAACTATCGGCCTTCAGCTCAGGTCATGATCTCATGGCCTGTGGGTTTGAGCGCCACCTTGGGTTCTGTGCTGACAGCTCAGAGCCTAGAGCCTGCTTTGGATTCTGCGTCTTCCTCTCTCCCTGTCCCTCCCCTGCTTGCGCCCTGTCTTCTCTCTTTCAAAAATAAATAAACATTTAAAAAAATGTTTTTTTTTAATAATGCTGCTATAAACATGGGGATGCATTTCCTTCAGATATGTTCTTAGAAGTAGAATTGCTAGATCATATGGTATTTCTATTTTTAATTTTTTGAGGAATGTTTGTTCATACAGTTTTCCATAGTAGCTGTAACGGTTTACATTTCCTCTAACAGTGCACAAGGATTCCATTTTCTCCACATCCATGCCAGCATTTGTTATCTCTTATCTTTTTGATGATGGCCATTCTAAGTAGTATGAGGTGATATCTCGTTGTGGTTTAATTGACACTTCTCTAGAAATTACTGATGTTGAACACTTTTTCATGTACCTGTTGGTAATTTATAAATCTTTTGACAAATGTCTATTCAGGTCATCAGCCCATTTTAATTGGATTATTATTATTATTTGCTATTGAGTAGTATGAGTTCTTTATATATTTTGGATATTAGGCTCGTATCAGATATACAATTTGTAAATATTTTTTCCCATTCCATCAATTGTCATTTCATTTTGTTGATTGTTTTGCTTTGCAGAAGCCTTTTTTGTTTGATGTAGTCGCATTTATTTATTTCCAATTTTGTTGCTTGTGCTTTAGGTGTCATACCCAGAAAATCATTGCCACCACCCATGTCAAGGAGCTTTTTCCTATGTTTTATGATTTCCAGTTTTACAGTTAAGTCTAATCCATTTTGAGTTAATTTTTGTGGGTGCATAGTATAGGGGTTTAGTTTCATTACTTTACATGTCAGTATCCAATTTTCTCGGTACCATTTATTGAAGAGACTGCCTTTCTCCTTTGAGGATTCGTGGCTCCATTATCAAATATCATCTGACCATATATGGGCTCTCAATTCTGTTCCATTGGTCTGTGTATCAATTTTTATGTCAGTACAATAGTATTTGATTACCATAGCTTTATAATATCATTTGAAATCAGGAAGTGATGCCTCCCACTTTGTTCATCTTTCTCAGGATTGCTTTAGCTATTTGGGTCTTTTGTGGTTCCATATAAATTTGAAGGTTTTTTTTTCTTCTTCTTTCAAAAATACCATTGGACTCTTGATAGGAACTACATTGAATCTATAGATACCTTTGGTGGTATGGATATTTGAACAATATCAATTCTTCCAATCCATGAACACAGGATGCCTTTCCATTTATTTGTGTCTTCTTTGATATGTTTTATCAATGTCTTATAGATTTCAATGTAGAGATCTTTCACCTCTTTAGTTAGGTTTATGCCTAAGGATTTTATTACTTTCTGTAAACTTGTAAAAACATGTATTAAATATAATAAAACCTTGGATTGTGAGTAACTTGTTCCACTAGTGTTCTGCAAGATGCACAAACATTTCTCTTTTTTTAAATTTTTTAAATTTTATTTTTATTAATTTACATCTGAATTAGATAGCATATAGTGCAACAATGATTTCAGGAGTAGATTCCTTAATTCCCCTTACCCATTTAGCCCACCTCCACCTCCCACAACTCCTCCAGTAACCCTCTGTTCTCTTTATTTAAGAGTCTGTTATGTTTTGTCCCCCTCCCTGTTTTTGTATTATTTTTGCTTGCCTTCCCTTATGTTCATCTGTTTTTTTTTGTCTTAAAGTCCACATATGAGTGAAGCCATATGATATTTGTCTTTCTCTGACTGACTAATTTTGTTAGTCACTTCCATCCACATAGCTGCAAATGGCAAGATTTCATTCTTTTTGATTGCCAAGTAATATGCCATTGTGTGTGTTTCTTCTTTATCCATTCATCCATCGATGGACATTTGGGCTCTTTCCATACTTAGGCTATTGTTGATAGTGCTACTGTAAACATTGGGGTGCATGTGTCCCTCCAAAACAGCATACCTGTATCCCTTGGGTAAATACCTAGTAGTGCAATTGCTGGGTCATAGGGTAGTTCTATTTTTAATTTTTTGAGAACCCTCCATATTGTTTACCAGAGTGGCTGCACCAGCTTGTATTCTCACCAGCAGTGCAAAAAAGATCCTTTCTCCACATCCTCGCCAACATCTGTTGTTGCCTGGGTTGTTAATGTTTGCCATTCTGACAGGTGTAAGGTGGTATCTCATTGTGGTTTTGATTTGTATTGCCCTGAAGATGAGTGAGGTTGAGCATTTTTTCATGTGCTGGTTGGCCATCTGGATGTCTTCTTTGGAAAAGTGTCTCTTCATGTCTTTTGCCCATTTCTTCACTGGATTATTTGTTTTTTGGGTGTTGAGTTTGATCAGTTCTTTATAGATTTTGGATACTAACCCTTTATCCGATATGTTGTTTGCAAATATCTTCTCCCATTCTGTCGGTTGCCTTTTACTTTTGTTGATTGTTGCCTTTGCACTGCAGGAGTTTTTATCTTGATGAGGTCCCAATAGTTCATTTTTGCTTTTGTTTCCCTTGCCTCCATGACATGTTGAGTAAGAAATTGCTGCAGCCAAAATCAAAGAGGTGTTTGCCTGCTTTCTCCTCAAGGATTCTGATGGCTTCCTGTCTTACATTGAGGTCTTTCATCCATTTTGAGTTTATTTTTGTGTATGGTGTAAGCAAGCGGTCCCGGTTCATTCTTCTGCATGTCGCTGTCCAGTTTTCCCAGCACCACTTGCTGAAGAGACTGTCTTTATTCAATTGGATATTCTTTCCTGCTTTGTCAAAGATTAGTTAGCCATACATTTGTGGGTCCATTTCTGGGTTCTCTCTATTCTGTTCCATTGATCTGAGTGTCTGTTTTTGTGCCAAGGATTTTACTATTTTTGATGCTATTGTAAATGAGATCACTTTATTTCTTTTCCAGAAAATTCATTGTTAGTGTATAGAAACACTACTGATTTTTGTGTATTAATTTTGTATTCTGCAAGTTAACTGAATTTATTGATTATATCTAACAGCTTTTTGGTGGAGTCCAGGATTTTCTATAAATAGTATCATGCCATCTGCAAATAGTGACAGTTTTACTTCTTCCTTTCCAATTCCGATGCCTTTTATTTCTTTTTCTTACCTGCTTGCTCTATCTAGAACTTTAGGTACTAGGTTAAATAAAAGTGGTGAGAGAGGACACCCTTGTGTTATTCCTGATCTTAGAGGTAAAGCTTTCAACCTTTCCCTACTGAGTATGGTTTTAGCTGTGGGCTTGTCATATATGGCCTTTATTATGTTGATGTACATTCCTTCTATACCTAATTTGTTATGAATTGTTATCATGAACAGATGTTGGATTTTGTCAAATGATTTTTCTATGTTTATTGAGCTAATCATATAAGTTTTATTTCATTCTATTAATGTGATATATCATATTTATTGATTTAGGTATGTTGAACTGTTCTTGCATCCCAGGGATAAATACACCTGATTATGGTAAATGATTCTTTAAATTCACTGCTGAATTCAACTTGATAGTATTTTATTGAGAATTTTTGCATCTATATTCATCAGGGATATTGGCCTGTAGTTTTCTTTTCTTATAGTTGCCTTTTCTGGCTTTGGTATCAGAGTAATGCTGGCCTGGTAATGTGAGCTTGGGAGTGTTCCTTCCTCTGATATTTTGGAGAAGTGTGAAAAGAATTTTTGTTAATTCTTTAAATGTTTGGTAAAATTCATCACTTGAGCCATCTGGTCCTGAGTTTTTCTTATTTGAAAGACTTTTGATTACTGATTCAATCTCCCTTCTAATAATTGGTCTGGTCAGATTTTCTATTTCTTCCCAATTCAGTCTTGGTAGGTTGTATTTTTTTTTTTTTAAGAATTTTTCCATGTCTTCTAGTTTTCCAGTTTGATAGCATATAGTCGCTCGTAGTAGCCTCTTTTTTTTTTTTTTTAATTTTTTTTTTAACGTTTATTTATTTTTTGAGACAGAGAGAGACAGAGCATGAACGGGGGAGGGGCAGAGAGAGAGGGAGACACAGAATCGGAAGCATGCTCCAGGCTCTGAGCCATCAGCCCAGAGCCCGACGCGGGGCTCGAACCCACATACCGCGAGATCGTGACCTGAGCCGAAGTCGGTCGCCCAACCGACTGAGCCACCCAGGCGCCCCTCGTAGTAGCCTCTTAATGATTTTTTGCTTTTATGCAGTATCAGTTGTAATGTCTCCTTTTTTATTTATTATTTTATTGATTTGGGTCTCCTCTTTTTCCTTTGGTTAGTCTAGCTACCGTTTGTCAGTTTTTAAAAATCTTTTCAAAGAACCAACTCTTTAGTTTTGTTAATCTTTTCTATTATTTTCCTATTCTTTCTTTCACTTATTTCTGCTTCAATCTTTATTACTTCCTTCCTTCTGCTAATTTGGGG
Organism: Puma concolor; assembly: GCF_028749965.1. NCBI lineage: Eukaryota > Metazoa > Chordata > Mammalia > Carnivora > Felidae > Puma > Puma concolor. Next base: position 29,428,307 of record NC_141684.1, on the reverse strand, counting down.
CTCAGTTTGATCTTTTTTCTAGTTCCTTGAGTCATAGAGTTAGGTTGGTTATTTGACATTTTTTTGATTCTTAAGATAGGTGTTAATTGCTATGAACTTCCCTCTTAGAACTGTTTTTGCTGCATTCCTTACGTTTTAGTATGTTGTATTTCCATTTTTGTTTGTTTCAAGATACTTTTTTATTTCCCCTTTAGGTGTCCAGGCCAAACTTTCTAGTCATACAGGGCCAGGAACTACACTCAGGAGTGGGCATGGTTATTAATTACCTCTTCTGCCTGGGCAAAATGGAAAGGCCAGCCCCAGTAGCCTCTCAAGGGTTCTCAGTCAGGTTTCCTGGTTTGAAGAAGCCCAGGAGCTGCATTCTGCAGTAGGAAGGACTATGAATTAGCTCTCTTGCCTGAGTGAAACATGAGGGTCAGCTTCAAGCAGCCTCCCAGGTGTTCCTAGTCAGGCTTTCTGGTTCAGAGGGACTGAGAGCTGCACTCAGCAGTGGGTAGGGCTATCAATTAGCTTTTCTGCCTTAGTAAAACATGAGGACCAACTCCAAACAGCTTCCCAAATGTTTCCAATCAGGCTTTCTGGTTGGGAAGGGCTAGGAGCTGCACTCAGTAGTGGGTAGGGCTATAAATTAGTCCTTCTGCCTCGGTAGGACAAGCATACTAGTTCAAAGTTCTAAAAGGTTGTTTGTCATCTTAACTCAAGCCAACCTGCTCCTCCAGTTTCCTGGCCAATCTATGTGACTGGACTGCTCCGGGGACCGTTAGCTCTGCTTGCTGAACTCTTTAGCCAAGTGTTGCCGAACTACACAGCTTCTAGGTGCTCCAACCAGGCTTTTTGGTCAGTTAGGGCTGGGAAATATACTCAGCAGCAGGCCAGACTATGACTATGCAGTTGGCCTATGTAGCTACCCTCAGCTGTGGGTCTAGGACTATGACTCAGCTCCCCTGCCTTAGCAGGAACAGACCAGGCTTGACAGCTATCAAGACTCTTCATCTGAGACCCCAAATCAGGCAGACCTGCACCTACCTAGTTTCCTGGTCATACTGCACCACCATCTTGTCTCTGCAGATGGACAAAACTGCTGATTGGGACTACTACTTGAACACTGCAGGTAGGAATTCTGTCTTCCATGATCTGAGTGCTGGTTATTGCAAACTCCTCTCCCTGTCTCCATCACAATGAGATTCCCAGTGGTCAAGCCCTACAGATTCGCCCACAAGCCCTGTCTAGCAGGACCAGAGTTGGGGTCCCAATAAGTGACCCACAATGCTGAGGAAGCTGGATGTCCACCCTGGATTCTCTTTTCCCACTGGAGGAACATAGGCTCATGGGAGAATTATGTGGTTCTGCACCAGCCTATCTTTGCCTCTGTGGTGCCAGGATGGTGGGGGAGTGGAGGTACTTCAGCCTCACCCCTATATTCTAGGATTTTCTGTGGTGTCTTTTCCATGGATAGTTGTTAGTTATGTTTCTTGTGAGGTGAGAGCAATATCAGGAATGACCTATGTCACCATCTTGGTGACATCCTTCTCCTGTGTTGGGTAACATTGTGATGGAGGACTTCCACTGTCTGGCCAGAGCAGAGGAACTCCACATTGTTTACTTGAGGTTCACTGGTCTCTACCATTAGATGTCAATAACATTTTCCACCCCAGTGTGACAACCAAAAATGTCTCCAGAAGTTGCAAATATCTTCTAGGAAATAAAATCATGCCTAATTGAAAAACACTGTACTCCAAGGAGACTGAAAGGAGGGACAAATGGAGAAGAACACCTGTCAGCATTGCTTTAGTGGTAGTAGTTGCTCTCGTTTCCAGTTTCCTTTAACACTACCTGAGTCAGAGACACTCTTCAGCCCCTCTTTTTGTCCTCAGGGACTCTGCTGTGACGTGCAAGGTAACCCCAACTGTTACTCCAACTGTTAACCCCTAACCCGACTATTTCATCAGCTCCAGGGGGCAATGGTGGAATGGTTTCTTCCTGGAGCTATCACCTCCAGCTTACTTCAGCATCCCCTTCCTGTGCTTCCACCTTCTATCACTCATGTAACTATTTCTTTGTATTAAATCCCCTCTGTTTGAAATACCTAATATAGTTTCTGTTTTCTGAAATGGCCTCTGACTAATAGAGTGATAATGACTATAACTTTAACAAAGACCAACAATATAGGTGGCAGGAGCCTAGGATGTTTTTCTTTATTCGACCACCATTTATTAAACATCTATGATTTGACAGGCAGTGTACTCAACTTTGAGAATAAAAGGTAAGCAATATGCAGTCTCTGCTATCTGGGCAATAAAGAAAAGGCCTATCAAGAGCCAACTGTAGGTGAATTAAAGTACCTCAAAATTGTTTTTAATCTAGTACTTCATTTGGCAACCCACAGATTGGGGTCAAGAGGAGCAGTGTATTTTTTTTCTTTACTAGTTTTGATTATTTGGGGTACATGTCCTATTTCTTCAGTGTGACTTTTCAATGAAAATATACTTCTTCTGAAATATGCATGTTTATCTTTACTAAAGCTGAAAGTAATTCAAATATTTTGTAGTTACCAAATCATCCACCAAAGTGGAAGGAGCTTAAAAAATTATGTATTCTTTGTTCAAAAATCTTTGTTTGTTGCAACTTGAGGAAATAGGCCAGATTTATTGAAAGAAATTGATGAAGAATAAAAGATACAACAGAGAAACCAGTGATGTTAAATGTTTAAAATTTTACAAAATCAAAATTTGAGACTTCATAAGCTGAGTAGTGAAGAATTTGAAGACACAATTTTTTTTGTATCTTCTAATTTTGTAAGAATGAGTATCTGAAGTAAAAATTCAAATTCTCTCCTTTGCCTGTATATGCCTGGGAAGACCAGAAAAGAACCTTACTTAGTCACTGTCTTAAATGCTGTCTTGATCATTGGTTTGAGACTAGTAACAAATGAGTTTTTTTTGTTTTTTTTGGGGGGGGGGTATTTTTTTTCTTACCTTTTGTGATGTAGTAGCCCTGCCAGTGTCTTAAGTAGGACACTTGCTAGCAAGTAATAGAAGCTGAACTCAAGCCATCAAAAGCCTAAAGGAGAATGTATTATGAGGATGTTGGGGGATCACACCACCATGTTGGGTTTCAGGAATATTGGAACTGGACTCCTGAACTTCATTAGGAATTGATATTTTCTCTCCTTATACTTCTTTACCATTATTTTCTCTCCTTCTAGATCAGCTATCTAAGAAAAGCTTCCAAGTTGTATAGGGTCCACCTTCAGCCACCAGAGAGAAACTTGATATGATGTGTTCATTCTCCAGTCCAAAACTATGAGGGAAGAAGCTCAGGTTTTAACAGCTTGTGACCAATTCAGTCCACTTAAATTAATATAAGAATAATTATTTAAAAAAAAAAAACAAATATAGAGCCCACTTAATAGAGACAGTTAGTAATTGTACCTGAGGACATCAGGAAATGGTAACAGAGCATCTCACCTAAGTATTTAGGGATGCATAGGAGTTCTCTCCAAAGAAAGGCATACCATACATACCTGACCAAAGAAACCACCTCTGCAAAAGTACTGAGGCCTACAAGGATCTGGAGTATTGATAGAGTGGTTTTCAGGGTGACTGGAGCTTAAGATGCCTGGTACGTGGAAGCAGGAGATTAAGCTGCGAAGAGCTAGAAGCTACTTTGCAAAAGGCTTTATCTGCTGTAAAATTTCTCATATGACATTAAACTAGATTACACAAAAACAGGAGATAAGAGAGATCGCAGATAAAGGCTACCACAATAGTCTCCAGACTCTAGTCTAAGACAGGGACTCTTAAATGGGGGTAATATTGCCCTCCAACACCCCAGGACATTTTGTAACCAAACTAACACGAGTTTGCTCCTTGATGAGTTACAGGTAGAAACTATACCAGGTGGAGTTGTCACACAAAGGAAACTTTATTTGCAGCAAGTAAGGTGATCTTAGGGAATAACAGCCAAAGCTGTGAATCTCCCAGGCAGGATGAGTGGGTTCCTTTTATTTAGGGTTATGACGAATATTCAGAAAAGGAGGTTTTGTCATCGTATGTGGAGGTGGTTATATGATCATGTATATATATTTAGGAAACATGCCTATACATGCATCACATATTATGTTAGTGAGGTTTGTGCTCCTTCTTGGGCCAGAGATTTTAACATTATAATGAGTAGAGGTAACTGTTGGACACTTCATGGTCCATCTGTGCAGGTGTGAGCCAATGGTTGAACTCAAACTGGCCAGATGGAGGTTTCCTGTTGTTTGCCTCTAAAAGATTAGATTAACGTTCCTGTGAAGAAGAGGAGTCGGGAGTGGGGGTCTTATTGGTGACAAAATGGCAATATCCAGAAACATTTTTCATTTACACTATGCAAGGAGTGATACTGACATCCAGTGAGTAGAGGCCAGGGATGCTGTTAAACCTCCTGCAATGCACTAGACAGCCCCCATGACAAAGAATCATCCAGTCCAGAATATCAATAGTGTCCAGGTTGATCATGACTGGTCTGAGATCATGGCTATGGGAACTAAATGCTTTTTGTAGAGATCCAAAAGTGAATTGAATGTGGGAGTAAGATCATGAGAAAGGTCCATAGTGACTCTGAGGTAGCTGTCTGAGGAGCTTGGGTGGTCATTGATGCCATTAACTGAGACCAAGTGAAGCAGATTTTGGGGGATGATAATGAAGCATTCTGACAGGTTCCTGTCCCATTGCTATGATGATGCTACCAGCAAGATGGGGATGGATAATTAGCCAAAGGAGAAATTGTGTGTTATTTGATTATTTAGCATCTCTGCTACAGTAATATAGGGATTAGTTCTTCAGTCTCTAAATCCTCATACAAGTAATGAATTAAGCCCACAGAATAGGGGTGACTAGGTGGCTTTGTTGTTTAAGCATCTGATTCTTGATCTCAGGGTTGTGAGTTCAAGCCCCGCACTGGGCTCCACACTGGATGTGGAGCCTACTTAAAAAATGTTTTAAGCCCACAGAATATTGGTCATTTTATGGCTAAACAAAATGCTCTTAATGCTACATTCAGGGAGATGATATTTAATACCACTAATATATATTAAAAGAAATAGTATGTATACTGTTTTTGCTCCTCTGGTTATTATCTCTTGGTTTCCAGACCTTTGGAATAAAGGTATAACAAGCAGGGATTTGAAATTGTTTTATTAACATGCTACTATATCCTTTATGGTATCATAAATATTACTTCTTTATACTGATTAGTGAAATATATTTAGAAATTGACAGGGACTCTCTTCTTGACTAACTTTAGTCAGGCTCCTTCAAGCTCCCTAGGCCTTGATCTTGATGTTCATCTTTGTCAGTCCTGCATCACTTAGTTGTAGAAAGAAACTTGCTAAGGCAGTTTATTATTTTTTTAATATGAAATTTGTTGTCAAATTTGTTTCTGTACAATACCCAGTGCTCATCCCAACTGGTGTCCTCCTCAATGCCCATCACCGACCCTCCCCTCCCTCCCACCCCCCATCAACCCTCAGTTTATTCTCGGTTTTTAAGAGTCTCTTATGCTTTGGCTTCCTCCCTCTCTGTAACTTTTTTTTACCCCTTTCCCCTCCCCCATGGTCTTCTGTTAAGTTTCTCAGGATCCACATAAGAGTGAAAACATATGGTATCTGTCTTTCTCTGTATGACTTATTTCACTTAGCATAACACTCTCCAGTTTCATCCACGTTGCTACAAAAGACCATATTTCATTCTGTCTCATTGCCAGGTAGCATTCCATTGTGTATATAAACCACAATTTCTTTATCCATTCATCAGTTGATGGACAGTTAGGCTCTTTCCATAGTTTGGCTATTGTTGAAAGTGCTGCTATAAACATTGGGGTACAAGTGCCCCTATGCATCAGTACTCCTGTATCCCTGGGGTAAATTCCTAGCAGTGCTATTGCTGGTCATAGGGTAGGTCTATTTTTTTTAATTTTTTGAGGAACCTCCACACTGTTTTCCAGAGAGGCTGTACCAGTTTGCATTCCCACCAACAGTGCAAGAGGGTTCCCATTTCTCCACATCCTCTCCAGCATCTATAGTCTCCCGATTTGTTCATTTTAGTCACTCTGACTGACATGAGGTGGTATCTCAGTGTGGTTTTGATTTGTATTTCCCTGATGAGGAGTGACGTTGAGCATCTTTTCATGTGCCTGTGGGCATCTGGATGTCTTCTTTAGAGAAGTGTCTATTCATGGCTTCTGCTGATTTTTTTTCACTGGATTCTTTGTTTTTCAAGTGTGGAGTTTGGTGAGTTCTTTATAGATTTTGGAAACTAGCCCTTTGTCTGATATGTCATTTGCAAATATCTTTCCCATTCTGTTGGTTGCCTTTTAGTTTTGTTGATTGTTTCCTTTGCTGTGCAGAAGCTTTTTATCTTGATGAGGTCCCAATAGTTAATTTTTGCTTTTAATTCCCTTGCCTTTGAAGATGTGTCAAGTAAGAAATTTCTGCAGCTGAGGTCAGAGAGGTTTTTTTCCTGCTTTCTTCTCTAGGGTTTTGATGGTTTCCTGTCTCACATTCAGTTCCTTCATCCATTTTGAGTTTGTTTTTTGAATGGTGTAAGAAAGTGGTCTAGTTTCATTCTTCTGCATGTTGCTGTCCAGTTCTCCAGCACCATTTGTTAAAGAGACTGTCTTTTTTTCATTGGATATTCTTTCCTGCTTTGTCAAAGACGAGTTGGCCATACTTTTGTGAGTCTAATTCTGGGGTTTCTATTCTATTCCATTGGTCTAAGTGTCTGTTTTTGTGCCAATACCATGCTGTCTTGATGACTACAGCTTTGTAGTAGAGGCTAAATTCTGGGATTGTGATGCCTCCCGCTTTGGTCTTCTTCAATACTACTTTGGCTATTCGGGGTCTTTTGTGGTTCCATACAAATTTTATGATTGCTTGTTCTAACTTTGAGAAGAATGCTGGTGCAATTTTGATTGGGATTACACTGAATGTGTACATTGCTTTGGGAAGTATTGACATTTTAACAATATTCATCTAACCCATGAGCATGGAATGCTTTTCCATTTCTTTGTATCTTCTTCAATTTCCTTCATAAGTTTTCTCTTTTTTTTAAATTGTTTTTTAATGTTTTTATTTATTTTTGAGACAGAGACAGAGCATGAGCAGGGGAGGGGTGGAGAGAGAGGGTGACACAAAATCCGAAGCAGGCTCTGGGCTCCGAACTGTCAGCACAGAGCCGAACACGGGGCTCGAACTCACGGACGGCGAGATCATGACCTGAGCTGAAGTCGGACACTTAACCAACTGAGCCACCCAGGGACCCCTCCTTCATAAGCTTACTATACTTTTCACCATATAGATCTTTTACATCTTTGGTTAGATTTATTCCTAGGTATTTTATGCTTCTTGGTGCAATTGTGAATGGGATCAGTTTCTTTATTTGTCTTTCTGTTGCTTCATTGTTAGTGTATAAGAATGCAACTGATTTCTGTACATTAATTTTGTATCCTGCGACTTTGCTGAATTCATGTATCAGTTTTAGCAGACTTTTGGTGGAGTCTATCGGGTTTTCCATGTATAATATCATGTCATCTGCAAAACGTGAAAGCTTGACTTCATCTTTGCCAATTTTGATGCCTTTGATTTCCTTTTGTTGTCTGATTGCTGATGCTAGAACTTCCAACACTATGTTAAGCAACAGCAGTGAATGGACATCCCTGTCATCTTCCTGATCTCAGGGGGAAAGCTCTCAGTTTTTCCCCGTTGAGGATGACATTAGCTGTGGGCTTTTCATAAAGGCTTTTATGATGTTTAAGTATGTTCCTCCTATCCCAACTTTCTCAAGGGTTTTTATTAAGAAAGGATGCTGAATTTTGTCAAATGCTTTTTCTGCATCGATTGACAGGATCATATGGTTCTTATCTTTTCTTTTATTAATGTGATGTATCACATTGATTGATTTGCGAATGTTGAACCAGGCCTGCATCCCAGGAATGAATCCCACTTGATCATGGTGAATAATTCTTTTTATATGCTGTTGAATTCGATTTGCTAGTATCTTATTGAGAATTTTTGCATCCATATTCATCAGGGATATTGGCCTGTAGTTCTCTTTTTTTTTACTGGGTCTCTGTCTGGTTTAGGAATCAAAGTAATACTGGCTTCATAGAATGAGTCTGGAAGTGTTCCTTCCCTTTCTATTTTTTGTAACAGCTTAGAAGGATAGGTATCATCTCAGCTTTAAATGTCTGGTAGAATTCCCCTGGAAAGCAATCTGGTCCGGGACTCTTATTTGTTGGGAGGTTTTTGATAACTGATTCAATTTCTTTGCTGATTATGGGTCTGTTCAAGTTTTCTATTTCTTTCTGTTTGAGTTTTGGAAGTGTGTGAGTGCTTAGGAATTTGTCCATTTCTTCCAGATTGTCCAGTTTGTTGGCATATAATTTTTCATAATATTCCCTGATAATTGATTGTATTTCTGAGGGATTGGCTGTAATGCTTCCATTTTCATTCATGATTTTATCTATTAGGTCCTTTCCCTTTTCTTTTTGAGAAGCCTGGCTAGAGGCTTATCAATTTTATTTTTTCAAAAAACCAACTCTTGGTTTCATTGATCTGCTCTAGAGTTTTTTTAGATTCTGTATGTTTATTTCTGCTCTGATCTTTATTATTTCTCTTCTTCTGCTGGGTTTGGGGTGTCTTTGATGTTCTGCTTCTATTTCCTTTAGGTGTGCTGTTAGATTTTGTATTTGGGATTTTTCTGGTTTCTGGAGATAGGCCTGGATTGCAATGTATTTTCCTCTCAGGACTGCTTTTGCTGCATCCCAAAGCGTTTGGATTGTTGTATTTTCATTTTCATTTGTTTCCATATATTTTTTAATTTCTTCTCTAATTGCCTGGTTGACCCATTCATTCTTTAGTAGGGTGTTCTTTAACCTCCATGCTTTTGGAGGTTTTCCAGACTTTTTCCTGTGGTTGATTTCAAGCTTCATAGCATTGTGGTCTGAAAGTATGCATGGTATGATCTCAGTATTTTTATACTTATGAAGGGCTGTTTTGTGACCCAGTATATGATCTATCTTGGAGAATGTTCCATGTGCACTCAAGAAGAAAGTATATTCTGTTGCTTTGGGATGCAGAGTTCTAAATACATCTGTCAAGTCCATCTGATCCAATGTGTCATTCAGGGCCCTTGTTTCTTTATTGACCATGTGTCTAGATGATCTATCCATTTCTGTAAGTGGAGTGTTAAAGTCCCCTGCAATTACCACATTCTTATCAATAAGGTTGCTTATGTTTGTGATTAATTGTTTTATATATTTGGGGGCTCCCGTATTTGGCACGTAGACATTTATAATTGTTAGCTCTTCCTGATGGATAGACTCTGTAATTATTATATAATGCCTTTCTTCATCTCTTGTTACAGCCTTTAATTTAAAGTCTAGTTTGTCTGATATAAGTATGGCTACTCCAGCTTTCTTTTGACTTCCAGTATCATGATAAATAATTCTGCATCCCCTCAGTTTCAATCTGAAGGTGTCCTCTGTGTAAAATGAGTCTCTTGTAGACAGCAAATAGATGGATCTTGGTTTTTTTTATATCCATTTTGATACCCTATGTTTTTTGGTTGGAGCATTTAGTCCATTTACATTCAGTGTTATTATAGAAAGATATGGGTTTAGAGTCGTTGTGATGTCTGTAGGTTTCATGCTTGCAGTGATGTCTCTGGTACTTTGTGGTCCTTGCAACATTTCACTCACAGAATCCTCCTTAGGATCTCTTGTAGGGCTGGTTTAGTGGTGATGAATTCCTTCAGTTTTTGTTTGTTTGGGAAGACCTTTATCTCTCCTTCTATTCTAAATGACAGACTTGCTGGATAAAGGATTCTTGGCTGCATGTTTTTTCTGTTCATCACATTGAAGATTTCCTGCCATTCCTTTCTGTCCTGCCAAGTTTCAGTAGGTAGGTCTGCCACTAGTCCCTATTGGTCTCCTTTTATAAGTTAGAGCCTGTTTATCCCTAGCTGCTTTCCGAATTTTCTCTTTATCCTTGTATTTTGCCAGTTTCACTATGATATGTCATGCAGAAGATCAATTCAAGTTATGTCTGAAGGGAGTTCTCTATGCCTCTTGGATTTCAATGGCTTTTCCTTCTCCAGATCAGGGAATTTCTCAACTATAATTTGTTCAAGTATACCTTCAGCCCCTTTCTCTCTTCTTCTGGAATTCCTAGGATATGGATATTGTTCCATTTGATTGCATCACTTAGTTCTCTAATTCTCCCCTCATACTCCTGGGTTTTTTTTATCTCTTTTTCTCAGCTTCCTCTTTTTCCATAATTTTGTGTTCTAATTCACCTATTCTCTCCTCTGCCTCTTCAATCCGAGCTGTGGTCACCTCCATTTTATTTTGCACCTCATTTATAGCATTTTTTAGCTCCTCATGACTATTTCTTAGTCCCTTGATGTCTGTAGCAATAGATTCTCTGCTGTCCTCTATGCTTTTTTCAAGCCCAGCGATTAATTTTATGACCATTATTCTAAATTCTTGTTCTGTTATATTGCTTAAATCATTTTTGATCAATTCGTTACCTGTCGCTACTTCTTGGAGTTTCTTTTGAGGAGAATTCTTCCATTTCATCATTCATTCAGTCCCTGCGGTAGCTCCAAACTATAGGGCACTTCCCCTGTGCTGTCTGGAGTAACTTGTATTGGTGGGTGGGGCCGCAGTCAGACCGGATGTCTGTTCCAGCCCACTGCTGGGACCACAGTCAGACTGGTGTGTACCTCTCCCAGGGGCAGGACTCACTGCGGAGTGGTGTGGCCCCTGTCTGGGCTACTTGCACACTTCTAGGTTTGTGGTGCTGCTTTGATGGGATCTGGCCAAGAGCATATTAGCCGGGATGGATCCACAAGGTGCACAGGGGCGGGAGGAGCAGACTTAGCTAGCTTTGCTGTCGGTGGCCCCCCGTGAGAGGGACCCTGCAGCATCGGGAGGGAGGCAGGCCCTTCAGAAGGACAGATCCACAGAAGCACAGCATTGGGCATTTGCGTGGTGCAAGCAAGTTTAGTGAGGGAAACTGGTTCCTTTAGAATTTCGGCTGGGGGATGGGAGAGGGAAATGGTGCTGGCCAGCACCTTTGTTCCCCTGCTGAACTGAGCTCTGTCTTCCGGGGCTCAACAACCCTCGCTCCCAGCGTCCTCTCACCCTCCCCACTCTGAGAGCAGAGCTGTTGACTTTTAACATTCCAGATGTTAAGTCCCACTGGCTGTCAGAACTCACAGAGTCCGGCCCCTCTGCTTTTGCCAGCCAGATTTTGGGGGCTCTGCCTTGCTGGGCGGGCTGCCCCTCCACTGCCCCAGCTCCCTCTCACCAGTCCATGTAGCATGAACCGCCTCTCCGCCCTTCCTACCCTCTTCTGTGTGTCTCTTGTCTACATTTGGCTCCAGAGAGTCTGTTCTGCTAGTCTTCTGGTGGTTTTCTGGGTTATTTAGGCAGATGTGGATGGAATCTAAGTGATCAGCAGGACGAAGTGAGCCTAGCATCCTCCTATGCCGCCATCTTCCCAGGTCTCTCTAAGGCAGTTTACAGAGCTACTCCCCTCCCTTTCTTGATATCTGATCATCTTGATATCTGATGAAATTCCTCACCCCCCAATCCTTGACATCTGATTACTTTGTCTTGCCTTTAGCAAGAATCCTGTTAGGGCTCCCTCCCTCCTCCTGATGTTTCCCTCTTAATTAATTTACATTCACTGATCCCTGCATTGCTCCTTGGGTATAAATCTCCACTGACAAGGCTGTATTTGGAACTGACCCCAATTTTATGCTGAGGTCTCTTTTTCCCTACTCCAGTAATTCCTGAATGGAATCTGTTTTTACTTTTTACCTGCTATCCAGCTCTGGGTTTCTTTAGCAATCTCATGCTAAAGTACAAGCTTAAGCAATCTCAACAAAGCAAAGCAAATACTTAATATGTACCATTACAATGTTATGGGGTCATGTCAGTTAGGGACTAAGCAGGAAACAGAGCCACTGGAATTTGTAAAAGATTTAATTTAATGCAGGGAATTGGCTATATGGGCACTGAAGAGCTGAGAAGGTAAACAGGGCATACTAAAGCAAGGCAGAGATTCCTAAAGCAAAAAAAACAAAAAAAAAAACAAAAAAAACAAAAAAACAAAAAAACAAAAACAAAAAAAAAAAACTAGGATTAATACTCGTAGGCTAAGGGGAGAGAGAGGAGGTGGAATTACCAAATCCCAGGGGCCAGGGATCACATGGAAGAAGCTAACACCATCGTATATCTAACCACCAGGAAATGGGGCAATGAAGGAGACAGAATGTACCAGATAATATCACCCAAGGCAGAGAAGACAGGGAAAATACCTTGGCTCCTCTCTTAGTATACCTCTGATCCCAAATCAGTGTTCCCCATTGGCTGATTCCCCGCTGGAATCTGGGAACCTAGGGAAATGCAGACTGCAGAACTCCACACACTTGCAACAGAAGAGCAAAGTGTGGGGAAGGCAAGAAATGGAACTGAGGCTGGAAACACTCCAGCCTGGTAGAGTGGTTCATTCAGAGTTTAATTTGTGCAACACTCAGTGAGGTATTGTTACCCACCTTACAGCTGTGAAATTTAAGTTCATTAAGAGAGAGACCCAGGGGGAGAAGTCAACATGGCAGAGAAGTAGGGGGACCTGAAGTTCCCTCCTCCCTCAAACACAGCAGTATTGAGGCCAGAAGTCTTGGAATTTCAGGAATCCAGGTTACAGAGTGACCAAAACATATCCAGGGGCCCATGGGGACAATTTGGTGAGCCATAGGTGCATTATTGCAAATTGGGAGAGATAAAACAGGTTGTGTAGGCACAGAGAGAAAGGATACCCCTCTGTGGAGAGACAAAAGGAAGAGGAAGAGAGACTGTGGAAGTGTAGGACTGTATTTGGACAAGAATACATGGGCCAGGGTATGGGAAAAAAGAGAAAGAACCAATTTCTAACACGATCCAGAGTTGCAGGACTTTCTCTGGACTAGGGCCTGCCATCCTGTACATGCACCTGGGGAGGGAGGGAGCCAGCCCCAGTCTCGGGAGCAAGCTCAGAGAGCAGTCCTCTTCTTTGAGTGCTCTGGGAGGAAGGTATATAGTGGCTCCAACGACAAAAGACCCTGTAGGTGCCTGTCAGCCAGAGGCCCTTTGTTGGCTGGGCAGAGTAGCAACACCGCTGAACCAGGGCACGTGGAATGGGATCCTTTAAGGCATAAGGGTTTGAAACCCAGACAAGTGCCTAGGGGGTGCGGGAGACTGGGGAGTGGAACAAACCAGCCAGCTTGTGCCCACACAGCACTGTGAGGACTGCCTGAACAGAGTGGTTTGGGACACTAGACCAGGGAGGAGAGACTGGGGTGTCACCATTTTTCTCCCCATCACCAACAGGGTGGGGCTTCTGGGAATGCACAAGGGAACCACAGTGGAGGCAGGACCCACCTACACCAAACCACACCCCTCCATGCCTGGTAACTGCATATCTAACAGAGCAAGATTGACACTGACTGAACCAGACAGCCCCTCCTCCAGACCAGCACAGCCACTGGTTCCAAAGCACCATCAGATTTTTGGTCCAGCAGTTTTGCATTTTCTGATTTGATCCTTCTCTATTCTGGTTATTCTGGTTTTTGGTTTGTTTCAGCAGACATTTTAAATCTATTCTTTTACACTTCTTCTGTATCTCCTTTGTTATTTTCCTCTCTCTCTCTCTCTCTCTCTCTGTCTGGATTGAGCGGTATAGTTTCTCTGACTCTCTGCCTGGTCATTGTTTTTACCTTTTCTTTTTCCCTGCCCCTGTCATTTCTCTCTTTGTATGGGATAAGTCTTCTTCCACCCCACCATACCTTTTTAAAGTTTTTTCAGGGTTACTTCAACAAACAAATTAAAGCACACCTGGTGGAAGGTCCCAGTCACCACTACAAGTAGGGAGAAAGAGCAACCAAAGCCACAACAGAGAGCGCACAACATACTCCAAAAGCACCTTCTGAAGGACCAGGCCCTGTAGAGTAATTGACCCCTTTTTAAAATAGTAGTGCTCATAGGTGTAGGACACATAGCAAGCTATTAAAAGATGTAAAAGACAGCCAGCGAAAATGATGAAACAGAAGAATTCGCCTCAGAAGAAATTCCAGGAAGAAATGACAGCTAGAGAATTGCTCAAAACAGATGTAAACAATATATCTGATCAAGAATTTAGATTAATAGTCATAAAAAGGCTTGAAAAACATAGAAGACAGCAGAGAATCTATTGTTGCAGTGATCACGACAAATTAAGAAATGTTGTAAATGAAGTACAAAGTAAACTAGATGCAGTGATAGCAAGGATGGAGGAAGCAGAGGGGAGAATAAGGAAAATAGAAGATAAAATTATGGAGAATGATGAAGCTGAGAAAAAGATAAGAAAATACTAGACCATGAAGGGAGAATTAGAGAACTAAGCGATTCAATGAAACATAATAATATCTATAACATAGGTTCCAGAAGAGTTCCAGAAGAAGAAGAGAGAAAGGGGTAAAAGGTTTACTTAAACAAATTATAGTTGAGATCTTCCCTAATCTGGGGAAGGAAAAGGACCTCCAAATCCAGGAGGCACAGAGAACTCCCTTCAGATTTAACAGGAGTAGATCTCCATGGCAGATCATAGTGAAACTAGCAAAATACAAAGATAAAGACAGAATTCTGAAAGCAGCTAGGGACAAACAGGCCTTAACCTACAAGGGTAGACACATAAGGGTAGTAGCAGACCTGTCCACTGAAACTTGGCAGGCCAGAAAGGAGTGGCAGGAAATATTCAATGTGCTGATTAGAAAAAATATGCAGCCAAGAATCTTTTATCCAGCAAGGCTGTCATTCAGAATAGAGGAGAGATAAAGGCTTTCCCAGACAAACAAAAACTGAAGGCGTTCGTGACCACTAAACCCTGCAAGAATCTCTAAGGGGGACTCTGAGTGGAATGCTGAAAAGACTACAAAGGACCAGAGACATCACCACAAGGATGAGAAGTACAGATAAACACAAAATGACACTAAATCCATATCTTTTAATAATAAATCTGAATGTAATGTGCTAAATGCCACAATCAAAAGACATAGGGTATCAGAATAGGTAAAAAACCAAGATCCATCTATATGCTATCTGCAAGAGACTCCTTTTAGACCTAAGGACACCTTCAGATTGAAAGTGAGGGGATCTATCATCTCTGGAAGATCTATCTGTCATGCTACTGTAAGTCAAAAGAAAGCTGGAGTAGCCATACTTATATCAGACAAACTAGATTTTAAACTAAAGGCTGTAACAAGAGATGAAGAATTACATTATATCATAATTATGGAGTCTATTTATCAAGAAGAGCTAACAAATGTAAATGTTTCTGTCCCCAACTTGAAAGCACAAGTATATAAATCAATCACAAACCTAAGCAATCTTATTGATAAGAATATAGTAATTTCAGGGGATTTTAATACTCCACTTACAACAGCATCTAGGCAGAAAATCAATAAAGAAATAATGGCCTTGAATGATACACTGGACCAGATGGACTTGACAGATATATTCAGATTTTTCATCCCAAAGCAGCAGAATATACATTTTTCTTGAGTGCACATGGAATATTCCCTTAGATAGATCACATACTGAGTCACAAAACACCCCTCAATAAATATAAAAAATTTGAGATCATACCATGCATATTTGCGAATAACACACTATGAAACTTAAAATCAACAACAAGAAAAAATTTGGAAAGCCTCCAAATGCATGGAGGTTAAATAACATCCTACTAAAGAATGATTGGTCAACCAGGCAATTGAAGAAGAAATTTAAAAATATATGGAAGCAAATGAAAATAAAAACACAAGAGTTCAAATCCTTTGGGATGCAGCAAAAGCAGTCCTAAGAGGAAAATACATTGCAATCCAGACCTATCTCAAGAAATAAGAAAAATCCCAAATACAAAACATAACTTCACACCTAAAGGAACTGGAAACAGAGCAGCAAAGGAAACCCCAAAGCCAGCAGAAATAAGCAATATAGAATTTAAAAACAAACAGTAGAACAGATCAATGAATCTAAGAGCTGGTTTTTTGAAAGAATAAACAAAATTGATAAACTCCTAGCCAGACTTCTCAAAAAGAAAAGAGAGAGAATACAAATAGATAAAATCACGAATGAAAGGCGAGAGGTCACAACCAACACCACAGAAATACAAACAATTAGAGAATGATTTGAAAAATTATATGCCAACAAACTGGACAACCTGGAAGAAATGGACAAATTCCTAGACACCCACACACTACCAAAACTCAAATGAGAAGAAATAGAAAATTTTAACAGACCCATAACTATTGAAGAAATTGAATCA
This sequence comes from Puma concolor, assembly GCF_028749965.1. Lineage (NCBI taxonomy): Eukaryota > Metazoa > Chordata > Mammalia > Carnivora > Felidae > Puma > Puma concolor. Next base: position 29,411,917 of record NC_141684.1, on the reverse strand, counting down.
GTTACCAAAATCTCCCAAAAAATAGTAGTCCTGGGCCAGATGGCTTCCCAGGGGAATTCTATCAGACATTTAAAGCAGAGTTAATACATACTTTTCTCAAGCTGTTCCAAAAAATAAAAAGGGAAGGAAAGCTTCCAGACTCATTCTATGAAGCCAGCATTACCTTGATTCCCAAACCAGAGACCCCACTAAAAAGGAGAATTATAGGCCAATATCTCTGATGAACATGGATGCAAAAATTCTCAACAAGATACTAGCAAATCAAATCCAACAGTATATTAAAAGAATTATTCACCATGATCAAGTGGGACTCTTTCCTGGGATGTAGGGGTGGTTCAATATTCGCAAATCAACCAATGTGATACATCATATTAATAGAAGAAAGGATAAGAACATGATCCTGTCAATAGATGCAGAAAAAGCATTTGACAAAATACAGCATCTTTTATTAATAAAAACTCTCAAGAAAGTTGGGATAGAAGGAACATACCTTATCATCACAAAAGCCATATATGAAAAGCCCACAGCTACCATCATCCTCAATGGAGAAAAACTGAGCGCTTTCCCTTTGAGATCAGGAAGATGACAGGGATGTCCACTCTCACCACTGTTGTTTAACATAGTGTTGGAAGTTCTAGCCTCAGCAATCAGACAACAAAATGAAATACAAAGCATCAAAACTGGGAAAGAAGTCAAACTTTCACTTTTTGCAGATGATATGAAACTCTACATGGAAAACCTGAAAGACTCCACCAAAAAGCTGCTAGAACTCATATATGAGTTCAGCAAAGTTGCAAGATATAAAACCAGTGTACAGAAATAGGTTGCATTTCCATACACCAATAATGAAGCAACAGAAAGAGAAATCAAGAAATCAATACCATTTATAATTGCTCCAAGAACCATAATTTACCCAGGAATAAACCTAACCAAAGATGTAAAAGATATGTATGCTGAAAACTATAGAAAACTTATGCAAGAACTGAAGAAGCCTCAAAGAAATGGAAAAACATTCCATGCTCATAGATAGGAAAAACAAATATTGTTAAAATGTCAATACTACCCAAAGCAAACTACACACTCAATGCAATCCAAATCAAAATTGCACCAGCATTCTTTTCAGAGCTAGAAAAAACAATCCTAAAATTTATATGGAACCACAGAAGACCCCGAAAAGCAAAGTAATGTTAAAAAAGAAAACCAAATGGGAGGCATCACAATCCTGGACTTTAGCCTCTACTACAAAGCTGTAATCATCAAGACAGTATGGTATTGGCACAAAAACAGACACATAGACCAATGGAATCAAATCAAACATCATCCAATGAAAAAAGACAGTCTCTTTAGCAAACGGTGCTGGGAGAACTGGACAGCAACATGCAGAAGAATGAAACTGGACCATACCTTACACCATACACAAAAATTAAAAAATGGATGAAAGATCTAAATGTGAGGCAGGAAACCATCAAAACCCTAGTGGAGAAAACCAGGAACAACCTCCTTGACCTCAGCCACAGCAACTTCTTATTCAACACCTCTCCAAAGACAAGGGAAATAACTTCTGCACTGCAAAGGAAACAATCAACAAATAAAAGGCAACTGACAGAATGGGAGAAGATATTTGTAAATGACATATGGGATAAAGGTTAGTATCCAAAATCTATAAAGAACTTATCATACTCAACACCCAAAAAACAATCAAGTGAAGAAATAGGCAAAAGACATGAATAGACACTTTTCCAAAGAAGACACACAGATGGCCAACAGACACGTGAAAAGATGTTCAACATCACTCATCAGGGAAATAAAAGTGAAAACCACACTGTGATACCACCTCACACCAGTCAGAGTGGCCAAAATAACAACTCAGGAAACAACAGATGTTGGCAAGAATATGGAGAAATGGGAACGCTTTTGCACTGTTGGTGGGAATGCAAACTGGGCAGCCACCCTGGAAAACAGTGTGGAGTTTTCTCAAAAAAATTAAAAATAGAATTACCCTACAACCCAGGAATAGCACTACTAGGAATTTACCCAAGGGATACAGGAATGCTGATTCATAGGGGGCACATGTACCCCAATGTTTATAGCAGCGCTTTCAACAATAGCCAAAGTATGGAAAGAACCCAATGTCCATCAACTGATGAATGGATAAAGAAGATGTAGTTTATATATACAATGGAATACTACTTAGCAATGAAAAAGAATGAAATCTTGTCATTTGCAACAACATGGATGGAACTGGAGGGTATTCTGCTGCGTGAAATAAGTCAGTCAAAGACAGATATCATACATGTTCACTTCTATGTGGAATTTCAGAACTTAACAGAAGACCATGGGGGAAGGGAAGGGGAAAAAATAGTGTCAAACAGAGATGGAAGCAAACCATAAGAGACTTAAATACAGAGAACAAACTGAGGGTGTTGGGGGAGGGGCGGGAGAGAGTGGGAAATGGGTGATGGGCACCGAGGAGAGCTCTTGTTGAAATGAGCATTGGGTGTTGTATGTAAGTGATGAATCATGGGAATCTACTCCTGAAGCCAAGCACACACTGTATACATTGTATGTTAGCTAACTTGACAATAAATTATACTTAAAAAAAAATAATAGGGGCATCTGGATGGTTCAGTTGATTAAGTGGCCAACTTCGGCTTGGACCATGATCTGGCAGTTCGTGGGTTTGAGACCGCATTGGGCTTTGTGGTAACAGGAGCCTGGAACCTGCTTCGGATCCTGTGTCTCCTCTCTCTGCTGTTCCCCCACTCGCTTTCTATCTCTCTCTGTCTCTCAGGGGTGCATAGACATTTAAAAAATTGTTTTGAAATAAAAATAATAATAATAATTTAAAAAGAAAAGAAAAAAGAGAGATGCTAAGTCACAAGGCCCATAAAGCGGTAGATCTGGAAGTTTTATAAGGTGTCTCTCTCCTGATTCAAAGGCCCTGCAGCTTGCTAGTTAGAGACTTGAACATCACAGCCATATTTTCTATGCTGTGAATTCTGATTAACAGTTCCACGGAGGGCTGATAGGCTTTTGGGAAACAAAATAGGGAGATCATCTAAGTCATAGAGTAACAATCTTACAATGCAAGGCTACAGGACCTAAGAACCCAGCAGCAGACCCGTGAACCTTTTTATTGAACAGAACAAAGATTCTGGCTTAACAGCTTACATAAATCATTATTGTTCTGCTTAATGGGGCTGCCATAAACCTAATAACCTGAAGGATTTGAAAGCAATTTAATGAAAAATACACTGGCATTTTAGAGGAAAGTAATTTGGCCCAGGGGGACGGTTTGGATACAAGGTAGATTTATCCTTTGTAGTCAACAATAAGCCCTGTTACCTGGGTGAAGTCACACATTAGCACAGATGAGTTTATCTGATAAGCTGCTGCCAGCAAAGAGCAAAACCCAAAGACATGTAGAAGGGCACAGGAAAAGTGGTTTTTATGGAGTCTGAGAAGAGGTAAGGGGGAAGGAAGGAAGATTAGCTGTCTTGCAGAGAGATAAGGACTCCCTCAAGAATTATGGAATTGCTAGGGAAGCTTATTGGTTTTGTTATTTGTTTTCTTGTTTATTTATTTAGGAGATTTCCTATGTACTTATTAAATGCGTATTACATGATCTTCTGGTTGTCAGTCCAAATTAGAATGTGATCTCGTATGGATCTAAAGATTGAGTAATGTGGAAAACTGTTCTTGGATGATTGTACAACCGGCATCCACACATTCTGATCTTTATAGCCTGTAGGGTTAGTAGGCCTCAGACAATCCATGATTATAGCTATTTCCCCTGGAGCCATATGACAGTGTTTAAAATTCCTGATTTACGGCTCTTTGTACTCTTTGTACTTGGGTGTTTTATTGCTTGCTTGTTTGTATTGTGGAGACCAGCTAGGCTCTGAATCCTCCTATGGGCTCTGTTTGGCCTCCTCTAATCTAGTATCAGGCCGAATCCCTACTCCACAACTGAACCATTAGAGAAACTTGCTCATTTGGCCACAGTGATTAATAAGAGATGATTGCGCGCGCGTGCGCGCGCGCACACACACACACACACACACACACACACACACACACACAGATGAGCACACAAATCAAGTCAAGCTCATCTGAGCCATCAGCTGATTTTTTCCAACTTAAGCTAATCACAAAGCTGTTAGGATATAATACTGTAAAGTGTTGACAGTCACATTATAGCAGATGGAGAAATTCAGTGAGCATCAGGAGAGAATGAAGCTGATACACTAGCAATAGAGAATCAATAAAGCATGTGCGTCAGTGGTGTTTAAGTTCTCCTTCAAGCTCCCAGGTCCCAGATTCATGCAGCTCAAACCCTTTCAACAAGTGCTTCTGTCACTTGCAATCAAATTCCTTGCTTAAAATAGTTTTTAGTGTGAATATAAATCTGGTGATTCTAATGTGAGTGAAATTTCTTAACCACCCTCCAACTCTGTTCTGAACCCATCACTTATGAAAACCAAAACCATACACAACCCCTCCAAAGACATTAGTCAATTCCTGCAAAGTTTACATTATCTCCACCACTCCTGCAATGGGGACCCAGCATTGATGGGGGCCCAACATCCTGCATATTTCATGTATCACTCCATGAACAAACCCCAGCACATGACAGCCTCTTCTATCAACAACCTCTCTAAAAATCACATTTGTGAGTTTAGAAGACTGCACTACAGGTTTGATGAAGGCTGTGTCCTGAGGCACAGCCATGTTGCATATCTCATTGCCTTTTAACATCATTTCATTCTCTCCCATCTCCTACCCTTTTCTTTCTCCTTTTTCCCTTTCTCATTAGTAATACTAAGAAAATTAAATCCATTTCCCTGTACATGGAGATTTATTAATCACAATCTGTTGCCTTTACATCTCGCTTATTCAACTTCACTTCGAATGTCTTTTTTTTTTTTAAATAAAACATGAACAAAACTTTATAACCCATAACAAGGGGATCTGGTGGTATAGTGTCAACATTCATTCATTTGTACATTTTTATTACTAATTTAATGTATACCAGACAATGGTAAAAAATTTCAGTGGTTCCTGTTGTCTGTTAGATCTGTGGTTTTCAACTGTAATTGATTCACCTAGAAACCTGTATTTTTCTTCCAAGATTTTATTTAAATTTAAGTTAGTTAACATAATGTAGTATTGGTTTTTATGGGTAGAATTTAGTGATTCTTCACTTTCACGTAACACCCAGTGCTCCTCACAAGTGCCCTCCTTAATACCCATCAACCATTTAGCCCATCCCCACCCACCTCCTCCCAGCAATCCTCAGTTTGTTCTCTATAGCAATCCTCAGTTTGTTCTCTATAGTTGAGCCTCTTATGGTTTGCCTCCCTTTCTGTTTTTATCTTATTTTTCTTCCCTTCCTCTATGTTCATCTTAGTGAACATATGAGTAACATCATATGTAATTGTCTCTCTGACTTATTTTGCTTAGCATAATATACTCTATTTCTGTCCATGTCATTGCAAATGACAAGATTTCATTCTTTTTGATGACTGAGCGATATTCCATCTTACATACATATCACATCTTCTTTATCCATTCATCAGTCAGTTAACATTTGGGTTCTTTCCACAGTTTGGTTATTGTTGATAGTGCAGATAAAGATCAGGGTACATGTGTCCCATCAAAACAGTATTTTTGTAACCTCTGGATAAATACCTAGTAGTGCAATTGCTGGGTGGTGGGGTAGTCCTATTTTTAACTTTTTGAGAAAAACTCCATACTGTTTTCCAGAGGGGCTGCACCAGTTTGCACTCCCACCAACAGTGCAAGAGGATTCCTATTTCTGCATTCTCACCAACATTTGTTGTTTCCTGAGTTGTTAATTTTAGCCATTCTGACGGGGGTGAGGTGGTATCTCATTGTGGTTTTGATTTGTATTTCCATGATGGTGAGTGATGTTGAGCATTTTTTCATGGTGTCTGTTAGCCATTTGTATGTTTTCTTTGGAGAAATGTCTGTTTATTTCTTCTGCCCATTTCTTAACCAGATTATTTATTTTTGTGGTGTTGAGTTTGATAAGTTATTTATAGATTTTGGACACTAACCCTTATGCAATATGCCATTTGCAAATATCTTCTGTCATTCTGTCAGTTGCCTTTTAGAGCTGTTGATTGTCTCCTTCACTGTGGAGAAGTTTTTTATCTTGATGAAGTCCCAGTCATTTATTTTTGCTTTTGTTTCCCTTGCTTCAGGAGATGTGTCTAGTAAGAAGTTTCTCCAACTGAGGTCAGAGAATTTTTGCCTGCTTTCTCCTCTAGGATTTTCATGGTTTCCTGTCTCACCTTTAGGTCTTTCATCCATTTTCAATTTATTTTTGTGCGTGGTGTAAGAAAGTTGTCCAGTTGCATTCTTCTGCATGTTGGTGTACAGTTTTCCCAACATTTGCTGAGGAGACTGTTTTTTTCAATTGGATATTCTTTTCTGCTTTGTTGAAGATTAGTTGGTCATACATTTGTGGGTTCAATGCTGGGTTCTCTATTCTATTCCATTGATCTATATGCCTGTTTTTATGCCAGTACCATAGTTTGTAATACAGCTTGAAGTCCAGAATTATAAGGACTCCTACTTTGCTTTTCCTTTCCAACATTACTTTGGCAATTTGGGGTCTTTTCTGGTTTCATACAAATTTTAGAATTATTTGTTCTAGCTCCATGGAAACTGCTGGTGTTTCCAAATGTCTTATTAGGATAACTTCCTAATAAAATTCTCTTTCAAAGTCTGATGCCAGCTAGGATTTTAACATATTGTATAACATTTTCTGCTAATTTCTTTTTAAAAAGTGAAGTTTTGGATATTTGAGGTAATAAATCATACCCAATTTCATATTCTACATTATTCACCTCACTTTAGACCATAAGCATTTTCCCATGTGAATAAAAGTTCTTCATAATAATATTTAATATCTTCATAGTATTTTATTGTATGAATATATGCTAGTGTACTTACAAAATTATTATTTCCATCTGAGTGAAGGTAAAAGCAGAATAATGATATCAATATATAATTGTTTTTAAAATATGATTTTAAATATAATTCTTAGAGAAAATTAAGGAGTACAGTTGCCAAAGCCTCTCTTTAAACTACTTACAATGCTTATGGCAATGTTGAATTTTCTTATTTATTAAAAGTTACATTTCCAACTCAACCCATTATATTTGGTTTTTGATGACAATGAACTGACTGCAGTTTCTAATTTCACATCAGTTTAAAAAGTTAGTATGCTTGCCTTCAGACCGAGGATCAATACTGGTTAACACCAAAGTGAGAACACTTGCTAAGGGACAGATGAGTTGTACTGCTTTCTTTAGCTACCTACAATGAGTCAATTCTTAGGAGTCATCATTCCAGAGTCCTACCAGGAATGTTGTAGAAACCACTAGTTAAATTGCTGCAAAGAAGTTCACTCCTTTCAAAAATCTGTCACTGCCTCCGACTCTGCAGTGGGCAGATTTGACAAATAGGTCAACAGGCTCTCCTGCTTTCTTAATGACTCATGGATGCTGGGTAAATCTGGGGGCTTAGGTGGCTGCTATCTTTGTAAAACATGGTCTTTGGGTAATTAAATAAGTACCTTTAGCCCAGTATTCAACATAGATTGAAATTATTCCTTGAGAACTAAAATACTCAAGGTTAAAATAGGGGGGAGATGGGGAGCCAAAACCTGGAGAAAAGAGAATAAAAAAACTATGCAGGAAGGATTGCTTAATGAAGGTTTTTCAGAAACAGTTGGATAGTAGTTTTTCTTCTCACCATCCCAAACTTTAATAACCCTGTTAGGCCTCATTAGGAATTATCATACAGCTGGGGCTGGCCATTTGTCAGATCACTGGGGAAACCATTAAAAAGCATGCACCTGGAAGAAATTCAAAAGCAATGGTATGGAAACCACAACTGAAATTATCTAGACCCACTGCAACAAGCATGGGGTGAAATCATGAATTTCTAAAATCGTAAACCAAATTTTCTCATCGATTAAACATTTTTAATTTATTTTTTGACTTAAATATGTTTAATTTCTCACTTTCCCAAAGCCTCTGTATCTGAAGATATTGAATACAGATAACCCCAAGAAAAGTTAACCAAGCAATAAAATAAAAGCAATAATTGAGAAATATAATTATGTCCAAAATTCCATCTGTTTAAAATCCTAGAGACTTGGGACATATATGACAAGAAATCACCAACACCACCACCACCATCATCAAGAAGTATGTGAACAATTCACTACCTGTGCACGTAAAGCAGATTTAAAAAGTGGTTAAGAGCTCCCTAGAGTCCATACTGCCTTGGTTCAAATCCAGGCTCTGCCACTTACTGCTATATAACTAAGGCAGGTTATTTAAATTCCATGTCCTAGTTTCCTCTTTAGTAGAATAATAGGATTGTTATGAGAAAAGAGTTAATATGTAAAGTACTAGAACAATGGCTGGTACATAGTAGGTGCTATTTACATATTAGCTGTAATATTGTTATTACCTTTAAGAAATAGATTTTTGAAATGCCTGTGGCTCCTATGTACTTTAAGGCAAAGATTCCAACCTGTAATTTAGATGAATGTGTAAATTTAACATAGTGTTGTTAGTCTATCTTCTATTTCAATATCCCAAGGGGTTTTATTTGTTGTTTTTGAAAGAATTTTCTGTCCTTAACTTACAGAAAGTTTTCAAAGAAATTTTTTTTTTTTTTTTTTTTTTTTTTTTTTTTTTTTAATGAACGAAAGGCGGGCTTTCTGCTCACCTTTTTTTTTTTTTTTTTAATTTTTTTTTTCAACGTTTTTATTTTATTTTTGGGACAGAGAGAGACAGAGCATGAACGGGGGAGGGGCAGAGAGAGAGGGAGACACAGAATCGGAAACAGGCTCCAGGCTCCGGGCCATCAGCCCAGAGCCCGACGCGGGGCTCGAACTCACGGACCGCGAGATCGTGACCTGGCTGAAGCCGGATGCTCAACCGACTGCGCCACCCAGGTTGAACCTCTAGCACAGGATGTGCCAACTTAAAGACGATGTATTCCTTCTACAACTTGCCCCTAATCCTGAGTGTATGAATCTAAGCAGTCTGGTTGCAGTAGCCAGGTGCTGAACCACTATATCATGATCTATTGCTGCTATTACTAACGTGCAAATATCTAGCCAACTTCATTCCATCTCCCCTCATCCCTGAGACTTTCAGAATCAAGCTTTCTGGTTTTACCAGTTGCCCCTGTGAGATAGTCTACCTTACTCCCATATAACTGCACCCACTTTGCAGCTGCTCTCAGATATAGTGCTTCAATGTCACGTACTGTGTCTGTCCTTGGAGAATCGCTGGCTTCCAATCTCATTGATTCTCTTTACTCCTAACAGTAGTGCCTACAGCCATGAAGAGACCCTTTCTCCATGCCTCTTAGGCATCAGGAGCTCAGTTCAGGGTTCTTGTCCCTTTTCCTCACTGGTATCCCACCACTAAATCATCTGTCTACACTGCTCTTTACCCTGTTCCAGTAGCAAAGGACAGGTGGAAAACCCTGATAGCTAAGCAGAAATCTGACTAGAAAACAAATGCAATTATTCTTTTTTGATACCTCCAAGCTTTACAAGGAATTCTCAGCATCTCCTTAGGGAGGAAAACTTGTCAGGCATTCTCTGTCCCTTCTCCAACTGGGAAATTTCTCTTTCCATCTAAGTTCTCTAAAATTACCTGGAGGTAGTAGGAGTATGAATGCTGGTAGTATAGGTTCTGGGAACACTGGCCTCTCAGCAAGCCCTGGTGCCCTCAACAGCTGGTTCCTCAAGGCTACAAGTAACCTGCTTACCAATCTCTATTCTCTTTCTGTGAACTTAGAAGCCAATTATAGGGGAAAAAACTTATCTAACATCCAATATCATGCTGTTGTAATTATTTCTTATTTATCAGTTGTGTATTCTTTAAGACACTATAAAGCCTTTTGAGGAAACCAGCATATATGGATAATTAGGCACTCTATATAATCTATAATCATCACAACTCTGTGGGGAATGTATTATTGTCCCCATTTTGCAGAGTAGGTATTGGAGAAAAGCCAACTCCCTAAATCATGTTTATTTTACTAAACAAAACTTGAAGATCTGTGTTCACATTTTGATCATCTTTGACACTTAGCAAAGTTACTCAAAAACATAGCATATTTTCAAAGTTCATACATGCTGTAGTATGTATGCCTTTTTGTTGCCAAATAATATCCCATTGTATGGATCTATCACATATTTATCCATCCATCCATTTGTTATACTTTCGACTATTATGAGTAATGCTACTATGAATATTTATGTACTAGTTTTTATTTCTTTTGGGTTTATACCCAGGCTTGGGATTGGTGGGTCCTATGGTAATTCTATGCTTAACCATTTAAGGAACTGCCAGGCTGTTTTCCTTTTAGCTTTCCGTTTTGTTTGCCATTCTTGATTTCTCAGTTGTTTTTCCAACTATCTGGTTCCAACTGGGTTCCTGAAGTACCAGTAAAATCTATTATACCAACATTAGAGGATACACTTCATACTTTTATTACCTTGTACTTCCATTAAGATATCCTCATTCTTTTTTCCTTTAGCAAGGTATGTATTTGCAGACAGAGAAAAACACTGAAAACATATGTGCTATTGAGTAAAGGACCAGAGAAGAATAACATTTATTTCAGAGTTGTTCGTTTCATAATTTCAGTGACTGAATTAACATTGCATGCCAAACCATATTTTTCCTGGGGGAAATACACATGGCAGTTAAAAGAGCAATATTTGTTTTAATGTCAAGAATATATTCAATCTTCTTCAATATTCCCCTGGTACCATTTTTCCAGAAATAAATACCTTTATTGGATATTTTAGCAAACATTAAAATGAATTTCAAATTAAAAAAATAATTATAGAAAACATTTAAATGGCTTAAAAATACAATATTCTACAGATTTTTCTCCCATTTAGAGTAAATTTGTAGTGTGGGCACAAGGAAAAAATGGCAAAGTCAGAAAATATAGTTTCAGAATTGAAGGATCTCATAAATCTTTTATCTTCCCTCCCTAGTACCAAATAAGTTGTTTTCTAAATTTATTTTCATAAATATACATTTTTGAGGAGAGTAGCAGAACTATTTTGACATGGAAAAAAATTTCCCCTTCTCAAAAGCACTTGTAATTTATTTACATACCCATATTTACTGCTGCTGTTGATAAAAACATAATTTAACTATCATCCATAAACTCAGATGTAAAAATCTAAAATAAAATCTCAATGTGAAGAGCATAGTTACATATTAAAAGAATTTCTCATCTTGGAATCAGGCTTCTTTCGACCAAAAGTCTTGGGCAAAAAGATAACTTATGACTCACATTACCCAAACATCCAAGAATAGATCTAGCTTTATGCACTACTAGGTACACTAGATGATATAATCAGGGTCTATTTTCTCTCACACAGCCTCTTAGCTCCATCCCTCTGTTGGTCCCATATTTTGAGACATTCTCAACTTACTATAGTGACAAATTTGGTTCTGTTTATATCGCTTCATTCTCCTATCCAGCAGCATGTCTTTGTGCCAGAAGTTACAGTAAATGCTCATCGTGAATCATTGGTTCTGAATGAATCAGGTGTCCTTTTATGAGCCAATCACCATAACCAGTGCATGGCAAAGTACTGAATAGTTTAGCTTTAAGTGATGGTGCCAAGAATGGAGCCAGTGACATACAAGCACATGGTTTCAGAAAGAAATTATGGGATAGCTACCAAAATAAAGGGGCATGGATACTGATGCCCAAAATATAGGAAACGTGTACTAAAATGCTATTGCAATATAAGTTATTAATAAAAGAATAGAGTAAAAAACATGATTATACCAATAGAATGACATTTTGATAAAATTCAAAACCTAATTCTTAAAATTTTAATAGCATTATGGACATAATTCATTGATATAAACTGCACATTTAAAGCATACTCTTGAATAAAGTTTGACTTACATATTCCCTTATAAAACTATCACAATTAAGACAACACATCTACTACCTCAAAATGTTTCCTTATGACCCTTTATAATCTTCCTTTAACCCCTCCCACTTAGCAACCTCTGATCTGTTTCTTATCAATATAAATTTGTTGGCACTTTATAGAATTTTATACAAATTAAGTAATTTAGTACATACTTTGGCTTGTTTCACTCAGCATAATTATTTTCTGATTCATCCATGTTAATTATATCAATAGTTTTTTATTACTGTGACAGTCTATTGCATAGATATCTCACAGTGAATTTATTCATCTGTGATGGACATTTGGTTTATTCTCAGGTTTGACTATTACAAATGATTTGGCCATGTATAAGTCTTTGCATGGGAATATACTTTCATTTCTCTTGGGTAAGAGAATGGGTAAGTGAAATGGTTCAACCATGAGGTAGATATGTGTTGTTTTTTTTTTTTAATTTTGTTTCAAACGTTTTTTTTTTTTTTTTTTTTTTTTTTTTTTTTTTTTGGGACAGAGAGAGACAGAGCATGAACGGGGGAGGGACAGAGAGAGAGGGAGACACAGAATCGGAAACAGGCTCCAGGCTCCGAGCCATCAACCCAGAGCCTGACGCGGGGCTCTAACTCACGGACCGCGAGATCGTGACCTGGCTGAAGTTGGACGCTTAACCCACTGCGCCACCCAGGCGCCCCGAGGTAGATATGTTTAACATTCTAGAAAATTGCCTATTTTCCAAAGTGATTTTCCATTTCACAATTCCAGTCAGCAGTGTATGAGAATTCCAGTTACTCCTTGCCAATGCTAGATATGGTCAGTCTTAAATTTGAGGCATTTCAAAAGCTATGTAGTCATATCTTATTACGTTTTCATTTTGCAATTTTCTAACAAGTAATAATGTTGAGTATCTTTTCATTTGCATACTTACTACTCCTATATCTCCTTTGATGTGATGTCTGTTTAATACTTTGGCCCATTTAAAAACATTTATTCATTTGATTATTTTTTTTAAGTTTATTTATTTATTTTTGAGAGAGACAGAGCAAGTGGGGGAGAGGCAGATAGAGAGGGAGAGAATCCCAAGCAGGCTCTGTGTCAGCTGACTTGGGGCTTCAACCCACGAAATCGTGAGACCATGGCCTGAGATAAAACCAAGAGTTGGACACTTAACCGACTGAGCCACCCAGGTGCTCCTCGTTTGATTATTTTCTTACCGATTTTTGATGAGTTTGAGTGAGTTATTTATAACTTTGGATACTAGTCCTTTATTAGATAAGTGATTTACAAAAGTTTCTCCCAGTCTGTGGCTTGTCTTTCATTCTAAATCTTACAAAGAACATAATTTCTTAAAGTTCAATTAATCAATTTTCTCTTCAATGGATCTTCCTTTTTGGTGTCCTAAGCAAGAAATCTTTGCCTAGCCTCATGTTACAAAGATTTTCTTTTATTTTCTAGAAGTTACAAAGTTAAAATGTAAATTTTAAATCTATGATCCATTTTAATTTTGGTACAAGTCTGTTTCTTATGACCACTATAATAAATTACCACAAAATTGGTGACTTAAAATTATAGAAACATATATTCTCATAGATCTGAGGTCAGAAATTAAAAATCAACATGTCAGGAAGGCCATACTCTCTTTGCATGATCTGGAGGACAATCCATTATTTGCCTTTTCTAGCTTCTGGTGGCTGTCAGGATACTTAACTTGTGGACATCACTCCAATTTTGGTGTGCATCTTCACATAACCTCTTCTCTGTGTTTATAATCTCCCTCTATCTCTTTCTTATAAAGGCACTGTCATTGGATTTAGGGTCCACCTAGATATCCAGGATAATCTCTCCATGTAAAATCTTTAACATCATCATTTTTTCTTTATATGGTAATATTTATAGGTTTCAGGGATTATTACCTGATATCTTTGGGTAACCATTATTCACTCTAATAAAAAGGTGAAAATAGATATCCAATTGTTCCAACACCATTTTGGGAGATGAAATTATCCTTTCTCCAGTGAATTGCCTTCATATTTTTGTCTAAATTCAATTGATCATGTATGTCCATATATCTACATCTGTACTTGGACTCTCCATTTTATCAATCACTTCATCTGTTTTGATGCCAATACCATGTTGTCCATTGTCTTGATTACTATAGCTTTATAATAAACCTTAAAATCTGGTGGTTTAAGACTTTTTTATTCTTTTTGGTATTCTAGGTCCTTTGTACCATATTTTACCTAAAAAGAAAAAAGCATGTTAGGACTGTTTGATTGATTGAATCAAGTCTATAGATAAACCTGTGGAAACATCTCACCACAACTAACTGTGCTACTGTTTTTACATCAGTTTCTGATTGTTGGTTGGTAGGATATGGAAATAGTTGAGTTTTGTATATTGATATTGTTTCCTGCAACTTTAATAAACTAACAGTTGTAGTAGTTTGTTTTTATTTTGTATTTATTTATAAATTCCAAAGGATTTTCAACACAAATGATCATGTTACATGTGGAGAAAGACAGCTTTACTTCTTTTCAAATCTGGATGTCTTTTATTTTTCTTGCCTGCGTGTACAAATTAGAACCTGGTAGTACAATTTTGAATAGAAGTGGTGACAGCAGACATTCTTACCCTGTTTCTGATCTTGGTGGGAAGGATAGGGGAGTGTAGCAGTGGGGAAAGTGCTAAGTCTTTCACCATTAAGTATTATGTTACCTGTATCAGGTTGAAGAATTTCCCTTTCATTTCCAGTTTGCTGTAAGTTTTTCATGAGAATGTTAGATTTTATCCAAAACTTTTTAAATACCTACAGATAAGATCTTATGTTTGTTAGTTTTTTTAGTCCATTGATATGGTAAATTTCATTGAGGTGTATTTAAAATCTAAAACCAAACTTTCATTGCTCAGATAATCTCTACCTGGCCATAATGTATTATCCTTTTTATATCCTTTATATAATCCTTTAAGTTGCTAAAATTGTGATAAGAATTGTTGCATTCATGTTCATGAAGGATATTAGTATATAGTTTTCTTTTATTGTATTGTCTCTGCTGGGTTTTGGTATCAGGATAATGCTGGATTTTTTAAATAGATGGGGAATATTCCCTCTTTTTCAATTTTCTAAAAGTTTGTGTAGAATTGATATTACTTCTTCAAATATTTGGTAGAATTCACTTGTGGTGCCATCTGGTCTGTGAGTCTTTGTGGGAAGATTCTTAACTATCAGTTTCATTTTAGACATAGATATAAAGCTTCTTGACTCAGCTTTGGTTACTTGTGTCTTTTAAAGAATTTGTCCATGTTTTCTGAATTGTTCCAATTATTGGAATAAAGTTGTTTATAATATTCTCATATTTTAAAATATCTGTAGAATTTGTAGTAATTTCACTTCTCTCATTCCTTTATATTGGTAATTTTTTAATGAAATTTATTGTCAAATTGGTTTCCATACAACACCCAGTGCTCATCCCAACAAGTGCCCTCCTCAATGCCCATCACCCACTTTCCCCTCCCTCCCACCCCCCATCAACCCTCAGTTTATTCTCAGTTTTTAAGAGTCTCTTATTGGTTGCCTCCTTCCCTCTCTGTAACTTTTTTCCCCCTTACCCTCCCCCATGGTCTTCTGTTAAGTTTCTCAGGATCCACATAAGAGTGAAAATATAGGGTATCTATCTTTCTCTGTATGACTTATTTCACTTAGCATAACACTCTCAAGTTCCACCCAAGTTGCTCGAAAGGCCAGATTTCATTCTTTCTTATTGCCAAGTAGTGTTCCATTGTATATATAAACCACAACTTCTTTATCCTTTCATCAGCTGATGGACAGTTAGGCTTTTCCATAATGTGGCTATTGTTGAAAGTGCTGCTATTAACATTGGGGTACAAGTGCCCCTATGCATCAGTACTCCTGTATCCCTGGGGTAAATTCCTAGCAGTGCTACTGCTGGGTCATAGGGTAGGTCTATTTTTAATTTTTTGAGGAACCTCCACACTGTTTTCCAGAGTGGCTGCACCAGTTTGCATTCCCACCAACAGTGCAAGAGGGTTCCCATTTCTCCACATCCTCTCCAGCATCTATAGTCTCCTGATTTGTTCATTTTAGCCACTCTGACTGGCATGAGGTGATATCTGAGTGTGGTTTTGATTTGTATTTCCCTGATGAGGAGTGACGCTGAGCATCTTTTCATGTGCCTGTTGGCCATCTGGATGTCTTCTGTAGAGAAGTGTCTATTCACGTCTTCTGCCCGTTTCTTCACTGGATTATTTGTTTTTCAGGTGTGGAGTTTGGTGAGTTCTTTATAGATTTTGGATACTAGCCCTTGTCTGATATGTCATTTGCAAATATCTTTTCCCATTCTGTTGACTGCCTTTTAGTTTTGTTGATTGTTTCCTTTGCAGTGCAGAAGCTTTTTATCTTGATGAGGTCCCAATAGTTTATTTTTGCTTTTAATTCCCTTGCCTTTTAAGACGTGTCAAGTAAGAAATTGCTGTGGTTGAGGTCAGAGAGGTTTTCTCCTGCTTTCTTCTCTAAGGTTTTGATGGTTTCCTGTCTCACATTCAGGTCCTTCATTCGTTTTGAGTTTATTTTTGTGAATGGCTTAAAAAAGTGGTCTAGTATCTTTCTTCTGCATGTTGCTGTCCAGTTCTCCCAGCACCATTTGCTAAAGAGACTGTCTTTTTTCAATTGCATATTCTTTCCTACTTTATCAAAGATTAGTTGGCTATACTTTTGTTGGTCCAATTCTGGAGTTGGCAAAAATGGAGTCAAGCTTTCACTTGTTGCAGATGACATATTATACATGGAAAACCCAATAGACTCCACCAAAATCTGCTAGAACAGATACATGAATTCAGCAAAGTCGCAGGATACAAAATTAATGTACAGAAATCAGTTCCATTCTTATACACTAATAATGAAGCAACAGAAAGACAAATAAAGAAACAGATCCCATTCACAATTGCACCGAGAAGCATAAAATACCTAGGAATAAACCTAACCAAAGATGTAAAAGATCTGTATGCTGAAAACTATAGAAGGTTTATGAAGGAAACTGAAGAAGATACAAAGAAATGGAAAAACATTCCATGCTTATGGATTGGAAGAATAAATATTGTTAAAATGTCAATACTACCCAAAGCAATCTACACATTCAGTGCAATATCAATCAAAATTGCACCAGCATTCTTCTCGAAGCTAGAACAAACAATCCTAAAATTTGTATGGAACCACAAAAGACCCCGAATAGCCAAAGTAATATTGAAGAAGACCAAAGTGGGAGGCATCACAATCCCAGACTTTAGCCTCTACTACAAAGCTGTAATCATCAAGACAGCATGGTACTGGCACAAAAACAGACACATAGACCAATGGAATAGAATATATTGGTAATTTTTATCCTCCTTTTTTCTTTTCCTGATGAGCTTGGCTGCAGGTTAATTTTATCAATTCTTACTAAGAACCAAGTTTTGGTTTCATTGATTTTCTTGATTCCTATTTCATTGATTTATAATCTAATAATTACTATTTCTTTTTTACCACTTACTTTGGGTTGAACTTCCACTTTTTCTAGTTTTTGAAATTGGAAGCTAAGGTCATTGACTTGAGATCTTCTTTTCTAACAAAAGCATTCAGTGCTACAAATTGCCTTTAAATACTGCTATAACAACATCACAAATTTTAATAGTTCTCATTTATATTCATTTTGAACACTTTCTGATTACTGTTTGATATTTTTTATTTGAATTATTTACAAGTCTGTATGTAATTTCACAGTATTTGGCGATTTTCTAAAGGGCTTTCTGTTACTGATTTCTAATTTAATTCTATTTTGCTCAGAGGACATGTCTTGATACTTGTTGATTTATTGGGATTTGTTTTATGGTCCAGAACACAGTCTATCTTGATAAATATGATGTTTGCACTTAAGAATGTTTATTAAGATTATTACTCGGGGCGCCTGGGTGGCTCCATTGGTTAAGCATCTGACTTTGGCTCAGTTCATGATCTCGTGGTTTGTGGGTTCAAGCCTCGTGTCAGGCTCTGTGCTGACAGCTCAGAGCCTGGAGCCTGTTTCGGATTCTCCCCATCTCTCGGCCCCTCCCTTGCTCATGCTCTGCCTCTCTCTGTCTCTGAATAATAAATAAATGCTAAAAAAATTTTTTTAAATAAAGAAAGAATATTCTGTTGTTGGATAGTATGTTCTTATAAATTTCAATCAAGTCAACTTGGTTGATAGCATAACTTGAATTTTCTATATCCTTGTTGATTTTCTGCCTGCTTATTTTTATCAATGACCAAAAGAAGTGTATTCCAATCTTCACTGTAATTATTGATTTTTTATTTATTCTTATAGTTTATTAGTCTTTGCTTTGTGTATCTTTAAGCTTTGTTATTAGATACATAAACTTTAAATATTTTTTATGTCCTCTTGCATAACTGACCCTTGTCATGAAATGGTCTTCTTTATCCTTGGTATAATTCTTTGGTCTGAAATTGATTTTGTGTGATATTAATATAGCCACTCCAGATTTATTTTATAGTGATTATTTCACTAAGTATATATGAATACACATGTAATATACATTACATATTACATATGTATAATTTATACCAAAATGTATTAAAATGGATCCAATTGTACATGTTAAATAAGCATAATTTTTTTTTTTTTTTTTTTTTAAATTTTTTTTTCAACATTTATTTATTTTTGGGACAGAGAGAGACAGAGCATGAACGGGGGAGGGGCAGAGAGAGAGGGAGACAGAACTGGAAACAGGCTCCAGGCTCTGAGCCATCAGCCCAGAGCCCGACGCGGGGCTCGAACTCACGGACCGCGAGATCGTGACCTGGCTGAAGTCGGACGCTTAACCGACTGCGCCACCCAGGCGCCCCTAAATAAGCATAATTTATTGTGTACAAACCATACTTCAATAAGGTTTAAAATTTCCAGTATAATTAACATGGTGTTGTGTTAGTTTTAGATGTACAATGGAGTGATTCATCAGTTCTGTATATTACTCCATGTTCATCATGGTAAGTGTACTGTTAGTTCCCCTCACCTATTTCACCTATCCCCTCACCCAGCTCCCCCTGCCAACCACCAGTTTTCTGTTTTTAATAGTCTGTTTTTTTGGTCTGTAACTTTTTTCTTTGTTCATTTGTTTTGTTTCTTAAATTCCACATAAGTAAAATCATAGATTTGTCTTTTTATGACTGACTGATTTCACTTAGCGTTATACTGTCCAGATCCATCCATTTTCCATCCAGATTTCATTCTTTTTTATGGCTGAGTAATATTCCGTTATATATAATGGTGTGTGTGTGTGTGTGTGTGTGTGTGTGTGTGTGTGTGGCACACACACCACTTCTTTCTCCATTTATCTATTGATGGACACTTGGGTTGCTTCCATAATTTGGTATTGTACATAATGCTACAGTAAACATAGGCGTGCATATATCTTTGAATTAGTGTTTTGGTATTCTTTGGGTAAATACCCGATAATGGGATTACTAGATCATATGGTAACCTGCCCTTAATTTTTTGAGGAACCTTCATACTATTCTCTACAGTGGCTGCACCAGTTTGCATTCTCACTGCCAGTGCACAAAGATTCCTTTTATTCTACACCCTGCCAACATTTGCTTCTTGTGTTTTTGATTCTAGTCATTCTGATAGGTGTGAGGTGATACTTTGTTGTGGTTTTGATTTGCATTTTCCTGGTGATTAGTGATGTTGAGCATCTTTTCATGTTGGCCATCTGTGTCATCTTTGGAGAAATATCTGTTCATGTCTTCTTACCATTTTTTATTTTTTAAGTTTATTTATTTTGAGAGAGAAAGTGTGAGTGGGGGAGAGGCAGAGAGAGAGGGAGAGAAAGAGAATCCCAAGCAAGCTCCACACTGTTAGTGCAAAGCCCAATGTGGGGCTTGAACTCACAAACCATGAGATCATGACCTGAGCCAAATTCAGATGCTTAACCAACTGAGCCACCCAGTTGCCCCATCTTCCCATTTTTTAACTGGGTTATTGAGAAGTTTTTGGGTTTTTTTTAGTTGAGTCGAGTGTTAGTGGAGTTATACATTTTAGATACTAACCTCTTTTTGAACATGTCGTTTGCAAATATCTTCTATTATTGTTTTGTTGATTGTTTCTTTTGATGCATAGAAACTTTTTCTTTTGATGTAGTCCCAACAGTTTATTTTTGTTTTTGTTTCTCTTGCCTCTGGAGACATAACTAGAAAAATGTTGCTATGGCTGACGTCATTGAAATTACTACCTGTCTCTCTTCTAGGATTTTTATGGTTTCAGGTATCACATTTAGGTCTTTAATGCATTTCGAGTTTATTTTTGTGTACAGTGTAAGAAAGTGGTCCAGTTTCATTCTTTTGCATATAGCTGTTCAGTTTTCCCAACACCATTTATTAAAGAAATTTCTTCCTTTTGTATATTCTTGCCTCCCTTGTCAAAGATTAATTGACCATATAATTGCGGGTTTCATTCTGGGGTCTTTATTCTGTTCTACTGATCTATGTGTCTACTTTTATGCCAGTACTGTATTGCTTTGATTACTGCAGCTTTATAGTATATCTTGAAATCAGGGATTATGATACCATGTTTTGTTCTTTTTCAAAATTGCTTTGGTTATTCAGGGTCTTTTGTGGTTCTATACAAGTTTTAGTATTATTTATTCTAGTTCTGTGAAAAATGCTGTTGATATTTTGACAGGAATTGCATTAAATGTGTGGATTCCTTTGGTTAGTGTGGACATTTTAACAATATTTGTTCTTCCAATCCACAGGCATGGAATATCTTTCCATTTGTTTGTGTCATCTTTAATTTCTTTCATTGGTATTTTACAGTTTTCAGAGTACAAGTTTTTCACATCTTTGTTTAAGTTTATTCCCAAGTATTTTAATATGTGGTGCAATTTTAAAAGGGATTCTTAATTTCTCTTTTGGTTATTTCATTATTAGTGTATATAAATGCCATGAATTCTATATATGGATTTTGTATCCTGCAACGTTACTAAATTCGTTTATCAGTTCTAGTAGGTTTTTGATGGAGTCTTTAGGGTTTTCTATATATGTAGTGTCATGTCATCTGCAAATTGTGAAAGTTTTATTTCTTCCTTACCCATTTTTATGCCTTTTATTTATTTATTTTGTTTGTTTGATTGCTGTGGCTAGGACTTCTAGTACTATGGTAAATAGAAGTGGTGAGAGTGGACATCCTTGTCTTATTCCTGATCTTAAGAGGAAATCTCTCATTTTTTCACCATAGAGCAAAGTGCTAGCTGTGGGTTTTTCTTATATGGCCTTTATTATGTTGAAGTAGTTTCCCTTTAAACCTAGTTTATTGTGGGTTTTTATCATGAATAGATGTTGTACTTTGTTGAATGTGTTTTCTTTATCATTGAAATGATTATGGTTTTTATCCCTTCTCTTTTGATGTGATGTATAACATTGATTGATTTGCAAATATTGAACCACCCTTGCATCCTAGGAATATATCCCACTTGAGTATGGTGGATTATTATTTTTTTTTAATGTTTGTTGGATTTGGTTTGCTAGTATTTTATTGAGGACTTTTGCATCTGTGTTTATCAGAGTTCTCTTTTTTTTTTTTTTTTTTTTTTGTAATATTTTTATCTGGTTTGGGTATCAGGATAATGCTGACCTCACAGCATGAATTTGGAAGGTTTCTTCCTCTTCTATTTTTTTGGGATAGTTTGAGAAGAATAAGTATTAACTCTTATTTAAATGGTTGGTAGAATTCACCTGTGAATCATCCTAGACTACTGTTTGTTGGCAATTTTTTTTTATTACTACATCAATTTTATCCCTAATAATCAGTCTATTCAAATTTTCTGTTTCTTCCTGATTTGGTAGGTTATAGGTTTCTAAAAATTTATCCATTTCTTTTGGTTGTCCAATTTGTTGGCATATAATATTTCATAGTATTTTCTTATAATTCTTTATTTCTATGATGTCAGTTGTTATTTCTCCTCTTGCATTTCTGATTTTGTTTATTTGAGATTGGTCTCTCTCAGTGTCTCTCACTCTCTCTTTGAGTCTGACTAAAGTTTTGTCAATTTTGGTGATCTTTCCTAAGAACCAGCTCCTTGTTTTATTAATCTGTTCTATTTTGTTATTGTTTCTGCCATTTATTTTGGCTCTAATCTTTAATATTTCCTTCCTTCTATTGGTTTTGGGTTTTGTTTGTTCTTTTTCTAGCTCCTGTAGGTATAAGGTTAGGTTGTTTATGTGAAATTTTTCTTGCTTCTTGAGGTAGACCTGTATTACTATAAATTTCCCTCTTAGAACAGCTTTCTCTGCATCCCAAAGATTTTGGACCATGTGTTTTCATTTTCATTTGTCTCCATTTATTTTTTATTTATTCTTTGAGTTTTTGGTTTCCTCATTCATTGCTTCATGTTATTTAACTTCAATGTAGTTGTGCTCTTCCCAGATTTTTTCTCGTGGTTGGTTTCTAGGTTTATAAGATTGGGTCAGAAAAGATGCATAGTATGACTTTAATCTTTCTTAATCTGTTGAGACTTGTTTTTTGGACCAATGTATAATCCAGTTTGTTCCACGCGCACTTGAAAAGACTGTGTATTCTGCTATTTTAGGATGGAGTGTTTTGAATGTATCCATTAAATTCATCAGGCCCAATGTGTCATCCAAAGCCCCTATTTTCTTGTTGATTTTGTTTGGATGATCTATTCATGTAGGTGAGGTGTTAAATTCCCCTAGTATTATTTTATTACTATCGATTACTTCCTTTATTTTTGTTATTAGCTACTTTATGTACTTGAGTTCTCTCATTGGGGCATAAATATTTACACATATATTTGTATATTATATATAATATATATTTTATATATAGTTACATTTTTTGTTGGATTGTTTCCTTTATGATTATGTAATGTCCTTCCCTGTCTCTTGTTATAATCTTTGTTTTAAAATCTATTTTGTCTGACATAAGTATTGCTACGCCAGCTTTCTTTTCACTTCCATTTGCATGATAAATGCTTTTCCCACCCTCTTCATTTTAGATCTGCTTGTGTCTTTAGGCCTGAAATGAGTCTTTTCATAGGCAGCATATAGATAGATGGGTCTTGCTTTTTTATCCATTCTATCACCCTCTGTCTTTTGATTGGAACATTTAGTTCATTAACATGCAAAGTAATTATTAATAAGTATGTACTTACCACCATTTTGTTACTTGTTTTATGGTTGTTTTTGTAGTTCTTCCATGTTCTAGTTCTTGCTCTTCTCTCTTGTGGTTTGCTGGTTTCCTTCAGTGATCTACTTGGATTCCTTTATTTTTTGTGTATCTATTACTGATTTTTGATTTGTGGTTACCATTATGTTTATATATAACATCTCATACACATAGCAGTCTATATGAATTTGATGGTCACTTAAGTTTGAACCATTCTAAAAGCACTAAACTTTTATTCCTCTTCCCCCAGTATGTAGTGTCATACTCTACATCATTTTATTTTGTGAATCCCTTGATGGATTTTTATAGATACACTTAATTTTCCTGCTTTTGTGCTTTCTAATTTTCTTACTCCTGCTTATGGTCTTTCATTTCCAGAGTCCCCTTTAACATTTCTTGTAAGACTGGTTTAGTGGTGATGAATTACTTCCACTTTTGTTTGTCTGAGAAACCTCTCCTATTCTGAATGATAGCCTTGCTGGATAAAGTATTCTTGGTTGCAGGTTTTTTTTTTCTTTCATAACTTGGAATATATCAGGACAATCCCTTCTGGTCTGCAAATTTTCTGCTGAAATATCAGCTGATATAGCCTTATGGGATTTCCTTTGAATGTAACTTTTTTCTTCCTGCTTTTAAAATTCTCTCTTTATCACCATTTTTTGCCATTTTAATTACTATGTGCCTTGGCATGGACCTCCCTGGGTTGATTTTATTGGGGGCTTTCTGTGCCTCTAAGATCGAGATTTCTGTTTCCTTCCCCAGATTGGGAACTTTACAGCTATTATTTCTTAAAATAAATTTTCTGCCCTCTTTTCTCTTTCTTCTTCTGGAATCCCTATAATGGGAAAGTTACTATACTTAATGGTGTTGTTGAGATCCCTTAATCTCTTTTCATTTTTTATTCTTTTTTCTCTCTCTTGTTCAGCTGGATAGCTTTCTATTACTCTGCACTCCAGGTTGCTGATCCATTCTTTTTTCTCTAGTACTATTTATTGAGTACTTCATCTCTGATTGGTTCTTTTTTAAGCTTTCTATCTCTTTGTTGAGAGTCTCACTGAAGCCCTCCATTCTTTACTCCAGTCCAGAGAATAGCATTGTGACTATTACTTTAAATTCTTTATCAGGTGTATTACTTATATCCATTTCATTTAAGTCTCTTGCTGTGCTTTTTTTTTCCTGTTCCCTCATTGGGGACATACTCCTCTGTCTTCTCATTTTGCCTAACTCTGGGTTTATTTCTGTGTGTTAGGAAAGTCAGCTATGTCTCCTGCTCTTGAAAGTATTGGACTTACAAAGCAGAGGTCTTGGAGTGTCCTGCACTACAGTGTTCCCTGTTTACCAGAACCTGGAAGTTCAGGGTTGTCATCCTGTGTTTTGCATGCACCCTACTCTTGTGGCTGAGTTGCATTTGCCTTTAGTCCAGTCAGCTGCAATGGCTCTCTTTGTCTATTGTGGCAGGGTTTGGTTCCTGTGTTAGTGGGCCAGTATGGGACTGCTTTGGGCTTGAGTAGGGTCAGACCAAGCATTTGCCAGAGCTGCAGCAGCACAGAACTGCAGGGTGCTTCCCTGGTGTTGTCCTTGAGACGTTGTCATTGTTGGGAGAGGCCTGCAGTCCACTGCTGGGACCACAGGAAGGGTGTGTGGTGGTGGTTATCTTCTCCTCTCCCTGAGCAGGAGTCACTTTGTGGTGGTGCTGACCCATCGGGGCTGCTTGCACACTGCCAAGCTTGTGACACATCTTTGGATGGACTCATACCAAGGGTTTTTTGGAGGGGGCAAGTCCATAGGAGAATGCAGGGCTTGGGGCATGCAGTGTTAGGTTGGTGCTGGTTTGCTGTGGGAGGAATCTGAGATGGGAGCAGATCTGCACAAGTATGCAGGTCCAGGGCATACTGTTAGCAAGCTAAGTGGAAAGTGTTCAAGCTATGCTCATTCCCACAGGTGTCCATGTATCTAGGCTGTGGGAGGGGGTGGGGAGTGACAGGAGAGCCCCCCCCCCCCAGCTCCTTTGTTCTTGGAGAACTACCCATCAGCATGGGCCTCAAGATTAGCAAATAAATCTCCCTCCTGTACCCCCAGGAGTCTTTCAATTTGCTGTTTCTGTGCTGTATCTAACTGGGGCTGTTTGTGGTACTGCCTCTTCAAGGGCAGGGACAGTTTCCTGTCACTCTCTGGCTCTCAGAGCTGAGCCCATGATTTGTAAAGTTCCAGGTTTTAAGCCTCACTGTAAGAACTTCAAAAGTTAAGCCCCTCTGGTTTTCAAAGTCAAATGTTAGGGTGTTCATCTTTCCTGTGCAGGTCCCCTGTGCCTGAGGTGCCTGGTGCAGGGCCTGCTCCTTTTGTCTTTTTTGCCCATGGTGTCCCTCCTGTGGACAGTTGCCTGAACACTTTGGCTCTGAACCATGTCTCTGTCCTTCCTACCATCTTCAATATGGCCTTTTCTTTACATTTAGCTGTGGACAGTCTGTTCTGCCAGTCTTTGGGTCATTTTCTGGGTTATTTACACTGATGTGGGTTTTATCTAGGTATGTCCATGGAACAAGGTAAGCCTAGGATCCTCCTATGCTACCATCTTCCCCAGAAGTCAAAAAAGTTCACTTTAAAAGCTGATGCAGGGGCACCTGGGTGACTCAGTCAGTTAAGCGTCCAACTTCAGCTCAGGTCATGATCTTACATTTCGTGAGTCTGAGCATCACGTCAGGCTCTTTGCTGACATCTCAGAGCCTCAAGCCTTCTTCAGATTCTGTGTCTCCCTCTCTCTCTGCCCATTCCCACTTGCGCTCTCTCTCAAAAAATGAATAAACATTAAACAATAAATAAAAGCTCATGCAATGACATGTATGAACATCTGAAATGGTAATAATTATACATTTTGGATATCAATGACACAGTATAGTTTTCTAAAATAAAAATTTTCAATAATTTTTTAAAGAAAATTGAGTATAGCCCTTAATTATAAATGACATTCAGAGTATGCACATACCTCTTAGACTTTACATCAGTGTGTTGCAAATAGGTTACAGGTCACCTAGATATTTAATCCCTTGGTCCTTAGATAGCCAAGTCACTTCTAGCCAAGAGCACCCCTAGTGTGCTATAAGTATAATTTTCTGTGTGCCATGAAGTGAGGGGAAAAGGCTAGAAATCTACATTGTTTGGAAATAGTATAGGGTACATGTAATAGATTTCAAAAATGGTTTCATTTCTTCGCCTTCCTCATATCTGGGTCCTCTGCCATGGAACTTTGCAGGGCACTCCACTCTAACTCTGGGATAAGCTATGTGATCTGCTTCGGCCAGTATGATATGAGAAAATGTGACACAAGCAGAGGTTTGATAAATACTTGTGCAACTGATCTTGCCGGTCACATTCTGACACAGTCATATTGTATGCCTGGGTTAGTCTGCTGAAGGAAAGGACAGGTGGAACAGAATCTCAAGATGGATGTGGCTGGTAATGGATCCAACACAAGTGACTTCTCTTGGAACATGGCTTGCCTCCTTTTAAACCCAAAACACTTGTTCAAAGTAAAGTCATGGGGTTGGCTCTTTTTATTTCCTTCCCATGGCAGAAACTTAGGAAACAAGGCAACATACAATCTTAACTTTCCTATTTCCTTTGAGGCACTAAGGGATATTTCCCTCTTTAAGATATACATTAACGATTCAAAAAATACGTTTTTATGAACAAAGAAAGAGTTCTCACAGACATATCTATCCTTTTGGAAAACACACAGATCCTATTGTAAATTGCCCAGGTGTTAAAATTTAACTGCGTCTTTCTCCTATGAGCAAGCGGAAAAGTATTACTTACATACTGGGTGTCAGGGAGTTTTCAGACCCATAAAGAGGGATGTAACTTCAAGCTTTTAATAAACACTGATATATACTATTCTAATGTAAAAATATTACAATTTAGTTACTTCCCTAAGATGGAAATTTAGATTTCTCCAAATTTTTATTAGAAACATCACCACAATGCATATTCTTATATATACTGCGCTGGGCACATGTTGAGTGTCTTCCAGTATTTCTGGGATTATGGAAAATGCACTATTTATTTGAATACGTATTTATAACTGTCCTTTGGTACCCACTGACACTCCCACCAACAGTGTAGGAGAGTTCCCATTTTCCCCCACCTTGGTCAATATGTCATATTCTAAAAATTTACATTTTTTACCAATTTCCCTGATTACTTGGGAGACTGAGCATCTTTTTAAAAGTAAATTGGCTATTAATCTTTTATCTGCTTCCCTATTTTGCAGTTTTTTTATTATGAAAAAATAGTGTTTTGACATTCTAGATTATTCTAGATTTTAACCCTCCTCTATTATGCGTTGACAAATATCTTCTCTCAGTCTGTTTTCTTTTACCACTGTTATAGTATCAGGTCATAAAGAAATTTTACATTTTATAATCCATTAGTTTCTCTCATATTTTTTTCTGGGTCTGAGATTATACACATTTAAGTAAATAAAAAAATGTCTATTTACGGATCCAATTATATACCAACTTGTTTACCACTTCATAATGTATCTTGGTACCTGATTGGTTACCTTTTATCTTCATTGTTTTTGCTCATAATTCCTTCATACTAATTTGAGAGGGGCTATTTTTCATTTATTATTCCAACATTCTAATATTAGGCATAATTTTTACCAGCTAAATTACATTTATTTGTTTGGTAAGACACCCTTAGTACTAAGATGTAATTAAAATATTCTTCCAGTAATCAGCAATGACTAGTACAATACTAGTTTTATTATATTATTTGCCATACATAAACTTACCATTTGTTTTATCTCTTTAATCACATATAAAATGTTAGAAATGCCTGTGCAATGGTGATTTAATCTGTATAGTAATTTCCTTTGTATGCAGAAACCTGACAGTTGTATATTACTTGAAAGCATCAGTTTTTACCATTCTTAATTTTTGAATTCCCTTATCCTCGTTCTCCCCTTCCTATTGGCAACACTTCTGCCTGCTTCTTGTATGGGTTCCGGACTTGGTCAGACTTCTTTCTAACAGAACCACTACTCCACCTACCCCCTCCCACTTTTTTTTCCTCCAAAGAGAAACTTTACCTGGAAAACTCTGTAAGGTAGACTCTTTGTCTCTTTATACTTAGCAATGCATTATCCTCAACATTGGAAACATGAGGTTATGGTATATAGTTGATGCTTACTAAATGTTGAAATAATGAATTTTTTTTTTTAAGAATATAGGGTTTTTAAAATTTTTTTTAATTTTAATTTTTATTTTTTTCAATATATGAAATTTATTGTCAAATTGGTTTCCATACAACACCCAGTGCTCATCCCAAAAGGTGCCCTCCTCAATACCCATCACCCACCCTCCCCTCCCTCCCACCCCCCATCAACCCTCAGGTTGTTCTCAGTTTTTAAGAGTCTCTTATGCTTTGGCTCTCTCTCCCACTCTAACCTCTTTTTTTTCCTTCCCCTCCCCCCATGGGTTTCTGTTAAGTTTCTCAGGATCCACATAAGAGTGAAACCATATGGTATCTGTATTTCTCTGTATGGCTTATTTCACTTAGCATCACACTCTCCAGTTCCATCCACGTTGCTACAAAGGGCCATATTTCATTCTTTCTCATTGCCACGTAGTACTCCATTGTGTATATAAACCACAATTTCTTTATCCATTCATCAGTTGATGGACAGTTAGGCTCTTTCCATAATTTGGCTATTGTTGAGAGTGCTGCTATAAACATTGGGGTACAAGTGCCCCTATGCATCAGTACTCCTGTATCCCTGGGGTAAATTCCTAGCAGTGCTACTGCTGGGTCATAGGGTAGGTCTATTTTTAATTTTTTGAGGAACCTCCACACTGTTTTCCAGAGTGGCTGCACCAATTTGCATTCCCACCAACAGTGCAAGAAGGTTCCCGTTTCTCCACATCCTCTCCAGCATCTATAGTCTCCTGATTTGTTCATTTTGGCCACTCTGGCGTGAGGTGATATGAGTGTGGTTTTGATTTGTATGAAATAATGAATATTGTTAAGAGACTCTTAATATGAAAAGCACATAAAGTACTACTTTATTACTATCATAAATTCCTGCTCGTAATTTATGATAAAAATCGCAAAGGGGCGCCTGGGTGGCGCAGTCGGTTAAGCGTCCGACTTCAGCCAGGTCACGATCTCGTGGTCTGTGAGTTCGAGCCCCGCGTCAGGCTCTGGGCTGATGGCTCGGAGCCTGGAGCCTGTTTCCGATTCTGTGTCTCCCTCTCTCTCTGCCCCTCCCCCGTTCATGCTCTGTCTCTCTCTGTCCCAAAAATAAATAAACGTTGAAAAAAAAAAAATCGCAAAATACGAGGTAGTTGTATTATGCCATAGACTTATAGCATATACCTTATTATTTTTTTAAATTTTAGTTAACATACAATACTGGTTTCAGGAGTAGAATTCAGTGATTCATCACTTGCATACAATAGTGCTCATCGTAAGTGCCCTCCTTAGTACCCATCACTCATCTAGCCCATCTCTCACCTACTTCCCCCTTTTAACCCATAGTTAGCTATCATTAAGAAACTCTTGTGGTGAGCCTCATTTGTGTGTTTATTTTTTTAAGTGTAGAAAATTGTTTCAGTTGATTTATAGGCTTATGGGATTCTTAAAACATTTCGAGAAATCAGAGCTTAGAATCACTGCTCTGGATGTATTACTCTCTTAAGATAGGTCAAGATGCAAAAATCAGGACTACTAATCCTGATAGTTTCCAATTCAACATTGTTAAAAATCACAGGAAGAAAAGAAAATTTATTACTACCTGGAACTTTGTGTGTATATGCATACATACACACATAGCCATATGGTTAACTAAGGAGCACATTAATCTGCATTTTTCTTATATTTCCTAAGAGGGTACTTATGATCCTTGGGGAAAATTTTAAAGATTTAAATCTCCTGTCACATAATAAAGTTTTTAATAATTCACTGTCTCAATACTCTTTTGTGTCATTAAGTTTTACAGCACAGAAAAGTTCTGGAAATACAGTTTTGTGTCTTGTTTTTCTGTGTTCTGACCTTATGATGCTTGAAACCCAGTCCACCTCATTCCTATATACTCAGAGCACTGTTAGGACTCTGGCTTTCATTACCAGTTCTCTGGACTTCCCCAATTTTTTATGTAGCATCCATCTTTTTCCTCCAAAGTAAACAATTTTCCAGGTAAATGCAAACCCCAAAAAATCCAAGGAAATGAAAAACTACAATTCATGACACAATATATTTAATGTATAAACAGGGTTATTTTTTTAATGTTTATTTTGAGAGAGACAGAGCATGCAGGGGAGAGGCAGAGAGAGAGGGAGACACAGAATCTGATGCAGACTCCAGGTTTCAAGCTGTCAGCACAGAGCCCGACGTGGGACTTGACTCAAGAACTGTGAGATCATGACCTGAGCTCAAGTCGGACACTTGACTGAGCCATCCGGGTGCCCCAGGGTTTTTTTAACTGTAGAAGTTTAAGGAAAACTACCAGGATAAATCATAATTTGTGTGACAGCCTGTCACATTAATGGTGCCAATGAATTATATACCTCCTGCTGTGTTCCTGTGCAGTCCCTCTCACACTGACTCTAGACTTGACCATGTGACTTGCTTTGTTCAATGGAAGAAGAGCAAATGTGATGGAAACACAGGCTTGATAAGCTCTTGTGTATCAGTCTTGCCCTCTTGCAATGTCTGCTCTATCACAGGAATAAGACAAGTCTAGCCTACTAGAGCCATGCAGAACAGAGACAGCCACATCAGTGAACCATAGATTTTCAAACAGTCTTGTTTTAATGAGTTTTGAGGTGGTTTGTTGTATAACAATGGATAAGAGCTACACTTTATGGAACTTTATCATCTCTCTTTGTCTATGCCTGTTGGAAGAGCAAATGAATAAAAATTAAATAAATGGAAAAAATTTTTTGGAAAAAAAACCCAAATCTTAGTATTTCAGCAAACTTTAACAATACTGGACCTGCTGTACTTCTGTTCTATTTCCTCCCCTCTACCTCAGCTATTCAGTCCACTTAAATGAGTATTTACAAGAACCAACAGTTTAACTGTAATCCAAAAGTTCTATAGGTACAGAAGGAAGAAACTATCAATGAACAAAGAGTATGTGATAAATATTTTTATTTTTAAACACTGAATTGTACATCTTTCATATAAAAGATGAAATTCCAGACTGTTTTTAAAAAAATCATTCTAATACTTTACATTTTTTACAGAAGTAAATTTTCTCTAAATTTGCAGCTTCATTCCATAGCTTTTATAGAATCATAATCTCTTGAATATACTTCCAATTTCCTTTAAAAAATAAAAAATTCATATAAGATAATTTATTTAACATAGTAAAACTTAACAGGTTATAGTATAACTACTAAGCTTTCTGGCTACCACTGAATACTTTTCTCAGTACAGAAAAGCCAACATGTTGGGGTGATCAATTCTCTGTATTTACTTTTATTAAAAACAGGTTTTTGGTAGTGAGAACAAATAATCTCTCATTTGTTGCTTGAAAGCCTAAAATAGGATCATTGGTTTCTAGGCTTGCTACTTGCTGCTTAGCAACCTGCCCTACTTGCCGACCTTCCTTTCTGTTGTAAAGTACAGTGGACATGGGAGTGGGCTGGCGGTAGATGAACACTCGACGAAGGCACTCACACAGGGCTGCATACGAGTAGTTTGGAGCACAAGCAAAAAATTTTTTGTCTCTCTTTGATGCTTGGACGTAGCCTGTTATGAAACAAATAAAAACCCATATATTAAAAAGAAGGAAAATTGATTACACATTTAGTATTTCCCAGTTTTTATTATAAATTAAAATGCCTCGATAAAATATACACCATAAATATTCAACAGTGTTTGAATTCTGAACCATTAATGACTACTTAAAATTTCTCCCAATTGGTGCCAAAATAGAGCTTTAATTCTTAAGGAAGAAAGTAGGTAGGGTTTTATCTCTTTAAGAAAAACACAATATAGTTCCTTATTTCCGTGAATCATTAGGACACTAAAAATCTAAAAATCAAAAGGACTAAAAACATGTCAAACTATCTTTAAATGCCAAATAATTAAGCTCATCAATCACAGATGTGGCATTACAGAATCTTTTTTATCAAATAAATGGGAAAATATTTATAGGATACCACTATAAAGTTATTTCAGGAGTGTGTTCATAATATAGCCCCCAAGCCTAAAAATGCTAATGTGACAATGCATTCTCTTATTATTTCTATTATGTTAGTGGTATTTTTATACACCAGTGCCCACAGTGTAACAGGATTTTGTTGTACTTCAGGTCCCAGAAGTAGAACTTGAGATCACTA
The DNA here is from genome assembly GCF_028749965.1 of Puma concolor. NCBI lineage: Eukaryota > Metazoa > Chordata > Mammalia > Carnivora > Felidae > Puma > Puma concolor. The sequence continues at coordinate 29,379,338 of NC_141684.1, read as the reverse complement.
CAAGTTGGAATGAAAATTTAAGCATCTAATTTTAAAAACTTAATTAGAACATCCCTTGAAAACTAATTAAACTCTGTAAAATCTTATTCTTGTCTTTTAAAAAATTATCTTTACAGGTTAAAAGGGTATTTATGTTCTGAAGTATAAATTAGGATTTTCAGACTGGGACATGGTTACTGAATGTTATAACATGTGGGATAAAAACAGAATACTAACGTAAAGTGATCTCATCAAATAACGAGCAAAGGAACTCTAGGTAGAGCACAGGAAGATCAATATTGGTTTTATAATTAAACAGGGTTTGAAGAGGAAACAGTGAAGAGGATGTAGATATCTGAGTATTTTAGAATTAGCTCTCTGGGCTAACCTTGAGAAAATTAACAATGTATATAATGTCTTGAGACTACAAATCAAATGTAATGTTGATTTAACTTAAGCAGAATTCTAAACAGACTTAGGGATACAAATGGAGAATCTAAGAATATAAAAATTATGTGACAGAGATTTCCTTACTGAAAAAAGAAGATTCAGAATTAAAAAAGAGGAATTCTATAGAGGCCAGAAATTTTATATTCAAATTTTTCAATAAAACTCTTTATTTCAGGTCATAAAAATCCATTTGGAGTCTGAATTAACCAGCTTAGCAGCCTACATTATTAACTATAAGGGATAATTGACCAATCTCCTCTATAATAAAGGTTGTATTCAGAATATATAATTTTACTTCCTGTTCCCAGTTTAAAATAATCACTCAATAAAGCAGTAACTGTGCCAAATTTATATAAAAAAACTTCTCCCATACAATACTAATATAGTTTGACATAAAATCAATTATTGCATAAGTCTACAATTATGTATCTTAACATTTTTCAAGCCCTAGTTTTAAAATGCATTTCCTTAGAGCAATTCTATGATGTTTTTGATGATTACTCTGAAGAAACATGAATACAAGTTCCATGTAGGGTATTGTCAAACCCACTGTTCATATTCTAATACCGCATAGCTTATTTGGAATAAACAAATGACTGATTAGAAGAATCAAGTGGTGAGATAACCACTTTGATTTCTATTCTGTGCTGATCTTCTGTACAAGCATAAAAATAGATTGGTTCTGTTCCAAAAGTACTAACATTCATCAACTATAGTAAAAGCAACCAAATATAGCACAAATCAATCCAAAGGTAATTAAGACTGATCAAATTAAAAAAAAAAAAAAAAGAAAAAAGAAAAAAGAAATGAACTTAAAAAAAAAATGACCCTACTTTCTGACATAATGGAAAATGCTGTCAAAGAGCTTGCTTTATACCTAAAGCATTGAAAGTTGCAATGTGCTCCCACATATCATCTTGTTTGCTGGAGTGTGGCTGCCAGAGTAGGGCATCAACATCATGGCGTAAACAGAAGCAGGGCATTTCTTTAGGATCCACTATGACAGAGAAAAGGTACTGGTTGCTTCCAAGATTCACCTAAAATAGTGACAAAGAATAATTTACTCAACAAATTAATAATGATAATGATGATGCCAATAACTGACACACAGCTCTATATGTCAGCAAGTTTTCTAAACTGTTTATACAGGCAGTTTGGTTACCTCTTCAGAAATGCCCCTGGGAGAAATGTGCTACTGTTATATCCATTTTAAAGTTCAGCAAAGTCACTTGCCCAAGGTCAGCCTGGTAATAAGTTGTGGAGCTGAGACTGAACCCAGCATCTATGTTCCTAACCACTACACTATACTGCCTCTTAACTCTTAGTATCCTAGTTTAAAACACAATATAAAACACTCGTTTATAGGCAGAATACTTTTTAAACCACAGAATTACAAATATGAAGTTTACAAATGGGAACTTGTAACAATTACTAAGTACAATGATAGCTAAGATTTATGAGCATGTGCTATATATACAAGGCATGTTATAAATATTAATTTCAACAATCAACACGCTTGTTATTATCTGCACTTAAGAGATAAAAGAACATGGGAGAGTTTGAGAACTTGTTCTAGGATACAAAGAAAAACCACAAAGCTGAGATTCAAACTCAAATCTGTTTACAAATTATTTAAGTTGATGTACTGTTTCAGTATCAATGTCAAGAATGTTTATTATGCTAATAATTTTTATTGCAATACTCATGACTAAAGGAATTCATTTTTAATACAAAACCATCGGATTGAGATTCACATTTGAATTCTACCTATAGGAATACTTCTTTTAATGAAAATAGGTTGAAATGATATTCTGTCTAGAAATGTTATCATCAGTTAAAAATGCCTAAATACCACACCAACAAAATCACATCAAATGTAGAAAACATGCATAGTACTTGATAAATATTGAATTGCTTTCATGAGTTTCAGGGAAGACTGGAGAATAAAATGTTGGGTTCCAATGAGAGAGACCTGACCTGTATTCAGTAGGGAAAACTGTGAAGTGGCTCTCCAGGAAGAGGATTTATTGGTACAGCTGAGCAGGCATAGGTTCCTGGTCACAGGAGAATTCTGTGAGAGAGCAACCCAATTTCTGTTGCCCCAGCAGTGCCTGGGGATAGAACTTTTGTCTTCCTCGGAAGGGGAAGAGGATGGCAGACAGTGTTCACAGACTATACATGTTTTTTATGTAAATACACCTACAACGATGTTTACTGCAGCTTTGTTTATATAACATTGAAACACTTAAAACTGGTACATTTTTCTTAGGAAAAAAAAATGGGCCCCTTATTCTGACTTAAATATTTCTTCTCTTCCACTCTCACTTACTTTATACATATCTCCATTAGAGTCATTGAGAGAAAGAGTAAGCATGAGTGGGAGGGAGGGGCAGAGAGAGAGGGAGACAGAATCCCGAGCAGGCTCTGCACTGTCAGTGCAGAGTCTGATGTGGGGCTTGAACCCACCAAACTATGAGATTGTGACCTGAGCTGCAATCAAGAGCTGGACCCTCAACCAAAGGAGCCACCCAGGCATCCCCAAATCCCATTAAAATATTTTTCTTTTGTTTATTTTGAGAGTGAGTGTATGGGGGAGAGGGGTGAGGGTCGGTGGGAGGAGAGAGCGAGAGAACCCCAAGAAGGCTCAACACTGTGAGCATGAAGCCCAACATGGGGCTTGGACCCATGAACCATGAGATCATGACCTGAGGCGAAATCAATCAAGAATCGGATGCTTAACCAACTGAGCCAGCTAGGCACCCCCACCCCTGCAAAAGCCCATTTTATAGTAATTATTATTTATTTTTAATTGAAGCATAGTTGACATATAATACAATATTAATTTTAGGTATATGACATAGTGACCCTACAATCATATACATTACAAAATGCTCACCATGATTAGTTACAAAAGTCACCAAAGTTGTTATAATTTGATTGACTATATTATTCCCTATGCTGTACTTTTGATCGCTGTGTGTACTTCTTAATCCCCTTCACCTATTTTGTCTATCTTCTAACCCCCATTCCCTCTGTCAATCATCAGTTCTCTGTATTTAGGAATCTATTGTTGTTTGTTCATTTGTTTTGTTTTTAGAGATTCCATATATGAGATCATATATTTGACTTATTTCACTTAGCATAATGCCATCAAAATGCATCTATGTTGTCACAAATGGCAAGATTTCCTTCTTTTTCATGGATAAAAAGTATCCCATTGTATGTATATACATATTTTTAAAATCCATTGATCCATCAATGTACACATATTGTTCTCCTATGTTGGCTCTTGACTATCATAAATAATGCTACCATAAGCATGGGGGTTAGTACTTTTTTTGATTTTGTGTTTTTACTTCCTTTGAATAAATACCCAGAAGTGGAATAACTGGATTATGTAGTTATTTCTATTTCTAATATTTTGAGGAACCTCCATTCTTGTATTTTGCATAATGGTTTCACCAATGTACATTCCAACAAGGAGTGCACAATCGTTCCCTTTTCTCCACATCCTCACCAACACTTCTTCTTTTTCATACTGGCCATTCTCACTGGTGTGAGGTGATGATTCCCTGTGGTTTTGATTTGCACAGGGCTCGGCGCTGGCACACAGAGCCTGCTTGGGGTTCTCTCCTCCTCTCTCTGTCCCTCCCCCACTTATGCTGTATCTCAAAATAAATCAATACACTTAAAAAATAAAATAAAATGGGCTTTGGGAGAACATGCTGTGGTGGTGATTAAGAACATGGGTTTGGAAGCACATCTGAACTGAAATCCCAGTTGCCATTTACTAGCTTCCTAACTTAAATCTCTTCACCTCTTAAGTTTGAGCTTCCTCTTCTATAAAATGGGATCATATTCCTAATTCTTAAGTAGTGAAGATTAAATAAGGTAGTTGGTAAAATAATAGAAAATATGTATATATTGTGTTCTGCCTCTGGGTCCTGGCACACAGTTCCTGAAACTCTTATAATTTCCTAAGTGATAAGAACACTAGGAACATCTTTTGTTGTAATATTTGATCTTTGATCCAGGTTCCTGACACATAGCTCCTAACCCCTTGGTATTTGACTCTAAGTTATAGGAGTGTCTTTTGTTCTAACGAGATGACTCTTGGTGGGCTCCTGGATGGCTTCAGGATAGGGGGTGTTTGCCACAGAAAGACCACACCATGATTAGGAGCTTGGAACTTTCAGCTCCACCTCCTAACCTTTAGGATAGGATCGTGACTGATCATGCCTGTGTGATGAAACCTTCACAAAAGTCCCAAAAGTACAGGCTTCATAGAACTTCTGAGTTGCTGAACACATGGAAGTACTAGGAAAATGGCATGTCTGGTGAGGGAATGGAGGTTTTGTGACCTTCCTCTATAGTTTGCATTATGCATCTCTTTCACCTGGATGTTCATTATTATCCTTTATTGTATTTTTTATAATAAACTGGTCAATGTGCATTTTGTTAACTGTCTTGGCAAACTATAGAACCCAAGGAGAGGGTTGTTGAAACCCTGATGTATGGCCAGTCACAGGTATAGATGAACCTGGGATTTGTGACTGGCAGCTGAAGTGGGAGTTTGGGAGAGTCTTGCGGGAGTGAGGCCTTAGCCTGTGGGATGTGACACTACCTGCAAGTAGATTGTGTAGGATATCCTACTAGTCTCAGAAAACTACTTGATGTGTGGAAAACCCACACATCTGGTATCAGTAATGTTCTGTGTGGTAGCATTGTGAGAGTAAAGGAGAAACCCAGGGAATTGTTTTTCTTTATACAGTTGTAGATGCATATCAACCCAATACTTAATGCATAGTAAGAACAGTGTAAATTTTAGCAATTTATTCTATGTACAGAATGCTTGAATTTTGAATTCAATAATAGGCTTTGGAATTAAAGTTTCAGGTCATTAACTTTTCAGTCTGGGCTCATAAAAATACTCTGTTTCTGAACAGACAGAATCTTTTTCTTGATACTCATTTTTAATTTAATTTGGTAATAGCAGTTATTAGAGGTTCTTTAAATGTCTTTACTTTGACATTTAATCTTCAAAAGTCTTTAATTGCTAAGTGTTCTACAAAGAAAAAAAAAGTATCAATTGACTACTTGAAATGCATTTCAAAATTTTCTCTAGAGAATATTTTACTCTAATTGTAGTTTTCACTAGTACTTTAAAGATAAACACAATCTTTTCTTTAATAAACATGAAAATAGAAGGAATGTGGAATTGTATTTTATTGGCCAGTTTATGGGTTTAGGATTTTTTTTTTTTTAAGGCAATAAATTTGGCATTAGCAAAGAATGAGTTTTCCAAATTAGTAAATTGTCTAGTGTAAATGAGTTCTTCTCATTTAAGTGCTAAGACTATGTTTCAAGCCTTTTTAAAATGAAATCTTGCTAAAATTTATTATTTGCACATCTTATATAGAACATTCTGAAGAGAAAGTAACATTTTATTGATGGTTGAATGTCATCAGGGTAAACATTAATGTATATGTCTATGATAATACCCTTAGAGACATCTGAAATGAGGAGAGCTCTTTAACACTACACTAAGTAACCTCAGCCTTCTCCATTTTAAAAACGTATTTTCTGGTTATGCGTGGTTTGTTTTTGTTCCTTCCTTCCACTGCTAATAAGCTATTGGGGGCTACTTCTTTTGTCAGCATTTGCCCAAAGTAGCCATCCTTTCCTTCTTTCTTATTTGCTATCCCATTTTGCTCTTGGATACCAAATTGTGACCTTTGGCTTTGTGGTACCTGTTCCTGACTATCCAGGGAAACTTAGAGCATCTTACTCTTGACTCTTACAGGTTATTTGCCCATGCCAGGTAAATGGATAATGTTTCACTTTCCCGTTTTGTCTGCTTCAGATATTTTTGTTTTTCTGCATTTTCTTATGTTGATGCTTTTTTTTCTATAGGATCATACAAAAGTGCACTTGATTTTAAGTGTACTTTTTTAGTTATCACACTTCATTTCATTTACTTAATTCACTTAGCAAAACTAGTTACTTTAGTTTGTAATCTTAATACTGATTTGTTTTGCTTTTGGGTAAAATTATGTAGTGTGGATTTTTAGAGTTTGCAGGAAACAGAGAAAACCTCTGGAATTATCTTGAGGTGGATGTTTAACGTGAACATATGTGAAGATCATAGGGAACAGTAGAAACAATCAGATCTCATGAAGAACTGGGTCATTCTACAAACAAATGCACTGGCAAGTCAGGTCTAAAGGAGAAGTGGAATGTTGTTTAGAAAATAGTACCTAGTTTTGATGAACATGTAATCTACTTATCTCTTGAGAACCAAATGTCCCTTGTTCTGTACTTCACTGTGGTGTCATTGTGATCATATCACCATCTTCTTTCCTTCTGCTACTCATACCTGTATCCACCTCAGTCACTTTCTACCTCCTACCATGGTTTCTACTTATTTTATTCTCTCTGGGTATGTCTTTTGCCCTTCTGTTGGCTGAATAATGGTGTTTATTGTTCATTTTGGCATTTAGACTTCCCAAACAAGATTATTTTATTGTTTTGGCCAGCCAGCATCCAGTATGGGAAGCACCTGTTCAAGAAAACACTTTAATCTTGGATAAAAGATGGTTGCCTCTGAGATGCCCACCCTTGATTTTTTTTTTTAGCATAGGTCAGAGGAATGGAGTTTTACAGTACACAATTTGCCTACTTGTGTATATGGAACCTCTTATGAATACTGAACCATCACTAATTTACTGATTATAAGTTGAAGTTCTAGGCTTTTTAGGCATGTTTATTGATAGTAAGCAAAGGAATTCCAGATTCTGCCTAGGATGAAGAAAGCTGGAAATAATGTCACTCCAAATGTAACAAGAAAAGGCTGGGTAATTTGTAGAATCATTACTTTTAAAAAATTCATCAGAGAGCTGAGGTTACAAGGAAACCAACTAGCTTGAAATCTGAGGAAAACCAGGTGTCACCAAGGAGATGGGCTAGGAGAACTGTTCCATCTGAGCATAGAAAGAAGAAAGAACTGCATAATTGAGAATTCAACTAACAAATTGCCAAAAGCCTAGTGTGGGACAGCAAGTATAGAATTCTTTGGATTTACACATTTTCTTATGATCTTTGACCAGTTCCTAGCAAAAAAGACCAGGAGAAAGGGAGCTGCTCTGATGGTACCGAGTTTTAGGAAGGAAGTGTCTTCCTCTGTGGAAAAATCAGAATGTCCTTCTTGGATTTTTTCCTGTAAGTGTCAAAAGTCTTAAACCGTTGGGAGAGAGCATTAAATCTTAGCATCCCAACAGCTCAGAAGACGACCTGTTGCAGATGAGGCGAAAAAAAATTAAAATTTTTAAAAACACCATCTCTGTGCCTGGAGGAGAAATTAAATCATCCTGGGCCTAGACTATTACAAATTTTCTAGAGGAAGGGCAGTATCACTAAAAAGTCCCAAACCCTGAAACCCAAGAACACATGGCCCAGGACTGAGGCTGAGCCAAGAGTCTGAACCCCTCATCCGTGCAACACCCCCCACCCCCCAATCAGGCTGGGAAGCACCAAGTAAGTGACAACAGCAGTCTACCACTAGAGAAGGAATAAGAGCATAGAGAGATTCTCTCTGAGAGGCAGAGGTACAGTGAAAGCCCAAAGCTTAGGGCAAATTAGCAGAGTTGGGGAAAATCTTCCATCAACTCAGCCTCCACCAGAGTGTAACTTAACACTAGGGGAATTTGAAGCGAGGGATGCACTGAGGGTAACCATAACAACAAAACTCAAGGTTAGATCAGCCTTTTTACAACCCTCCTGTCATAACCACCCACACTAATGACCCAGCAGAAGTATGTCCACTCCCAGGCATAAATACTATTTAGCTCAGTCTCTACTGCTCTCACAACCAGTATTCAATCAAAAATTGTAAGGCACAAAAAAATGAAGAAAGTAAAAACATCCCACTGTCAAGAAACCAAGCAGACCAGGTAACCAGATTCAGATGATCTATATTTTGGAACTACAAGACAAGGAACTTAAAATAACTATGGGATTTTAAAGAGTTTAATGGAAGAGATGGGTTATGTACATAAATAAATGCAGAATTAGAGCAGAGAGAAACTGCAAAGGGTGAAAAAAAAAATCCTAGGGGAAAAAAACACAGCAAGAGAAAAAGGCTTCAATAAACTCATCAGTATACTCTATGGAAAAAGAATTAGTGACCTTGAAAATAGGTTATTAAAAATTAGTAGAACCTAAACCAAAGTGGGGGATGGGGCAGGGATTAAAAACAAAAAACTGAGCATCTAAATGCTGTCAGGCAATATTAAACAGTCTAACGCACATCTGATTGGAATCCTAGAAGAGATATGGAACATTCACCAAAATAGACCATATTCTGTCCTATAACCAACACATTTAAAAAATAAGAATCATAAACACAATGTTCTCTGAGCATAACAGAATTAAATTAGATATTAGTAGGGGCACTTGGGTGGCTCAGTTGCTTAAGCATCTGACTCTTGATTTTCACTCAGATCACAATCTCTCAGTTCATGAGTTCAAGCCCCACATCAGACTCTGTACTGACAGTGCAGGGCATGCTTGAGATTCTCTTTCCTTCTCTCTCAGCCCTTCCCCACTCACACATGCTCTCTCAAAATAAATAAACATTTAAAAAAATTAGATATTAGTAAAAAAGAAAAATTTGGAAAATCCACAAATAATCTGGAAATTAAACAACATGTTTCTGAATAACCCATGAGTCATAGTGGACCTCACAAAGGAGATTAGGAAATTTTGTACTGAATGAAAATGAAGCATAGTGCATGTGAGATGCAACTAAAACAATGTTTAGAGGGAATTTTATAGCATTACAGGTTATATTAGAAAAGAAAAAATGTCTCAATAGTTTAAGGTTCCACCTTAAACTAGGAAAAGAAGAGCAAACAAAATCTAAAGGAGATAGGCAGTACAAAATTTATAAAGGTTAAGAGCAGAAATCAGTGAAACTGAAAATAATTAAGAAAAGCAATGAAACCAAAAGCTGGTCCTTTGAGAAGATCAAGGTAAGTCTCTTGCCAGAATAACCCAAGGAAAAAGAAGACAGAAATTACCAATATCAGGAATAAAAATGTATATAAAGGTCTAAGACACTAAGTTGTAATAATGAAGTAGTATGAGCAACTCTTTCATATATTTGATAATTTAAGTTAAATTCCTTGAAAGACAGGCATTACATTTCACTCAAGGAGAAATAGATAACCTCAGTAGTCCTGTATCTGTTAACAGGATTGAATTTATTGTTAAAAACCTTCCAACAAAGAAATCTCCAGACCTAGAATGCTTCACTGGTGTGTTTTACCAAAGAAACAATATCAAACTGTTCCAGGAAACAAAAGAAAGGAACAACTCTCAACTTATTTTATGAGGCCAGCATTACTCTGAGAGCCAAAGATATGACAAGAAAAGAGAAACTATTATTCCTGATGAATGTAATGCAAAAAATCTCAGTAAAATATTAGTAAATCAAATCCAGTAATAAGTAAAAAGGATAATACATCATGACCAAATATAGTGTATCTTGGGAATTCAGGGCTGATTCAGCATTCAAATTATCAATCAGTGAAATTCAGCATTACCAACAGACCGAAGAAAAATATTTTAGCCTCCATTTATGATAAAAATGCTTGGCAAACTAGAAATTAAAGGCAACTGCCTCCCTGAGGAACCTAGAATTAACACTGTACTTTATGGTAAAAGACCAAATGCTCCTCTCCACTAAGACTGCTAACAGGAAAGGGTATTTGCCCTCATTACTCCTAGTCAGTACCATGCTAGAAATCCAAGCTATTGAAGTAAGGCAAGAAAAAGTAGGAAAAAGCATACAATGGAATATTACTCAGCGATCAAAAAGAACTGAAATCTTGCCATCTGCAACAATGTGGATGGAACTGAGTATATTATGCTAAGTGAAATAAGTCAATCAGAGAAAGACAAATATATGATTTCACTCATATGTGGAATTTAAGAAACAAAACAAATGAACACAGGGGAAGGGAAGAAAAAATAAAAGAGAGGAAGGCAAACCATAAGAGACTCCTAAATACAGAAAACAAACTGAGGTTGCTAGAGGAATACTGAGTAGGGAGGATGGGCTAAATGGGTGATGGGCATTAGGGAAGGTACTTGGGATGAGCACTGGGTGTTGTATGTAAGTGATGGATCACTAAATTTTTCTCCTGATACAATTATTACACTATATGTTAACTAAATTAGATTTAAATAAAATATTGAAAAGCATGAATAATTATCAAGAGATTCTAATACTATCATGAGAAAGTGAAACCAGACATTTTTAGATGTTATCCTAAATCACTGTTTATACACAATTCCTTTAGCTACTCTTAGTTTGCAACCTTTGAATACAATTATAAGCCTATTTTCCTATCATGGCCACTGACCAACTGAGGAGGGATCAAACATCTTTTAGTGGCATTTTTTTTTTTTTTTTTTTTAGTGGCATGATCTACTTACCTTGGGGAATACTAGGCAGGCTGGAATTTATTAAGTAAAATGAATATTATACAATCTCTTACTACACAGAGAAGAATTCTAAATTATTTACTTCATCTAAAGGGTATGTTTTGTCTTACAGTATACTATTATTTGCAGTTAGTATCATCAGACTAGTTAATCTTGATTTTAAAACTTCCAGGGGCGCCTGGGTGGCGCAGTCGGTTAAGCGTCCGACTTCAGCCAGGTCACGATCTCGCGGTCCGTGAGTTCGAGCCCCGCGTCGGGCTCTGGGCTGATGGCTCAGAGCCTGGAGCCTGTTTCCGATTCTGTGTCTCCCTCTCTCTCTGTCCCTCCCCCGTTCATGCTCTGTCTCTCTCTGTCCCAAAAATAAATAAACATTGAAAAAAAAAAAAAAAAAAAAACTTCCAGAAACTTGGTTTTGAGTATATTTAAAGCATCCAAAGCTTATTTCAAGAATAACTTGTTCACTTTTTATGGGCAGATCTACAAACTACTGAAATATGTGCATTATAGGAAAGTATAAAATTGAAAGTGATGGGCCTACAGTTAGAATTATAGATAAAATATAATTTATTTGACAATACAATGACAAACAGAATAATGAATTTTGCATTTCTTATTTTTGAAATGGTGCAAGATTTTAGAAATTTGTCTCTAAATTAAATATGCTAGATTAACAGTCAGGTTTTTTTTAATAGCTATTCACAAATTTCTCAGGCATAAAATTGTTTAAAGGCTTTATGATCTCCATAAAGATCACTCTAAAGTTGCCGTGTTTTCCCCATTAATGTTGCTCATTTCATTTGTTTAATTTGGGATGACTATAATATTTAAGGCAGAATGTATAGAAGATGCCTAGAATGGTAATAAAGGATATTTGCATTTACTAAGGTCTTTCTAAGTGCCAACCCCTGTGTAGGTGGCTTGAAATGCATTTTACTCATTATAATAATTGTGAAATAAGTACTATTATTATCATCATATTTATAGAATAAGATAGGGGCTAAGTATCTTACCCAGAGTCATCTCAAAGAACATAAAAGGAAATGAGGTAATTTCTACAGGAAAGGTATAAATTATTGATGCATCATTTCTTTTTATTAACACTGGAGAAAGTTCTCTTTGAATATGGCATACAGTACAGCATAGCTCGTTTTGTGCTTCACAGATGCAGCTTTTTTTGTTTTTACAACGCAAAGTTTGTGGCAACCCTGTGCTGAGCAAGTCTATTGGCGCCATTTTTCCAACAGCATTTGCTCAGTGTCTCTTAGTCACATTTTGGTAATTCTTAACAATATGTCAAACTTTTTTATTATTACTGTATTTGTTATCATCATCTGTGATTGGTGATCTTTGATGTTAACTATTGTAATTGTTCTGGGGGTGCCACAAACCCCACCCATACAAGATGAACTTAATTAATAGGAAGGCATCTTAAAGGCTGAGAAAGGCCAAAAGCTAGGCCTCTTGCCCCAAATGGTTAGCCAAGTTGTGAATGCAAAGGAAAAGTTCTTGAAGGAAATTAAAAGTGGTACTCAAGTGAACATACCAGTGATAAGAAAGCAAAGCAACCTTAACTGATAGAAAGTTTTAGTGGTATGGATAGAAGATGAAACCGGCCTCAGCATTCCCTGAAGCCAAAGCCTAGGGAGACTCTTAACTCTCTGCAATTCTTTGAAGGCTGAGAGAGGTAAAGAAGCTGTAGAAGAAAAGTCTGAAGGTAGCAGAGCTTGGTTCATGAGGTTGTTTCATAGGTACCTTAGTCATCTGTGTGTTTTCTTTAGAAAAATGTCTGTTCAGATCCTCTGCCCAGTTTTTAAAACATTAGTTTTTTGGTGTTGGGTTCTAGGAGCTCTTTATATATTTTGGATATCAATCCCTTATTGGATATATCATTTACAAATATCTTCTCCAACTCAGTAAGTGACCTTTCATTTCGCTGATGATTTCCTTTGCCATGCAAAAGATTTTTAGTTTGATGTACTCCCAATTGTTTACTTTTGCTATTGTTTCTCTTGCCTGAGGAGACAGATTGAGAAAAATATTGCTAAGGCTGATACATAAGTCTTTACTGCCTATGTTTTCTTTTGGGAGTTAAATGGCTTCAGATCTTATATTTACATGTTTAATTCATTTTGAGTTTTTTATGTATGGTGTAAAAAAAATGGTCTAGTTTCATTCTTTTACAATGTAGTTTTTCCAGCACCATTTATTAATTTTCCCCATTGTATAGAGAATATACATATTCCCTATTTGTCATATAATTTGTCATGTATTAATTGACAAGATCAGCTTGGGTTTATTTCTGGACTCTCTATTCTGTTCTACTAATTTATGTATCTATTTTTGTGCCAGTACCATACTGTTTTGATTACTATGGCTTTGTGTAGTATAGTTTGAAATCTGGGATTGTGACACCTCTAGCTTTGTTCTTTCTCAAGAATACCTGGGCTATTAGTAGTATTTTGTGAATCATACAAATTTCAGGATTTTTTTGTTCTAGTTCTGTAAGAAAAATGCTATTGGTACTTTGATAGGCATTTCACTGAATATCTAGATTACTTTGAGTATTATGGACATTTTAACAATCTAAATTCTTCCAATCTATAAGCATGGTGTATATTTCCATTTCTTTGTGTTTTCTTCAATTTCTTTCATCAGTGTTCTATAGTTTTTAGAGTACAGGTCTTTCACCTCTTTAGTTACATTTATTCCTAGGTATTTTATTATTTTGGTGACAGTTTTACCTTTTTTTTTTAATTGAAGTACAGTTTAACATCTAATGTTCTATTAGCTTGAGGTGAACAACATAGTGACTTAACAAGTCTTTATGTTATGCTATGTCTACCACAAGTGTGGCTACCATCTGTCACCATACAGTGTTATTACAATAGCATGGACTATATTCCTTATACCTGTACCTTCCATCCCCATGATTTATTCTTTTCATAACTAGACCTGTTTCTTCCACTCCCTTTCACCTATTTTGGCCACCCCTCCCCTTTTCACCAGTTTGTTCTCTGTATTTACAGATCTTATTTTGCTTTTTACTTATTATATATTATATATTCTACATATAAACGAAATCGTATGGTATTTGTTTTTCTCTGTCTGACTTACTTCACATACCCTCTACCAATGTCCATCCACATTGTCAAAAAATGGCAAAATTTCATCCTTTTTCTAAGATTTTTTTAAGTTTATTTAGTGAAAGAGCAAGCAAGGGAGTGGTGGCAGAGAGAAGGGGAGAGTGAGAATCCCAAGCAGGCTCCACACTGTCAGTGCAGAGCCTGATGCAGGACTTGAATTCACGAACCATGAAATCATGACCTGAGACAAGGTTGGATGCTCAACTGAGCCACCTAGGCACCTTTTTAAAAATTTTTGTTATTTTAGAGAGAGACCACAAGTGGGGAAAGAGGGGAAAAGGGAGAGGAAGAGAATCTTAAGCAGACTACATGTTCAGCACGAAGTTCAATTTCACAATCTTGGAATCATGACCTGAGCCGAAATCAAGAGGTGGACGCTCAACCAACTGAGCCACTCAGGTACCCCCAAGATTTCAAGATTTCACCCTTTTTTATAGCTGAGAAATATTCCAGTGTGTGTGTGTGTGTGTGTGTGTGTGTGTGTGTGTGTGTGTATTCACATACCACATCTTCTTTGTCCATTCTTCTATCGATGGACACTTGGGTTGCTTTCGTATCTTGGCTATTGTAAAAAATAATGCAATAAACATAGCGGTGCATTTATCTTTTTGAATTAGTGTTTTTGCTTTCTCTGGGTAAATATCAGTAGTGGAATTACTAACTTTTACTTCTTCCTTATCAATTTGGATGACTTTTTTCTTTCTTTTTCTTGTCTGACTGCTGCAGCTAGAATTCTCAGTACTATGCTGAATAAAAGTGGCAAGAGTGGGCATCCTTGTCTTATTCCTGATCTTAAAGGAAAATTTTCAGTTTGAGTATGTTAGCTGTGACCCTGTCATATATGACATTTACTCTGTTATGTTCCCTCTATACCTAACTTCATTGAAATTTTTTATCATGAATGGATGCTAAATTTTGTCAACAGCTTTTTCTGCATCTATTAAGATGATCTTAGCATTCTTATTCTTCATTTTGTTGATATGGTTTATCTCATGTTGACAGATTTGTAGATAATAAGCCATTCTTGCATTTCTGGAATAAATCCCACTTGATCATGGTGAATGATCGATCCTTTTAAGGTATTGTTCAATTTGATTTGCTAATATTTTGTTGAGGATTTTTGCATCTATATTCATCAGAGATATTGGTCTAATTTTCTTTAAGTGTCGTTGCCTGGTTTTGGTATCAGGGTAATGTTAGCCTTATGGAATGAAATTTGTAAACATTCCTTCCTCTTCTATAATTTGGAAGTTTGCGAAGAGTAGGTATTACTTTTTCTTTAAATTTTTGGTAGATTTTACCTTTTGAAGCCATCCATTCCTGGACTTTGGTTTTTTTGGGAGTTTTTTGGTTACTGATTCAATTTCACTACTAGTTATTAGTCTGTTCATTTTTTTCTTTCTGATTCAATCTTGGAAGATTGTATATTTCTAAGAATTTACCCATTTGCTAGGTTATTCAATTTGTTGGCAAATAATTTTTTGCCATCGTCTCAGTCCTTTCTATCTCTGTGGTGTCAGTTTTAACTTCTCTTAAATTTCAGATTATTTGAGTCCTCTTTTTTTTCTTGATGATTTTGGCTAAAGGTTTATCAATTTTATCTTTTCAAAGAACGAGCTTTTTGTTTCATTGGTCTTTTTTTAATTCTCTATTTTACTTGTTTCTGCTCTATTCTTTATTACTTTCCTTCTACTAACTTTGGGCTTTTTCTTTTTCTTGTTCTTTTAGTTGTAAGGTGAGATTGTTTGATATTTTTCTTGTTTCTTGAGATAGGCCTGTATCACTATAAACATCTCCCTTAGAAAGGCTTTTCCTGCATCCCAAAGATTTTGAACCACTGTGTTTCTATTTTCATTTCACACAAAGTACTTATTAATTCAAAGGGGAAGATGATAACTTGGGAGCAGGGAAACCAGGTGAATACCACCCAATTAAATTTCATGCCATAATAGTACGGAAAATTGCCATGAAGTTCTCCTTCATGTTAGACTCTAAAAAGGAAATGTCATTTATGTGGTATTCCTGGCACAAATGTAGCCAGTGAATCTGATCTTGAGGAAATATTGGAGACAGTCCATAAAAGGTACAAAATAAAGTCAACAACATAAAGACTGGGTGGGTAACTGGATGTTCCAAATTAAAGGAAACTATAAGAGACATCACAACTAAGTGCAATAGGTTTCCAAATCAGGGAAAAAAAATTGCTATGAACTATGTTAGATAAAAGTATTATATCAAAGTTAAATTTCCTGACTTGTATTGTGCTTATATAAGAAAATGCCTTCATCTTTAGTGCACATGTGAGACATTAGGGATGAAGGGACATGGCATGTGCAACTGTTCCTAAATATTTTAGCAAAACGGAGGTAGAAAAACAAAGAAAAAATAAATGTGACAAAATGTTAATAAGTGCTAAAATCTAAGTGAAGGATATTTTTATGGGCTAAGCTGTATCCCTCCCAAAGTCATATGTTTAAGTCCTAACCCCACAGTACCTCAGAATGTGATGTATTTGGAGACAGAACCTTTAAAAGGGTAGTTAAACTGAGTCATTAGGGTGCGTCTTAATCCAATATGACTGGTGTTATAAGACATTAGGAAACAAACACATGCAGGGGGAGGACCATGTGAAGACTAAGGAAGACAGCTATCTACAAGCCAAGGAAAGAGGCTTCAGAACAATCTAAACACACTAACACCAAGATCTCGGACTTCTAGCCTCCAGAATTGAGACTATAAATTTCCATTGTTTAAGTCACCCAGTCTGTGGTACTTTGTTATGGCGGCCATAGTAGCAAAACTGTATAGCTTAAATTTTTTTGCACTATATCAAATTTGACCAAGTATTAGAAATTGATACCCCAGGGAATGTAAGAATATAAAGGGATCCTGAGACCAAAAAGCTTGAGAACCATAGGCTTAGATACTTTTTATCTAAATAGTATTTCCTTTCTAAATGTATTTCTAAATACATTCTTTCTAAATGTATTTCCTTCCTCTGAACTTCTGATCTCATCCTTAATATCTTTTGGAAAGAATTAGTGTATCAGATACATGCCTTTTGTACTAGCTTTCATAATGACATTAACTTAAAAGAATTATTTCCTCTTTGCAACTCCTCTGCTTCAAGTCTTGATGGCTTTATTTATCTATAAGTTGCAAATACTTTTTTCAGCTATTTTAATTTTCTGTTTTAAGCAGTATATGATGAATACCATCTCAACTGATCTTAGAAACTCACTGTAATTTAATTTTTAAAAATATCCTATCACCTTTTGATTGCTCAAGCCTGTTTAATTTGATCACTACAGATTACTACAAACCACATATGTAATTTTCAATTTTCTAGTAGTCACATTAAAAATAAAAACAGGAAAAAGGAGTCTTAGTAATATATTTATTTAACCAAACATATAAAAACTATTATCTCATAAAAATTCATATAAAAGTGTTAACGTATTTTATATTTTTTATTCTAAGACTGCAAAATCTGGTTGTGTATTTCACACTCATAGTACATCTCAATTCAGACAAGCTACAATTTCAAATGCTCAATAACTACTAGGTGGCCAGGGGCTAATATTTTGTATAGTACAGATCTAGAGAGAAGCAAAAATAACTCATCAACTGTATTTGAATTCTGACTTGAGTTTTACTCAAGTGGCCACATCTTATTACTTTCCTTTCTCAAATTTAAAATTTAGTATTTCTCTTTTATTGTGCTGCTGCATATATTCATTCACTATTTTATTTTCAAAATGCTAAATTCTAACCCTGATTCCCATTTCTTTCAGGGAACTTCTATTTTGAAAAATCGGTCATTTACAATATAGAGTTCTGACCTTTTTCTTACAGTATTGTTTCCTAAAACTATAAGGACATATACTGACCTTTCCATGTACAGCCAAAGTCATGAAAAATGAAATCAAGAGAGAACTTGGAGTAAACACTGCAGAAAGAAGTACAAATTGTTGATAAAGTACTATTTGATTCCTAGAATGGATGTAGCAGTGAACATCTGAAATATTATAGCCTCCTTTGTTTCCTTCTTCCAATGACAAGCCAACTGGTACCCCCCTGGGTACACCAAGAAACTACACATTTGACCAGCTACCACCATAAGGGCATTGCACTAACAGAATGAAACCTAACCCAAGTCTTTCTGTGAAAAAGGCTTATTTGCTTGGCCTGGAACCTCAGCCCCAGACTTTTAATTTAATATACAGGGGCTTACTGAGATACTCTTGGAGACAGAGACCAACGGGCATTATTGCACTATCCCTCTGCATTCTTCCAGAGTGCCAGGATCCCCCGGAAAGATACTTGTACATTTTCTTGGCACCCTGATTTTCATGGCTGCCACCCAGGGGACACCTCTAGTTTACCTGGTTCTGGCAGACAGTGGGACTTCTGGTTATGACTATATATTTTGCATACCTTAAAAGCTGTTGCCTGAGGCTTCCAATCAGTCTGAATGTAGGTGCTGACTGAGATCCTCCCCTTAGGGACACTGACAGTTCTTGGTACACCCCTAAATGCTAGGAGCCACTAAAAGTAAAATAGGCTGCTTGGAATATCAAAAAGTTTGAGAGAAAACCAAGAGGTAGGGAAGAGCTGAACAATAAGGTTCACTTCGTACAAGAGACCATTCCTTCAAGACCTGGAAAGTTGGCTGTTTTACCTAAGGCAGAGAAACCAATACAGAGTGAGGAAAATGAAGAAACAGGAATATGTTGCAAAGAGGGAAGAACAAGATAAGACCTCAGAAAGAGATCTTAATGAAATGGAGGTAAGTGGTTTGTTTACCCAATGAAGATCAAAACAGCAGTCATAAAGATATTCACTAAGCATAGAAGTATGGATAAACAAAGGGAAAACCTGGGGAAGGAAGGGAAGGTTCAGGAAGCCCAGAAGGTTGGGCTCCAGAAAGTTTGAAGTAATATCAGCTCAAAAAGACCTACACCAAGACATGTCATGTTTAAAATGTCAAAAGTTAAAGACAAGGATAGAATCTTGAAAGCAGGAAAAGAAAAACAACTTGTTATGTATAAGGGACCGCCACCACCCCACCACAACTATCAGCAGTTTTTTTCAGCAGAAACTTTGCAGGCCAGAAAGCTGTAGCATGATACACTCAAAGTGCTGAAGGAAAAAACACTTCCAACCAAGAATACTCTACCTGGCAAAGATATCATTCAGAATGGCAGGAGAAACAGTTTTCCAGAGAAGCAAAAGGTGAAGGAATTCATCAGTCCTAGACTGGCCCTATAAGAAATGTCAAGGGACTTCTTTAAGCTGAACAAAAAGGATGGCAAATAGTAACAGAAAACCGTATGGAAATATAAACCTCACTGGTAAAGGTAAATGCACAATAACTTTCAAAATCTAATGTGAAGATAGCAAGTTAATTACCTAGAAAGGTAGCATAAAAGTTAAATGGCAAACGTTGCAAAAACGCAACTACAGTAATTTATTATGGGATACACAAGATAAAAAAATATAAATTGTGACATCAAAAACATAAAATGTTTCAGGGAGTAAAAATGTATAGCTTTAAAATGCATTCAGACTTAAGCTGTTATCAACATAAAACAAATGGTTATAAATCTAAGCTTTTATTTTTTTTTAAAAAAAATTTTTTTTTCAACGTTTATTTATTTTTGGGATAGAGAGAGACAGAGCATGAACGGGGAAGGGGCAGAGAGAGAGGGAGACACAGAATCGGAAACAGGCTCCAGGCTCCGAGCCATCAGCCAGAGCCTGACGCGGGGCTCGAACTCAAGGACTGCGAGATCGTGACCTGGTTGAAGTCGGACGCTTAACCGACTGCACCACCCAGGCGCCCCAAAATCTAAGCTTTTAAATATAAACCTCATTGGGGCACCTGGGTGGCTCAGTTGGTTAGGTGTCTGACTCTTGATTTTGGCTCAGGTCATGATCTCAGCACACAGCCTCTCCTTGGGATTCTCTCTCTGCCCCTCCCCTGCTCATGCACATGCTCTCTCCCTCTCAAAATAAATAAATAAACTGAAAAAAAAAATAAATGTAAACCTCATGATAACCATTAAGCAAAAACCTACAGTAGATACATAAAAGATAAAGGAGTTTAAGCATACCACTATAGAAAATCATCAGATCACAAAGGAAGACAGAGAAGGAACAGAAAAACTACAAAACAGCCAGAAAATTAAGTAGCAAAATGGCAATAAGTACACACCTATCGATAATTAATCTGAATGTAAATAGATTAAATTCTCAATACATAGAGTGACTGAAAGAAAAAAAATAAGACCCATCTATATGCTGCCTAGAAGAGACTCCCTTCAGAAGTAAAGACACACAAAGTTGAAAGTGAAGAGACCGCAAAAGATATTCCATTCAGTGGAAACCAAAAGAAAGCTGGGGTAAGCTATACTTACATCAGACAACAGACTTGAAGGCAAAGAATGTAATAAGAGGCAAATCATTAAATAATGATAAAAAGGTCACTCTAACAAGAGAATATAACATTTGTAAATATTACGACACCAACACAGGAGCACCTAAATATATAAATTTGCTTTACTGCAAGTAAACTGCAGGGATGAGGTTTACTGCAGGGATGCAAGGAGGGTTTAGTATCTGAAAATTAATGAGATATTCCACGTTAACAAAATTAAGAATAAAAATTGTATGATCATGTCAATACATGCAGAAAAAAGCATTTGACAAAATTCAACATTTACAAAAACTCTCAAAAAGTGGGTACAAAGGGAATATAACATAATAAATGCCATATATGACAAGCCCACAGCTAATATCAAACTCAACAGTGAAAAGCTAAAACCTTTTCCTCTAAGATCATCAACAAGAAAAGGATGCCCACTCTTACCACTTTTATTCAACATAGTATTGGAAGTCCTAAGCAGGGCAATTAGGTAGGAAAAAGAAATAAAAAGGCATCCAAATCAGAAAGGAAGAAGTAAAACTATCACTATTTGTAGATGATGTGACATTATATAG
The DNA here is from genome assembly GCF_028749965.1 of Puma concolor. Classification (NCBI taxonomy): domain Eukaryota; kingdom Metazoa; phylum Chordata; class Mammalia; order Carnivora; family Felidae; genus Puma; species Puma concolor. The sequence continues at coordinate 29,358,258 of NC_141684.1, read as the reverse complement.
AAAACCCTAAAGACTCTACTAAAAAAATTATTACAATTAATAAATTCAGTAAAGTTGCAGGATATAAAGGTAATACACAGAATGCTGTTGTGTTTCTCTATATCAGTTACATACGTACAGTATACATACATACTGCTGGAAAGAGAAATCAACAAAACAATCTCATTAACAATTTCATCAAAAAGAATAAAATAGGGATAAATTTAACCAAGGAGGTGAATAACTTCTAAACTGAAAACTGTTAAAACTCCAATGAAAGAAACTGAAGACAAAAATAAATGGGAAGATATTCCACATTTATTTATTGGAAAAAATTGTTAAAATGTCCATATTACCAAAGCAATCTACAGAGTCAATAAAACTATCAAAATTCTAAATGGCACTTTTCCAAGAAACAGAACAAAATCCAAAAATTTGTGTGGAACCAGAAAATATCCCAAATAGCCAAAGCAATCTTAAAAAAGTTTCCTAAGTTCAAACTATACTACAAAGCTATAGTAATCAAAATAGTATAGTACTGGTATAAAAATAGACACAGAGTCCTGGGGCATCTGGGTGGCTCAGACAGTTAAGCATATGACTTTTGATTTTGGCTCAGGTCATAATCTCATTGTTTGTGGGATTGAGCCCTGCATAGTACAGAGCCTGCTTCGGATTCTCTCTCTCCCTCTCTCTCTCTGCCCCTCCCCTGCTCATTCTCTCCCCCCCCCCCCAAAATAAGTAAATATTTAAAAAAGTAGGGGTGCCTGGGTGGCGCAGTCGGTTGAGCGTCCGACTTCAGCCAGGTCACGATCTCGCGGTCCGTGAGTTCGAGCCCCATGTCAGGCTCTGGGCTGATGGCTCAGAGCCTGGAGCCTGTTTCCGATTCTGTGTCTCCCTCTCTCTCTGCCCCTCCCCCGTTCATGCTCTGTCTCTCTCCGAAAAATAAATAAATGTTGAAAAAAAAAATTAAAAATAAATAAATAAATAAATAAATAAAAAAGTAAAAAATAAGAAACAGACACAGAGTCCAAAGGAACAGAGAGCCCAGAAGTAAACCTATCCATACATGGTCAATTTATGATAAAGGAGCCAAGAATATACAATGGGGGAAAGGACAGTCTTTTCAACAAATGGTTTTGGGAAAACTGGATAGCCACATGCAAAAAAACAAAACTGGACCACTATCTTTATATCATACACAAAAACGCACTCAAATGGATTAAAAAGTTGAACATAAGGCCTGAAATTCCTAGAATAAAACAGAGCCCGTGAACTTCTTGACCTCAGTCTTGGCAATGGTATTCTGGAGCAAAAGCAACAGAAGCAAAAGTAACAAATGGGACTATTTCAAACTAAAAGTCTTAACAGCAAAGGAAATGGTCAACAAAATGAAAATGCAACCTACTGAATGGGAAAAAAAATATTCGTAAATTATATATCTGGATAAGGGGTTAACATCCAAAATTTATAAAGAACTCCTGTAACTAAATAGCAAAAAATAATGCAATTTAAAAAAATGATTAGAGAAACTAAACAGACCTTTTTCCAAAGAAGACCTAAATATGGTCAACTTGTACATATATGAAAAGGTGCTCAACAACAGTAAGCATCAAGAAACGTAAATCAGGGGTTCCTGGGTGGCTCAGCTGGTTAAGCGTACAACTCTTGATTTCGGGTCAGGTCATGATTTCATGGTCATGAGACCGAGCCCATGTTGGGCTCCATGATGGGCACGAAACCTACTTAAGATTCTCTCTCCCTTCCTCTACATCTCATATCTGACGGTGGCTGGGGGATGGATTAAGGGTGTCAAAGGCATAATCTTCCATTTATTATAAATAAGTATAGGGGATTATAATTTATAGCATGATGACTATTAGTTAATACTGTACTTAATATATGAAATTGTTAACAGAGTAGACCTTAAACGTTCTCATTATACGAGAAAGAATTTATAGGTATGTATGGTGAGAAAATTTAACTAGACTTACTATGTGGTCATCTTGCAATATATACAAACAGCAAATCATTGGTGTCATCTTGCAATATATACAAACAGCAAATCATTGGAGTTAAACCAGCAATTAACACTGAACTGTGACTAAACAGTTTGAGTATGTGCAAAATGCTGGAAATGTTTTATCAAACATTGTCTCTAAAAACTATGGTACAATGAGGGATTATATGTACATTTCTTAACTTTCTGATGATAGAACCTACTTATAAGAGAAATCTATCATGCATGCTCTTTAGGAACACATTTTATGAAGAAGTAAGGTCACACAAGTCAGTCAGAAACACCAAAATAAATAAATGAAAAAATTCTTCACAAAAGAAATAGTGAAAGGTAATATCATGAAATAGTCAACAGTCAACAGCAAAAAAAAACAGACTAAAAATCCTGTATCTTGCACACCAATTAGTAAAGATCAAACATAAAAACGAAAGGACAGGTAAAGATGCAGTGAAATAGGTAATAACTGCAAACATTATTAATGAGAATATACAGTGGAAATCGACTTGTCAGAGCCTTAGTCCAGGACTCATTAATTGGACTTCTGTAACTCTATTAGATAAAACCCCTGAATACAGAAATGGCTTTACGTAAGAAGGGATTCTTAAAAAAAATAGCATATAAATAATGCAATTGGAAAAAATTTACTGAAGATACATACTATAATCTCTAGGACAACCACTACATATACATACACACATGAACACCAACAATAACATTGTATAGTATTACCTAGCTGTTAAACCAGGTGAGAACATAAAGAAATATGTCATAATTTCAAATGAAAAAATGAGGTTATTATAAATTAGTTGTAACCACATATAAAAACCTAAACAGAAAAAAGCATACCACAAGATATCAAATATGCAACAGTACCAAAATAAGGCAACAGTGTTTCATTAGGGATGGTGATATAAACTGCCACTTCATGAAGTAATGAGTTTTAGATGATAGCCACCCAACCCCAAACACCAAATATTATAAAACAGTCAACAGTAAAAAACAAACCAAAAACAGACTAAAAATCCTGTATCTTGCACACCAATTCGTAAAGATCAAACAAAAAGTTCAAGGGTTTTCTTGTCATTTACTTTGCTGTTCAGCTTTGCAATCAAGCCAGGTTTGCAAATTATATATGTGGCCAGTTAATTATTATCTCCTATAACTTGTACTTATTCATAAATTTTTAGAAATATGATGATCAAAAACTTACCACATGAGTAGTTTTTAATGTAATGCCATCGAATCTGCATAAACTGGAGCTCTCTTCAAAGAAAATATCACATTCTTCTAACTCTTGAGCATTACAAGGAGGTTTCTCTTTATCTGGATTTGGATTCTTAGGCCAGAAAACAAAATAAACAAACCATCAACAATAAGAGAATGGGTTTCTTCATACTTAAAATATCAAGATTACAACAGTAATTAAAAACTAAATTTCAGACCCATGACTGATAAATCCTAATCAACAAAACCCAGAAATGACAGAATGATGAAATCACCACAAAGACATTAAAACAGTTATTACAAAATCAAGGATGTACAGAAAAGTACATATATGTTGAGAGAGGTATGGAAGATATAAAAAAAGAACCAAACTGAACTGTAAATATGAGAATATAATATCTGAAGTGGAAAGCAAAAAAAGATGGGATTGACAGCTAATTAGACACGGCAGAAGACCTGTGAGCTTGAAACACAGCAAGAGAGTCTATCTAAAATGAAACACAGAGGACAAAAAATAAAAACACAACTGCAATGACCTGTGGAACAAATATCAAATGGTGTAACACATGGGTAACTAGAAGAGGGCACGAAGAATGGAAAAACAAAATTGAAGAAATGGTCATTAAATGATGAAAACTGTAACTCTATAAATTGAAGAAGGTCAAAGAAACATCTAAAAAACCCACTGCAAATCACATTATAATGAAATTGCTGCAAACTAGTAATAAAGAGAATATCTTAAAAGTAGTGAGAAGAGGAAAAAACACATTATGAACAGAGGAACAAAGATACAAATGACAGCCAACTTCTCATCAGAAACTATGCAAGCCAGAAAACAATGGAGTATAACAGAAGTTCTGAAAGGGGGAAAAATCCTATCGACATTGACTTATATACTTACCAAAAATATTAAAAAAGGAAGACAACCTAAGTATTTTTACAGCAAACAAAAGCTGAGAAAATTCACTCAGTAAACCTACACTACAAGAAATGCTAAAGGACACTATTCAGCCAGGAAAAAAATGACAACAGATGGAAATATGAATCAACACAAAGAAATGTAGAACAGAGGAAATGTGTAATATGTGGGCCAATGTAAGACCCCCCCCCATATTTTAATCTCTTTAAAAAAGAACTGACTGATTAAAGTTGAAATAATAACGTTATTGAGTTTATAACATGTAAAAATAAAATGTCTGATGAGAATAACAGAAAGGATGAAGAAATGGAAATATATTGTGAAGCTCTTTAGTTACAGTGAAATGATGTAATAATTTTTGAAGAAAGATGGTGATGAGTTAAAGATGTACAGTGTAAACTCTAGAACAACCACTAAATACACACATACACACTAATACAAAAACAAAGGTGTAGCTAATAAGCCAAAAGTAGAGATAAACGTAAGGTACTTTTAATATGTTCCATTGCTTAAATGCAAGAAGTACTCTCTGGCCTTATATCCCTCACAGAGTACAAGGATCACAATGCTGAAGTGATAAATTGCACATATACATGCATTATGAATTATGTATACACATGTATGTAACAGAACCATAATTCTACAACTGACCAAATGTCCACACACCTCGTTTGCCAAAATGCAGTCATGTTATTGAAAACTTGATGAAATGACCTGAGAAAATCTCTGAAACTAAATCTCTGGAGTTATAGAAGTGATAGAAGATGAACCTTGTCCATGTCCACCTGGGATTTGGAGCCACCTAGTTTAGTCAGCCTAAATATCAATGGAAACAAGTCTGGTTGCTATGATTGGCTGGGAAGGCAATATCAGCAATTAGCTGGGGCCATTTTTTCAGCGATTCAAAAATATACATATGTCCAGTAGCATAGAGAAGGCACCCTCTGCACTCCTCCCTCCTTTCCCTTTTCCATTAACTATATGTTAAAGACAAGAGGACAAAAATGAAAAGTTCAGGACTATCAGGGCGCCTGGGTGGTTCAGTTAAGTATCCGACTTCAGCTCAGGTCATGATCACACGGTTTTTGGGTTCAAGCCCTGTATTAGGCTCTGTGCTGACAGCTCAGAGCCTGGAGCCTGCTTCAGATTCTGTCTCTGTCTCTCTCTCCCCCTCCCCTGCTGTCTCTCAAAAATAAATAACATGTTAAAAAAAAAAAAGTTCAGTACTATCAAGGCAGCCAGAATTTAACAGGACAAGTTTACAGAGAAAGGGGAACAGCAGAGAAGAGAACCCAAGATTCTGCTACTTGTCTTTAGGCATTTACTGATTTTCAAGCTGTGCTGGAAAAGACAAGTGGAAAGAAGCAGGCAAGGGGCTCAAAAGCTGAGTGCTGATATTAATAAAGTGCTTGGGAGACAAAAATTAGAGATCAGAGCCCACACCGGAGAAGCCCTGGTAAACATCCTAGACTTTCAGTTGAGATTCATGAAAAGTTCTGCCCTAGTAGAAAGAACAAACAAGGAATAAATATCAGCCACATAAAATACTGAAATACAGCACCAAATCAAATCATCCTTAATGGGATTAAGAAGACAGGCTGAAATTTTGGAGGAGGTAGGTCAAGTAGTGTTTGGAATAAAGTATATAGCATTAAATGCTTTCAACAGAAAAGTAGGTTAAAAAAAAATCAATCATCTAAACTTTCACTTTTAAAAATAGAGCAAAATAAATCCAAAGTAAGCAAAAAGGAGAAAATAATCAATGTAATAACAAATGAATCTGGAAACTGAAAAAAAGCCAAAGGAAATAGATGCCCAGTATAATCCTGTATTTAATAAAGAAATTAAATTCATGGTTAAAAACTTCCAAAAAAGAAAACTCCAGTCCAGACAGTTTCACTGGAAAATTCTATATTTAAAGAAATAATGCCAACTCTACACAATCTCTTCCAGAAATAGAACAAGCAGGAAACACTTCCCTTTTCATTTGACATCAGCATTACCCAGATACCAAAACTGAATAACAACAGTAAAAAGAAAAAACAGAGACTACAGACCAATATTCCTCACAAATATAGATGCAAAACTCCTCAATAACATATTAGCAAACCCAAACTGGTAATACCTAAAAGGGATTATACATCATGACCAAGTAAGGTTTACACCACAAATGAAGTGTATTTGACAAAATTCTATATGGCCTTTCATGATTAAAAACTCAGTATGATAGAAGAAAATTTCCTCAACATGACAAAAATAATCCATACTTAACAGTGAAATACTCATTTTTCCAAGCTTACAAATAAGGCAAGAATGTCTGCTTTCACTATTCACCATTTCTATTTTACAATGGATTAAAGGTTCTAACCAATGCAGAAAGATAACAAAAAGTATAAAGATTTGAAACACGCAAGACAGCCTTCAGCTGCAGATAACAAGATTCTATGTTTTTCCCAAATACACTGGTGTTCAGACATAAATAACTTACTCATATATACCAATATTCACTTGAAATAATCAAGTTTAAAAGGCAGTTAGCAGCAATAATCTACAATATCATAACAAGCCCCACTACTGTAACTATATGATTATATCCCAGAGCCCTATCACAAAAAATACTTGCTGAATGAATGAACATAGGGCAATGCAGTCTGCATGGGCTTGTTTTAACACCAGGGCTAGGAGATCAAAGTTTCACAGTCTTACAAATGCTTTCCAGTGATCCTGAAATTTTTTTTTTTCAACATTTTTTACTTTTGAGAGAGTGTAAATGGCTGAGGGGTGGGGGCAAGGATCTGAAGCAGGCTCTGTGGTGACAGCAGTGAGCCTGATGTGGGGCTTGAACTCAAGAACCGTAAGATCATGACCTGAGCCGAAGTAGAGCACTCAACTGACTGAGCCACCCAGGTGCCCCCTGAAATTTTTAACTATTGCTGGCAGACATGAAACTTGGTTTCTCCATTTTGGCCATGTTTTCTTTTGACAGAGACATTTACTTTCAATATTCTAATTTCCTTTCCACTTTAGGATATAATTAACCCTATAGTATAAACTACCTCCTAACAGTTTTTTCCTCATCACTCTAACTCCAAATGGCAATAAGTCAGACATTGTACATGTGCTGATATAATTTTTGGTGAATAAACATATAACTGAAATTCTGGTATAATGTTTTATTCAATTAAAAAAAATTTTTTTAATGTTTATTTTTGAGACAGAGAAAGAGCACGAGCAGGGGAGAGGAGAGAGGAAGACACAGAATCTGAAGCAGGCTCCAGGCTCTGAGCTGTCAGCACAAAGCCCACACGGGGCTTTAACCCACGAACCATGAGATCATGACCTGAGCTGAAGTTGGACACTTAACCAAGTGAGCCACCCAGGCACCCCTGCTTTATTCAAATTTTTAACATTATCTTAAAAGTTATCAGATTGGAATATTTTCAACAAAATGTCACAGTTGAATGAGTAGTGTATTATCACTGTAATCATTACAATGAATTATTTTGTCAATCATAATTAATTGCAGTATATATATATACCCCCGTGATATCCTAAGATAACCTAGAAAATTTTACGATGACAAGATTATTGGCATAGGTATACAGTAAAATCCTAATTTTGTCCCTGCCAATATCGGTCTGATTCTTCTAAAGGAGAATATATATATGTATCTATGTGTGTGTATACATATATATAAATATACACATGCACATCCACCTTATACAGCAATCCCACACACACAGATATGTATTCACATAGTGTAAGGAATGAATATTAGAATTTTAACCTACATTCAAACACCAGTCTGTGCCTCATCTGTGTCCCTAACATTAGTAAATGTAAAATAATGTTTGAAAAACATGGCACAACCCTCACATAACATACTTCCGGGCCTTTGGAAAGTCACCCTACTATTACAATTGCTTACCAGTTCTTCAGAGGTCAAATGCATCAAACGTTCAGCTATAGCAGCACACTGGGCTGAGTCTCTTATAAACTCTCCTTGTTTATCACCAACCACTAGCTCTGGCCATGTTAGTCCTTCATTCTTTTTAATCAAGAAAATCTCCAAGCTAGAAATTAAAAGAAGTTACTTGTAACATGCTTAATGTTACATTAACCAACTATACAAATTATATAACCAACACCAACCAGAAGAATCTTCCATTGAATCTACCCACCCTGGTGTCCAGAAGATACCAAAACTTGTGTTCATTTTGGTATTGCATATGATGGAAAATCTATAATCCAAGGGTAATAATTTATACCTACTAAACAATCAAGAAAGTACCACTGGAAATGGTATGCCACATGACTTGATGAGAAGAGTGATTGGCAAGAGTAAGACCACCTAGAAAATACGGTTGTAGTCCAGGTATGCAGTGTATTACTGAACTTAAGAGACAGAAATGCAGGCACCAAGATTCTGAGATATTTTTACTAGGGAATGGTGGTGGTAACGAGGATGGTGGTTGGGGCGGGCACGTGAAATTAATTGACTATACCTAAAGGTACTTCTTTATGCATGAAGCCAAAAATTAGCTTCATTTTCCTAAACTAGTAGCCATAATATATATTAATGTAAACATCAGGCAGGTTACATCAGCACAAATATCAATTCTTAAAATACAGATTTTAATGAATTGAAAAGAAAGTAGAAATTATAAAATAAATTTGGTAACATAAGAAAAAAGTTGTTAATGTGGTCTGTATCAAATGAAAATCTAATTCTGTACATTTAAGCCACTGAACAAATTCCAAATACACTAAAAGGGGCCTATCACAGAATACTGAGATTAAGGTTTCATGTGGCAGGAAAGAGAATGAGAGCTGAGCCAGGGCAGACCATGGACATAGGAGCACAGGGAGTTGCCCCACGTGCCTCTTGAATAGGAAGAGAAATTCAAGTAATAAGCTGCTTTAGGCACAGCCGTTGCTAGAACACAGAGAAAAGTGGGGTGGTGGTAGCTGTCCCATAGGAAAGCAACCCTTCCCATGTGCCACCTTTGGTACACATGTGCCATACTAACCCATGCCCTGGAACACAACTGCAAGGAAATAATTGCAAGGACACAATAACTATAATCATAATTACCAAATAGAACATGCAAACTTATCAGTTATTTTTCAAGGCTGTTATTATCTTCACCTCATGAATTAATTACAGCACTTTTAACTTTTTCTGAAACTACTTATTTTGAGACGACGTAAAACATCTTTTCTATGTAATGAGTTCCTATCATTAGCATTAAAAATTACCATCATAATCTATTCTCTAAAAGAGAGCTAATCTTGAAAAGGATGATGATGATGAAGATAATAATCGCGGCAGCAACTCATACTTATCTAATGCTTCCCATATGCCAGGTGCTGTCTTAAGCACTTTACATGTTTTAACTCACTGATTGCTCACCACAACCAAATAAAGTAAGTACTATTTTCATCTTCATTTTACAAAGTAAGAAAAGCACTTAGAAGTTAAGTAACTTGCCAAGGTCATGAGTTAGTAAAGCAGTGTGGCTCCAAGTCAATGCTCTTCACTACTGCACTATTCTGCCTCTCTGAATAAATACATGTAAATATTAAAGAAATTTTACCATGACCAGAATGTATAAATACTGTTTTAGTCAGCTGCTACCTAAAGAAGTTAAAAACAGTTCACACAATGTCAGTTATAGAGAATTTCTGAACCATCGTTAAGTTTGCACGCCTAATCAATGCAATCCTTTAAGCACAACTGCATTTCTACATTTTAAAATTAGAATCATGTCCTACCATCCAGACAAAAAGAACATATAATCCCATACATTAATAACCTACAGACTAGTTAACAAATCCTTCCAAAGTGAGAAGGAACATTAACCATTTGAAAATGAGAAATATGAATAATTTAATCAAGCACAGAAAATCATGTTTTTAAACCAATGACCCCACCTACACATCACTGTAATTATCCTTTGTAATGTAAAATAGTAATCAAGTACCTCAAATTTAATGGGAAAACAACACAGGTTTATGCTCATGTATTAAATGCTGAAACTATTTGTGTGAGGTCCAGCTATTCTAAACCTTTGCTAAGTTACTGTTTGATGACCTACTTTAACAGTATGTTATAGCTGCTTTGCCAATTTATAAATGCTACCCTCAATCTCTCTCATGCACATAAAATATGTTTAAGTAGAATATAAAATGTTTCTTAAAGAACCGTTCACATAGGGGCGCCTGGGTGGCGCAGTCGGTTAAGCGTCCGACTTCAGCCAGGTCACGATCTCGCGGTCCGTGAGTTCGAGCCCCGCGTCAGGCTCTGGGCTGATGGCTCGGAGCCTGGAGCCTGTTTCCGATTCTGTGTCTCCCTCTCTCTCTGCCCCTCCCCCGTTCATGCTCTGTCTCTCTCTGTCCCAAAAATAAATAAAAACGTTGAAAAAAAAAATAAAAAAAAAAAAATAAAAATAAAAAAAAAAAAGAACCGTTCACATAACTAAGCTTTTAAAGTATATTAAAAAGTGTAAAGGGAATTAAGGATACACTTATCATGATGAGCACTGAGTAAAGTATAGTTGTTGAATTATTATACTGAACACCTGGAACCGATATAACAGCATATGTTAATTATACTTCAATAAAAAATAAAAATAGGGATGTCTGGGTAGTTCAGTTGAGCGTCTGACTCAAATTCAGCTCAGGTCATGGGATTAAGCCCCATATCAGGCTCTGCACTGAGCGTGGAGCCTGTGCGGGATTCTCCCCTTCTCTCAAAATAAAAACAAAATGTTTTTAAATAAAGAGTAATTTTATCAGATTCTGTTACGAACTCAGTGTGTTAGTATGCCAAAGTTCATGAAGAATGAACCAAAAACCATGTGTTTTACTGTGGTAACCTAGCTATAGTCAGACGGTGATTAGTGGACACATTAGATTCCAAGGTACTTCTCATCTGGGTGTCCTTTTCCACATCTTCATTATCCAGGTAAATGGATAAACTGTTAACAAAATCAGGTATTTATTCAATTGGTATAACTGAGTATTGGTCAGGACTCTAGAAACCACTTTTATCACCTTGAAGGTGAGATTGTCGAAAACTATCAAGTCCACGAGATTAGACTTTAATCTAGCTCAGATCTTTCACTCTCCCTCTGAAACAGTAATACTTTCCTGAGAATTACAATAAAAATATTTTTGTAAACATTTGCAGGAGTGATTATTAAAAATGTGGAAGGACTGCAGTGATTATTTAAATATACCATGATTAAAACTGGTTAGCAAGAATTATTAGAACAGTTAAAAAAAAATCCATCCAAAAAGAGAGAAAGACAAAGCATCAGATTCATGGAAATCATTATTCTTTTTTTGTTGAATTCACTGAATATTGGATTCTTAGTTCAATAATTCTCAAAAAATTATAAACAACATCATTTACTCATGAATCTATTTATCTTACCACATTAAAAAAGAAAAGTCGCCAAATTTCCCCATCAATAAAACGAATTCAGGATATAAAAGCATATAGCTTCAAATTTTTTGAACTAGATACCTATTTCTCAGACTTCCAATATTTAGACTCAAATCAAAGACTCATATGGGTCCTATATTACAAATTGAAAATTATATTTAAAGTAAAAATAACTAATTTTAACCCACTTCTGACCAAATCTGACCATTTCTTTATTTTTTTTAATTTTTTTTTTAAACGTTTATTTATTTTTGAGACAGAGAGACAGAGCATGAACAGGGGAGGGTCAGAGAGAGAGGGAGACACAGAATCTGAAACAGGCTCCAGGCTCTGAGCCATCAGCACAGAGCCTGATGCAGGGCTTGAACTCATGAACCGTGAGATCATGACCTGAGCCAAAGTCAGACGCTTAACCGACTGAGCCACCCAGGCGCCCCCAAATCTGACCATTTCTTAAATTAAGTGCCCAAAACCATCCATTAACCCATCACAGAATGTAATAATTACTAACAATCTATAATGAAAGATTTACAAAGGGGCAAAAAAGTAGGAGCAAAGGGTTATAGTTTTATAAGAAACTTAATCTTTACCTATTTTTCTGCATATTCCTTTCACTGAGGTTTTTACACACTAAATTCAGATTTGAAGTATAGAATTCATGGAATTTCACAAATGCATATACCCTTATAACCCAAGGAAGCTATTCAATCATCCAGAAAGTTCCCTTGTGTCCCTTTTCTAGTCAGTCCCCCTACATCCTAGAGGTAACCACTGTCTTGATTTGTATCACCAGAGATGGTTTTGCCAGTTCGCCAACTCCATATGTTTGGACTCACACTGTATGCACATTTTTTGTCCCTGGCTTCTTTCACTCTGCATGTTTCTGAGATTCATTCACACTGCTGTGTTTATCACACCATTCTCTTGTATCACAGAGTAGCATTCTATTGTGTACTACTGAGTACTAATATCTAGTAGAATTTCTGGGTTACTAAGTGGGTATATATATGCTTAGCCTAAGAAACTGCTAAACAGTTTGCCAAAGTGACTATCATTTTCCCCTCCCACCAGCAATGTACAAGAGGCTGGTGATCCACATTCTTGTCAACATTTGATACCATAAGCTGTCTAGTTTTAGCCATGCACTGGTGTCTCATCTAGCTTTAACGTGCCTTTCCCTCTATTTTTTCATATGCTTAACTAGCTATTCAAATATCATCTATCATGATATGTCAATTCAAATCATTCGACCATATTTAAAATTGGGTTATCTTTTAATTATAAATTTCTAACAAGGTTTCTTATATATGAAGAATGCAATTCCTTTGTTTTATATGCATAATGAAAATATTTTTTTTTCCCAGTCCATGGTCTGGTTCTGTTTTCTTAATGGTTTTTTTAGAAGAGAAGAAATTCTCAGTTTTGCTGTACTGAAAAGCTCTGTTTGGATAAGTTGACCATATCATCTATTTCTCGTGTCCTGAACACACAATTACAAAAAAATGTACACGGCTAACTTACATTAAAAAAATATTCTCTATAATTTTCAAAGAAATATTGACTCCACTTGTAGGAGTCCTCCATATATATTCCTGCACACATGAAATTCTTTTTTTTTTTTTTTTAATTTTTTTTTAATGTTTATTTATTTTTGAGACAGGGAGAGACAGAGCATGAACGGGGGAGGGTCAGAGAGAGAGGGAGACACAGAATCTGAAACAGGCTCCAGGCTCTGAGCTGTCAGCCCAGAGCCCGATGCGGGGCTTGAACTCAGGGACCGTGAGATCATGACCTGAGCCGAAGTCGGACGCTTAACCGACTGAGCCACCCAGGCACCCCTGAAATTCTTTTATATACATATGAAAGTTATTCACTGTAGCAAAGGACTGCAGTCAAAATATCGAACAATAAAGGACCATTTTTTAAAAAAGATTGTGGGTGACAAAGTAAAATATCATAAATAGCCATAAAGGAGAATAAAATAAATCATTATATATACATTATAGAAAGTTCTTCAAGATTTGCTATTGAAAGCCAACAAAAGCAAGCTGTAAAATTATGTATAGTTATGTTTTAAAACCTTTTTTGTTCAAAAAACAGACATATATCTGCTTGAATATGCATAAAATACCTGTAGAAGGAAAACTATGAACAGTGGTTATGGGCATGAGGGGAAGGATGGCTGAAGGGCCTGGGCTGGAGGGAGCCTTCACACTGTGTACCCTTTTATGTATATTAAAATTTAAAGAATGGGAATGTATTATCTAGTTGGCAAATTGAAGTCAATAAAAAGAGATTTTTCTCTTAAAAAATTTTAGAGTATTAATTAAAACAAATAACCATTTTTATCTATTATTACTGTTACTACTGTCATTATTTTTCCAGAGCTGATAATAAAAACTCTACCATAGAATACAAACTATAACTTTACCAGCATTTTTAATCTTAATGATAATCATGTATTTTGATACAGTAATTCCATTTTTAATCTGTCTTAAGAAAGAATCAGCAATACAGACAGACCTATTGTAGTAGTAGTCAACTTTGGTGTAACCACTATAGAAGAGATAAAAAAAAAAAAAAGAAAAAAAAATTTTTAAATATAAATACAACTCTATCTGTATACCTATTATCTTTAATCATCCATGTACTGCTGTCTTGATCAATAGACGAATAGAGATTTCCTTCCAAAAACCTCTGACCCTTCAGCACAATGTTGATGTGATCAGGCAAAAACTGTACTTGAATGTCCTCCTTAGAACTGCCTTCTGGAAGTTGTATTGTTACTGTCAAATCATCTTCAGTCTGTTGCCAGTAATACAGAGGTTCTATTGGGAAAAGAAAAATACATTATGTAATAAAAAAGTGGAGACCAGAACACACAAAATGAGACACTGGAGCACACAAAAGAACACCTATCTAAAGGAATCTTAGCATAATTTCTAGTGATCTTCTTACAAAACAAAGTAATTATAAACAAACACACACAGATCTTTTGGGGGAATTTTCAGAGTTATAACAACTGCACTTGACATTTCCTCTTCCAGGCTTACCTAATGCTCCAAGACATAAGCACTCATAAAATACTAATGACAGCAATCCTTTATCCCCATTCATTCTCTCCCTGCCTCCCAGTTTCCCCTTTTCTTCCTCCTTTCTCTTCCCTTTACAAACACAGCAGATTCCTACTTCAAAGGAGTAACAAATATGTCATAAACCACTGTCTGAAACTTTCACCATTGCTTTGATTTGCCCTAACAATGTAACTATGTGATACAGAAGACAACTATTATTTGGTGAGATACGTACCCACATAAAAATAAAAGATATATATATTTATAAATTCTACTCTGCAACTTTGTGCATGAAAGCAATTTCACAGGAAATTCAACGGTTGCCAGTGTATTTTGTCCAAGTTCCCAATAAAAGTATCCTCCCTTCACCTCCTTCTTGATCTCCTTGGCTTCTCTTAGAAAAAGCTTTAAACTCATCATGCTACAGGTTGAAATACCCATAGGATGAAATAAGAAAATAGGGCTTAAATGCAAAAAGAATAAATATTTGCTAAGAAGTAAATAATTATTTGCTTAATGATATCCATAAACATTAATCTGTCCACACACTCATCAGAAAGGAATATAACATAGTGGTTAGTAACTAGTACTCCAGAGTTGACTAGTCCTAGGTCTTGAATCTTGGCTCAGCCACTTATTAATCTTGGTATACAACTTTATCTACTACCCTCTTTTTCCTAATCTGTAAAATAAAATAACAAAATATGACATTATCTCACAGAACTGTTAAAATTTAAATGAGTTAATGCATATAAAATATTCAATATCAATCTTGTTATTACATATAGTATAAACTCTTAGTAAATGCGGGTTATTATTCTTTTCTGAGGGGGGTATCATTCTTTTTATTTTTGTGCTGTTTTGTGTAAAAACTTTGTAAGTACTAGCTATGCTCAAAGATATAATAGTAAGTATGATGTATCTTCTTAAAGGGTCACTTCTATTTGATGTTAAATAAAATTTAACAAGCATGATACTACAGGAATAAGCATAAAAAATGCATAAATTTTCAGGATAAAATTGTTACTTTGGATTAATTTCTAAATTGCATCATATTCCTTTAAGCAGTCTCTTAGATCTTCTCTGTTATCTCTTTAGAAGTACTTTTAGTATAAATTCACTGAGAAAGTTTGAACTACAGCTTAAGAGATTGATAACTATAACCTCCTTAAGGCAAGTTACCTGTTTTACTCAATTTTCTGTCTACCACAAAAGTTAACAAGGCAGTTTATATGTAACAATGATTCAATGGGTAACTTCTGCCAGATATGGAAAGGGGAGGAGTCTGCAAAATCACATGAGCTTCTAGTAAAACTTAAAGTCCATGGAAGTAGACTAAATGGAAAGCCAGAATTTTTTAAGCTTCTGTCCACTAAAAGTTATACAAACAACTAAATAATTTTTTCAATTGTTGGTTGCTAAGTGCCTATGTTTTAGAAATTGTTTCAAGTCTTTCTAAGAAAATGCTCTTACTTATATCATTATGACAACACCAAATTGGCAACAGACAATATCAGTCTTCTTGAGGTTTATAGAAAATGAAACCCATATGTATTCTCAGATGATTACTTAAAAGAAAGCATGCTATAAATGACAAACTATCCATAATTTTTTAAAAATTACATTTCTCCTTTATAGGTAAAGTGTGTTTATTACAAGGTACACAGAAAAATACAGGGGATTTGAGGTTCACACTAAAAGGGAAGGAAAGACGTTAATGTATTCAGAAGGAAATCAAAATATAATGTGAGATGTCAACAAGAAAAACAACACCTGATAGTTATGATTTAAACAGATGTTGTATTGGGGCACCTGGGTGGCGCAGTCGGTTAAGCATCCGACTTCAGCCAGGTCACGATCTCGCGGTCCGTGAGTTCGAGCCCCGCGTCGGGCTCTGGGCTGATGGCTCAGAGCCTGGAGCCTGTTTCCGATTCTGTGTCTCCCTCTCTCTCTGCCCCTCCCCCGTTCATGCTCTGTCTCTCTCTGTCCCAAAAATAAATAAACATTGAAAAAAAAAATTAAAAAAAAAAAAATAAATAAACAGATGTTGTATCCCTCCTACGCTACAATCTGTCTTGGAACCACATAGTTTCAGGTACTAGGCAGAATGTTTCCAGAGATTAGGGCATTCTTTCATTTCCTTTGCAATTGCTCACCAAGAGTTCTAAGGGGCATGTGGTCTAGAGATATGAATAGCTTTTTGGCTAAGCTCTAGAAAAGTTTAACAGTATAATTGAGACAGAGTAGAACTTATTCAGAGAGGGATCTTAGAGATAATCTAACATTAAAACATATCACATGGGAAACCAAGTTGTTAAAAGGCTAAATAAAAGGCCATCAAAGCATAACTCTCTTATTCAAAGGTGCATATCATTTATGAACCTGTGGAAAATATTTTTAAAATATTTATTACATTAATGTTTTCAAATACTTTTCTTCTTTTTTTGTTTGTTTATTTATTTTTGAGAGAGAGACAGGCATGAGTGGGGGAGGGCAGAAAGAGAGGGAGACACAGTATCTGAAGCAGGCTCCAGGCTCTGAGCTGTCAGCACAGAGCCTGACATGGGGCTCGAACTCACGCACCCTGAGATCATGACCTGAGCCAAAGTCAGATGCCCAACCAACTGAGCCACCCAGGCATCCCTGTTTTCAAATACTTTTCAAAGAATTTTTTTCTTTAGAAAGTTCTAAATAAATATAGTGAAACTAATTTTTATTTTATATAATTAACAAAAGAGGGACATTCAAAGATTAATATGTATAACTGAAAATATTGCGAAAATCTCAAGTAAAATATACTATTCTCTGGTTGTAAACATCAGGATTATGAATAGTAATGGTTACAGGGGGATATTCTCTTGAATGTAAGAGTATTCTTCCTATGTAAATATAAATTTTAAAGACTTTGTTACTGTCCTCATTCTAAAACATTCACTTCATCCGTTTATTCATTTAACATTGGAAAAACTTAACAATTAGGCCCTCAAGAACTTTTTTTTTAAACCTTAGCACTAAAAATTCAGAAGACGTACACTAGTATATACCTATAATCAACACAGTTTAGCTTATTTTAAAAGATTAATATATTCAATACTAATATGCTAGCTTCACAAACACCAATAACAAACAGACATTATTTATTCATTTAATAAGTATTTACTAAACATCTCATAAAGGCATAATTTTTTAAAAACATTCTTGGTAATTATGAAATTACTGATTAAAACAATTCACACTATTTAGGTAGCACATTTTACAAAAGACAATTCTGAGAAATACAAAGGAAAATTAAGCCTCTATCTAGTCCTGGTAGAACCCATAACCTAACCAGTAAGACAAACCAGACATAAATGTACATAAACACACATGAGCTCTATGAACACTAAAATTACCTTTGATTTTCTCAGACAAGTTGTCATTCTTATTTTCTTCAAGATCTTGACCAACATGTACAAATGTGAAGGACTTGTAGGAGACAATCATCAGACCTTTCCCATCAGGCTCAATAGCAGCATAATGCGGCACTGACTTTCCACGGAGAGTATCACACTTAATGATTTCATATTTTTTATTGTCTGTAAAAAAAGAAACTATTTCAGAACAAAAAATTATAAATAAAACACTATATTATAAAATATCCTGAAAATATTTGTATATTAATTTTAATTAAAATTAAGTATTTTTTTTAACATTTATTTATTTTTGAGACAGAAAGAGAGCATGAGCACGGGAGGGGCAGAGGGCAAAGGAGACAGAATCCCAAGCAGGCTCCAGGCTCTAAGATGTCAGCACAGAGCCCAATGCAGGTGGGGCTTGAATTCAGGGACAGGAAGATCATGACCTGAGCCGAAGCTGGACGTTTAACCGAGCGACCCAGGCGGCCCTAAAATTAAGTATTTTAAGTGTACTATTAAAAGGCATGCTATCAAGAGTCTTTTCATAGGGCTAAAAAAGTTTATAACCTAATTTTCTATAAATTCACCCCTACTTTAAAATACCAGCTCTGATGAAATTTGCTCTAGATTGTGCTTTCCAATGTGGTAGCTACTGGCCATAGTGGCTATTTAACGAAAATTAAGTAAAATTTAAAATTCAATTCCTCAGTCACATTAGTCACATTTCAAATGTTCTACAGCCACACATGGGTAGCTGCTACCGTATTAAATGGCACACACATAAAACATGTCCATTTTGCAGACATTTCCATTGGATACCAGTGCTCTAGACTTTAAAGTGACTGACTTACCTAAATATCAGCTTCTGAATGATCTACCTTTTCCTTTACTACAGCCTTTTTACTTCCCCAGCAGGTACATGATAGGCATCTGCTCAAAAGAGCCACAAACGAAGGATAAAGTAAAGGTATGGTGTGGACTATTTTTCTGCTCATTCTAGCTACTTAAGGGGGTTTCCTTAAAATGAAATGTTTATGGTAGAAATGATTCAGACCTATATGCCTAATGAATCAAGCATAAATAATGATACTTAATTTTTTTTAATTTTTTTAAGTATTTATTTATTACTGAGAGACAGAACATGAGCATGGGAGGGGCAGAGAGAGGGGGAGACACAGAATCTGAAGCAGGCTCCAGGCTCTGAGCTGTCAGCACAGAGCACGACATGGGGCTCAAACTCACAACCCACAAGATCATGACCTGAGCCAAAGTCGGACGCTTAACCAACTGAGCCACCCAGGTGTCCCAATACTTAATTTTTTAAAAAATGTTTATTTACCTAGAGAGAAAGCACGCATGTATACTCATGGGGGAGGGGCAGAGAGAGAGAGGGAGAAAGAATCTCAAGCAGGCTCCCCGCTGACAGCACAGAGACCAATGCAGGGCTCAAACTCATGAACTGTGATATCATGACCTGAGCTGAAATCAAGAGTAGGACAGTTAACCAACTGAGCCACCCAGGTGCCCCAATACTTGATTTTAAGATATAAAATTTAAGATATGAGATATAAAGAAAAGATATAAAATTAACTGTATCATGAAAATTACTGGTAAAATAACTGAATTTATTCTTGAAAACAGGTTTGGTTTTGTGTGTGCCCTTACCTTTACTTACACTGTTACTCTATTAGAGTGAGCTGTACTACTTTAACAAGCTTCACAATAAGTAGTCAAAAATTGTAACCCAATGTCACGTGTTATACATGATACAGTCTGTTTTAAATATATGTCCTTGTTTTCCTCTAAATCTTCACCTACATTCACCTTCATTTCACACATATTTAAGAAAAGACTTGTAAATTTACGAATGAACTAAAAACTCCTATGCTTCCTGCACAGGTACGTGTAAGGGAAAGAGTCCTACCGGACTCCAAACACCCAGACTTAGATACTACATGGTTTACAGGGTGGCTTTTCCCAACATGTGTGCAACAGAAAATAACATGTGGATTTCAAGTGAACTCCATGGTTAAATGAGCTGGGAAATGCTTGCTCTAATTGTCTTTTTTTTTTTTTTTTTTACTCAACATTTTTAGAATCTTCAACATGTTTAATGTGAAATAGGGCTATTATATGCCCATATTTTCAATTTAACTACAAAACATTGTTTATCAAATGTTCCACTCAACACAGTTTAGAAAAGCACTGCTGTTATATTCATTGAAAAAGAAAAAGGAAAAGAATAACAATTATATAAATAATACTTAAGGGGGTGAAAAGAATGAAACCTTAAGAAATAACATGAGAGATGCTGGGTGGCTCAACTGGTTAAGCGTCTGCCTTTGGTTCAGGTCATGATCTCATGGTTCAGTTTGAGCCCACATCAGGCTCTCTGCTGTCAGCACCCAACCTGCTTCGATCCTTTGTCTCCCTCTCTCTCTTCCCCTCAAAGTTTCTCTCACTCTCTCAAAAACAAACATTAAAAAAAAAAAAAAAAACACACAGATCCCCCATGCAGCCAAAAATCTGCATATAACTTTTGACTCCCCAAAAACTTAACTACTAATAGCCTACTGTTGATTGGAAGATTTACTGATAACAAAAACAGTCAGTTAACATATACTTTGTATATATATTATATACTGTATTTTTAAAAATAAAGTAAGCTAGAATAAAGAAAGGGTTATTCAAGAACTCATAAGGAAGAGAAAATACATTTACAGTAATGTCCTGTATCAAAAAATATCCATGTATACGTGGACCTGAACTCTACAGTTTAAACTACACAATTTAAACCTATTGTTCAAGGGTCAACTGTAATTTAAGGCCCGTAAGTTATGTAAGTTAATAAAAACTTAGAAAAAGGGCAGAGAGTCATGGAAACAAGCTCCCTTAGTTTTCAACAATAGTAAGAACTAAGCACTGGTGAAGAACAAGGCCACACCATTAAAGGAATCCTAATTAATACAGTGAAAAATAATTTCTAATGTCCAAGTTAGAAGTCTGACAGTTTCAAACAGCCCAAGAGTCAAGACTTTTCTACAATTTATAATTTACATTTATATACATAATCCTTGTATGTGATACATATACACATTAGAATATATGTGTACAGTCTTGTATATACTGAAATTATACACTTTAAATTCTTTCAAAATTATGTAAGAATGTCTCCTTTTATACAAAAAGGCATAACTGACTGTGGAAGTTATTGTTTCTTTTCTTTTTTTTTTTTTTTTTTAACATTTATTCATTTTTGAAAGGCAGAGAGACAGAACGCGAATGGGGGAAGGGGCAGAGAGAGAGGGAGACACAGAATCGGAAGCAGGCTCCAGGCTCCGAGCTGTCAGCACAGAGCCCGATGCGGGGCTCGAACTCACGGACCGAGAGATCACCACCTGAGCCGAAGTCGGCCGTTTAACCGACTGAGCCACCCAGGCTCCCCGGAAGTTATTCTTTCTATAACAATATATACCTGAGGAGAAATTATCTATAGGAATTCATCCCACTAGATGTGGGGTATTAGAATCACAGCAACAACAGCATTTACAGGAACAGCTTTGCATTTCAAAATCTACTAAATGGCACCAACCCCTGTGGATTCACATTGTAGTTATATTTTACCTTTATTTTTCTTACTGATAGTGACCCACTCCAAAGAAACGTAGAATCCACTTCCTTTCATATCCAATTCTTCTTTCTCTATTCGAAGAAGTAAGGTAGTTATTGAATGTTCTTCAGCGTTCATCAATGAGATACTGTGAATTATGATAAAAGGATTCCCAAGCTCTTCATTAAACATAATCTAAAATAAAAAAAGATTACACACACACACACACATAAATGTACATATTACAAACACAGCACAGCGGGAATGCACAAAATTCTGACAATATAACAACTAATTGGATGCTATTTATTACAAGGAGTAGAAAAATGCGAAAAGCCTTTAAATAAAGGTTGCAAGTTCAACTAATATTCTTTGAAAAAGAACTTTTGAAAGACACCTATTTATTTCACAGAGAAAACTGGCCAGTACTCTTGGCTTAAAAACATGGTAAACAAAAAGGCATCCAAACAGCATCAAAAGGAGAAAGAGAACTAGAAGTGACCTCCTAGAAAAGAATTACCAAGTTACAGCGCTCTATAGAAGAGAAGCAGGTCTCCCTCGTCTCTTCTCCTATCTCATATATGATTTATTTCTCCTTTGTTCCTCTTACTTTCTGAATGTTGTGCATACTGGTGCACAGGTGTGCGCATGTGCGTGTGTATGGTTTTTTCCTATTGTTTTTGTTTTGGTTTGTTCCTGTTTGTTCCTGGAAGTCTGCAAAGGTCAGAGGCAAAGGAATTGGAGAACATATCACTAAAACTCTTATTTCTCTAAAACAAAAGAGACCGTTTACATTTAAAAGTTATAATAAAAAAACTTATAATTCAACAAACTCTATTTAAATATAATATTAAAGTTTCTTTTTAAAGAGCAAGTTTAGGCATCATAGAGACATAAAATCTTAACAAATTCTTTTCTATATCACAAACACATAATCTAAAAGATTACTGTATTTTATTTAAGAGTAAATAACAAATAAAAGATATTTTAAGACTGTCGGCTAACCAAGATTTTCAAATAAATGAGTTGAAGGAAAACATCCAAATGACAAAAATTAGTTTAAAAAAAAAAAACTTTTTCGGGGGGGGGAATCCTTTTATCTAGAATCTCTTACTATCTGCTCCTAGTTGAAAGCCTTATAAAGAAAAGTGTGCTTTAATGTCAATTTCCCTAAATGTATGAGCACCTCTTCTCAAATTATTCAAATGGTAGACCTTTGGAATCCATTCTACAGTCTTCCATAAACAGAAAACAGCAGTAACAACCAAAAATACCTCACATACTCAAAACTGAGATGATAAAGATAGGTTTCAGTTGGTTGACATTGGGAGACAAAAAGGAGGAAGGAAAAATGGTTGAGTTTTGTCAGGTACAAATAGCTAGTTTATTGCTTCCTCCTCTTCTCTGTCTCTCATGTGAGTGAAAGGGGTGGGATGAGACCGCGGAGTCGATGTCTAAACTTTTATAAATGGTTAGGCTGAAGGCTCCTGTCTCCTGAACGGGCCCAGCAACTCAAACATGGTACTGCTGATACACAGCAACCCATCATACTAGAGCCAACACATCTGTAAAGCAGGCAGTCTTCCTATCTCCCTTTGTTTCTCTTCCTACACTTCAGTCATCACTGCCCTTCCTTGGCCCCTGTATGCTCTACTGTGCCCCCTCACCACTCGCACCTTTAGCCTCCTCTGTTACACCAATTTCCCCAAAGTCTCAAAACTCTCCTAAGTTGCTTCTCTTAAAGTGACCAGTACTCCACAGTATCCCTCCCACCTCAGTGAAAGCCCAAATCCAAACCCTATCCCATTCCCCCTCTTCCCAGACCCCTGTTAAAACTATTACTCACTGCAAACATCTCAGAGCATACTTATTTCATTACACCAGTGTATACTAAAGAGGGCATGAAGTAGATTTAAATTTATGATTTAAAAAATATTACTAAAAACTAATATGCACCATGGGGATGTACACAGCAGAAACCAAATAAATTATAAACCCATATGAATTTCCTTCTGGCAGAGTATGTGGTGCCATTTTTAAGCTGAAGGTGAGTTCGGTCAGTGTGTCTCTTCCTGATCAAAACCAACAGAATCCACAGCTTGATAATAATAAGTTCTCATTCATATCTCTCCTGCCCATCACTTTCCTTCCAAGTGTTTCAGGTAGCTATGCTATATACCACACTGCCTCAGTAGAAAGGTAGAAAAAGAGAAAGAAAGAAAGAAAGAAAGAAAGAAAGAAAGAAAGAAAGAAAGAAAGAAAGAAAGAAAAGAAGAAGAAAGGAAGGAAGGAAGGAAGGAAGGAAGGAAGGAAGGAAGGAAGGAAGGAAGGAAGGAAGGGGAAAAAAGAAAAAAAAATATCACTGGAGGCCAAAGCAGAAAATGTCACAATGTCCAATTAATATCTGAATCTGCCACTACAAAGGCCTGCGAAGGTCCCCTCTAAACAGGGTATCGTTGTTCTGGTTATTTATCATGTTTTTTGTTTAGTTTTTTGAATTACTACAATTTGGTAGTATACCATTTAATATAACTTAGGAAGGTAAGCCATTTGGTTCTAAGGCCTTCTTGGTTTTTCTCAAATAATTAAAGCCTGATCATTGTAGGTATCTGATCTGATAAAAATATTTTATAAGATATAAATATATTTATTAAGTTCATGTTTGTTTACCTGGAACTAAAGGCCACCTGCTGAGATTTAGACAGAAGTATCACAATATACTTATTAGTATAACTCTGTGTCATTCTTTCCCACCTTCAAAAACTGTGGCTCTGGAGAAATTAATTCCTTACTTACTAAAATCCTAATTTGCCCCTTAGATTTAAAAATGTTACATTGTTGGGGCGCCTGGGTGGCTCGGTCAGTTAAGTGTCCAGCTTCGACTCAGGTCATGATTTCACGGTTCGTGAGTTCGAGCCCTATGTTGGGCTCTGTGCTGACAGCTCAGAGCCTGAAGCCTGCTTCAGACTCATGCTCTGTCTCACTACCTCTCAAAAAATAATTTTTTAAAATATTACATTGCTTTAAGAAAACTGAAATAGGGGCACCTAGGTGGCTCAGTAGGCTGAGCGTCTTGACTTCAGCTCAGGTCATGATCTCATAGTTCGTGAGTCTGAGCCCTGCCTGCTTCAGATCCTCTGTCCCCCCCTCTCTCTCTGCCCCTACCCCACTGGTGCGGGCACACAAGTGCAGACTCTCAAAAATAAACAAACAAAAGGAAAAAAAAAAGGAAAACTGAAATAAAAATAGTATCTTAGAGACTGGCACATTACTATATGCGTATTACAGTATATTTTTCTAAATGGGGAATACTCTGGTCAACTCACTGACCGATGGCAACTTACCAGACAGCAAGCAGAGTGGTTATGCAGAAGTGTGCTGGGCTTATAAAGATATCAGCAAATATAACATGAGTAAAGGAGAAAAGATATTCCAATGTAATTTTTGGCTAACTCTTCTTCAAGAAGGAGGCAATACCAATGCTTAGGGTACTGCTTTACACACATATAAAGCACTCAACATGCGATGAAAATATGAATGCAATTCTTGACAATTTGCAACGACCCCTGATCAAACCAGAAATGGTTAACGTATCAGTTGTGTAAAAGGTACATACTATATAACTAAAAATTTCCAAAACATGATCTATTATAAAAACAAAGAGGTCACATATAAGCTATGCCCAGAAAGTGTTATTTCAAAATCACTAAGGTCTATATTATATATACTTTCCAGACTTTGCATAAGTCTTAAAAATATATAACAAAAACCGCACCTCCCATTTCTCAGAAGCACTATTTCCACGTTCACCTGTACCAATGAGATACAATCGTCCAGTTCCATCTGACAAGGTAACCCAGGTAGAAGATGTGAAATGGATAGATGCACAAAGGCGATTGTCGTATGTTGTCAAATCTGTGGGAAGTCGAAACACCTCTCGTGGTTTTCCTAAAGCAGTATCCTAAAAAGAAGCCCAACATTATTAATGAATCCTTCCTCCCCCTTCATCCGTATACACAGAATAAATATCTGCAGTGTAGTGGTTAGTCTCTTAAGAGAAGGTGCCTAGAGGATGAGCTGTACTAGCGACTCTCTTCTAATAAAATATGACTGAAGTGACGGTATGTGACTTCTCAAACTTGGTCATAGTTTCTATCACATCTTCTATCTTGCTCTTTTGGACCCACATGGAGAGGGCATAAAGGCTCCTGACAATAACCAGCACACAGTGAGCTGTTTTGGGAGTATATCCTCTAGCCCTAGTTGAGCCTTGAGATCACTGCTCTCCAGGCTGACATCTTGGCTTACAATGTCATAAGAAACCTTCACAGGAACCACCCAGCTACGCCACTCTGATTTCTGACCTACAGAAACTGAGTGAGATGACAAATGTTTTTTATTTCAAGTCACTACATGTTGAAGTAAGATACTACACAGCAAAAGACAACTAATACATTGTAGTAATCTGGTCTTCATTCTTCTCTCTTTTTTTAATTAAGTTTATTTATTTATTTTTGAGAGAGAGAGTTAAGTGCAGGGTGGAAAGAGAGGGAGACAGAGAATCCCAAGCAGGCTCCACACTATCAGTGCAGAGCTCCACGTGGGGTTCAAACTCAGGAACCATGATTATGACCTGAGCTGAAATCAAGAATCAGACTGAGCACCCAGGTGTCCCTCTTCATTCTCAAGTTTAGAGTTAACGATCAGTATTTTTAACTAACTGGAAATACTACATCATGTTCTAAATGCCTCCCTAGACATCAGCCTAGACATTTAGACTATTAACAACTTAGGTTATTGTTAACACATTTTTACTGTTATCTATATCCTTACCATTTAAAGCTGTAAGATGGCTCCATCATTAAAATGTTTTACAAGAAAATATATAAAAAGGTCTACATTTCTGGGGCACCTAAGTGGCTCAGCTGGTTAAGCATCCAACTCTTGACTTTGGTTCTGGTCGTGATATCTCGAGTTCACGTCCTGCATGGGGCTCTGCACTGACAGCGCAGAGCCTCCCTGGGATTCTCTCTCCCTCTCTCTCTGCCCCTCCCTTGCTGGCGCTCTATCTCTCTCTCTCTCTCTAAAAATAAGTAAATAAACTTAAAAAAAAAAACCAAAAGGTCTACACTTCAGGAAACAGACTTCACCTTATACATCAAAATGTACTCAGCTCAATAATTTGTTGGTGGTGGTGGTATAGCTTTAGTTTTCAGTTAACAGATTTTCCTACAGGCCCAAAATAATTCTTGATTCATGTATTTCATTTTCTGTTCCTATAATTACTTAGATCTGTGTATATATTAACAAAATTTAAGTAAACCATACAAAATGTCATTACTAGCCACAAGTTTTGTAGTGACCCACTGTCTTTTTCTAAAGCATCCAGTTTAGTTTTCTTTGAAATGGCACCTTCCTGTCTTTTTGTATTCATATTTTACTGATTTACACAATACTGATTAAACAATGAAAATACAATGACAAGCACAGCCGGCAGAATGATTTTAGAATGACCAAATCTGAGTATTAGTGATGTAAAACTTCACTAGCAGAAACAGAACTGTTATTAGCATAGAAGTACTGAGTGGCCTACTAGCAGTAAACATTAAGCTTACTTTGGGCTTCAATCAGTATATTAAATAGAAGAAATAGAGAATACCAGTTACTCCAGTCACTCAGTTAAATGGAGTCAATAAAGAGATATTTTACTGCAGGTTGATGATGCCTATGTAGGCATTTAGAACATCATGTGGTATTTCCATTTAGTGAGAAAACAATGGAGTGGTCAACAAATACTAGAGATTTTCTGGAAAAAAATTACTCTCTCCCTGACAGCATGCACAAATTCCACATTCCAGATAGATTAAAAATATAAATGTTTTAAAGAAAAAGTAAAGTAACTTTGTTAGAAGATTAATCATGTTTTAATCTCAGGGTGGAGAAAGTCTTCCTGTGAAAAATAACAGACATGTAGGAGACAGGGAGAAAAATATTTGCCACAAAAATAACACAGGACTAGTATCGATAGCATATAAAGAGCCTTAACAACTCAACCAGAAATACATTATCACTCAAAATGTTTAACTGGAAAAAGAATAGGAGTAGGAAAACTAAGGTTAAAAAAATTAAGCAGAAAAAAAATCACCTAATACAATCCCAATGCTATAATCCTTTCTAACATCCTCTTACTGAAACACTATGTGGTTCTCCATGGTGTGGATTCTCTTCTATTGTAAAACGTCATAAATACAATGTGTTCAACTACAGATGAGTACCTGGCATCTCTTTCTGGAGAGCACTGGTGAAGGAATGGTTAATTGTAAAATTCCATCCTTTGGAATACCAAACAACTGTTAAATACACTGAAGTGGATTTAAAAAGATCTCCAGAATAGTAACTGGAAAAAAAAGATGCAGAATATATACAGTAAGAATCCATATATGTTTAAGCAACTAAATGTTGTGGTATGACAGCACAGAATAAGGTGTATACAGACACACGCTAGTCTGTTAGAAAGGAAAAAAAGATCTTTACACAGAGCTTAAGCCTGTTAAATCACTATTCTTCACTTCATACAGAATCACGAAGGTTGTTTTAAACCACTTTATTTTATTTTTTTTTAATGCTTATTTATTTTTGAAAAAGAGAGAGAAAATGAGCAGGGAAGGGGCAGAGAGAGAGGAGAAAAGAGGATCCAAAGCTGGCTCCAGGCTGACAGGACAGAGCCCAACACAGGGCTTGAACTCATGAAAAGCAAGATCGTGACCAGAGCAGAAGTCAGATGCTTAACCAACTGAACCCCCCTAAACCAATTTCTTTTAAATGTAAGGTTACACATAACTGAGATTGCTGGAAGTCTAATTATCAGATAAATGATTTCATATCCAATATAATGACTAAGACATTCAAATATATAAATATAAAGCTAAAATAAATTAAAATACAAAAGAAAACACAGTATCTCTCTTACATAAGTTAAATGATAGTTTAAGTGAAAGCGATCTGAATGTTCCTAATTTTTGAAATCTAAGTCTCAAAGGGTACATCTAATTTTAAATGGACTGTATGCAATAAAAATATTTTCTTCTGTAAATCTTAGAGTATTAAATTATTTCTGAATAACTTCGATTGACAGTTTTACAAAGTGTCCTCATAATAATGCTTTATGATACTGGCATCTATAATGTCTTAGTCCCACCCAATCATTTTCTTCTTCCAGACCAAAAAAAAAAAAAAAAAAGGTTTATTTATAGTCAAACCTATTGAAAACAATTCTGCAGTAACGTTTCACAGCTGAATTGCAGAAGAATTAAAATTTCATTGATGAATGGAACATTTACTGAATGACTACATGTACAAGTGTTATATTAAATAAGTGCTTTGACTTTTTGCCATCTCATTTAACTATTACAAAATCTTATGAAATTGTAATCATTATGCACACTTTAAGAGAAAAAGAGCTCTGTTCAAAAAGATTAAATAATTTGCCTAGAATTCCACTGGTAAGAAAAATGGCAGGGCTAAGATTCAAATCCTGGTTGACCCCAGTCCAAAAATTGTCTCTCCTGTATTCCACACTTTCTTGAGAAGAAACCACTATTCAAGTTTTTCTAAACAAATGATACCTCAGATCTCACTGCAATTTCTGGAATACTCCCCTCCCCCTGCAAGAACAAAGCAAAACAAAAAACAAACAAAAAATTATGAATGCAACTACCATATTCAGTTTTTCTTCAGGCTAACACATTATATAAAATTTTTAATTAAATTCCTGGGTAAATAAAATGTAATACAAAAATTATAAGGTCAATATAGTGTTATAGTGTATATAAATGACACAGTAAATCATATATGAACTGTATTTAAGAAATGGATGTATTTAAGAAAAACATCTCTAAACAGGAGTTTGAGGGCCTCTTAGTTAACAGCTAAGAAGATGAGGTTTGAATTGACGAGGCATTTTTCTAATACACATGTTTACAGAAAGCACTACCCAAGTTCAAGGCAAAATGGTCAAGCAAAATTAAGCAAGGAAGCCATTTACTAGTATTATTACACACTGACATTTAAAATTTTGCCCTTTTATAAGGAAGTGATCTTTTCTGGAGAAAGGCTTTTATCACTAATAACTGTTAAGCTTATTTGAAAGAAAAACAAAACATCCTTTTTCCTTTTCCCTTTCTCTTTTTTATGCTAAAGCTTAAAAAAATGATGTTTCATTAAGTGGAATTTGAATGAGTAATGTCTCTATATAACATAAAACTTTTAATAATTCATGAAGAACATATAGTTCAACCTTACTCCTCCCTTTTTATTTTTGTCTTTAACCGGGTAAATAAGTGGCTCCCTATTAATAAATGCAATTGTAGAAAATAAGGTAAGATGCAGGTTTAGAGATGCTAATCTGGAGATACTGGCAGGCACCTCAGCTAGACTAACAAGCAGTTAAGGCAGGCATGTCATTAAGTCCATGACAAAGCCTCACAAATGCTGGTTTCATATGGAATCCACTAACTCTCCTCCCATTCTAAGTGCGATTTAAAGACGTACTGAGATGACACACTTCTTTAGGATAAACAAAGTAGTTTCTCAGATAAATGGAAACATAAAGACTGAATGAATTCTCTAAATATTAAGAAACAAAACACGTTATTTTAAAAGAGGTCCTAATACCTAACAAAATGACAACATAAGAATTAAATTTTAAGAACTTTTTTTTTTTTTTTTTTTTTTTTTTGCTTTCTTAAAGGCATTTTCTACTTCTTAAAAGCACTCTTCCACCCAACTGGCATTTCTATAAAACTGAGGACTATAAACACACAAATCACACTGACTTGGAAGTAGAACGCCTCTATAAACCTGTGTGTTGGGAACTGCTGCCATCTGCTGACTCCTTGACAACATCTCAAGGTCAGACACGTGGATTTCCTTTCTTGGGCCCTTATAGCCTTCTCTTTGACCACAATAGTGTTTAGCGCAGATTTAACAAAGGGGAGGTGGGAGTTATTTATAAACCAGCCATAGCAAAAGAACCTCTCAGGGTTTTGTGCATGTGTGCCTTTGACTCAAAAAAACAAAACAAAACAAAAAACAACAGAAACAAAAACACAAAAATCAGACAGAAAAATGGGTATCAGAACAACTTTTCTGCTTAAAAATTAAAAAAAAAAAAGCCAATGTGTAGCCAGTGGCTAACACTCTCCACCTTTCTCCAACACATAACTTCAAACAGCAAGTCAATTTCTTGCTACTGATCTGAAAAATAAGAAGCACGGTATTCTTCTACACCACAGTTGCAGAGTTTTTCAAAACTTGGTCACTGATGGGGCTCCTGGGTGGCTCAGTTGGTTAACCATCTGACTTCAGCCTAGGTCACGATCTCTCCATTCCCGAGTTCGAGCCCCGTGTCGGGCTCTATGCTGACAGCTCAGAGCCTGGAGCCTGTTTTGGATTCTGTGTATCCCTCTTTCTCTGCCCCTCCACTACTCACGCTCTGTCTCTGTCTCTCTCTCAAAAGTAAATAAACATTTTAAAAAAATGTGGTCACTGGGCCACAGTCTTTAACATACCTGATAAAATGCAGATTCTCAGACCATGACCAACCTGACATACTGAATCAGAATCTTGAAGAACCATAAACTTAAATTAGCCTTTCTTTTTATCAATTACTCCAAGTGATTCTGATGTGCATTACATACAGTTTGAAAACCAAAGACAAAAGCTGAACTAAGCAAAAAAACTAAAACAATCCCAGACATGGGTCTGTAAAAATAAAATACTAAAAATATCCTTCTAAAGTTTGATTAAGGAAAAAGAAAGAACAGAGAAAGGAAAAACAAGATAATCTTAAGAGCATAAACATGCAAATTTATAGCAACAAATCTGAAAACTTAAAAAGAAATGAATGATCTTCTCTAACAAAAAAAATATATTACAAAATTACCCGGAAAACAGAGTTTGACTAAACCAATTACCATAGAATAAATTGGATAGGTAATTGGAAGACTAACACTGAAAAGGACAAAGGGATAGAAGACAGGTCCAAAAAGGATCTTTATTTAACATATAAGGAACAGATCATTCCAATCTTAAATTGTTCTAGCTCCAGAAAGCTCTCCTTTAGAAAGCCAGCAAAACTTTAATGAAATTCTGACATATTCACCAAAAAAAAAAAATTAAAGAAACCGCTATAATTTGTGAAAGTACAAATATTTGAAAAATAAAATATCAGAAAATAGAAGCCAATATTGTATGAAAAGAATATATTCTTACCAAAAAAGGTTTATCCCAGGAAATTAAGCAATTTAATAAATGTATCAATTTAATTCACTACATTGATAATTAATGAAAATCATATAATCATTAACAGTAAGTGGGTGCTGAAAAGCATTTGATAAGATACAGCAGAACAGAAACCGAAGGAAGCAACTTTAAAAAAATGAAGGGGCACGTGGGTGGTTCAATGGGTTAAGTGTCCGACTTTGGCTCAGGTCATGATCTCATGGTTTGTGGATTCAAGCCCCACGTTGAGCTCTGTGCTGACAGCTCAGAGCCTGGAGCTGCTTCAGATTCTATGTCTCCCTCTCTCTCTGCCCCACCCCACTCATGCTCTGTTTCTCTCTGTCTCTCAAAAATAAATAAGTGTTAAATAAACAAACATTTAAAAAAATAAAATAATAAAGGCTATTTATCAAAACCAACAGTATTTTCTTAAGTTAATTTAAAAGCCATTATAATTAAAATCAAGAGCTAAACAAGGATACCTGCAACCTCCATTATTATTCAACATTGTTTCAGAGGTTGTATCTTGTAACAGCAATAAGACAAAAATGGAATAGCAGGGGAATGTTATTTCCATGTTCAAAAACATTAGAAAAGGAGAGATAAAACTGTTTCTTGTTGCTGACGATATAAATGTACCTTTTGAAAACCTAAATGGGAGTAAGTAAAAATTACTAAATTATCAAATAAGGTGGCTGTTAATTTCAATGTTTATACAATAAGCATCTAAAAAAATAGCAAAACTTTACTAACAATGGGCTGAAACCTCAAAATTCTTAAGAATAAATTTAATAAAATGAGCATAAAGTCAAAGGAAAACTAGAAAACTCTTACTTAAGGACATAAAAGCATACCTAAATAAATGGAAAGACATACCATGTTCGGGGGTGGAAAAAAAAAATCATAAAAATACCATTTCTCTCCAATACAATATAAATTCCCCACTGCAGGAAAAAACTGGAGATTTCTATAATTTTAACTAGACTGACTCTGGCCACCAGGCCCAGCTAAACATAGGGGTAAAGAACTCTACTGAAAGAAAAGAGGGGAATGAGTTAGATCCCCACATATTAAAAGATGGTAACACAAACTTTTTCCTTTTGCTTGCATCTCAGAAAACAGGATCATGCCTTATACCCCTCAGACAAGAACCTAGAGGACTCCTCTCTGGGGACAACTCTCCAGCCCAGGAGATAAACCTGCAAAAACCAAAATTTGGAGCCAGGGATCCTCAAACATAGTGTCACCTCACCAGCTGAAAAAAAAAAAGGTATATGGTAGGTCTTTTCCATACAAGATCTAATACATTATAAGATCTAATAAATTAATATTAGAGTGTGTATTATACACGTTTTCTTTTTTTTTTTTTTTTAATGTTTATTTATTTTTGAGAGAGAGAGAGAGAGAGAGAGAGAGAGAGACAGAGTGTGAGCAGAGGAGGGGCAGAGAGAGAGGGAGACCGAATCTGGAGCAGGCTCCAGGCTCTGAGCTGTCAGCACAGAGACTAATGTGGGGCTCAAACTCACAAACTGTGAGATCATGACCCGAGCCGAAGTCAGACATTTGACCGACTG
This sequence comes from Puma concolor, assembly GCF_028749965.1. Lineage (NCBI taxonomy): Eukaryota > Metazoa > Chordata > Mammalia > Carnivora > Felidae > Puma > Puma concolor. The sequence goes on along the minus strand of NC_141684.1, from coordinate 29,324,732 downwards.
AGCCACCCAGGCGCCCCTATTATACTGAATAATTCAAGGACCTTAGCTAAACAGAGAATGCATATGAAGTGCTCAAAGAGTTCAAGGATGAGATAATAAATGAGAACTATGAAAGAAAGCAACTTGAGGAAACTTTCAAGCCCTGTGTTCTAAATTACGATACCTTATTGCTTGTCAATAAAAATTAAAAAAAAAACTTCCTAATTTTATCAGGAAGCTAAACAAACTTAAATATACATTATACATATGGAAAGGTGTATACTTTTTTGAACAAAAGAGATTGTTATTTCAATGTCAAGTTCAAACTGGGGAAGCAAGAGAAAGAAATTCAGTTGACCCTTGGACAATGAAGGTTTGAGCTGCAACAGCTCACTTATAAGTGAATTTTTTACAATTCAGTACTGTAAACCTATTTTTTCTCTTATGATTTTCTCAGTAACATTTTCTTTTCTCTAGCTTACTTTATTGTAGGAATACAGTATACAATACATACAACATATAAAATATGTGTTAATCAAGATTTCTGGTCAACAGTATGCTATTAGTTAAGTTTTGGGGGAGTCAAAACTAGTACTTTTCTATTGCACAGTGGAGGAGGGGTTTAATGCTCAGATTCCCAGTGTTGTTCAGGGTCAACTGTAGTTCATATTCTGCTGTGAATTAATAAACTGGAAGAGACTATTTTGTATGATGCAGAATTCCCAGTGCTTATGACAATGTGTAACATATAGCTGGTATTCAATAAATATGTTGAAGATTGAGTGAATAGTACAAATCAGACTATGTGACTGAGTTAGGCTCTGGAAGTCAATATTCTTAGGGAATTTACAGATATTAGATTTGTCTTCCTAAAAAAACAAAACACAACAGAATCTAAAAAATATAAAAGCCCTTAAAGTTAAAAGACACAATAAAATACGAATTATGCATATGTAGAATATGGACATGTATAATCATGTATAGGTAATACACTGCACATGTATGTCAGGCATTTGGCTCATATGTACAGGTTATCCTAGTACATAGTGTATATAGAGTGTGTATGTATACAGTGTTTTTATTTTTAATGAGCCTATAAGTAGAGAAACTAAACTAAATAAGGAATTGTAACTAGTTATTCTAATATGTCCACAGAAGCTAGCAAATAGGTCAGGAAAAGGGATCAAAGACATATTAGTCTTTGTCCAGATTCCATGTCAAATAAGCACTCTTACTAAAATTACAGTATTTGAGGGGTGCCTCGTGGCTCAGTTGGTTGAGTATCCAACTTCTGCTCAGGTCATGACCTCACAGTTCCTGGGTTTGAGTCCCACATTGGGCTCTGTGCTGACAGCTCAGAGCCTGACGCCTACTTTGGATTCTCTCTCTCTCTCTCTCTCTCACTCTCATTCTCACTCTCACTCTCTCTGCCCCTCCCCCACTTGTGTGCATGTGCGCTTTCTCTCAAAATAAACACCAAAAAATTTTTTTGTAATAAAATTTTTTTAATTTACAGTATTTGATTTCCTTTGAAGACTTTCCAATGGGAGAAGAAAACCATATTGACCAGTCCACACTGCTTATAGTATTTCAAATGCTACCATTAAACTTTCTTTCCACATTTCCAATCAATCTTGTGATTTAAATTGGAAATTAGTATCCCAAATCACAATTATCAACAAGTAAACTGATAAAAACAAGCTTCTGGCCCAAAACTGTGACCCTACCATATCCTCTCCCAGCCAAGCATAGTACAAAAATGAATCAAAGCATCAATTATCTTTTTAATATTTCTCTTGGCTTAACACATGACTGTTCCTCCCTCCCTTCACACCCTGGCTTCTGCTCACCTTGCCATCCTCATCTCCAACCAAAGCCTGCATACATACTATTTTGGTCCTTCCATACATACACTGTGTTTTAGCAAACCAATCTAGAGTGCCTGTAGTGCACACATGTGCCTGTGGAAGTTTGCTGAATGTGCCTTTTAAGTCATGTGCAGACACAGCTGCCTCAATCTGCATGGCAAATTAACTGATCCATCAAAATTCTGTTAAAGTGACAACTCCTCTGAAACTTCTTGGAACACTTCATCTCTCAACATTTATCATTTCCTCCTCTGTACTAGGTCTGCATCTTATCCCTACTTCCACTGTTACATGTTATCAATTTATTTGTGTATGTGGCTACTAAGCATAATAGCATTCAATAAATGTTTGCTGAGGAATATATATAAAGTATATATTTGTAATATATAATAGATATTCATACATATAATAAAAATATATAACTAAGTATATATAACATAGAAGTAAATATTTATTATACAGTAAAGTTATTTATCTCAATAAACCAAAGACTCATACCTGAACCCAGAGAAGAAATAAGAAGAGGAAGATCCTATCAAGAATGAAAAGACAACTACAAAGGATAAGAACAAGCTTTAAACAGTTGTTGTTATTTCAACAAACATACTGACCAAATCTTCTGCCGGATGGCAGGATTATAGAAAAATAAGAAAAACCCAGGGCCTAGACCAAGGGTTGGCAAACTATAGTCAATAGTTTGGAATTGAGCTTGGAATGCAGTCACATTCATTCATTTACATATCGTCTAACGCTGTTTTCACACTACCACACCAAAACTGAGCAGTTGTGACATAAGACTGTCTAACCTACAAACTGTACAATATTTATTATTTGGCCCTATGCAGAAAAAGTCTTGCAAACCTCTGGCCTAGAAGGAATTAAAAGTCCACATAGATCTGAGAGCCAATGGTTTGAATATTCCCAGAGGAGCAAAGTGAGGATGTCAGGGAAAGCTTAATAGAAGAGATGGTTTGCTAGGTCTTAAGTAAAGACCAGGAAGCAACCTGGCAAGAACTAAGAAAAAATGTTCCAGGTAGAGTTAATCACATGAAAAATGAGCAGAGGACAACAGGATACAGGGCATGTCTCAGTAACTGCAAGAGTTGGTATTGCTAGAGACTAGTGTACAAAATGGCAAAACACAAGGTTGGAGAGAAGAGCACAATAAACTGTATATACCAATGAGGAGTTTGTATTTTAAAAATAGATCACTTTGTGTTTACACTTGCTAAAAAAAATAAAAAACAGACATACAGAAAAAACAAACTACCTCTGGAAGGACACACCGGAAACTAATAAAAAGAATTTACAAGAAAACACAAATAAATGGAAAGATATTCCATTCTCATGGATTGGAAGAATCAATGTTAAAATGTCTATACTACCCAAAGCAATCTACAGATTCAATGCAATCCCAATTAAAACTCCAATGGCATTTTTCACAGAAATACAACAATCCTCAAATTTGTATGAAACTACAAAAGACCTCAAAAAGCTAAAGCAATCTTGAGAAAGAAGGAACAAAGCTGGAGGCATCATGCTTCCTGATTTCAAAATATTTTACAAAGCTACAATCATCAAAACAGTATGGAAGTGGAGGTCAATGAGACAGAACAGAGTCCAGAAATAAAATCACACATATATGATCAATTAATTTACAATGAAAGAGCCAAGAGTATACAATAGGGAAAAGACAGCCTTTTCAATAAATGGTCTTCAAAAAACCGGACAGCCGCATGCAAAAGAATGAAACTGGACCCCTATATCATACACAAAAATAAACTGGATTAAAGACTTGAATGTAACCTGAAGCCATAAAACTCCCAAAAGAAAACATAAGTGGTAAACTCCTTGACATTGGTCTTAGCAATGATTTTTTGAATCTGACACCAAAAGCAAAGGCAACAAAAACAAAAATAAATGAGTTGGAACTACATCAAACTAAACAGCTTCTGCAAAGCAAAGGAAATCATCAACAAAATGAAAAGTCAACCTAGGGAATGAGAGAAAATATTTGCAAATCATAGGGTATCAAAATATATAAAGAACTTATACAATAGCAACCCACCCTCCCCCCAAAAAAAAACCCACAAAAAATCTGATTAAAAAATGGGAGTGGTGCCTGGGTGGCTCAGTCGGTTAAGTGTCCAACTCTGGATTTCAGCTCAGGTCATGATCTCACAGTTCGTGAGTTTGAACCCCACATCAGGCTCTGCGTTGACAGCACAGAGTCTGCTTTGGATTCTCTCTCTGCCCCTCCCCTGCTCTGCTCTCTCTCAAAATAAATAAATAAACATGCTTAAAAAATCGGCAGAGCATCTGAGCATTTTTCCAAAGAAGACCTAGAGACAGCCAACAACTATATGAAAACTTGCTCAATATCACTCATCATCAGAGAAATGCAGATCAAAACCACAATGAGATTATCACTGCATACCTACCAGAATGGTTATTATCAAAAAGACAAGAAGTAACAAGTGTTGGAAAAGATGTGGAGAAAAGGGAATTCTCATGTACTGTTGGTGCAAATGTAAACTGGTGCAGCCACTATGGAAAACAGTATGAAGGTTTCTCAAAAAGTAAAAATAGAACTACCTTATGACCCAGTGATTCCACTTGTGGATAGTTATCCCAAGAAAATAAAAACACTAACTTGAAAAGATATATGTATCCTTATGTTCACTGCAGCATTATTTACAATAGTCAAAAAAAAAAAAACGAAAAACCTAAGTGTCCATCAATAGATGAATGGATAAAGGAAATGTGTCATTATATAAAAAGTGGAATATTTTATTTAGCCATAAAAAGGAATGAAACTTGCCCTTGGTGACAATATGGATGGTCCTTAAAGGCATCTTGCTAAGTGACATAAGTCAGAAAAGACAAATAACCTATTAATCTTACATGTGGAATCAAAAAAAATTCAATCTATGATTCTGTAGATGCACAGTAGAGGTGTGCTAGAAAGAGCAGAGAGCAGTTAGGAAGCTATTATCATTCTACTGACCATTTAAAGCAAATACATTAACAATCTATTGTGGAATTTACAACATATGAAGTAAAATATAGGACAAAAATAGCTTGAAGGGTAAAAGAGAAATAGAAGGAATTACTACCGTAAAGTTTTAGTGTTAGAGGTAGACTATTACCATTTAAGGATGAATACTACAATCTCTACATTAACCATTAAAAAAAAAAATAATCGTACAAACAGGTTTAGATAAAAAGCCAAGAGAAAATTAAATGGAATTTTAAGAAAATTTGACTAATTCTAAAACAGGTAGGAACAAAGGGATAAAGAACAAAGAACAGATGGGACAAACTGAAAAGACAGGAAAATGGTAACATAAACCCAACCATATCAGTAATTACATTAAATATAAATGTCCTAAGCCCTTCATTTAAAGGACAGATTGTCATGCTAGATACAAAACAAGACCCAACTATATGTTGTTTATAAGAGACACACTTTAAAAATAACAACACTGTCATGTCAGGATGGTTGAGTGGTCTAAGGCATCAGACTAAAAACAACAACACTGATAAAGTGAAAGAAAAAAGACAGAAAAAGATGAATACTACTAATAAAAAAAGCTATCACACTATATTAATATTGGAAGATTTCAAGACAAACAAAAATCATTCCCAGAGTCTAGAGATAAAAAGGGCATTTCATAATGCTAAAAGGACAAATCCATAGCAGACAAAATGTTTGTGCCTCAATTAGCATGATTAAAAATACATAAAGATGGGGCGCCTGGGTGGCGCAGTCGGTTAAGCGTCCGACTTCAGCCAGGTCACGATCTCGCGGTCCGTGAGTTCGAGCCCCGCGTCGGGCTCTGGGCTGATGGCTCGGAGCCTGGAGCCTGTTTCCGATTCTGTGTCTCCCTCTCTCTCTGCCCCTCCCCCGTTCATGCTCTGTCTCTCTCTGTCCCAAAAATAAATAAACGTTGAAAAAAAAAAAAAAAAAAAAAATTTTAAAAAATAATAAAAAAAAAAATACATAAAGCAAGAATTAAAAGGAAAAATAAACAAATTCACTGTCAGGGTTAATACTTCACATTAGAAAAAGCAGACATGAACAGTTACATTAACATTGATCTATAAAATCCATTAGAATTGTTGCTCATTGGTGGGTGTGGAGGGGAATAATAAGTGATAAGAACAAAGGGAAAAATTAAAATTGAATTAAACAGAACAGAGCCTTATATAGATTAACGATAGGATTCCATAGATTAAAGATATGTGTACCTCAATTCTCTGGATATCAGATTTTTTTTTTTTTACATTTGTTTATTTTTGAGAGACAGAGAGAGACAGTGCTAGCAAGGGAGGGGCAAGGGAGGGGCAAGGGAGGGGCGAGAGAGAGAGAGAGAGAGAGAGAGAGAGAGAGAGAGAGACAGAATCAGAAGCAGGCTCCAGGCTCTGAGCTGACCTGAGCCAAAGTCGGACGCTTAACCAACTGAGCCACCCAGGTGCCCCTGGACATCAGATTAAAAATGAAAATTAAGAATCAGATTTATTGGAAAATCCTCTTATTACAGGTATTTTTCTTACCAGCATCACTGTTAAATTCATAACTCTTCCAAGGTTATCAATGTAGTAGACGCTGTCTTGATACCATGAATCACTGTGTAGGTAATTATACATTCCAAAAGCATGCATGTGTTCCAGTGTATATTGATCATCTCGAAGTTTTACTTCTGCCACAGCTGAAATATAAGAAAAATAAACATAAATACAGGTTTCACTTTTGATTATTTCTTTCTGCAGAATGCTAATCACAAAGGCTTTAAGAACAAATACACTATATTATTTATTCTAAAACAATTTTTAGACACCCACTAGGCACTGTGTGTAGAGGATAAACAGTGAATCAAATTGGCATGATCCCTGACAGTGGCCATAAGAGATAGGGTTTTTCATGCCATAACATCTTTTCTTTTAGGCACCTCTTCCTTATAATTATGAATAAAAAGAATGGGGAAATTCTAAAATTGGAGGATTTCCTGTCTCTGGGGCAAATATTAAGTCCACTTTATGTAGAGTTTTTATAGTTTTTAAAATGCTTTCACCTCTATATCTCATTAATTGTTTTTACCACACATTAAGAAATAGAGAATGTTTTCATTATTTTGTTTCATAATTATGGAAATAAATGTAAGAACAAGTGGTGATTTCTCCAATGTTTTATTAAATTTTTCCCAAGAGTACAGAACAAAATATTCTACCTGGACTAGAAACGAGGCTTCCTGAAGAACAGTGTTTTGCACTGGGCATTAAGCGATTTCTATAACTTTATTTTACTTTTCTCCACCTTTATTGTGATATAATTGGCATATTACACTGTGTAAGTTTAAAGTGTATAACATAACATACTTTATATATGAACATATTGTGAAATGATTAGCATAGTAAGTTTACTTAACACATCATCCGTCACCTAGTTATTTTTTTCTTGTGATGAGAACTTTTAAGATCCACTCTCTTTACTATTTCCATAATTTTATTCGGCTAAATGTAATCTCACTCTTCCTTCCTTCACATGCAGATAGGAACCCTTACCACTCAGGGCTGCCCATGACATAGAATTAGTTTCTGCTCTGACAGAAAATATAAAAGTAAACTAAGCTGGGCCAATACCTTACCTTAATATAAAACTCAACTTACTGTATTCTAATTTCAAGTGTTTTCTTTTTTTTCCATAACGTTCATCTGTTCCTACTTCTATTACCTGCTTTGAGGCCTGGCCGACTTATATTTATTCTGATTCATTCAGCAATAATTCAATAGGCACCAATGACACAATGATGAGCAAAGAGCACAGAATCTACCTCTTCAGCATTCATGATTCAGTAAGGAAATGGACATTAGTCAAATAATTCATAAATAAATATATAATGAAACTGCAATAAATGTTTGGAAGAAAAAGTTACTGGGTACCATAACACTGGGCACTGATCTGTGGAGGAGGGGAATTAACGAAAGCTTTCAGAAATATGACCCACGCTAGAAAGGATATAAGGTAAAGTTAACTTATGAAGAAATATATCTATACACACACACACACACACCCCTTACCATAGGCAGAAGGAAAAGCAGGCAAAAGCAGGAGGAAAAATTTGTGTTCCAAGAAACAAAAGATGGCTAACTACAAAGCACCATGGAGAACTGTACAAGAAAAGGCTACAGATAAACAGCTAGGGAACTAGGAAGGAATTGGATCATGAAAGACCTTGTCTTTATCGGTAAACTTAATGTAATTCATTTAAGAGTTTTTAAGCAGAAGAGTAAAGTTCAGATTCAAATTTATAAAAGATTACTTATAAGTACAATATATAACAGACGAAAGCAAAGCAAGGTAAAATCCACTGTGAATATTAATAAAGGGAAATCTCACTAGAAGTACAGAAAGAAGGGAGGCCAGAAGGGGGAACCCCACCACTCAACATCAGTTATGGGAAGAACTGGCAATTGCAGACCACAACAGAAGAATATTCAATAGAAGAATCTTCAATTACAGGCCCCAACAGGGAAAAGATATACACTGCATCTCCTACAAGAAGTGGGACTACTCCTGTAACATAGCTAATGAGATATCAACATTACCCTGTAGTTTTGCTGTTCTCCAATGACTTTCTTTCATTCAAAACAATCCTTCCCAACTTCCTCCTCCTTCTCCATAAAATAACATTCTTCTCCTTTGTTTGCTGGACTTGCCGATGGTTTTGCCAAAGTTTGCATGTCCCGAATTACAATTCTCTAATAATCCCAAATAAACCCATTCTGCTGAAAAAATAACTTGGGTTTTTTTCTTTAATTTTTTTTAAAGTTTATTTATTTTTGAGACAGAGACAGAGCATGAGTGGGGGAAGGGAAGAGAGAGAGAGGGAGACACAGAATCTGAAGCAGGTTCCAGGCTCTGAGCTGTCAGCTTAGAGCTCAACACGGGGCTCGAACTTAAAAACTGAGAGTTCATGACCTGAGAGGAAGTCGGATACTTAACTGACCAAACCACCAGGTGCCCCGGGTGTTTTATTTTCAAGGTTTATGCCATAAAATCATTATAAACTTTGTTATGGATTTGATGAAGGTTGAGGAAATTGCTATTATATGATCCAAGGAAGTATTTATTTCATAAGGAACAGTTAGAAGCACATATTCCACTGATTAGGAGGGAAACAATCACCAATTCTTGGTTTTCTAGCACCACTGTGTGGATGAAACTCAATACTGCAAGAAATGTACATGGTAAAATAATGGCCCAAAGCAGTAATACTAGACAATGACACGACAAATACATTTACTTCATATTTGTGCCAAAGCCCCCGGGTAATCCCAAACAAGAGGCTTCTTAGCCCTCTGCCTTATTACAACCTCTCATCTGTGAACATAAGGATCTGGAAAACTATTATTAGATGACTATGATATAGTCTAAGTCTTTTGTTGTTGCATTCTGACAAGATAATTTATGTAAGTTATTTGGACACAGAAATGAGGATTGGGCATATTACATACTTAATAGTTTGTAAAAGCTGTTAGTGTATAGAAAAAAGCCGCATCTCTGGCCTCAAATGAGAAAGGTGAAGTTATCAGTGCATTTTTCATGTCAACCACCTTGAGTTTATAAAAGGAGAGGCAGAGTAATTGAAAGGCAAAAGCAGTGGAAAGCCTCCCAAGAAAGGAGGGGGAAAGCAAGGAGTATTAAATCTCTGCTGGGTTCATGGAAATGGTGGAAGAAGGGGAACCTCTTTAACAGAAGGCTAAGAGGCCAGAGTAGTAAAAATTTTATTATTTATTATTATCTTGCATTAGAAATAAAAGAGCTTTGCTAAAAATTCCTTCTCTTTCAGTCTTTTAAAAAGAACTTAAGGCCTGACAAGAAGAAAATTTCCCTTAATCTTTACCTAAATTTTTTTTTTATGTTTTTATTTTATTTTTGAGACACACAGTGAGAGCGGGGGAGGGGCAGAGAGAGAGGGACAGAGTCTGAAGCAGGTTCCAGGCTCTGAGCTGTCAGCATAGAGCCCAACGTGGGGCTTGAACTCACAGACGGCGAGATCATGACCCGAGCCAAAGTCAGGCACCCAATCGACTGAGCCACCCAGGGGCCCCATCTTTACCTAAATTTCTTACAAAACCTGTATGAAACCTCAAAATCCTGTATTTCTCATTCATAAATTATGTATTGAATGTCTACTATGTGTACTGTGCTTGGCAGTGGATATAACACTAATAAGTATAAAACAGACATGATCCTTGTAATGGTGTTAACAATGGTTACAATTACTGCTTCTTGTCCTTTCAAAATACACTACCACATTGAACCACATGAAATTGCCAATATTCAACTCTTTTGACCCAATTAAATATGATTCATTCTAATACCGATAGAAGCAAAGTATAGTACTTTTAAAAAAGCAGGGGTAAAGGCAAAGAACATTAAATGTTAACTTACGGAGGTCACTTCTTAGATTATTTATCTTTTAACCACACCCAATGAATTAAGTCTTCTGGCCAAGTTACTTACTGAGTTTGCTATTTGTGTATAAAAAAAGATAAAAATGCAAAAAAAAAAAAAAAAAAAAAAAAAGAGTACAGTAGCCCCCCCAGCCCACTCCCCTTATCTGCAAGGCATACGTCCTAAGATCCCCAGTGGATGCTTAAAATCAGATACTGATCCCTATATATATTGTTTTTTCCTATACATACATACGAATAAGAAAGTTTAATTTGTAAATTAGCCCTAGTCAGAAATTAACAATAACTAATAATAAAATAAAGCAACTGTAACAGTATACTATCATAAAAGCTACATGAATGTGGTCTCTCTCTCAAAATATCTTATTGTACTGTACTCACCCTTCTTCTTGTGATGACTTGAGATGATAACATGCCTGTATGATCAGATGAAGTGATGTGAATGACACAGGCACTGTGATATAGTGTTAGGCTACTGCTGATCTTCTGACAGTATGTCAGAAGGAGGATCGTCTCTGCTTCTACACTGCAGTTGACATGGGTAACTGAAACTGTAGAGAGCAAAACTAAAACTGTAACTACTGTGCAAGTCTGTATTATGAATTCTGAAGCAAGATTTATGGAACACAGCAGAAACAGAATTCAGAGCACTGTTCCCACTAACCTATTTTATACAATGTTTCTGCAAAAATTAACACAGTCATCTAACCACTCTTCCCCATATTTTCCACCCTAAGAGCAGATATCAATTTTACAGTAAACTCTACATAAATCCAACGGTGACATAGCTCTTTCTTCCTTTAGTCCAACTATAGCCTAAATCTTCACCGGCTTCTATTCTCCCTCCCCTGAAGAAATAGCCCATAGATCATTAGAAAAGGCATGAGCTTTGGAGTCTGATTTGCCAGTGTCAAGTAGCTTTATTAAGTTACTAGCCTTTCCACCCCATTTCCTCATCTGTAATGAAAATCAATAACACTTGTCCTATGAAATTAGTAACAAGCTTAACTTTAAACATGTAAATGGTGGGGCGCCTGGGTGGCTCAGTCGGTTAAGCGTCCGACTTCGGCTCAGGTCATGATCTCACGGTCCGTGGGTTTGAGCCCCGCGTCGGGCTCTGTGCTGACAGCCCAAAGCCTGGAGCCTGTTTCAGATTCTGTGTCTCCCTCTCTCTGCCCCTCCCCTGTTCATGCTCTGTCTCTCTCTGTCTCAAAAATAAATAAACGTTAAAAAAAAAAAGTTTCAAACATGTAAATGGTATTCTAAACAAGTACCATACTTGTTATATGGTACATATGAAGAAAGAGAAGTGTGATTTTCCTGTTTCTCTTCTTCTGTCCAAGGTTAATTCTCACATGGTTGCTTATTATTCCATTCTCTTCTACCTCTTCTAGAATTAGAAGTTTTGGGCACTCACACAAGGCTCGGAACTGTGACTGTTACCAACAGGTAGAATGGAGAAAACACCTAATTCATGGGATAATGGGTAGAATACACAGAAAAGTACTGTCTCAGTAGTGGGGAATAATTAGCCCTTGACTGAGCATTGCTCCAGACCAGTGTAACAAATCATTAAAAAGACTAAATGAAATTAATGTTTCCAGTAACTCAACTGTAACCCAGAATCAAGTTCAAGAAGATTTAGAAGAATATAAATCTGTTCTCCAGCCAACAAGGTAAAATTCACAATTTCTAGTGTCTAAATGTTACTCGGCAAAGAGGAAAAAAAAAAAAACACAAGAGAATAATCAATCAACAGAAGCTCAACATAACTGATACATAAGTTATAATTAGCAGAATAGAACACTGAGTTATTATATTAAAGTACATTCCATTGTCCAAAACAACAAAGACAAAAAAGATGTAAAATGTACATTCCATACATTAAAAAGACATGAAAAATGTAAAAGATGAAAACTACAACACCTATGATGAAAAATACACATGATGGGAATAACAACAAATCAGACACTGCAAAACAACAGTGAAGCTAAAGGCATGAAAATAGAAATTATCCAAAATAAAGTAGAGGAAAAAAAAGAATGCAAAAAACACACAAAAATCAAGAGCACTGATAACCTGGGGTCAATTTCCAGCAATCTAAAAATGGACAACTGGGGGTGCGTGGGTGGCTTTGTCGGTTAAACGTCTGACTCTCAATCTCAGCTCAGTCAGGATGTCACAGTTCATGGGATCAAGCCCTGTGTCAGGCTCTGTGCTGTTAGCCCAGAGCTTGCTTGAGATTCTCTCTCTCCCCCCTCTATGCCCCTTCCCTGTGTTCTCTCTCTCTCTCTCAAAAATAAATTTCAAAAAAATAAAAATAAAAGATACAAATGGGCAACTGGATTCCTTAAAATAAAGAAGAGGAAGAAAAAAAACTGAAAAAAAAATAATGGCTGGACATTTTATAAACTTGAAAACTATAAACCCACGGATCTAGACAGACCAACAAACTCAAAAGCACATGAAGAAAAAAAAAACCACAGCAAGGTAATGTAATCAAACTGCTCAAAAGCAATGCAAAAGAGAAAAAACACATGTCATATATAAAAGAATAAAGATGGGAAAACACCAGCTTTCTCATCAGAACCAAAAAAAGCTAGAAGAGAGTGGGGCAACATCTTTAAAGTACATTTGACTTTTGAATGACACGGGTAAGGGGCACTGACCCTAGCACCTCGAAAATCCACATATAACTTTTTGACTCCCCGTAAACTTAACTACTAATAGCCTTCTGTTGACGAGAAATCTTACCAATAGCACAGTTAACACATATTCTGTATATGCAGTATATACTGTGGTCTTAAAATAAGCTAGAAAAAACAAAATACTATTAAGAAAATCATAAGGAAAACACAGTTACAGTCCTCCACTATATTTACTGAAAAAAATCCACATATAAATGGACCTGCATATTTCAAACCTACATTATTCAAGGGTCAAATGTACTGAAAGAAGAAAAGGTATAAACCTAGAATCCTACACATGGCAAAATGTCTTTTGAAAATACAAATTCAATAGCATAAAGGCCAGGAGGAAAGAAACAGAAGTATAGTATTTTAGGGTCTTATATTTATGAGCAAAGTGTAACAACATTTGAACATACCATGCAGTAAATTAAAGATGTATTATATTGGGGCACCTGGATGGCTTAGTCAGTTAAGCATCTGACTCTTGGTTTCCACTCAGGTGCTGATCTCATGACTCATGAGTTTGAGCCCCACATTGGGCTCTGCACTGGCAGCACAGAGCCTGCTTGAGACTCTCTGTCTCTCTTTCTCTTTGCTCCTCCCTGACTTGCACTCTAGCTCTCAAAAATAAATAAACATTAAAAAAAATCTTTAAAGATGTATACCATTAACTCTAAAGCAACTAGTAAAATACAAAGAGCGATAGCTAGTAAACCAAGAAATGTGATAACAATGAATTCTTAAGAAAATACTCAACCTAGGGGCACTTGGGTGGCTCAGTCAGTTAAGTGTCTGACTTGGGCTCAGCTCATGATCTCACAGCTGGTGAGTTCAAGCCCTGCATCCAGCTCTGTGCTGACAGCTCAGAACCTGGAGTCTGCTTCTGATTCTGTGTGTGTGTCTCTCTCTCTCTGCACCTCCCCTGCTTGTGTTCTGTCTCTCTCTCAAAAAGAAATAAACATTTAAAAAATTTTAGAAAAGAAAAAAAAAGAAAATACTCAACCCAAAAGAAGGAAGAAAAATGGAAATGGACAAAATGAAAAAAAAAAAAAAAAAAGGAAAATTCCATTTTCCCAGGGTAGATAATACAAACAGAATACCACTAGCAAGATGAAAGATCAAACTAAAAAAAAAATCAATAATCACATCAAATATAAACAGCATAACGAAAAGGTAGAGATTGTCAGGTTGAATAAAGAAACAAGACTCAACTATTTCTGCCAGTAAGAAATACATGTTAGACACTAAAACACAAAAGGTTAAAAGTTAAAAGGTGGAAACAAATACACACATTATGGTAATATTTAGCAAAAGAGCTGGAGTGAGGACATAATAATCAATAGCGTTTATGCAACATAACAGAGCTTCAAAATATATGAAGTAAAAATGAACAGAACTGCAAGAAAAAAGAAAAATCTACAATCGTAGTCAGAGATTTCAATATCCTTCTCTTACGCAGGCACGAGGTAAAAGTAATTATGCTGAGTAAAAGAAACAAGACAAAAAAGAATACATACTGTGTAATTCCATGTATATAAAACTCTAGAAAATGCACACTAATTTATAGTAACAGAGAACTAGCAGCAGTTGCTTAGGGACTGAAGGGGTATGTGGAGGAACAGAGTGCTAGTAACAGAAGGGCACAGGAAGTGCCCATTTTAAGTAGAGGAAGATCTGTATAAAATAGATGCCTAGAGGGATGTCTGGGTGGTCAGTCGGTTAAGCATCCGACTCTTGGTTTCAGCTCAGGTCATGATCTCACCGTTTCATGAGTTCAAGCCCCAAGTTGGGCTCTGTGCTGGCATCGCAGAGCTTGCTTGGGATTCTCTCTCTCCCTCTCCCCACTCATGCTCTCTCTCAAATAAATAAATAAACTTTATAAAACTTTTTGCTTGTTCTTTAGCATAGAAAAACACAAACTGGAACGCCTGGGTGGCTCACTTAAGTGCCCGACTCTTGATCTCAGCTCAGGCCATGATCTCATGGGTTCATCTCATCAAGCCTGTGTTTGGCTCTGTGCTGACAGCATGGAGCCTGCTTGCGATTCTCTCTCTCTCTCTCTCTCTCTCTCTCTCTCTCGTTCTCTCTCTGTCTCTCTCTGTGCCCCTCCCCCACTCACGCTATCTCTGTCCCTCTCAAAATAAATAAACTTAAAAAATAAATAAATAAAAATAAAAGAATTAACCTCTTCATCATCATTCTCAGGTAGTAATTCTTTTTTATTTTTAAATATTTATTCATTTTTTTTTTTTGAGAGAGAGACAGATACAGAGCATAAGTGGGGCAGGAGCAGAGAAACGGAGACACAGAATCTGAAGCAGGCTCCAGGCTCTGAGCTGTCAGCACAGAGCCCGATGTGGGGCTCAAATCCACAAACCATGAGATCATGATCTGAGCAGAAGTTGGATGTTTAACACACTGAGCCATGCAGGTACCCCATCAGGTAGTAATTCTTAATGCAAGCCCCTCATATAAACTATGGCAAAAGCCTCCAAACTGGTCTCCCTGCCTCTATTCCTCCAATCTCCCAAATTCAGCTGCCACAGATCCTCTTTTTTTTTTTTAAAACATTTTATTTTATTTTTTGAGAAACAGAGACACAGCACAAGCAGGAAAGGAGCAGACAGAAAGGGAGACACAGAATCAGAAGCAGGCTCCAGGCTCTGAGCTGTCAGCAGAGCCCGACACGAGGCTCGAACCCACGAACCACGCAATCATGACCTGAGCCAAAGTCAGATGCTTAACTGACTGAGCAACCCAGGAGCCCCCAGCCTCCACAGATGCTAAGAGTAAACCACTCAATCTCTAAATCTGTCTGCTTTCTATTCTTAAAACCCTAAATGGCAGCTCATCACCACCTCCAATTGTGCATCCCAAACACAGATTCCAATACCAAAAATGCTGAAAAAAGGAAAAAACAATGACAACTTAGGAACTCGTTAATAAAGTTAATGTATTCAATTTAGAGGACTATTGTGAGAGTTTGCTTCCTGTTTTTTTGATGTTCAAATATCCTTTTACTTATGAAAGAATGGGTGAGGACATCACCGTGTTTAAGAAACATCTGCACTTAGGATGTATTATGCTAAGCTAAACAAGTCAGTCAGAGGAAGACAAATACCATACCATTTCACTCATATGTGGAATTTAAGAAACAAAACAGATAACATGGGAAGAGGGGGGAAAAGAGGGGAGCAAACCATAAGAGATTTTTAACTATAGAGAACAAACTAAGGGTTGATTGGGGTGGGGGGGGTGGATGGGAGGGATGGGCTAGATGGATGATGGGTATTGAGGAGGGCACTTGTGATGAACACTGGGTGACATGTAAGTGATGAATCACTAAATTCTACTCCTGAAACCAATATTACACTAGAATTTAAATAAACACTTGAAACAAACAAAAGAAACATCTCCACTTAGCAAATTAAAAAGTTGGCAAATCTTTGACAGCTAAACTTTATTTTTATCTATTTTTTTTTTAATCTTCATTCATTTTTGAGAGAGAGAGAAAGACAGACAGAGTGTGAGCCGGGGAGGAGCAGAAAGAGAGGGAGACACAGAATCCGAAGCAGGCTCCAGGCCCTGAGCTGTCAGCACAGAGCCCCACGTGGGGCCCAAAGTCAGGTACCGTGAGATCATGACCTGAGCTGAAGTTGGACACTCAACCGACTGAGCCACCCAGACACCCCCTGAACTTTATTTTTAATTGTAAAAGCCCATGAAAAGAAATACTGACTTAGACACACCAGAGGTGCAAAGTCCACAAAACAAACGGTGCCCTCATCTATCTTTCTAACTCATCTCTCATTCCCCAGATTTTTTCCTCCAGCAATACAGGACTGCAGCAGTGTCCTACACAAAACCCAATTTTACTCTTTCCCTTTTTTACTCACGCTTTCTCAGAAATGGAGTGACCTCAATAACAACTTCTTTTCCTCACTCATTCAATTTATTGAGTACCTATAATCTTAAGCGTTAGGGATACAGTAGTGAAGAAAAGAGAAACATTATCTTCATGGAGTCACAGTCTAGTGGAGGAAAAAGATATCAAATAAATATAGAATTAAAAACTATGATAATACTGCTTTACAGAGAATGGAATGAAGGAGAATGAAATGGCAGGAAAGCTATTCAATAAGCTACTATAGTTAAGGTAAAAAATAACTGATTTGGACAAGGGTGGAGGCAAGAAGTCAAATCTTGAGCTGACTGTACTTGCTGACAGACTGAACAAGGGGATAAAAGAAATACCTCATGACTCCAATATAAGCAATTATGTAGACTTGCACTAATAGTTCCAATTTTTTATGCCTCTCTGTCTTTGCTATGAGTTTGCTATACTGACTTTAAGGCTTGATGATATGACTTGCTTTGACCAATGGGACAAGAGCAAACTTTTTCCTGGCAGCAGCTTATAAAAGTGCCTGTGCACTGCTGGTTTTCTCTTGGAGTAAAAAGCCTGCTAAAGAATGAGACCACATGAGAAAACCTAACTAAGTAGAAGCCATCTGAAATAATCCTATACCAATCTATAGCTAGAGAACCCCCAAACATATGAGGAAGTCCAGCCAAGAGCAGAGCGACAAAGCAGACACATAGCTGAACAAAAATGCAGGAATAAGCCCAAGCCACGACTAGAAGAACCACCTACCTAACTTACAGACCTGTGAGCAACAATAACTGCTTACTCTTTTGAGCACTGAGTTTTGGGTGGCCTTTTCATGCATAAATTAAACATGATGGTACCATTTATTGACACAGGGTGGGAGAAGGAAAGGAAGGGAATGAAAAGAAAAACCAAGCTCATTTTATCTTACCTGAGTCAACTCTTACCTATTCTTAAAAACTCAACTTAGATATCAACTTCTCCAGGAAGCTTTCCCAGATCTCCAGGCTGGTTTGGAAAGATACTTAAGTACTAACATTGTGTTCTGTACATAACCAGGTCACTGCCTTATCAGACTGCTCTAAATTTATCTGTTTATATTTTTCTTCCCAAGTACCCAACTGCACTTTTATGTCACAGACTGTACCTCATTTATCTTGATAATATCAGCAGGTAACATAAAACAAGGTCTTGATAGAGGTTTCTGAATTTTATAAATCAATTAATAAACACTTATCTGATAAAATTTATTAAGTCTAGATCAGTATTTCTCAAAGTGTGATGCACTCAACACGCATCAGAATCAGTAGAGGTGTGTTAAAAATGCAAATCTCTGGGCCCTTTATCTTTAACGAAAATACCATTCATTACGTTCTAAGAACAAGGATGAATATTTTGGTCAGCCTCAAATACACACAAATAGAAGTGTAGGTACTAAATCAACGTTTCCTCAAAATTTCCTAGAGATATTCTCTAAGATAGTGTCCTTAGACTGACAGCACCTATGCAACTGAAAATCCTCTGAATTGCAATGGAGTTTCTTTCTAAGAAATGAATCTCCGCCATCTGGGAGGTCCTCCAAGGTGTGGCTTCTCAACGCACACGGTTACCGAGGATGCTAGAGAGCGAAAGCGGGGCCCAGGCCAGGGACTGACAAGCGCCCAGAGGCCAGGCAGCAGTTGCGTGACGGACCCTGGAACTCGGGCCGCGCCAGGCGAAGGAGACTCCCACTGGGTTCCGGGATGGGCTTCCCTCTCCAGAGGCGGCCATCCCCGGTCCACGCTAGCCCGACGGGATATACGGAAGGCCCCAGTCGCCTTGCTTGCCCAAGACAGAAAGGAAGAAAATGAGGAAAGGGTCCGGCTGCCAGCAGCCGAAAGTGGGGAGAGTGCCGGGGGTCGCCGCCGCTTCCCACCTGCGTCAAGCTCCAGCTGGTAACAGGGCAGCGGCTCGAGGGAGAGCTTGTAACCCTCGAAGCGGGGATCCAACAGAGGTCTCTTCACGCGCAGAGAGCAATTAGCAGCCACCTCCATAGCCTTCCTAGGTCGCAGCGTGAAAATTAATAAAGCTCTTGTTGAAAGGTCCGCGCTTCGCTCGTAGCACCGAGGCTCGCAGGCGGCGTGGTTCCCATCCCAGAAAACACTGCGGTGTGGGGCGCCGTCTGGGAAATGTAGTGTCCATGCGAAAGTTGACTCTGTTGCATGCCGGGCTATGTAGTCTTTCGGAGACTTAACGCCCGCACGACTGCAGGGTATGGACTTTCTTACCCAGAGGGCTGAGCTACCAGGAGGCGGCCCGCGCTGGTTAAATTCTCACATTTATAGGCAGGGTGGCGAGACCCCGCCCCGGAAATGCGTGTTTTAGCTTTCTGTGTGCTTAGGTGCCCGAGCTACTGAGGGTCTAAGTCCGGGCAGCCGAAGAGTGTGGTAGGTAACGGTCGTCAGCGCAAGGGTCATTTCGTCGCTGGGAAGGGACGGCCCTCGCCCGCGGTGATGGTGGTGAGCTATGCCCGTGGTCCTCAGGGCCGGGACCCGGGCCCAGCCCAGGCTCCTTTCGATGTGCTGTCTTTCGTTAGCTTCCCCGACCCGCGCTCGCGGGCCTGTAGGGCTCTCCGACAGGGCGTGCAACCGGAGTTGGCCTGAAGCCAGTCCACGCTTTGTTTTCTGGCTCCTCCCCTCCCGCCTCTCCCGCTGTCTCCGCCCTATTCTATTTTCCCAAAGAATGTCTGAACTGGGAGGGATTCCCCTAGCGCCCTTGTTTTACCAGTGAGAAAACTGAGGCCTTTAAGAATTGACTTGTCCAAGGTCACTATCCGTATTTTAGGGGCCAAGGCGAGATCAAGTTCAATATTCTAGGAATGGTACCGACTAGACCTTAGAGTTATTTTGAAAATGTTAGCCTCCAACGACATAAGCAAACATTACTAAGTCCTTTCTCAACCCCTCCTTTTTCCTGTTCCACTCAAAAAAAATTTTTTTCCCAACTCAAAACTCATTGCCAGCCTGAGTTTTCACATAGGCGAAGATGGGAGACAACAAAAGTGGTCCCGAGTTAGTGACAGATTAAGTGCAGTTATGTTACTGTATTCCAAGTTTTTACATTCTAACCTTCTTCTACCTTTTTTTTTTTTTTTAACTGAAAATTGAGAATTTTCTGTGTTGGGAATTAGTTCGAGATTTGTTTTCAGCTTTGATGAAGAGCATACACAAACACATACTTGGAGCTAGTTTGAGAGTTGTACTTCTGGGTGCATCCTAGTGAAAAGTAAAGCACTTAGAACCTAATCTGGAAATTTTATTTTTCACCAACAGTACTTGATCTTTTATTGGTATTTAGGTTACATGGCTTCCCAGAAATTTTGAATGCAGTTAAAGTGCAGAAATTATTAGCAGTCAGTTATGATGTGCTGTTAAAGTGTTTGGGGGCTTCTCAGGTCAGAGTACCTGAGTTCAAATCCTGCCTTCACCACTTTCTATCTTTGTGCCTCAGTTTTCTCAATTGTAAAATACAAATTATGTTAATAATTCATACATAAAAAAATAAGTTTTGGGAATTAAATGAGGTTTAAAAAAAGCCCCAATGTGTTAACCCAGTACTGGGCACATAAGTGTTTCATAAATGTGACAATAATTATTATTATCTAAGGACTCAATAAAGGGTATATGGGGAAAGAAAATTGTGAGTTAATCAGTATGACTTATTGGGATGCAGTAAACGATATTAAGAGTAATGACATTGTTAACACAATGTTGAAATTTATCACTCCTTCAGTTGATAGAATGTTAAATGTTAAATGGGATGCTTACCTAGAGGATTTAGAAGAAAATGCTTTGTGGGTATTCTGTATCTGAAAATACATGTTGATGTTCAGGTTAGCAAGATGAACAAAGATGCGCAGATGAGAGCAGCGATTAACCAAAAGTTGATAGAAACTGGAGAAAGAGAACGGTAAGCAATGGATTGTGTTAATAAATTACATTTAACATCTTTAAGTTACAGTTATTTTAATGTAAGAATCTAATATCAAGGAGCAAACTGATGTCAATGGAAGGAATTCCAGAAAATTGAGATTATCAAAAGTTTCAATTCCTAACATCCATAAAAAATAGGTCTGTTCAGTATTGCATGACTTAAACGAAAATGAGTTCTCTAAAAAGATGAACAAGAAATGACTGTCAAAGAATGTATCATCTAACAGAGAAGAAAATATACCCAGATTACTACAGTTTTTAATAGGGAGATAATATGATAGAACCAGTTTCAGTTACCAAACTATTAATCTCAGAGCAGCTGTGCTGTTCTTACTCTCTGAGACATTTTTCTTCCCTGATCTTTAATTCTAGCTCATCTTTCAGGTCTTAATTTAAATATCATCTCTTACAGGAATCCCTTAAGTCCAAGATGCCTTGTTCTATCCTAGCATTTAATCACATTGTATTATAACCACCTGCTTTGTTTATTTGTGTCCTCCAGTATACTCTCAGTTCCTTGACAGTAGAACTACCATTGTATCCCCAGCATTATGCCTAGCACATAACTGACCAGGTAAATATTTGAAGAATGAACACGTGTAGAAGTACTAAGCAGAGGCCCAGGAATCAAGAAAGGCTTCCAGAAGTAGGGTGAAAAATTGCATAAGAGAAATATATTTAAGGAAGAGGAGAGATCTTTCAACTGTACTTGGGGGTTAAAGTAATCAGTTAGAGTAGTATAAGAGGTATTTCAGTTCTGGAAGAAAGATTAGCAGTTCTTCCAGCCAGTAAAGCAGAGAAGACATTCAAGGAACATGGAACAGAATGTGCAAAGTCACAGAGATTTGATACAACATAATAATGTTCTGAGGAACTGTAAAATTAAAGCTGGCAGGTAAAGTATGAAAGTGATATTGCTGGAACAGTAGACAGGAGGAGTAGATTTGGTATAAGTCAGAATTCTTTCATTTGTAAATGGTAGAAACTGAACTCAAAAACTTGCTTAATCAGTGGAAATATATAAGCTCATCTGACTAAAAAGTCAAGAGCTTGAAATTACTTCAGGCTCCACTGGGTCCAAGCACTCAAAAATTGTTACCAAGAATATGTTTTTCTTTTTCTTTCTCAGCTCTCTTTTCCTCTGTGTTGGCTTTATTCTTAAGCAGACTACCCACAAGGTGGCAGAGATCAGCAGTTCAGGATTCACATCCCTCTGGCTCAAACTACCTTTCTCCTAGTAGTTCCAGCAAAGTACCTGGCTTGATTACCATCTTACTTAGGTACATAGGCCAGTTATGATCAGCCTTGCCTGGGTCTCATTTCCATTGCTGGAACCCTGCACAGATTTATTACACTGAGAGTGGTGTCAAAGAAAGGGCAGGAAAATGGGTGATGGGTTTGCAAAAACATCTGACTTTATCCTTGGGTGGGGGGAGAAGTTAAAAGATTCTAAGAAAGGGGATGACTACATCACATTTGCTCTTTAGGAATACTATTCTGGCAATGTGAGGATAGCCTTAAAGGGCTAGAGATACATTATAGAAGAATGTGTTAGCAGGTTATATCAGGTTAAAAATGAAAAACAGCAAAAATGGAAACAAGAACTTAAAATTTTTTAAAGTAAAATCAGCAGTCCTCAATATGAGAAATGAGGAAGAAGACATCCAGAATGGTGCCTTGGGGAACTGAGACGATAGTATTGGCAGTAATGTGTAAAGGGGATTATTTATTATTGTTTATTTGTCTCTTCATTCGTGCAGCTTAAAGTTACTGAGTTTCCAGCATATGCTATGTCCTGTTAAGGTGCTGGTGATACAGTAGTGAACAAAATAAAGTCTGTCCTTTCATGGAGCTTACATTCTAATGGGAGGAGACAGACACTACATCTGTTTTATGTAGATGGTGGTAAGTTCTAGAGGAAAAATAAAGCAGAGAATAATGGGTTGTGTATTTGAGACAAAAAAATAAAGAAGGCTTCACTGGTAAGAAATCAGAAGGATATGAGTGAATGGGGAGGACTTTCAGGAGCCAAGGATCTAAGACAGGAGCTTGCCTGGTTTTTTGAGGAGCACATAGAATTTCATCAGCCTGAGTAAATTGAGTGAGAGGAAGAAGAGAGACCTGGGAAGGGGGAAGATCATGGAGGGTTATTTAGGCTAGTTAGGTTAGTAAGCCTAACAAAAACTTGGAATTTTAGTCTAAGTAAATTGGGAAGCACTGGGCCATTTTGAGCAGAAGAAGGAGAGCGAAGTATATGAGCAAAGGAGTAGGGGGACAAGTTTAGGGGCATTGGTAGTGGTCCAGTCCAAGAGAAGAAGATGGCTTGGACTAGGGGAGTAATGGCAAAGATGGTAAAGAAAACATTTTGATTGTAGGTGTATATTTAAAACTGGAACCAGTAGGAATTGCTCCTGTGGATTATACGTATAGTGTTAACAGAGTTGAGTGAAAGATGCTCCTAGGTTTTCTAGCCTGAGGAACTTCAGGTTAAGCGTCCAACTTCAGCTCAGATCCAACTTCAGCTCAGGTTAAGCCTGAGGAACTTCTGTTAAGCGTCCAACTTCAGCTCAGGTCATGATCTCACGGCTTGGCTCGGCGGTGTGAGCCCTGCTTTGGGCTCTGTGCTGACAGCTCAAGCCTGGAGCCTGCTTCTGAGTGTGTGTCTCTGTCCCTCCACCGCTCAAGTGTGCATGCTCTCGCTCTCTCTCAAGTATAAATAAAAAAAAAAAAAAAAAAAGGAAGACCTAATTAAATACCAAGATGGAACTGTCACATAGGGGATGTCTAGGAATATTGAAAGAGAAATGGTTTGGTTTGGGACATGATGTGTTGAAGCTGAGACATGATTTAGGTTAAAGATTGAAGACTTGTAAGAGTGGGTATGGCAGAAGGATAGGAAATATTTTATTATACCCATGATGCAGTTAGTTGTAATACACACCATTATTTTTTTTAACCTGTAAGGAAAAAGAAAATTCTGCCAATTAAATTATGACAGGCATAGGGCGCCTGGGTGGCTCAGTCGGTTAAGCGTCTGACTTCGGCTCAGGTCATGATCTCGCGGTCCCTGAGTTCAAGCCCCGCGTCGGGCTCTGTGCTGACAGCTCAGAGCTTGGAGCCTGTTTTGGATTCTGTGTCTCCCTTTCTCTCTGACCCTCCCCCGTTCATGCTCTGTCTCTCTCTGTCTCAAAAATAAATAAACATTAAAAAAATTTTTTTTAATTATGACAGGCATACCAATTACTGAATTATTGGAATGTGGGGGAGAAACAGGCTTAGAATCAATGAAATACCATACTTAGTATATAATTTGGAAGCTTGTTGGAAAAAAATGAGGGGAAAGTTTTTGAGGTTAGAAATATGGGGAAGCAAGAGAGCTAAAGGAGAAGAGTTTGTAGTCAAAGAATAGATTTTGAAGATTTTGAGGTGCACCTGCTTCGAGTTCAACTAAAACTATCTAGAAATTGTACAAGACTCACAGTATTCCTGTTGGTGGAGGGGAATAGAAAGTGTATGAGAAGGCCAGAGAGTAGAGTTTCTTGAGAAGTACTTCTCCCTCATCCACTTCATTTAACTTTATAATGATGAAAATGAGGTCCAGAGTCTAAATTATTTGCATAAGATCAAAAAATTAGTAATAGAACCAAGATTAGGCCACAATTAAAGTTTTTGTGTTTAGAAGGCAGGGAATTTTTAATTGAACGTTTGAACTTTTGCTTCAAACATCCTATCTAAAATATTGTGCATTGTTGTAGTTTAATATCAAAATATTTCTTTTTCAACAGCCTCAAAGAGTTGCTGAGAGCTAAATTAATTGAATGTGGCTGGAAGGACCAGTTGAAGGCACACTGTAAAGGTAATCAGTTTCATTTACAAGATAAACTAATTCCATTGTTCTTGTTGGTTTGGAGTTCACTAGAAAAATCATAGGCAGTATTTTAAGATCTGTTGAGTGCCGAGCATAATTTGAAACATACGAAAATTGAATCTTATAGTAATGATTTCCTCCTTTTGTCTCCTTTTGGTAGATGTAATTCCTGAATCTTTAGAAATTTTCTTTGTATTTTTTGTAACCAAGTGAGGCAAGATTTTCTCTCTCATCAGAGTATGGAATCCAGCCTTTTTCAGTGTCCCTACTCAAAGTGAAACATTAATTATTCCTATGTTTTAACTTTATAACAAATTGAACACTATCATTGGCAGACTTTATAGGAATTACATCTCTGGCTTTAACAATATTATTTTTTGAAGAATTTACCTACAAAAATCCTAGATAATTACACTAATTTTTTAAAATGTGGGGTGGAAGCTTGTTAAGTTACTGGGTGTTGATGAGGATACCACTAGATAAATTATACATGTCAAGAGATGAGCCTCCTTTTCTGGCTTAGCTTTGGTATAATGCAATTCTGGATATTTTCAATGAACTCCCATTATATTGTAATTGTTTCTACAATTAATGATAATAGAAACTATTTATATCATTAATCCTAAGAAGGCAATGTGGTGAGTTAGTAAAGGCATAGACTTTGAAGTCATACAGACCTTCACTGGAAGAGAATACAGCTGGACTTCAGCTCATGTTTGGATGAGTATTTAATCTTTAAGCCTCAGTAGGCTCACTTGTGAAGTGGAAAAATGCCTGGCCCATTAGATTGTTGTGAATATTAAATGCTGCAAAACACCCAGCACATAGTGTTCCAATAATGTTAACTCCTTTCCCTCTTCTTCTTTTGGCCTAGCCTAGAGAAGAGAAATGAACAAAAGAGTTGTTCTATAGTTTAATTTAGGGATATGAAATTACAAGTTAGACTCAAATAATAGCTTTTACCTCCCTCCATACATTCAGGAACTGCTATTATAGTGAAATAAGATCTGTACAGTTCTAAGTTTCCAGCTTTTTACACATTTTAGATTTGACTTTACAGTTCGAATTCATTCTGTTATATTTGTTAAGTTACAAGTGATTTAGCTGAGAGATGAATAGGTTTTTAAGATTTTGATCTGGTGAATACTTAATGTGTTTAAGGTTGACTAAATCTTCAATAGAAAAGAAAAAAAGAAGTGTCCTCTTTTTTTTTAAAGACCAGTCTGCACTCTAAAAACATGATCTTAACCCTTCCTCTATGAAAATCTTTCTTACAGATAATGATTTTAAATGATATGATTTGTTTTTTGCTTTTGCATAAGAGGTAATTAAAGAAAAAGGACTAGAACACGTTACTGTTGATGACTTGGTGGCTGAAATCACACCAAAAGGCAGAGGTAAGGAATACAAATTTTGTGGACGGAAACGTGTGAAGACATGATTTTTTTCTCTCTTGCTGGTTCAGTTTTTCTTTCTTTTTACAGGGAAAAATACCCTTTCTAAAATTATTTGGGTACTTGAACTTTCCTCATTGGGAAAGATAATTGCTACCTGCCTCTCTAGCATAGTCTTGAGTAATAAATATGATGAGAAGTATAAAATGTTTTTGCACTCTAAAACAGTATAGAAACATAAGTTCATAATGGTTGTTAAGACAGATAGTTTTTAAAATATGGGATTTTGTAGGGTCAAGTAGTACCTGAAGCTAGGATTCATAAGTTTTATTAGATATGGCCTGATTTCAGTAATCCAAAGTTTTACTCTAGCCCCACAGTCAATGCTCTGCTGTTGTTTTTCTTTTTAAAAATAAGTAAAGTTCTGGGGCACCTGGGTGACTCAGTGAGTTGAGCATCCAACTCTTAATTTCAGCTCAGGTCATGATCTCACGGTTGTGGGCTCCGTGCTGAGCGTGGAGCCTGCTTTGGATTCTCTCTCTCCCTGTCTCTGCCCTCCCTCACTTAACGCTGTCTCTCTCAAAAAAAAAATAAATAAATAAACATTTAAAAAAGAAAAGTTCTGTCTTCTTAACTGTCTAATTAAGAATTGGGCAGCTTCAAAATTTCATATTCAGGGTAACCTGTATTTAAAATTCACACTACAAACATCTTTATTTCCTTTCAGAAGGCAAAGGAAGGAGAGGAAATATATTAACATTGGTGATATGTAATAAATACTGAGTTAGGAGTTACATTGTTACCTCAGATGCAGCTATGTCATTTTCATTTATTTTGAGAAAGGGGTTTTTCTGGTCATTTTAAGTGTAAGCAGATAAATTAGATGATTCATTATCTGTTTTCTCACATAGAAATAGTGAAAAGAATTTAAGTGTGAAAAGTAAATGAGTTTGAAAATTATTGCTAGAGAATACTAATTCTCTGAACTATCTGCTGGGAAAGAGCTACAGAATCCCATCATCCTTTCCAGCCATCTGTAGGCCTGTTCACAGCTAAAAAAAACATGACTTTTTCATCAAGCATGTCTCAGGGAAAAGAAAAACAAAACAAGAAACAGTATGTATTGTTCTCCCCATGAATTTACACTTTAAAATCATTTTCTCCAATTTCTTTTTCTATTTTCTGTCTGTAATTTATGTTTAATCTATTAACATTTAGGAGCTGGTTATACAGGATGGAAATTTCCTTTGCTTCTCTTTCAACACTTGTATCCTGGACATTTCAATCCCGTATAACTCCACTGCTGGAAAATGAACAAGTACAGAACAGAGAAGTCAAAATAAATCCTTTCTTTTATGTCTTAGTCTTCTTTTATAACAGAAATATTTATTTTCTTTTTTTAAGATACAGTAGAATTGACTTTTTCTTAGTGTGCAGTGCTATGAATTTTATACACATATGTAGATTCACGTAACTACCACCCCCTATCCCTCAAGCTATCCTTTTATGGTCACACCTTATCCCTAACTCCAAGGCAACTAGACTGATCTAGTCTCCATCACCATAATTTTTATTAAAGTATGTTTAATGTACCTACTGATCCCATTTCTAGTGATCTTAATTATGTAGGCTTTATTTCTCAGAGGCTTAAATTAAACAATTTGTCAAGGGGAATAGGTGTCTTATTTAACTTGCATACTTATTTATGGAATTCACTACACAAATGTTGAACTGTACCTGAAGTTTTTAGTTTCCTTTAGATACAAGCAAGTAGCATTAGAAGTTCTGGTTCATTCCCAATTGTCCTTATTTATTAGTAGCCACAAAAGGAAAAATGATAGTGTAGATTCGTGTATTGACATTTAATAGTAATGAAAATTTCAAAGAGCAGGGCTTTTTTGTTTTTCATTTTTAGTTTGATACTCTGAATAGATAATAGTCACATGGTTCAACATTGAAAAAGTAAAAATACCATAAATGTAACCCCTGTCACAGTTTTTGCATCTTTGCTGAGTCAGAGAGTATGTGCACTTATTTCTACAGTATTGCCAAATTAGCTGCCCAAAAATGCGGTACCAATTTATATTCCCCACCAGCTAATACAAGAGCACCAGTTTTCCCTCAATCTTGCCAGCACAGGGTACTACCGACCTTTGGTTTTTAGCCAATATGATTGGTAAAACGTGGTGTCTGAATGTGGTTTTAATTTACATTTCAACTATGAGGCTAAACCCCTTCTGTGTTCAAGAACTGTGTTCCTCCTTTTCTTTATCTCTTTTGCTTGTTTTTCTTTTAGTCTGATCTTTTTCTTATCAATTTGGAGAAATTATATAGTAGAGAGGTCAGCCCAATTCTGTAAGTGTTTTCCCACTTTTGTCTTTTGCCTTTGTTTATGGTGATTTTGACCAACTTCTTGAATTGTCACTGTTGCATTTAAACCAAATTTATTAACCTGCTGTACCTCTGTATTTAAAAAAAGCCTTTTCCACTCCTAGTTTAAAGAATTTTCTTATGTTTTCTCATCGGTGTGCAGTGTAGTTAGGTATTGGACAGTTCACTCAAATAATGAATTGCAAATATACTTTTTCAGGTATCTTTACCTATTTATTGAAGCATGTGGGTTATTCATGAAATTATTAATTCAGAATAAGATATCAAATATCAAATTGACATATATTAATTGGAATCTTCTTACTCTTATATTTTATTTTTATATTTCAGCCCTGGTACCTGACAGTGTAAAGAAGGAGCTCCTACAAAGAATAAGAACATTCCTTGCTCAGCATGCCAGCCTTTAAGATTGAATTAGATTGTGTCGTTTTGTGGTTTTATTTCTGAAAGTAAAACTTGCCATAAATTAGGAATCAATTTCCCAAAATAAAATCCTTTTTTGTATGATGGTATACAGTTTTCAGTAATGATGTATACATTGTATTGATTTTTTTCCCTAAATGTGTTATTTTAATAAATATCTCATGAATGAGTTTGAAGTTTCCTTGGATTTGCGAATAAAAGGGACTTTATTAATAATTTGCCAGATTTGTTGAAAAAGTCAGCAATTAATACAGTTTAAATGTTAAGTATGTGCATATATCTGTGCTAACAACCGAAGAGAAGTAAGCAGGCTCTTCTATTGTCTGGATGTGGTGTATTCCTCTTTTGAATCTCTATGATATTTTATAATACATGTCCCATCTTGTACTACAGATGTCTAATTTCTGATTTGTTATAAATGCTGAGGGTTGGGACTGGGTCTTAATCATCTTTATGTGCCTTCCTTATTCCTCAAAGAATTTACCATCCTATTGGAAGAGAGAACATTTGCAAACTGGCTTCATACCACGCTCCTCTCACATACTCTACTCATCTGAACTTTGAGAGCAGAAGCTCTAAATTGCATCCCCACATACTAAGGTCAAGAAAGAACTTGCTGGGAAATAATCTCCACCTGTAGCTTTACTCTGACATCAAGATTGCCAAATCCAATGGACTCTTACCTATTCTTATGTGACCTCTGCTGGAATGAGAATGTTGACCATCCTGCCACTTGGAACTTTCTTCCCACTCCTCACATTGTGTTTTCCTACACTGGAAGTTCCTTCTGTTTCTTGTGGATACCTTTTGCTGTATGGGACTTTAAATAATGGTGTGTTTTAGTGCTCCCTCCTGGGCCCTCTGCTTGACTAATGATACACTTTTCCTGGGCAAATCCCAGGATACTTGGGTTGGACTGTGGCTTCAAATATAAACTTGGTGATAAATGGTAAATTGTATCTCCAAACCAGACTTCAACCCAGCCTCCAGACCCGAATACCCAACTGCTGTGGATCAGCTTTCTTGGATGTTCCATAAACACCTTAACCTGACCACATCTAAGACAGTGACTTCTTTTCCTCCAATAACTGCCCTTACTGTGTTCCTTATCTCTGTGAGTGGTACCTGCCAGATCTACAGATTAAAATACTAATTCAGAAGGTAAGAGGTATGGCACAAGATTTCTCTATTTCAGACAGGTTCTCAGTCAAGGTTTATGCTGCTGAGGGAGGACACTGTGTAGCAAGGTTGTAAATTGTCCACTTCCTGCCCTCTTGACTGCCTTAGGTCAGACTGATAATTGCAGTAGGCTCCTATTTTAGTTGTCCATGCCTCCAATGACTCTTCCACAGGATTACCTAAGTGATCTTACTAAAAGTCAAGCCTCATCATTTTTTTCTGCTTGAAATTTCTCAGCGGCTCTTAGTTTACAGAGTAAAATTCAAGCTTGACCATAGCACGTAGGTCTGACATTTACTTATTTCTAGTCGCTCTAAAGAGTCCCCAAAAGAATAAAATTACTTCATCCCTCAATAATTTTGAAAATCCATCAACTTAGCCCTTTTACTTTCATTCCTATCTGACCTTCAGAATTCAGCTTGAGTTGTTGCTAAAACATTCTAACATTCCTTTGCTTTCGATTCCCCACCCCTTTTTTTCTGTAAGAAGCACCTGTGCATAATTTCTCTTCACCACAGTGGTTCCTGAACTTTACATATATCTCCTGGAGGAAAGGAAACATTTTTTGACTTTGATATTTGTGGATAGATGGACAAGGAAATGAACATATATAGGAGCACAAAATAAGATAATACAATTGGGTATAGTTGAGAAAAGACTTCATGTTAATTTTTGGTTCACTGTCCCAGAGATATAATTTTAACTTTCCAATGAACTTCTATTTTAGGTGTAGTCTGAACCAGCTGGACCTAATTATATAAAGTGACCTCTCTCTCTCTCCCTCACACACAATCAAAACCTACACGAGAGTTTTTGTTTCATCTCTTACAAAGCAATGATCTAAAGTAATGATAGTTATGTTCATTTTTCTGTTGCCCGTTATCAAAAAGGAAACAAATGGTACATCAAAAGTGTTAAAAACAATTCTTATTTCATAGTACGGTGTATGAAAACAAACCAAAAATTGATCATGAAGATATTTAGTAGCTCAAAAGGAAAATGAAAACAAAATACTTTGAAATGGAACAACAAAAAGCTGAACTGAAAATACTTTATAGCAATCAAAAGTACCAAAGAGCATAGTTTTAAAATCATAGTGCCCAAAACTTCCCACCTCTACCCCACCACCTCTAGGTTTCTTTGACATCTCAGAAATGTCTTGTTTGCATCCAGCATCATTGATACCTTTGAAACTAACTTCTTGACTCACATCACTGGTTTATGTAAACTAGGAATACATCGTTTAAAGATCTTGCACCCTTCCATTCCCAATGTCAGGAATTCAATAGGAGATTACTGTTACGGGGCTGAACTGGGTGAGTGAAATACTAATTGAGATTACTATAAGCTTCTCCTGGATAGGATTAAAGAAGACCAGACTAAATTATTTATGTAATCACTTTGCTTTGGCATTAAGAGTGTATCATTTGGTTGAGCAGAGCCAAGCTCAAGATGATGCTGGAGATTGGTAATTAGATATGGGACTTTTCATAACTTGATAAAAGGCTCCATCTAACTCAAGAGAATTGTGACAGCTGCTCAGTAGCTGATGTTGGAAGTGATCCAGTGTGTGTGTGTGTGTGTGTGTGTGTGTGTGTGTGTGTGTGTGTGTGTGGTGTGAACCCTTCTTGTAAATGGCTATCTCATGTTACTCAGTGACTTCATAAAACCCTTCATATTATCATTAGAAACCACACAAAAGTCATTGGATGAATCCACCAAGAAAACCAACAGGTGCAGTCAGGCAATTCAAGTTCTAGTTTCATCTCTGACACTGAATTATCAGGTAAGACTGACTCTTCTGCCTCAGTTTTCTCATCTGCATAATAGGTCTGATATTATCCTGCAAGAATTAAAATAATTACAAAGTTGTTAGTACTATGAATAAAATAGTCATAAAAGCAATATGGATTTGAGTTACTCCTAGGAAAAACTCTAGAAATCTGTAATTATTTACCATGTGTTTTCTGGATTTATACAGATATATGAATTACAATGTATGTGGAAAATAGCTGCTTTTATTTTTTCAGGAATTTCTATATACTATTAATTACCATGATAATACCTATAAAAATGAAGATAACAAACATGCCTTTGGTTGTAATAGATTAAATTGCACTCTAATAGTACTTAGGGAGGGTTGAAATTATCTGTAGTCAGTTTTACCCTCATTCTACTATTAACCCCTCTATGACACAGACTGTATACCATTTATCTTTTGATCCTAAGTGCCTAACAGAATAAATTCTTGATAAGTTCTTTTAAAGATATGAATAATAAACGCAACAGAGAATGAAATTTGGCATGTGCCTATTTATTCCAGACTTCAAATTGTGCTGTTCTGTCTGTCAGCCACCAGAGGGCACTTGAAGCCCGTAGTTTGGTTCCATCCGGGGCTCTCCCTAACCCCAGTGTGTTCTCTTGACAGGCCTAATTTCAATTCGGGCCAGCCAGATTTTTCAAGATGAAAGTGCTATTGAATTAAAACTTAATGTGAGGACCTCAGAATTTATACCAGAATGTGGTTCTGGTATAAATTAAAATGAAGCTACAGTGAGATGCGTTGCTTTACTGGTATCATTTTCTGAAGTCAATCCAGTGTTTCAGACAGCAAGTTGGATTTAAATAGCATATGCCATGACTGAAATAGTTCTGTTTCAGCTATTTTATCAAAAAAAGGACAGTAAATTCTTAATAAAAAGTGAAAGAAAATCTCCAGTGTCTTATTTCCCTGTCATCGTGGTCCTCTCTCATAGAGTCCTTTTAGAAGGGAATAATACTCATATCTTCCTTTTTTCATACTATGTTAGTGTTTAAAAAAGGAAAGTATAAATAGAACATTATATAGTGCCAAAACCCTGTAGACACTCAATGAATGTTGGCTTATGATGATGATGGTAAAGAATCCCAGTTAATGAAGGCAGATAGATTCTGTACTTGGGATTCAATGTCGCTCATAAAGTAACGTTGAGTACAGGAACTGGTGCCGGTACTTAGGGCATTCATAAATGCTCTGGCATAAATGCTCATAAATGTTCTGATCACCAGAACTGAGTGATAATAAATGGCTTTCAGTTACTGCAAACCTTCCGAATCCAAAATTATCTGTTGAGGGCACATCTTTAAGAATTTATCCTTTCTAGGCGGCTATTTATATCCAAATTGGGTTTTGACAAAGTAAGAGGCATAATGTCCAGTAATGAAAATAGAGACGTCCATCAAGCCCCAGCCCTTCCAATGTGCAGGCGATTTGGGTAGTGATATATATTGTGTCATTTGAGGAGCGTTCAGTTTGGCTAATATAGCATGTGAGTACGTACTCTGGTTCTCTTCTCGGATGTATCATTGATGTGCTTGGTGATTTCATTAGTCACTTACAAAGTTCTACATGACGGTTGCCTATCATCCACATGATTCCTTTCTGCTAGGGATGCTGAAAATATAAAAAAGCAGGAGAATCACAGAGGTCCTCTTAGCAGGTGTAACATAAAGTCAAAGTTATAGGAAAGGACTTTACAAGTCCTTATGTATAATACATGCTGTACTTCTAGCAGTGGGGCTCATGAAACAGTTTTGTGTATGGGATCTATCTCCCAGATTTTGTCTCATGCATAAACATTTTTGGCAGACCTAGGTACTGAAAAACACAGATGTATTCACTGATCAGCTGCTTTTCCTATGTTCCTGACCCAGTTCTTTCACAATATGGAAACTTTGTAGAAACCTCCAGTTAACCAACTATCCCTTTATTATTATCCTCACTCCCTTCATGGTCTCGTTCCCTCCTTTTACCCATTGATGGTAAAAGTTGATGGTTTATCATTAGAACTCCTTTACAATTAACTTTAACTTCTCTCACCCTTTTTCCCCCCAATCACACACAGTCCTGCTTAAATGTAACTACCCTGAGAGCTTACTCCCTCCACGCATCTTATCCCCTGAACTTTGTGTTGAAGAAAATTACACAACATTCTGATAAGTCCTATTCTAAAATAACAACTACAACATTCTGAAGTTGGCCTAGGCTGGTCAAAAATGTTAATGTCATGAAAGAATGAAAGGCTATAAAAATTGAAAAGGGAAAAAAGCAGGGTGCCTGGGTGGCTCAGTCAGTTAAGCATCTGGTCATGATCTCATGGTTAGTGGGTTCAAGCCCCACTTTGGACTCTGCTGACAGCTTGGAGCCTGGAGCCTGCTCCCGATTCTGTGTCTCCCTCTCTCTGTTCTTCCCCCGGTTGAGCTCAGTCTTGGTCTCTCAAAAATAAATAAAATGTTAAAAAAAAAAAGGGGGGGGGGAGCGGAGAAGGAAAGAAATGAAGATCAAGAATTGTTTTATGTTTTAAAAAAAGAATAGATATTTGCATTTAAAAAAATTTTTAAACAAAGTTTATTTTTATTCATTTTGAGAGAGAGAGGGAAAGAAAGAGAATCCCAAGCAGGCTCTGCACTGTCAGCACAGAGTCCAATCAACGCAGGGCTCAAACGGTCAAACCATGAGATCATGACCTGAGCTGAAACCAAAGGTCAGATGCTTAACCAACTGATCCACCCAGGTGCCCCCTAGAGAGATATTTGTCTTTAAAGCGATGTGACAGTCTTATTAAACAAAATTATAAAGAACATTATTGGGACACTTGGTAATTTTTAAACATGGGCTATAATATCAGTATTTTAAATTTCCTGAATGTTACATTTGTATTAGGAGGAATGACTTTGTCCCATGTTGCAGTATTTAGGGATGAAGTGTTACATCATAACAAACTTTCAAAGGGTTCAACAACAAAAACAAAAGTATATATACTTAATATGGAAAGAATGATAGACACTGTTAATCTAAGAGAAGGATATACTTATCACAAACAGCCTTGAAATTTTTCAAAATCATATTTTTAAAAGAAATAATGGTCACAATTCTCAAACGAACACTTTTTGCTGCCCCCAAAATTCTACTATACTTCCCTAGCCTACACTTCCCACTCCCCCAAATGCCCGTTTCTCACTCACTCCTCTCCCACAGTAACAACACTACTTCCTGCTTTACCAACAAACAGCAGCAATCAGACAACAACCCAGCATCATCACATCACCAAATCTGTGAGCCTTCCTGAATCTGAATCCACTTTCCCCACTTTCCTCCACTTGTGCTCTGGATCCCAGCACTCTCTCTTTCTTGATAATTTCTTTCCTGAGGTTACTCCTCTCCAAAATTTTCCAACAGAAGTTTCTCCCTCTATTTCATCAACCCTTACAGCAGAAATTTGGCCTGGTAACTTGCATCTTTTACAAAAAACCATGTCTTGGTCACAAATCTCCCTCAAGGAACAGCCTCATTTCTTTGCTCACATTCAAAGCAAGGAAGACTTCTTAAAGAGATTTTTTTTTGTTGTTTAATTTTGAGAGAGAGAGAAAAAGAGAATGTGAGAGGGGAAGGGACACAGAATCCCGAGCAGGCTCGAACCCACAAACTGTGAGATCATTACCTGAGCTGAAATTAGGAGCTGAATGCTTAACCAGCTGAGCCACCCAGGCACTACTGTAGGAAGGCTTCTTAATTGAGTTGTCTATACCTCCACTTACTTCCCACTCACTCACTCAATTTGGGGTTATGGAAATTGTCATTTCACTGAAGCTATTCATGTCAAGGTCAAGAGAAACATCTACTTAATAACCTCTTAGCAATAATGGTAACAAATGACCACTCTCCTTGTTAGACACATTCCTCTCTTCTTTCCCATGTTGCAAAACTCTCCTGCTTTTCTCTTAACTCATGGCTGCTGTCTCTCAGTCTTTGCTAACTTCTCAAACCGCAATTATATGGCCTAAGTTCTTCTCTGTCTCAGGGTTCTTGACTGCTTTGTGTTATTTTCGCACTCAAGTGAAGCCTATCAATTCTTTCTCATAATAATATATTAAAATGCACAAAATAAAATTCTTAGAGTTACACAGGAAACTATATTAAAGTATAATTATAAATATCTTTCAAAATAAATGCACAATATTCATCTTTATTAACACAAAAATAAGGCAATGCATTTCAAATATAGGTAGGCTTAAAATCACATCTTATTTTTAAAATACCAATTTAAAGGCTATTTATTTCTTAACTTTTATAAGAACATTAAGTTATGAGGTGGTGTTTAACCAAGCATATATATTACATATGATATTTATATGATATATTGGACATTCCATCAATTTCAAATTTTTGTTTTAATGGTTATAAGTACTGAAAATATTGATTACTTAAGAGACATTTTTTCCCTTTTTTTTTTTTTTTTTTTTTTTTGCAAATGGAATGAAAGCTTCTTCAGCTCACTTTCAAAGCCGGGAAATCTTGTCTCAAAGAACACCAGGATTCTTTTTGAGTTACATTTCAACTACAATAAGATTTGGTCCTAAGATCAAAGATCACAGGCTAGGACAATATCTTCAATAGAGTTTATTGAAAAGAAAAGGATTATGGATCTCCGGTTCAGCTTTAATATTATCAAGATAAAAGTAACTTCTGAAAGAATCAATAGTTTCCAATTGTCCCTAGATTTCTCTTTTTGAAGAAATTGACAGCCATCTGAGGACGAAGCACCTTCTCTAACATTTCAAGGTTTGGAGGGTGTCAGCCTTGCTTCTGGTTGCCTTGCTTCCTGATCAGTTGCTAATCCTAGTCACCTTATGATTTTTTTTTTAAGTAGAAGGCACAATAGTCTTGAAATGAAAGTTTTATCTCATTCATATGGTTAAAAATAACTGCCAGGGGTGCCAACTCATGGATAAATCATTTTTTTTCAAAGTGTTCCAAATGTGGAGTTTTTTGGCTTTTAGAGAAATTAAAGCCAACGGTCTTTAATTCAGATAAGCATTTAAGTCTTGTTCTCTGGGAATGCCAATGAACTATTTGGTAAAGATGTCCTTCTTAGTCTGATCCTCTCTCTTGACCAATTCTTTTTTTTTTAATTTTTTTTAACGTTTTATTTATTTTTGAGACAGGGAGAGACAGAGCATGAACAGAGCATGAACAGATTGACAGACACAGCAGACAATCTGTGTCTGTCAGATTCAGACACAGAATCTGAAACAGGCTCCAGGCTCTGAGCTGTCAGCACAGAGCCCGACGCGGGGCTCGAACTCACGGACCGCGAGATCGTGACCTGAGCCGAAGTCAGCCGCTTAACCGACTGAGCCACCCAGGTGCCCCATCTCTTGACCAATTCTTAAATGCAGTTAATTATTCAGAGTAATTATCAGAGGATAGTGTTGATAACTTTTACAGTTGTTGGCAAAGGATTGTAGGAATAGTCTTAATTCTTAGTGCATGTCTATGTTAAAAAACAAAAATTGATGACATCACGAGGTTCTTCCTTTCCCATTAAGATAAGAATATTGGATATATTACCAAGTATCGCTGCAATCAGGAAGGAAAATAATGCTTTTTTTTTCCAGTTGAAGTTTTGTTTGGAGAAATAATGTTTACAAAAAACAAAGCGATAAAACTTTTCACAACTTCGAACTTGTCAACAACCTTGCCCATTTCCAAAAGAGACTCACAGAATAAGAATTCTTCCAGCCACATACTCAAGGGGAACAGGGAGGCTATCAATTTCTCCATTTCTTGTTTCAAAATGTTAAGATATTTTTATAATTCTACCCTGAATGAGAACATTTGACATGAGAACCTCTCCTAGATTTCTGCTGGTTTGGGAGCTTCTGGGTAAAACCTGAAACTAGCCCCTGTACATGGAGGGTGCTTAGAGACGGAAGAAAGAGGCAGGCCACTCCAGACAGAAGTTTTAATAAGCGGGGAACTTACATACGAGGCTTGCCTTGGGCAGCAGAAAAACAAGCTGATTTCTGCACTACCTGCCATAATCTTAAAAGTTCACATAGAGATCTTAACTTGGCTCAGTGATATATTACACAGTCCAGATGGTCTCAATAGCAACTCACTCTCTCAAGGCTGCATTCCTGAAAATAGTTCCCACTGTTGGAAATGGTGGGCAGAGTGTGCATTCCAAGCCTCTGATTGCCTGGGTTTAAACTGTGGGTCAACTGGTGGTCACATCCCTTCTACCCACCTGCTCCAACAATTTCCTCTGTTCCAGTCCAAAAGCCAACTTGAACATTTTCAGTGAATATGGCTGAACTAGAGTCTCTCCAATTTTATAGAATGTTAGAAAAAAGAATTTTGTTAAATGAAAATTCCAAATTTCAGAAGTATCCTAGCTTTCATCTTGAGATTTTCTTGCATGAAAAAGTGCCACTCTTAAGAATTTTTACAAATAAAAACTCTGGTGGCATGATCCATGAAAGAACTAATCAATAAACATGACTTCATTCAAAATTTAAATTTCTGCTCTCCAAAAGGCACTGTCAAAAATTGAAAAGACAAACTACAGACTGGGAAAAAATATTTGCCAAAGGTTTATCTGATTAAGGACTATTATCCAAAATATAACAAAGAATTTCTTAAACTCAACAAGAAAACAAAAAACCAAACATGGGCCAGAGACCCCACCAAAGAAGATCTACAAATAGCAAATAAGCACGTGACAAGATGATCCACATCATATATCATCAGGGACACGCAAATTAAAACAATAAAGAGATGCCATTATACACTTATTAGAGTGGCCAAAACCCAGAACGCATTGAATGCTGAGGAAGATGTACAACAAGAACCCTCCTCATTCTATTCCTGGTAGGAATGCAAAATGGTACAGCCACTTTGGAAGACAGTTTGATGTTTTTTTACAAAACTAACTGTACTCTAAACCATGTAATCCAGCAATCACACTCTTTGGTATTCACCCAAACGAGATGAAAATATATCTACATAAAAACCTGCACATGGATATTTATAGCAACTTTATTCATAACTGCCCAAACTTGGAAGCAACCAAGTTGTCCTTCAGTAGGTGGGATGGATAAATAACCTGTGGTACATCCAGACAATGGAATATTATTCAGCACTAAAAAGAAATGAGCTATTTAGTTCATTAAAACTTAAAGGCATACTACTAAGTGAAACTTAAATGCATACTACTAAGTGAAAGAAACCAATCTGAAACCCAAAGAATACAAGGTCAAGAGTGAACCCTAAAATACAGACTTTGGGTGATAATGTATCAGTGTAGGTATATCACTTGTAACAAATGTACCACTCTGGTGGGGGATGTTGACAATGGGAGAGTCTCTGCATATGTGATGGCAGGAGGTATATGGGAAGTCTTCATACGTTTTGCTCTACTTTGTGAAACTAAAGGGCTCTAAAAAATAGTCTGTTAAAAAACAACTACACTGTAGCCTTTGTGTCCCTTCCATGAGGTAATACACAACTAATACACTAGCATCTGAGACGGGAAGAGTATAGTTATGTTGTTATGGGTCTAATAATTCCTTTAAGTATTGATGAGCATAAATGATGTTTCAAGATACCTCCAACAATTGTAATATTATAGAAGAATATCTATGATTTCCAGTGATATCACAGATACCAACGACACTACTGTGGTTTGCTGTCTACGTTAATAATTGAAGGGAATGCAAAATAAAGCTGTAATATTTTTCCCCATCCAAGTTCACAGCCATCTGCCCTCTGAGATCTTAGCCACTCTTGTGGCTTCAAATTCCATCTATGTGCTGCTGAATAAGTCCCAGGTTTTATTTGTTTACTTGACTTGGCATTTACACTTGGTCTATAAGAATAGTTACCATTGTTGAGGGCTTCCTATATGCTAAGCACTATTATAAGCATTTTACATTTACTAAGTCATTTACTTCCCAAAGTAATACTATCAGTAAGTTCTATTCTCATTTTACATAACAAGAGACTTGAGGACAAAGATGTTAAGTAGTTTGTCCTGGCTACTGAGTAGCAGAGTGAAGCATAGAGCCCTGGAGGGCTGCCTTCAAAGCCTGTGCTCCCAGCCTGTAAGCCAACCCTTCTCCTAGTCAGTACTTCAAACTCAAGTTGGAGAAAACAGGGGTGTGGCTCACTGACCTCAGAATGCACCTCCTCCAGCCTTTCGATATCAAAGTAAATGATCCACCATCCACCTAGGCATTAATGCCCCAAACTTAAGACATCATAGGTTTCCCTTGCTCCACCAATGCATTCCAAAATATAATTCCAAACGTAAATAACAATGCTGTCTTTAACCTATATCCAGGCATCTGTCCATTTCTTAACAATTCCAATACTTCCTTTCTTTTTAAAAAAATTTTTTGTTTATTTATTTTGAGAGAGAGAGAGAGAGAGAAAGAGCAAGCAAGCAGGTGAGGGGTAGAGAGAGGGAGACAGAGAATCCCAAGCAGGCTGCACACTGTCAACACAGAGCCCGATGCAGGGCTCAAACTCGAACTTTGAGATCATGACCTGAGCCAAAATCAAAAGTCAGACACTTAATCGACTGAGCCACATCCAGGAGCCCCTCCAATACTTTTTTTCTAATTTCATCCTCATTATCTCTAGTCAAGAACACTACAATAGCATACTAACCAGTCTTATGTCCATTCTTGTCCCCAATTTAATCCCTTACTGCAAAGCAGGAATAGTGCATTTTCTGAAACATAAATCAAGGTTTAAAGCTTGAACAACTGCTTCCTTGGGTTTTAAAAGCCTACTTTATCTTGCCCTCCTATCGCTTTCCAAACTTACCTCATGCTTCCTTCCCCCTCATTTGCTATCTCCAGTTGCACTGGCTTTTTGTGCCTTCCCAGTTATTTATTTAATTGTTTGTTTATTTGTTTTTAGTTTATCCTTATTTGCCATTATTTTGAAAGGGAGAGAAGAGGGAAATAGAAATAAAATCCAAGCCATCACTTAAAAATGTGGCCATAGGCACTGTTATTTATGTGTCATTGCATCATGGCATTTGATAAAAATGTTTCCTAATTTTATTGAGATATGATGAACATATAACATTGTGTTAGTTTAAGGTGTACAACATGATAATTTGATATATGTATATATCACAAATTGATTACCACAATAAGATTAGTTAACACAGTCATCTCTTCATATTATTACAATTTCCATCAAAAATCAGGAACAAGACAAGGATCCCACTCTCACCATTCCTATTCAACATAGTACTAGGCGGCACCAGGATGGCTCAGTTGGTTAAGGATCCAACTCTTGGTTTCAGCTCAGGTCATGATCTCACCATTAGAGAGACTGAGCCCTATGTCGGGCTCTGTGCTGACAGCATAGAGCCTGTTTGGGATTTTCTCTTACTCCCTCTCTCTCTGCCCTTCCCCCTGTCATATGCATGCATGTGCTCTCTCTCTCTCTCTCTCAAAATAAATGAATAAACTCAAAACAACAACAACAACAACATAATACTAGAAGTCCTAGCCAGAACAATTGAGCAAGAAAAAGAAGAAAAAAAGGCATCAAAATCAGAAAGGAAGAAATAAAGCTGTCACTATTTGCAGATGACAAGATGTTATATATAGAAAACCCTAAATATTCCACCAAAAAAAAAAAAAGCCTATTAGAACTAATAAGCAGATTCAGTAAAGTTTAGGAGCAAAATCAACATATAAAAATCAGTTACATTTCTGTAAACAAATAATGAAATATCTTAAAGAGTAATAAAGAAAATAATCCCATTTACAATGGCTTCAAAGACAATAAAATACCTAAGAATAAATTTAGCCAAGGAGGTGAAAGATCTGTACACTGAAAATTATAAGACATTGATTAAAGAAACTGAAGACACAAATAAATGGAATTTTGTTTTGGTCTCATAAACTGCAAGAATTAATATTGTTAAAATGTACATACTACCTAAAGTCATCTTTCGGATGACATCTTTAGAGATTCAAAGCAATCCCTATCAAAATCCCAAAAGCATTTTTCACAGAACTAGAAAAAGCAATCTTACAATTTGTATAAACTACAGAAGACCCCAAATAGCCAAAAGCAATCTTGAGAATTAACAGAGTTGGAAACATCACACTTTCTGATTTCAAACTATATTACAAAGTTATAGTAATCAAAAAACAGTATGGTAATGGCATGAAAACAGACACATAGATCAATGGAACAGAGACCCCTGAAATAAACCAATGAATATACAGTCAACTAATATTGGAAGAGGGTATCAAGACTACTCAATGGGGAAAGAATGATTTCTTCAATAAATGGTGTTGGGAAAACTGGATAACCACATGCAAAAGAATGAAATTGGACCTCTTACATCTTTCCAGTTCTTACTCATTCTATGTTTGTTCCTTATTTAAGATAATTGCTCTAGATGTTACCTCAATTGAAACTTTCTTACTTGACTGTAAGCTTTATGAGGGCAAGGACTTTGTATGTCTTCCTCATTGACACATTTCTATTACCTAGAACTATTTTTGATGATCAAGCATCCTTAATAAATATTTGTTGAATAAATGCATGACTATATATATATATATATATATATATATATATATATATGCTTCTTAGTGAAAATATAAATTAAAACAATATTTTATTTGAGTTTATTGGAGTTTAATACACCTAACAGAATGCTGGGCAAATAGTAAGTGCACAATAAATACTTTTTTGATGAACTGAATATGACCATTATATTGTTAACCTACTTTCAAAGTAATACAAATTGCTAATTATCAGCAATACTTGGCCAGGAAATACTGTGGAGTGTTTCAAAATATAAAGTCAAGATTGAAAGCTTTTTGTTTGCTTCAAAACAAATAACAAATGGTTATCACCATTTGCCAAGGGCATATAAGATGTTGATTTGTTCTCAGTTCTGTCTAGGAAATGTCTTCTCAACTAGGATTATCCTAGCACGTAGATAGCTATTTGGGGAAGGGAGGCTTAATAACATTGTGTCTAAAAAAAATTGGGGTCAATACAGTTTCCATATTTAAATATCCTATATAAGGTTTTGGGAAAATAAGAATTGCCAAATGACTCAGCCCTCTGAGAACACTGCCCCACTGGTCCTTCACCTTCACCTTATTAAATATTATACCCAGTGAGGCATTTTTCAAATTGGCCTGTATCATTTTCCAGGGCTTTGCCCTTGACACAAAAGTATGATTTACTAATAAAAATGTTTTCTTAATTAGAATTTGGAGGGGGGGTTGCAAACAAAAGTAACTAACTGGAAAACTTAAGCAAAAGGAAATTTATATAAAGAATAATGGAAGCTCCATATTCTCACAGGAAACCTGACAAATCAAAACATGGAAACAGGTAGGAACCAAGCCACTTTCTTTCTTTTTTTTTAATGTTCATTAAATTATTAATGTTTATTCACTTTTGAGAGAGAGACAGAGTGTGAGCAGGAGAGGAGAGGAGAGAGAGGGAGACACAGAATCCGAAGCAGCTCCAGGCTCTGAGCTGTCAGCACAGAGCCCAACGTGAGGCCCAAACCCACGAATCAGGAGATCATGACCTGAGCCAAAGTCAGACTCCCAAGGGACTGAGCCACCCAGGCGCCCCTGTACCAAGCCACTTTCTAAGCCTTGGAGGAAGGAACCTCAGAACAGTCCTGTGTGAACAGACCAGTCAGGGCACCTCTGAGGCAATGAATGAATTCCAGCATTTACTCTCTCAAGGCTCCTCTGCCCAAGGTTCAAGCTCCAAGGAGAATCTGATACTCTGGGTTCCCCCCACCACACATATACACACCTTGGGTCACCAGACTACATTTAATTGGGAAAGAGATTATTCCACAAAGGAGAAATTGGGATGATGTTTAAAAGGGAGAAAAGATAGTGCTCCCCACATAAGAACTGACTACTTCAAACAACAGAAACAAAATTCTCAAGGCATTAAAAAACAAAATAAAACCCACATGCTTGCCTGAGAACAAAGGTTTGTTCTATCAG
Source organism: Puma concolor (assembly GCF_028749965.1). Taxonomy (NCBI): domain Eukaryota; kingdom Metazoa; phylum Chordata; class Mammalia; order Carnivora; family Felidae; genus Puma; species Puma concolor. The sequence continues at coordinate 29,280,754 of NC_141684.1, read as the reverse complement.
TAGGTTTTAGTCTCTTTACCCCTTTACATTTTTCTAGTTTCCTGACTTTTTATTAGAGAATGCTGCCAACAGTGTCACCTAGTGCCGGCAAGTGCCTTAAAGATAAGTGAGTAAAACTACTAGCTTTCCCAAATTGCCTACTCTCATGCCTGCACATGCACACCTCCAAGTAACCAGAGAAAAGACACCATTCTTGTTGATTTCACTTTAATTCAAGACTGCTATGACCACTAGTCTGATTGGCTGACCTTTTGACACTCCAACTCTTCTTTTTTTTTTTAAATTTTTTTTCAACGTTTTTATTTATTTATGGGACAGACAGAGACAGAGCATGAACGGGGGAGGGGCAGAGAGAGAGGGAGACACAGAATCGGAAACAGGCTCCAGGCTCCGAGCCATCAGCCCAGAGCCTGACGCGGGGCTCGAACTCACGGACCGTGAGATCGTGACCTGGCTGAAGTCGGACGCTCAACCGACTGCGCCACCCAGGCGCCCCGACACTCCAACTCTTCTATCTTGTGGTGGATAGAGTCTAAGATGGTCCCCAAGTAGCCCTATTTTTTCAGGAATCTGCTCCAATCAGGATTTCACTCCTGCCATTTTACTACAACTGTTCTTAGAGTTTCCAATAAGCTCCACATTGTTAAATCCCAGGGTAATTGATAGCCATTACTTCCTCCTCCTTGAATACTTCTCTACGTGGCTTCCCAGGCAATACTCTTGCCTGATGTCTCTGCCATTTTTTGGACCACCCTTTCTCAGTCAGTTTTGCTTGTTTTTCCTCATCTTTCCTACTACTCAATATTGGAGTTTCCCAAGGCTCTGTCTTTAGATCTTTTCATCTATATTCCATTCACTATGAATGGATCTCATTCATTCATGTGTGTGAATGAATATGATCACATTCGGCCTCATTATTTTTAAAATACATGCTCATGTTTATCAGATTAATATTTCCAACTTGAAGTTTTCCCTGAGCTTCAGATTCAAAAACCAAACTGCCTATTTTACATCTCACTTGGAAATCTAATAGATCTTAAACTTGATATTTACAAAGGTGAGCCCTTGATACACTCTTCAAATATACTCTTCCCACATTCTTCACCACCTCTTAATGACCTCCATACTTCTAGATGTTGAGGACCAAACCTTGAAGTCATGTTTGCCCCTCCTTTTTTCTCTTACCCTACATATTCCTTGTCAGCAAATCCTATCGACTCGGTTCTCAAATATACCCACAACCTGACCACTTTTCACTACCAACACTGTTACCATCCTTTTCCAAGATACCATTATTCTCGCCTGGATTATTTGCATTCATCTCTGAATTGATGTCCCATCTCTGAATTGATGCATCTGTTCTTGCCCTAGTGCCACTAAATAGTATCTGAGTGTTTCTTTGAAAACATAAGTTAAATCATGTCATATTTTAGCTCAGTATTCTACAGGGGGTTCCCATCTAACTCAGAGTCAAATACATGATCCTGCATGATCTGCTCCACCTCCCATTACTTCTCGGTCTTCATATCTTATATACTTTGACTTCCCTGTTCCTTACACATCAAAACACACTCCCTCCTCATGGCATTGGCATCTGTTCTAAAATGACTGGAATGCTCTTCTCCCAGATGTCCACATGGCTAAGCAAATTCCCTTTAGACCTTCAGATCTTTACTCGAAATTCACCTTCTCTGTGACAATTTCCTGGTCCTTCTATTTAAAACTTCATTAGGGGCGCCTGGGTGGCGCAGTCGGTTAAGCGTCCGACTTCAGCCAGGTAACGATCTCGCAGTCTGTGAGTTCGAGCCCCGCGTCAGGCTCTGGGCTGATGGCTCAGAGCCTGGAGCCTGTTTCCGATTCTGTGTCTCCCTCTCTCTCTGCCCCTCCCCCATTCATGCTCTGTCTCTGTCTGTCCCAAAAATAAATAAACGTTGAAAAAAGAAAAAAATTAAAACTTCATCATACTCAATCCACCCCCCTGCCTGCAATACACATGTGATATACTTCCCTCCTTATTTTTCTCTCTCCAGCATGTATCACTTTCTAACATACTATACATTTTACGCACTTATCTTGTCTATTGGCTATCTCCATTAAGAATGCAAGTTATGTGAAGACAGAGCTTAAAAACAAAACAAAACTAGTGCCCTATTCCTACTGCCTACAATACTGAATATTTGTTGACAGCATACTAAGAGAACCGCCCTATTTTTGTAGGTACCTCATTTTGTTCATCTCTCATAATTAGTTCTATATTCAAAATCAGGCTCTCACACACAGCTCATTTTCCAAGTAAGGTGAATTCATAGTGAACCCTTTATTCCTTGTAGCTCTGCAAGAGTTCTTACTAACTCCCTATACTTTCTCATTGCTTTCAAATTGAAGGATAAACAAGTTTATAATCTGTCTCTTTTTCACCATCAAGGCAGGTAGGACCAGGCAAAATGAAAATGAGGATTCCCTCATTCCAAAATTATTTAGGACTTCACAATGGTGACAGCATGGATTAAATGCATGGGACCTATGAGACTGCACGAGTCATATGCCCATGATGCTGGCCCTATTAGTGGGGCTTTCTTAGAGCTGGAATTTTTTTTAACTTAAAAAAGAAGCATGGGATTTAGTGATCAGAAGTCACCTTCCCCTGTCAATGGTCCATGATGAATCTGTATTACAAAGGTTTAAATATTCCAAAGATAAATACAATTTAAATCATTAGTTATGGAAACTACATAGTCATTTTTTCTGGTTCTAAGTTGACTTCTCATTACATAAATTTTCATCTAGTTATAATTATTTATTGTCACATTATCCTATCCACTTATATTAATATTTTAAGATAAAAGTATCACTGGTGAGGGGCGCCTGGGTGGCTCAGTTGGTTGAGCGTCTGACTCTTGATTTCGGCTCAGGTCATGATCTCACAGTTCGTGGGTTCGAGTCCTGTGTATGGCTTCATGCTGGACGTGTGGAACCTGCTTGGGATTCTCTCTCTACCTCTCTTTCTGCCCTTCATCCCTCTATCTCAAAATAAATAAACAAACTTAAAAAAAACCACTGGTGAGATCTTTTGCAAGACATTGATTTATCATCTAAATAAGAACTTTTAGTTATTTATTTATTTTTATTTTAAGTAGGCTCCACAGCCAACATTGGGCTTGAACTCACAACCCTTTGATCAAGAGTCACATGCTCTACTGACTGAGCCAGGCAGGTATCCCATAAATAGGCACTTTTAAAGTGAGAAATGTTAAAGATGCTCATTTATTCAACAAGAGTTGAGTATAAAATCTATATATGCAAATTACAGTGCTTGGCTTTTCAAGAAATTTAGGCATTATGTGGCAGAAAATCAGGCTTTTTGTTGAAATATCAATTTTCCTAAAACAAATTAGCCAAATGATCAATTTGCTAAATGACCAATATGCCAAATTTACCAAATTAAATGAATGCAATTTAACATAAATAATTAGCAGCTTGAACAAATTGATTTTGGTTACTGATGGTGAAATATATAGAAAAATTATACACACATTTTTGAGTCTCACAACTGGGTTGTGAATTATATATGGATATGTGTATTTTATATTTATATATACTTGTTTCATACATATATGCACTTTTCCCTATTCACTTTATTGATCTCCAAAACATAGAACAGTTTTCCTCTTTGTTATAAACAATATGGATTCCTTCTATAGGAGGACTTTCTATAGAAAAGTCTGCCTATTTCAATGGTTCCTGGTTATAAACTGTTCTAGTATAGGATATGGGACAAAGTTTTTCATTAACTTCTGATTTATTTGTTAACACTTTTGAATGACATTTACTACCTTTTTAATACTAAAATCACTTAAAATATTTTAGTATTATTTCACCTATTCCTCATATTCTTTGTTAATTTATAAATTCAGAAGCATCTGAAAAAAATAAAAATTTTGAATTAAATTGTATTTAAATTACTTTTTAATGAAATCATCTAAAGTTTAACTTAGGTTAACTTAATCTAATTCTAATTTAAAAGCAGCAGAAAGAAATCAAAATTAACCAAGCAATTCCAACTTTTATTCCCACAGTACATTTTATTTTGGTTTTTGATATTGAAATATATATACACTTCTACACATTTCACAGCTAATAATTTAAAGTGAGTTGTTTTGAAAATGCTGCTAAGCAATTCTTGATAAAGCTGGTAACTATTGCTATATGACATTGCAGTCTTCAAATTTAGTAAGTTTGGCAAATAATTAATCAGCAAATTGGCATTCAATGAGCTGATTTTCTGCTAATTGACCAACTTCCAGATGGAGGAGGGAAGGGTGAGTAAAACCTGCAGAAACATCAATTTTCAGGAAGAAGAAGTAAGAGAAAAATAGAAGATGGAAATGATTGGAGAGGTAGGAAGAAACCCAAGACTCTTCAGAGGAATGGAATTTCAAGAAAGATGTTACCAGTGTCACATGCTACAAAGAGTTCCCAGAGGCAGTGGTGCCTTGCAGGCACTAGTTTCTGTGGGATGGTGACATGGGGAGTCAGTTTGCAGAACATTATGAGATGAATGTAATTAACCGGATCTAACAACAACAAAAACATTCAACCCCCGATGAGATAGGTATAAACTCTTGAAGAGCAAGAGCCTAATATTATTTTTCATATTTTAGAGTTCTGGCTTCTATTTCTTCTCTCTTCCCTCCCAGCTAGAGTAGTCAAGTTTAGTAAACACAGGATACTGAGTTAAATGTGAATTTCAGATAGATAATGAATAATTTTTAGGATGAGCATGTCCTAGGCATTGCAAACCCTCACTAGAGGTGTGCTAAACTGGGGGGCAGTGGAGGGGTTAAGTGCATTGGCTCTGGAGTCACTGCTTGGGTCCTCACTGCACTTAGCTACGTGGCCTTGGGTAAGTCACTCAAAGTTTGGTGCCTCAGTCCACAGCTTGGAACAATGGGGATAACAATAGTAATTGTCATTAATAGTAATCATAAGAGTCCTTTGGGGATTATTGTGAGTTGAAGTCTCTAAAGCACTGGGCATGGTGTTTGGGACATGCAGAGAAATCGATACATATTTGTATCGATACAGTATGATTGTCAATTAAAGGATCAGCACTAATTTATATGAATGTGAAGGGGAAAAAAACGTGTGGGGTTTGTGCATTAGGTGGACTTTTAGGCCCACCTGGTGATAATAATTAAAGCAGACTGGCAAATGAAAGTGTGTAGGCCTAGAATTGAAGGGGGGTGGGGAGTGGGGCAGGATTCATGGAAAACTTGCCCATTGATCTCTGTTGCCAGATGAAGTGGAGTCATTACACTCATGGAAACAGCCTTCAGACGTCAGCACCCAGGTTTGCCTGTGGAGGTCTGATCACCACAGACCGGTCGGGGCGGGATCAGTTCTCCCGCGCAGGGGAGTGTATCTGCGTGCAAATCCCAGAGGTGCGGCGGGAAGGCCCGGGGCGGGGCGGGCCTCGGGTGGCTGAGTTCGCCTGCGTGCGTGGGAAGAGCGTGGCGCGCGAGCGCGTCTCCGCCCGGACCCGAGCCCGACACTGGCTGCAGCTGCGAGTGAGCGGCGCGCGCGGACTCTGCGGGGCTGGCGCGGCGATGGGACACCTGTGGCTCTTGGGAACCTGGGGCCTCTGGGGGCTGCTCTTGTGCGCCGCGGACCCCCGCACAGGTAACTCATCCCGGGCACGGTCCGTGCAGACGCAACCCCTGATCCCAGGGGTGGCGTGGGAGAGGCGGGACTGCCTGCCACCAGCCCTGCGCCAAGGCTGCGAGTGCAGCTGCATGGCGATCCTGCGGACCTGGTACCTGCAGGGCAGGCCTAACAGAGAGACAGAGACAGAAGAGAAGAGGGATTGCTCTGAAGTCTTAAGAGTTCCTGCGTGAATTATGGAACCTCACAGCCCCCACCCCCAAGTGACTCCATTGAAAAAGACACTGAAACTTGGCTGGAGGTGGGGATGGGGGACACAGTCTGAGTCCTCTCTCTTCTCACTCTTTTTGGGTCCCTTTCCCCCAAGGTATGGAGAGCAGTGGCCCCCCTCCCCCCCCTTAGGACAGGAATGGATCTCTGTGACTGGTGTCAGTCACTTTCAGGGGCAGCTGCCCTGTGCCTTCAAAGTAATACCCAGGAGAGAGTTGGAAGAGATGATAAGATAAGAAATTGGAGTTGTCCATGGAGATAACGGGAGGATGAACCTGAGATAGGTGAGGAGCAGCACGGTCTTGGAGATAGGGTTCAGAGTCCTTACTGGAGTTTCCTACTCTTGGCTGAGACCTAAAGTACAGACACATCTGAAGTCCATACTAAACTTTTTTGCATGCAGGAATGGACTATACGATTATAATTTCTTTAACCTTTTCTCATATATCCATTTTATTTTTTTTTTCAACGTTTTATTTATTTTTGGGACAGAGAGAGACAGAGCATGAACGGGGGAGGGGCAGAGAGAGGGAGACACAGAATCGGAAACAGGCTCCAGGCTCTGAGCCATCAGCCCAGAGCCTGACGCGGGGCTCGAACTCCCGGACCGAGAGATCGTGACCTGGCTGAAGTCGGACGCTTAACCGACTGCGCCACCCAGGCGCCCTTCATATATCCATTTTAAACAGTAATTTGTGTGGCCTTTCTTTTTGGTCTCCGCTTAAATTTTTCCACCTACTTTGAGAATTGTTACTGAATCTTATAAGTACCAGATTTGTATAGTTTAAGCAGAAAACGAACTCTTGTAGCCAATGTGTATCTTTGAGTTGTTTTAAAGCATACTTCCAGTTCTCCAAAGAAGCAGTCCACTCACCCTTGCGTATGCAGAGGCCCCTCCCTGTTTCTAGACCTCTTTATCTTTCCCAAACTTGGTCCAGGCCAGCTATTTACATTGGCCCTGCAAGATGCAGCCGGGGTCCCCCTTCTTTCAAGAAGCCAGTATGACCCAAGCAGTGTGGATGAAGTGCCCCTTCTTAGTTAGCCATGGCCCCTGTGCTGTCTTCTGTGTGCTGTCACTCTGTGCTGTCTATCCTAACTTTTGGAAAGTTGGGACTGTCAATACATTTGTATATCCCCAGGAACCTTACACCATTCATTGAATGAGTTAGGGACCATTAGAGTAAGAACTTACTATCATCAGGAGGCTGAAAAGATCCCAGAAATTATCTTCCCTAAAGTCTTACTCTGTCACAGAAAACAATTTCTTCTTAAGACATATCATTACCTTTTGTACCTGGACTATTCTTTCAATTGACCCAGCTTTGCACTTCTTCTGTGCTCTTATAACGAACAACCCGTTTCTCCACAGTATTATTTCTGCAGCATTGTCTGCTACTGTGTGGGCTGCTAACTGTAGTTATGGAACTGTAGTTAGTGAGCACTACATGAAATTAAGGGTTGGAATAAATCTTTTGTAATATGATAGGTAAGAGTGATGAGAATGATCATGTATTATTCCCACTCTTTGTGGCACCTAAGATAGTACTTTGCATATAGCCAATGGGTATTAATTAAGTTAATGACTTCGTTTCTGTCAAATCATTGGTTAGTAGTAGAGCCACAAATAGAATATGGGTGTATTTACTTTCAGTCCTGTATCTTCATGATGTTTTTCTGTTAACATTGTAATATGTGGTACCATTTGATGCTTGAAATGAGTACTTGATGCTTTTACTTCTGCACTGTAATATCTTTCAGGTGGCTCCAAAATTATTCCCAAAGTCACAGAAATAATACCTAAATATGGCAGCATAAATGGAGCGACAAGGCTGACTATCAAAGGAGAAGGTAAGGTTGCCTCTTTTTTTCTTTTTCTTTCTTTTTTTTTTTTTTTTTTTTGGCCAAGGTTGAAGCATTTTAAAGACTATATCACATTTAGAGATTTGTGGTTTAAAAAAAAATCCATAAGAGTTGTTTCTCCATTTGGCCAGAATATTAACTCTACCCCTTTGACAACTAACAAAATCCCCAACAATCTCTACCATCCTGATCATCTGAATTCATACTATAATCACTTGCTTAATTTAACTTCCAAGATCTGGATTATAATGACTGAATTGAAAGGAACATTTTTTTAAAATGTTTATTCATTTTTGAGAAAGTGAGCATGAGCAGGGGAAGGGCAGAGAGAGAGAGGGGAACAGAGGATCCAAAGCAGGCTCCACACTGACAGCAGAGAGCCCAATGTGGGGCTCCAACTCAGGAATGGTGAGATCGCTACCTGAGCAAAAGTTGGACGCGCAGCTGACTGAGCCACCCAGGTGCCCCCAAAAGGAAAATCTTGAATCCACCTTGACAGTTATTTGCTTTGTTCTTCATGGGTCTAATAACATTTAATTTATCTTTATCAAATATAACATTTGGAGGGCTTGGGAAGTAGAATGTTTAATAAGAGGCTGTGATGGATAACTAGAATGTTAATGAAGGCAGAAAGGCAATTAAAAGCAAAACTTTGGATGGCTTCTCCTGTCACCCAGTCCTTTTCATATACTTCATCAAAGTATGGGTTATGTATGACTTTCTCCTTGCCTGGTCATGGGTGGAAATATAGTGGGCAATCAGTGAACTTCTTTAATGAACAACTGTTCCTAAGATTAAATATATGGTTCTTTTAGTCCTAAGGCCTTTGCATTCTAAATAATAGTAATATTCTGTTCATGGATTTTTGAAGGATAGGAAAGAAAAGCATTTTTGAAAATACAAAAAACTATTATTTAGTCTTTAAAATAAAAAGACAAATGAGAACCTTTGGGAGTTAGAATGGACAGAGCAACACATTTAATTATTCTGTCATACATACTGAAATGTCTTTTGATACTTCTAAGTAACATTTCTGCAGAATTCGATCTCTCAATGACATATTTAAAATGGTTTATGCCTCTAAATTGTGAAGAATATATTTTGGACTAACATTTGATTGTTGTTGTTTAGAGCTAAACACCTAAAGCCAATGTATTTGCTGAAGACTAATTTAAAAGAGGCTTTATCCATAGTTTCCTTGTGTTGTAAATTGCTGTTAAGATGTGCTTGAAAGCTATTTGGTTCTTAACAGAGTTTTCAAAGCCATAAAGAAATGCCCAGACTAAAACAAAGCAAAACACAACAAAATAAAACAGAACAGAACACCACTCAACTATTTCTTTCTGCCTTGAGACCTAAACTTTTTCTGATCTAAAAACCATTCTTTGAGATTAAGTATGTAGACCCAGATGGCCCTTAGTTATAAATACAAAACAAAACATTCTATTCTTAAGGTGTTTTGGAAGAACATCTTTATGAATTTAGCTGTAACCTTTGCTCTTACATGGACTTTCTGAGTCACAGTGTATTGTGTGTCACTCGTGTCATGATGAATTTCTAGTTTTCCCATCTGTCTCAATTGCTGGATGCTCTTGCTAGAGATAGAGGATCATGGGATAGTGAAATCCTATTTGAGTTGCAGATACCTGCATCCCCACCTTGATTTGTCTTCCCTCTTCTTACTTTACCCACGTACTGCAGGTGACTAAAAATGTGTTAGCATATGTCTTTCTCAGAGGCTGAGTCTAAATACTGTTTTATATAGGTTTTCAGGGCCCATGATATATACAGAATGTGTATAGAGCAATGTAATGAATTTACAAAACACACCAGACTTCCAAAGCTAAGTGAATGTGCTACTTGAACAAACTTTTTTGAAGAACTACATACACATACTCCATCAGTGCTCTCTAACCCATATTTCATGTTTAGAATTGCATGCAGACCTAATTTATTAATCACACAAGAACACTTTCTAAATGGAATTGTCACTGCTAGATGATTACCTAAATGTTGGTCCCATATGACTATATAAATACTTTTTTTTTGTACAAGTCATGATGAGAAAATTAAATGTTATAGAAATGTTCAACTTAGAAAGTGAGTTCCTGAAATTCGACCATCTAGAAAGGTCTACCGTTAATATTTTGGTGTATCCACGTGACTTACGGCTATTTCCATATATCATATTCACCATTGCAGGCAGAAATTTGCTGCTGCATTACTTTGTTCTAGAGGCTAGGCTTCAGGAGCCAAAGATATAATTTTACAATTATATGGCCTAAGTAAAAGTGTTTTCAATATTTTTGAAATGTTTATTTATTTGTGAAAGAGAGAGAGAGTGAGACAGAGTGCTAGTGGGGGAGGGGCAGAGAGACAGGGAGACAGAATCCGAAGCAGGCTCCAGGCTCTGAGCTGTCAGCACAGAACCCAGCGTGGGGCTTGAACCCACGAACCACGAGATCATGACCTGAGCTGAAGTCTGGTGCTTAAAACCCCCTAAGTAAAAGTGTCTTGAGCAATGGCATGATCATGGAAATAATTGTGTCTCTGTCTAGGAGGCCTACTTTAATGAGGAGTGTTATCGTTTTGATTAGTTCTGGAGTGTTTCTAACTTTCTTGGCCTTGTTACTTTATATTCATACCTTGTATTTCTCAAATGTCTTTTTTTAATATTTCTCTTAAGTGAGTAAGATGGAAGGAGTAGTATTTTACTTTTGGCTTTTTTTTCTAGAGATTTCCCTATTACATATATTTTTGTCTAACCGAAGTATTGAATTATATAGTTTTTATAATGTTATGAAAACACAGGGACTTTTTGGTCCAGTCTGACTGGCTTTTGTTCCATCTCTGCCCCTTCCCACTGTGTGACTGGGGCCGGTTACTCCTCTAAGCCTCAGCTTCCTCATCAGTAACATGGGATATTAATTCCTACCTGTTGGGGCTGTTGTAAATATTGAAAAGGATGATGTATCTAAGGTACCCATAGATACTATCTGTTCCGTAAATTAGAGCTATTTTATTTTTATTATTTTTATTTTATTTTTGCATTTATGTTCTAGGTTTGGTTCCATTCTTTAGGAATCATCCTTCATCACACTGCACCTTTTCTTCTCATTGTTTTGAATGTTACAACTTTGGAGTAGGTTTATATGCTTTCAACTCTGCTTTGTTTTTAACTAGAGAAACCCAAACAACCTGCATTGTGCAAAACGACTACTGGCCTTAACAACACTGACATTTTCCATGATAGCAGCACAGGCTGCTATCAGGAGAACCAGGTTTGTGTGCCTGGCAAGTCTTATCTCCAGTTTTTCTGCAAAAGAAAAAAATACATCAACGTGCCAGGAATTTCCATCTGAAGCTTCAGCGTTTTCTGTTTCCAGGGTACACCCAACCTTTCCTGTAATCTTTGTGCTTTGGAGTACTTCCAGAGGTATCTTCTTCATACTCAATTATTTTTTAGAATTATACTTTTATATTGAAATTCTTTCTAGAGGGGATTCTTTTTAACTCTTTGGAGTTAGCTAAAACATTAGAAATATTTCTATAGTTGTTTTTTTAAGTAGAATTTATGAGGATATTTTCAAATCTTACAGATTTGGCCTATGCTTTCCCATAGATTTTACTCCTGGGAGATATGTCTATATATGTGACATAAATACTGTATAAAATTTGTGTATGACGTATATGACATTAAATATATATGTGACATTAAGTATATAGATGACATTAAAACAACTCCTAAGCAAAAAAACCAAACAAACAATATCTTCTTTTGTTGGTTTTATTTTTTACAATTGTATTTGCCTTAAGAATGCTTATGAACAGATCTGTGTTACCATATCAATTATGTGACATGTGCCTAATAGGAAAATAAATACATGCATCACATCCTGAACCACACCACTAGTAAAACTTTCCATGCTTTAGTTAGTTTCCAGCAGCCCTTCTGTGTATTTCAAACTCAACAGGAACTCCAAAGATAAGCATTGGCTGGCAAAAGGAAAGAACACGTTTTCAAGTAGCTAGCTTTCCTCTGTTTTCATGGATCTTTTCAAAATTCCATTTTAGCAGTAACTGCCATCCTAGAATCAAAGCTTCAGATTCAATGCAGATATCTTTTACTTGTTAAATTGATACTTATATTTGAACTTTAGCCTATGTTGGATAAGTTCTGTTTGTTTACAGTTTATGCTTAGAGGAAGAAAGCGGTATTTATTGAAATCCCTCCCCTTTGTTGAGTTCTGCTTATGTTTTCTATGTTTAAAGGACAGGAGAAGAGCTAAGAACATAGAGTCTGGAGGAAGTTATGTATGGTAATGGGTAATAGCTTTGTAAGGAATATTTTTTAATGTTATTTTTCTCCCAATATCATGTGTGCCAGGTTGACATCTATAATTAGATTCAAATCCTAACCACCCACTTATTAGTTTTGTGTTATTTATAAAAAGGAATATTAATACTGAACTTAAACTTCAGGATTTTTGTGACCAATAATAAGAGCAAATATCATCTGAGCTCTTAACATGTGAGCCAAGCACCAAGCTAAGCAATATATACAATCCTTGGTTAGTCTTCCTACAATCTAATAAGTATGTTATTATGTTCATTTTTCTGATGAGGAGACTTAAGAATGAGACAGTTTATGTCTAAAATTCTAATACCCAAAGTCATGCAACAAGGACATGTGGAGCTGGGATTTTACCCAGGATGTCAGGGTTCCTTTAAAAGCACTATCTCCTGGGGCAGCTGGGTGGCTCAGTAGGTTAAACCCCAACTCTTGATCTCAGCTCGGGTCATGATTTCACTGTTCGTGGGTTTGAGCCACGCATCGGGCTCTGTGCTGACATTGTGAAGCATGCTTGGAATTCTCTTTTCTCTGTCTGCCCTTATCCTGCTTGTTCTCTCTCTCTCTCTCTCTCTCTCTCTCCAAATAAATAAACTTAAAAAATAAATAAATAAAATAAAAATAAAAGCACTATCGTCTAACATGTAGCTTTACCAGAGCTGGGGCTTTGGGGCTTTGGCATTTGATGAACCTCTAGCACAGTGTAGTCCTACTTCCAGTCCTACCTTAGACAAGGCAATATTCATGTTTTCTCATGGACTTTTTAGAACACCAAAAATGTTCAATACTTTAAAAAGAAGTCACGCCACAGATATCTGTGAACCCCAATTCAGCCACTTCAACTATTAAAGGTTGTTAATTGTGAGCACTTGTGGTAGTAGTGATTGTTTTCTGAAACAAGCTGCAAAACTACTGACAATTTAAAGCAAGTACTTAATATTTATTTTTTCTAACATTAGTAATATATACACAGGATTTAGAGTTAAATCTACATCTTTGGGTTTAATATTTTTCATGGCTTGCAGATTTTAAGTTTATTATGGTACTGTGGGACAATATGCTATGTAGGGATTAGGTTCTGAAATTCAGATAACATAAATTTACATTAATGACATGTATGCAAAGGAAAAAAATTCATAATTAAAAAATATTAGTCATCAATTTGGCAATAGTGCTGTTTTAATGTTAAGCACTTGTGATATTTAGAAAAAAATAACATTTAAAAATGCACATACTTTTTAAAACTAAGAATTTAGGAATTTTAGATTTTGAAGTGGTCAACTACTGCTCATTTACTAACTCAACTTTATTCCAGAAAATATTGTAACATTAACAAATTCATATATTCACTCTGCATGTTAGAATACTAAGTATCTTTTAAACATTTTTATTAGAAGAATATTTAATTATAGGATTTAATCAATAGAACATTATCCAATTAATCTTAACCAAAGATATTATTTCTTGGGTTATTTTCAAAATTGAATGTTATTCCAACTATATAAAATACTTACCTGTGGCATAAAATTACTTAATGGATATTTAACTACTTCCAGATCTATTCTGGAATTTTCATATATTTATAGTAAGATTAAAATAATTTTCATCAATTAAAAAATAATTTTCTACTCTGTTTCACATCATCCATTTCTCTGGTTCTATTGAATCACACCCATTAGCATGCAAGCATACTGTTATTTCACCAACCTAAAAAAAAGCAAGAGCAAAATCATCAAGTTTCCTCTTGCCCTGCAACCCCCTTCTGGCTACCACCCACGTCTCTGCTTCTGTGTACAGTAGAACACCCCCGAAAGGTATAAGTTTCTCTTCACTGATTGTCCTCCAATATTCTCTTGACCCCATGCCAATTATTTATCCATTGATCACTGAAATAGCATCTTCACTGCTGCCCCTCATCTATATTCTGAGAATAGAAGCTAGTGAATCTTAGAAGCTAGTGAATCTTAGAAAATGTAAGTCACATCATGCCCCTCCTCTGCTATGAAGCCTCTAGTGCTTTCTCACTCAAAAATAATCTAAATGCCTCAACTTCTGGTCCCATGTCCTACCACTCTTCTCACACATACTTCTCCAACCGTGCTTGCTAATTCTTGAGTCCAGAAACATGTTCCCAGTATAGAACCCTGAACATCATGTTCCCTCTATCTAAAATGCACGCGCCATAGATAGTCTCCTGGCTTACTCCTTCCAAAAAGCTTTCTTGACCATTTATGTCACATACCTCCTATATCCCAGAAACAGGGTTTGAAATCAGAAACAAGAAGGTCTTGGAAACAGGCACGTGAAGGGGCTCATGGTATGAGCACAAAGTATGCAGATCTGTATGTCTCAAGTTAATTCCTGCAAGAGAGGATCCCCCACAGAGGAAACAGAGCAACCACGTTGATGGAGTGACTCATTCAGGAACTTCTCTCTTTGTCCACCTCAGTGCTTGTGCAATGGGCCCATGAACAGAGGGGCCATGAGGTGAAGGCCATGGGCCAATACCACGGACTCCCTTTTCCCGAGGCTAAGCTGCTCACTGCAGTTGCTGAATACCTGACCTGCCAGTAGCAGAGACCAATACTAAGCCCTCAATAGGGTCCATCCCTCAAGAAGTCCACCACCTATTTAGTCACAAGTTGATCGCATTACTCCCCTTCTCTCATGGAAAGAACAAAGATCATTATTGCAGGAACAGACCCTTCGGATATAGATTTTGCCTTCTCTATCCACAGTGCCTCTGCCAGTTCCATCTTAGAGCTTCCAGAGTCTGAGTTATTGCCATGAAATTCCACAGAATAGTGCCTCATAACAAAGAAAACATTTTATAGTGAAAAAGTTGTAATTATTGGCACATGACCACAAAACCTGTGTTACCCTGAAAGATGTGGCCTAGTAGAATGATGGAATGGTCTATAACAGATAAGTCAGCTATAAAAGGGGTCTATAAAAGATCCCAGCTAGGAAACAACGTTCTGTGGGATGAGATGCTAGCCTCCATCATATGCCATATGCATGGAGCCATGGCAGATACATGCTGCTGTTTCCCAAGAGACAGAACACTTGGAGCTGGAAAAAAATGGTTACTCTCTGTCAGTATTGCTTTCAGTGATCTGGAAACTGAATCTGTGCTTTCTGTCCCTACAGTTTTAGATTCTGCTGGATTATAGAATGCTCTTTCTTTCTTTCTTTCTTTCTTTCTTTCTTTCTTTCTTTCTTTCTTTCTTTTTTTCTTTTCTTAAGAGAGAGAGAGTGTGTGCACATGAGCTGGTGGGGTAGGGACAGGGAGAGAGGGAAACAGAAGATTTGAAGTGAGCTCCATGCTGAAAACAGAGAGCCCAATGAGGCGCTCAAATTTACGAACTGTGAGATCATAAGTTAAGCCAAAGTTGGACACTTAACTGACTGAGCCATCCAGGTACCCCTAGAGAATGCTTTTGCCAGAGATCCCTGTATGGCTTCCACTGAACTGAAACTACCACTACTACTTGATCTGTTTGAATTCATCAAACATAATTAGCAGACTACTAGAGATAATCAGTACTGATGATCATGGAGAGGTAGGGTTGCTTTCCCTAATGGAGATAGGGAGGAAGATGTCTGGAATTCAGGGTATTAATGGAGTATCTCTTGGCTTCTGTGTCCAGTGATAACTGAATAGGCGATTGTGGTAACCATAGCCTAACAAGGGCAAGGCAATTAAGGGCTCAGACCCTCAGTATGAAGGATAGTGTCACTCCATTAGTTGAAGTACTGGTTAAGGGTAAGGAAATCTATGTGTGGTAAAAAAAATAAAATGAGTATGGTGAGTATTCATTATAGCCTCAGGAACCATTGTGTTAGTGTGGCCTGTATCTTGCCCCACTAACCTTCTGGTATTAAATCTTTAGCAGAGCTCTTGGCTTGAAAATGGATTGTACTTAAAGTGTGGGGCATAAGCATGTCTATATGTTGTGAAGAGTTGACGGTAAGAGGTGTCTTTTACACTCAGCTTCACATCCTCTTGTTCTCACCTCTAATGCTAGCCACAGCCATGGCAAATAGTCCCTCATATACTTTGACAAAGTCTATGCTTGAAGCTCTTGCCTTCTGTGCCCATAGCATGTCTTTGTCTATTGTCCCAGGGCTTCACTGATGCAATGACTTGGGACATTGGAATCCATATGGCATGTGGACATATGTGCAGCCCGAAAGTGCAGGAAAAACCCTTTTCCCCTAGGGAGAACTCTCAACTAATGCGGACAGGATTTGATGAAGTGATGTTTCTTGCCATTGATTCTTTGATTCTGAAAGGTAGTCTGTAGTTTCCTTGGAAGTTTCCAGCAAGATTGAACCCCAGCTGTGCTTTTGGCTCAGGTTTTCTTTCTTCAGGTTTTATTCTTTTGTCCCAAAGGGGTCATCACTTGAATAAACCATTTGCTTGCAAGTTCTCACCTCAGATTTTGCTTTTTAGGAACTCAAAGTTAAGATTCCATCCCTTATAAAATAGTGTTCACCTCATCTACTCTTCCTACCCCATCAGGCCTGCTTGGTTTCATAGCAGTTATCCCCAGCAGATATAGCAATTGGTGCACGTCTGTTTTCTCCAGCCTTGCACACCCTACCACTGGAATCTAAGCTATTTAATTCCATGCCTAACAAATAATACGTTCTCAAGCATTACTTTTGTGGAGAAATGAATTGAAAGCAATTTTTTATGCTTCCAAGGAGGATTATAATCATTGGGAGAAATACAAAATAGGTTAACTGCTTACTTTAGTACTATTCCTTATTATTTATTGATGATTCAGTACTGAGTGACAATTGTTAGATCTTTGAAAACAGAATTCCATTAATAATAATTCAGTGTTTTTACCTTTCCAGGTTTTGCTCAAGCAAACCAGTTTAACTATGGAGTTGATAATGCTGAGTTGGGAAACAGTGTGCAATTAGTTTCCTCTTTCCAATCATTTTCTTGTGATGTAGAAAAGGATTCAAGTCATTCAACTCAAATTACATGCTATACTAGGTATGTTTTATACTACCTTTAATAAGAATATCTTTCTCATATACATATTAGTTTTATATAGTTTTTTATATAATCTGGATATTAATAATATTTTCTGATGATCAGCTGTCTTTATTTCATGTAGTTTAGACTATTTTATAACTTTATTGTATTGAGTTGTAATGCTCTTTCCACATATTGGCACAATAAAATATATTCTAAATCTTCTCCCAGGTTATTATAGCTATTATCTTATCATTGTTGATCCCTTTTAGAAGATAAATGGCTACTATTAAATCATAATGATGCTCCTCAAAATATCAAAATTATGCTTTCCTGTCTGATTTGATTAATTTTGTTCAAAGTCTTGACATAATCATTAAGATTAAAAATGATCATTTTGTAGAGTGACATTTCAAGTTCTTTACTATCAGCCCAAAATGATGTTTGTTATTAGCAACTTAGAGGAAAAAATTAATCATTATAAATGGCAACTTTTACTAATAAGACAGGTAGCATGTATTCTAGAGGATTTCATCTACATTGAGCTTGTTGGCTATTTTTCAGCAGCAAAAACTTTCTTAGAAATTTGATCAAACTTTTTAAAAAGTAAATCATAGCATAACTGTACCAAGGTGACAATGACAGAGTTTCAAGTTATTATTCTTACATTTGTTAATACATTTGTTTTCCTCCTCAGTAAGCACCAGTGCACTTAGAATAAGCATTTGCCTGAGGTCCATGATGCTAGAATCTGCAGTACAGAGTTCAGGATGGACCTCTCTCCATAATATAGAATGGAATTCTAGGGGCGCCTGGGTGGCGCAGTCGGTTAAGCGTCCGACTTCAGCCAGGTCACGATCTCGCGGTCCGTGAGTTCGAGCCCCGCGTCGGGCTCTGGGCTGATGGCTCAGAGCCTGGAGCCTGTTTCCGATTCTGTGTCTCCCTCTCTCTCTGCCCCTCCCCCGTTCATGCTCTGTCTCTCTCTGTCCCAAAAATAAATAAATGTTAAAAAAAAAAATTTAAAAAAAAAGAATGGAATTCTAATAATATAGAATGGAATTTAGCTGTATGTCAATTAGAATTTTTGACACTTTGTTTTCAAAAATGACTTGTAGTCTGGGGCAGTATTTTTTATTGATGGCATACATGAAATAAAAGGGTCATTGCATTCCTTATATGTTCTTCATTTGCTTTGCAGAGCAATGCCAGAAGGTTCCTACACCGTGAGAGTCAGTGTGGATGGGGTTCCTGTTACAGAAAGTAATACCTGCAGAGGTCGCCTTGACAGCTGGGCATGCACCTTCAATGTACATGGGATCTCCTCTTTAGTTTAACGGATAATCGATCTCGTGCTTGCTTTCTTGCAGAACTGGGCTTTTATTTTTTAATTTTACAGATTGTTATCTTTTCCACATTTAAAAAATATACTAGCAGGTAGCTAAGGATAACTTCACTCAGTTTTATTTATCTTCTATGGTAGTGGAATCTCTTTTATCATTTATTTGTTTCCCTCTTTAATTTTACTATTGAATTAAACTTTTAAACTTTAAATTGTTTCCTCACTCATACTCTTTTTTCTTTTTCTCCATTTCTACTCTTAGTTTGATTTTCCTTTTCTTATTGTCATTGGATTCACCTTCATTTTAAATAGCCTATTTTTCCTTTCTTTATAGTTTCTAATGTAAAGAGATGAAATATAACTGCACGTACCATAGAAGTCATGCAAAATGTAATTACCCTATATAGAGTTATTTACAATAATACATTTCTTCTAAGGATAATCCATATATTTTTAAAAATTATGTGTGTCTATCAAAAGTATTAGAGTTTCCATCACCCTTGTGGGCTCCCTGGACTTCTGCTCTCTCCCAATTCCAATCATGTTTGTCACAATTCTTAAGAATTATACCTGCATTGCTCTAGAAAGTTATCATTAGCTTAGTTACTAAAGCTTACTTTGATGGACTTTTGCCAGGTTTTGCTTCTGTTTATGAAATATGCTTTGTTATTTTTTCTCCATTGGCTTAAATAAAAGGAGGTTTTCTGTAATTTTATTTCACCAAATTCCTAAAAGTTGTTACCAGAGAACCTTATTACTAGGGCTTGACTAACACTGATAACGAAGGATGATTGAATGTGAAAATTCCAAGCTAAAAACATTTTGAAATGAAAGAAGATTTTTAGTGGCTAAGGAAAAGATCTTGAATAATCAGAATAATATTCTAAACTTTATTTTCTTATATGTAAAAAGATATATTTTGTCAGTCATATTATGGATATTGTTTAAATGTAAATAATGTAGGGAGCAGAGATTATTAGCTTATTGACAGTATTATTTTACAGGCAAAAAGTTTCAGAACCCCAACAATAAAGAGCATCACACCTTTATCTGGAACTCCAGGTCTGTTATAAGACAGCTGAAATATTTTTTTTTGGTTTGTGGTCTTTAATTTTTAGTATATAAAATTATTATATCTGATAATTTATAAGTAATATTTCTTTTTTATTAAAGTATTTATTTATTTTGAGAGAGAGAGAGAGTGCACATGTGTGAGTGCGGGAGGGGCCGAGAGAAAGGAAAAGGGAGAATCCTAAGCAGACTTCTCACTGTCAGTGCAGAGCCCAGCGCGTGGCTCAGACTCACAAACCGTGAGATCACGACTTGAGCTAAAACCAAGTTGAACGCCAAACCGACTAAGCTTTCCAGGTGCCCTAAATAACACATTTCTGATTGTACAGTAGCTCTCAATATTGTCTCAAAAATGATTTTCAGTGGGTGCATATGAATCTGCTATAAAGTATTTAACTATACCCCTATCGGACATTTAGCTGGCTTCCACTTCATTATAGTTATAATTATACCAGTGTATAATCCCAACAGGAATATGTGAAAATACCCTTTTCTATACTCTTTACAATTTTAAGTACTAATTTTTTTCAAGTATTTATATGAAAAATATAGTAGCTTATTTCTAAATTTTCCAGTTCTTGATTTATGCAGTTAAATTTACTCATTTATGGGGCGCCTGGATGGCTCAGTCAGTTGGACGTCCAACTTCGGCTCAGGTCATGATCTCACAATTTGTGAGTTCAAGCCCTACGTCAGGCTCTGTGCTGACAGCTCGGAGCCTGGAGCCTGCTTCGGATTCTGTGTCTCCTCTCTCTGCCCCTCCCCAACTGTGCTCTGTCTCTCTATGTCTCTCAAAAAATAAATAAATGTAAAACAAAAATTAAAAAAAAATTACTCATTTATGTATATTTATTGACCATTTGTATTTCTTCTTTTATAAATTACTTGTTCATCACATTGGTTTAATGCTAGTCAATTTTTCCGTATTAAGTTACAAAAATTCTTTATATTTTAAAGATATATATATCTTTATGTGGAAAGTATTTTTTTTAATTTACCATTTACTTTTAAATTTCATTAATGGTTTTTCTTGTCATTAAGACATTTTTTATTTTCTAAATTAAATCTATAGCTCTTAACCATTGTCATTTCTTCATTCATTTTATGCTGTAGAAGGCTGTACCACCCCAAATTATATAGATATTTTATAAATTTATACTTATTTTTCAAGAGTTTTTATGGTTTTAGTTTTATATTTAATTTTTATTTCTCTTAGGATTTATTTATTTTTTTTGGTAGAGATCTTATTTATTTTTTCAAATATGTCATTCATGACCCAGGCCGTATTTATTGAATAATTCATTCTGTTTTTCATGAAAAACTTCTTTAATAAATACTTTAATAAATACTATCTATAAATACTTACAGATAGTGCTTTAATACCATAAATACTCATGTTTTATTGTATTTGCTAGAACTTTCAGAACAATGGTAAACAATAGTGATGAACATGGGATATAAGTATTTGGATGCCTGTTTTATTGGGAATACCTCTGATGTTGGGTATTAAGTGTATGGGTGTATGGGTAGATAATCTTACACAGATTTTTTTGTTTGTTTGTTTTAGGCACACTAATAACTATCCAAGGCAGAATCTTCACTGATGTTTATGGAAGTAATACTGCATTAAGCTCAAATGGGAAAAATGTTAGGATTTTGAGGTAAATTTTTGATGTGGAAACATATGCTTATCATGGTATCTCATGATGTGATATTCCAAAATTAATGGGTGCAATGATATTAAAAATCACTACAATGTGATGGGATTAAGCAGTGTATTTTCAGCCATATTATAGGAAGAAAAGTAGATTATTAGATGATTCATCCATCAACATGGAAGCAAAGGGCCAATATGCCATTCTTTTTTGGTTTGATGTAATTCTTTTTTTTTCTTTGATGGATATTATTAATGGAAGGAACATGGAGGCAAGTTCAATAGTAATTGAGTTAGTCATAGAACTTTATTACTGGATAACTTGTTACCTAATCTAACTGCCTCAATTTGTATATATATGTAGCTGTGTAGCTTGGAGGTTTATAGCTTAGTCAAGATCAGTGGGATGGGGGAAGATGGGGGGAACCGAAGCCTCCTAACATGCAGTTTGGCCCTTTTTCTTCTACCCCATGGTGCATGGGAGAGTGCTGAAACTGAAAATAGTTAATAACTTATAGTGATAGTGTAGGATTTGAACACTGGTTCCTCTGTTTACCGGCTATAGACCAGATGGTAATATTGGCTACTTACCTAATATCAAGAAATAATTGTCCACATTTTGGACCAGAAACTAGCATTGTCACTAGCATTATCTTTCTGTAGCATAGGTGTGCTATACCTATTTCATTCCTGCCTTGGAAGACATAAAGCCCTCTTCATTTGCTATAGAAGGAAGTACAGAATCAGTACTATGGCTTTGAAGAGGCTCCATGCTTATCGAATACATGTATAAAATGGATAAATAAATTAGATAGCAATTCATACAGCAATTAGAGGTTTTTTTAAATACTGAAAAGGTGATATATATGTATACACACATATGAGTATATAACTGTGTAAAGCAAGTAATTTGAAAGGTTTTACTAAATGAAACAAAGGTAATTTAGGTGGCAATCTGTGAGGTAGAACTCAAATCACATTTGTATGCATGTGTAATACTCTGGAAATGTTTATATTGTTTCCTTACATATAATAAAATAAGTACTAAATAGAGAAAAAAATACTTAACATTTTGTATAGATAGTTTAGCATAAAGATTTTGTTTGCTTCCATATAGTTGAATGCCGTGAATGGCATATATTCTAATTCTTAGATGATATTTTCTAAGTCATCCTTTCCTATCATAATGCCAGGAAATAGAAAGCTTAACCTTCAAGAAGATTCCTTTTTTCGCAATTGTAGCTGAAATTTCTTGTGTTTAGTACAGGGGAATGGATAGAAATTATTTCATGAAATCACAGGACTGCAGTCAGCAGCGACCTAGAGATCAGGCTACCTAGCCCTTATATCCTGGAGACCCTGAGATACTATATAAATGTAGAAAAACTTTTCACACACCTATTGATGTGAGAGGTGAAGAAGGTCTTAGAACTGCATTTATCTCATTTCTACCATCTTAATTGTGACACCAAGTACCCCCAAAGCTGTTTACTGGGCTTGATTCCCTTAGCAGGGAGCAGTGGCCATGTTCTGAGCACGAAGTCAAGACACCAAGGTGTTTAAGCTGCTTCTGCTTCTCACAGGTCTTGTCAATTCAGCCTAATCTCCAAACTCAGACGAGGTACAAATTATAGAGGACACACAAATAACTAACGGACTTGGTACCCACTAAGGAGATTTTGGTATAAAAGATAAGATGGAAAAAATTTTATATATTTAAGGCCAAATAGGGTAGTAATCCCACTGATAGGCAAATCCAGATCACTGTGGGAATCACTGGGCATGGTTAAGAGCACCTGCTGGAGTCCAACTGCCTGGGTTTGAATCCCGAATCTATTCCTTATGGCTGTAGGCTTAAGCAAGCTACTTAACCTTCCTGCCTCAGTTTTTTCATCTATAAAATGGAAGAGTAATAGTTACTAACCCATAAGATGGTTGTAAGGATTAAACATAGTAAATGCCTGTAGGTGTTCGCTGCTAAATTTATTATTTAGATGCAATAAAGTGGGAAGTTAGAAGGAGAATATGAATCCATAAATCTCATACTGGGTACAGTAATTCAGTGTACTTGCATTACAAACCTAATGTAATGATAAAAGATTAGTGTGTAAGAGTATATTAAAAAGTGTAAAGTTCTCTGCAAACTCAAGTCCTAACTTTAAGAGTTCATGTTTGTATCTGCACTTACTTTGAATCTGGGATTTGTTGGCACGGAAGCTGGGTGGTTTGTTCTGAGTGCAGCAAAGAATACAGTACCAGTCATACCTGCAGGCTTCCAATAGCATCAGGGTCTGTCACCCTTAAAGCAGTAGGTTGACCTGGTCATCTAGGGAAATGCACAGGCAGATGTTTCCCTCAAGCCTAACCCTGCCTCTTCTCAGCTTTTTATTTCTATTCCAGTGGCATTGAGGATGTTAGTTCTTCTTTTCATCCTGATTTCTCTGTGGGGTTTCTGCTGTGGACCTTGTGTAATTCCTACCTGTAGGAATCAAAGGAACATACTTTGTATTACAAAACACAAAATTCTGTTTTGTATTTGACTTAATTGAACTTCCGATGGAAGAGTTCCCATTATCTGTTTCCACATTTTCTGTTCCTGTGGTATTATAACTTTCTAACACACCAAATGTATTATGATTATCATGTTTGTTATCAGGTCTTTCTCAGTTAGAATGTCAGTCCTACAAGGGCAAGATTTTTGTTTTATTCCCTGATGTGTGCTAGTATCTACAGCAGAGACTGCAACATAATAGATGTACAGTAGGTGTTTGTTGAATGAATGAGTGATGGATAATAATAAGTGATTGTGAGAAAAATATAAGGTGTCAGCGAGCTTCGTCAGAGGAGAGCATTTTGAAATGACTTACTAAACATAACTTGATCTTTTCCAATAAAATATTTATACAGAGTTTATATTGGAGGAATGCCCTGTGAGCTTCTCATACCACAATCTGATAATTTGTAAGTAATTCAAATAATTTTATTTAGAATATGAATAGTAGGTATAAACATACCAGTGTAAATAGTAATATCTAGCAATACTGTATAGTTGAATACTCTAAAATACAGTTAAAATTATAATATTTTGTATGGTAAATCAGCAGTCATTTATATAGTTAGATGTAACCTGATATCCCTCTATTGTCTCCAGTACAGTATGATATGAACTATTATTTAGATTATTATGTTTTAGGATATTTTGAGAAATATCTTTGTCAACTGACTGTTTCATTTGGTAGTATTTAAAAATATTTAAAAGGAATATCAATGGGGATAGCCAAGTTAACTACAAAATAATTATAAACTGAAGCTTTATTCAAGTATCTTCAACCAAGGCTGGGAAATATTTTCATTTTACAGAAATTTTTGTTGTAGCAACAGTTTTTGTCCTGATAGATATTCTAAAGTCCATAAGATGTTTTCAAGGAAACACAGTTACTTTATTTTATTTTACTTTATTTTATTTTATTATTTATTTGACAATAAATGGATCTTTATTATATAGATACTTAAGGGAAATACAGTATTTAAGAACTCTATTGTCAATCTAAACTTTGTAATTAACATATATATTTTATTAGGTATGGTCTAAAACTAGATCATCCAAATGGAGACATGGGTTCTATGATTTGTAAGACGACTGGAACGTATATTGGTAAATGTTGACCATCATTCTTCATAATTCTCAGAAATGCCTGACTGACTCTGTTCCCTTGTTTCACATTCTCTTAGACCTCCCCTGCCCCTTCATCCCTTTCTTTTCAACATTTCCTCTTTACCTTGGCTTCTTTTCAGTTTCATGTAAGCATGTATAAATTACCTTTTTCCTAAGGTTTACATTGAGGGTAAACTTCTTCAGATTTCTTTTTTTTTTTTTATTCTTCTGTCATCCAGAAAATTCCATTACTAATTTAGCTGTTTTCCCTTTAGCCTTAATTTTTATGTTGTTTTTTTCCCCCTTGGTCTATGTACTCCAGGCACATAAATCTTTCAGTTCTTTTTTTCCAGTTTTATATCGACATAGATCACTATGTAAGTTTAAGGCATACAGCTTGATGGCTTGATACTCACATATTGTGAAATGATTGCCACAGTAGGTTCAGCTAGCATCCATTATAATCTTTAGTTCTAGAATGAGCTTCACTTCATTCTGTCTCAGAGCCTTAACAAGCCTCCTCCCATCTTGAGAATTTCCGATAAAATGTCATGTCTTCAAAACAGCCTTCACTGATGCCCTGCCTTCCACTCTCAAAGTTCACTCTCCCTCTCTTTGATAGCTTTATCACAATTTTTAGCTCTCCGTTTGTGTCATTGCGCTTGGCTGTTTCCTCTACTGCACAATATGCTCAGTTTGGAGAACCGAGAGCTCACCCTGCGTCTCTCATCTCCCTAGCAGAGTGTCTCCCCCAAATAAATAGCTGTTGAATGAATCAAGGAAATTTGAGGGGTATATGGTTATGCATATGTTCTTTTATCATCCTTCATTCATTATTATATTTTGTCAGGTTTTTCTAGTTATATTTTTAAAAAATTTAAGTTTATTTATTTTTAAGAGAGAATGTGTGAGTGGGGCACAGGCAGAGAGAGAGGGGGACAGAAGATCTGACGCAGGCTCTGTGCTGACAGCAGAGAGCCTGATGTGGGGCTCAAACTCACGAACCATGAGATCATGACCTGAACTGAGGACAGACACTTAACCGACTGAGCCTCTCAGGCACCCCTCTAGTTACAATTTTGAGACATCTTAGTGTGTATATTTTAAAATACTTCTTTCAGATAATGTCTTTGAGGATTAATAAATGGTTGTGTAATTACAGTTTTAATTTTAAATGTCTACTTTGGTTTTAAATCAGCTTTATAATGTATAGTTATTGTTCTCCTGTGATTGGGAATTTAATTGATTGTGTATTTTAATTAATTCCAGGTCATCACAATGTCAGCTTCATCTTGGATAGTGATTATGGAAGGTAGGTCATTTTGTAAATAATAATTTTCATAATTGAGTCAACTGGGTAAATAAAATAAAAGTACATATTTACTTTGTGCTATAGATCCAGAGATTAAAGAACGGCTAATCACTTTCTTCTCCCAAATTAATATTTAAGGGGTCCGTAACTCCCTTTCTCCAGTTTGTATCTCAGACACAGCCTTTCAACTGTTGGGAAATCTGGCATTACCTAAAACAACAAAATAAATCTTTGATTGTGATATTGAAAAGGGTTCTTTTTATGTCTTACGGCTTTTCTGACTTCATTGTAATTCTTTTGATAACTGAATAGTTCAGTTTTGATATGAACTAATGTAAGAGTAAATAAAATCCCACAGTTAATATTACCACATAAAGGTATTCATTTAAAGCATCAAGACATACAGAGTGGTGAAAGATGGCAGTTACAGCTCTCAATTGTCCATCTTAGCACCAATGTTAATCACTTACAATCATGATTTTTTTTTTCAACGTTTATTTATTTTTGGGACAGAGAGAGACATAGCATGAACGGGGGAAGGGCAGAGAGAGAGGGAGACACAGAATCGGAAACAGGCTCCAGGCTCTGAGCCATCAGCCCAGAGCCCGACACGGGGCTCGAACTCCCGGACCGCGAGATCGTGACCTGGCTGAAGTCGGACGCTTAACCGACTGCGCCACCCAGGCACCCCATAATCATGATTTTTAATAAAGCTAGAAATCATCTTGGAATCAATCAAGATTTTATTTACTCTTAACATTAGTTCACACCAAAACTGAACTATTCGGTTATCAAAAGAATTACAATTAAGTCAGAAAAGCCGTAAGACCTAAAAGAACCCTTTTCAGTATCACAGTCAAAGATTTACTTGTTTTAGGTAATGCTAGATTTCCCAACAGCTGAAAGGCTGTGTCTGAGGCACAAATTGGAGAAAGGGAGTTATATGTAGATATCCTACATCCTAATTTCACTAAGAAAGACTACCATATGTTTATAGAAATATCAGAATATGCAAATCTCAACACATGCTGCAAACCTCATATTACAGATAATAAAGAACATTTAGTCGCAGGCATGGTACTAAGCACTTTACATATATTGTCTAGTTGAATTCTCCCAAAGAACCCATGAAATTGAGTGTTATCATCTCCCCTGTGTTGCACACTGGGAACAATGAGACTCAGGAGTGTTGAGTAATTTGCCCACGGATATTCAACTAGTTGGAAGGAGTGCTGGAATGTGAACCCACACAGCCTAACTCCAGGCTCTGAGCATTCTGTTCCAGTGCTCTGCAAAGAGTGGTGGAGGGTTACAGCCATAGAACCACATTGGATCACTACGTAACATCCTGATCCAGAATTCTTTGACCATGGCAGGATTACCTCACCTCTCTGTGCATTTGCAAATGTGTGGGGGCATTTGTTGGCTGTCACACTAACTGGGGCATGCTAATGGCCTTTTATGGGCAGGACCAAGATGTGCCAAACCTAAATGAATTATTCTGCCCAATGTATCATAGTGTCTTCCAATGAGAAAATGAGCCAGTTAACAGAAATCCAAATAAATCATACTATCAAGCCATTCAATACTAACATAGCTGTAGTAGATCAATAATAGGATAAGTCTTTTGATTTCTTTTTTGTTTCTGAAGAGAGATGAATGATTAGAAAAGATTGAGAAAAGATGAAAAAGATTGAGAAGAATGGCAATATTACAATCAAAGTAGATGTTATTCCTCACAGACTGCAAAATAAGGATGATGTTTGATCCTTTCATGCATAGAACTGTAATTGAGTTGGTGAGACCAAATCCATTATCATTGTATTTGAGGATCGGCCAGACATCCAGAAGGAATAGGTTTATAACAAATTGATGATTGGATTGCATACTTTATTATAGACCAATACAGACTGGACCAAAACCATGAAGAATATTATGATTCAAGGGCAGACCATAGTGGATGGCATGTAAATGGTACTATGACTCACTGTTGTGATTTCCATGGGGCAAATGACATAGTGTCCCATGATTTACCAGTTTTTTTTTTTTTTCAGCAGGGACACTACCTACATATGTATATAGGCAATAGGATTTTATTGAAAAAATTAGAAAATCATGTTAGGAGCAGTAATTACTGAGTTTTAAATGATTTCTTGAAACATATTTGCTTTTTTTTAATGCCACTGTCATTCTTCTTCAGGTGAAAAAGATGAATTCTTAGTTCTGAGTCTGTGTGAAAGGTATTAATTACCAAATCCATCATAGATTTCTCAGAGAAATAATTATCTAAAAATAGGTTTGAGTGATCAAGCTTGAATGTGATTGATAAGTATATATAAATCAGCATGTTGCATTAACATGCCCTGAAACTTTCAATTTTAAAAAGCCAGCAAATTTGCACATAATATAGGCAAAAATATTGCTTAAAATAGTTGATTCTGTGATCTTGGTGTATAATTCCTTTTTTTTTTTTTTTAAGCCAGTAGCTTTTCTTTTGTATTAATGTCTCAGAATTGAGGAAACTGTGTTTCTATATAAAACAATCTTAGGACTTTAAGATAACTGGTAAAAATATGGCATATACTTTTTAAAAGCCTAGTTTTATGATTAAATGGCATTAAAAAATGTTAAATCATTTTATAAATTAAAAAATCCATATTTTACAAATTTCAGGAGTCTTCCTGAATATCAAATGAACCAATTAAAGACCATCGTGGCTTCCATTCTCTATTTCTTTTAATAGTTCACCTTCTCTCCTCTATTACCCCAAGTTCAAACAACAGCTGTTCCAAACTGATAAGGTTCAGATGAGGCTGCCTTAATTGAGAAATGCCTAGTCATTATCAATGAATTAGTGAAAATCACGTCAGTGTCATACCAAATAAATTACATTCAAATTTTATTTCAGAAGGCAATTTTCCCACCAACTTAAGAAGCAGGGTTAATTTTTCAGACACAGGATCTGGCCACAGACAATATTTTTGGAGCTGGCATCACTTCAGATCTTTGAGAAATCAATTGAAAGGCTTATAGCATACAAACATGAATCCAGTATGAACTTCTTAAATAGCTAATTTAGCATTCAGTATTTGCAGAGACCCTTTAGTCTTGCAAATGTGGATCATAGTGCTTGGGTCAGATTTGTAGTTTACTGTTGGTCTCAACCACAAGATTTGCCTTATCCTTTTAGATTCTAGTTTGGTGTGTTAGAAATATAATGAATGGGCATTAAGTCTTAATACTTGAATTTCTTAACTTCTCTAATTATGAATTACATTGAGGTAATTAAGGGAACAGCATTTAATTTCTAGGATCAGATTCCTTACCGTCCACGCTCTCCAGGCTATGAAAATGCAAATCTTATGTCTGTCAAAAAATGTGGATAGGTTCTATGTTTGTGAAGGGTGACTTAACTCTGGTGCGTTACTGTTAACCTGCTTTCATTCATTGTGCTTTCATGCAGATTAGTGAGTGGCAGGAGAAGAGAACTGTGTAGGATACAGGATAGGAGCCAGGGGTCAGGACTCAACTTGCCTGGCTTCAAATTCTATTTCTACCACTTACTCCCCATGTGATTTTGAGTAACAGAAGTAGCTTCTCTGACTTGTACCTACCTCATGGGGTTAATGTAAGGATAAAATGGCATAATAAGTTTAAAGCTTAAAAAATCTTAGATTAAAAGCTTAAAAACCTTAGCATGATATCTGATAAGTGTTCAGTAATGTTACTTACTCTGATGTCAAATGGGTTATAAGAGAGGAGAGACGAGGGCTGTCAACACAAGAGCCTGCATGAAGGGTGATCCTATTTTTTTACATTAATATGAATTCTTTACTGAGGTATAATTTGCATATAATAAAATGTACATAATTTAAGTGTGCAGTTTAGTAAATTCTGACAGATGACTATTTGATTTGTATACTTTTATATTTATGTAACCAATAAGTACATCAAGATATAGAACATTTTTATCTTCCCAAAATGTTCTGTCCAGCTCTTTTGCAAATTATGACATGATTTATATCACTAAAAAAATAACATTTTCCTAAAGTAAAGTTTATTTTAAAGTAAGGATTTTTACTTTTTTTTTTACACAGGAGTTTCCCACAAAAAATGGCGTATTTTGTTTCTTCTCTAAATAAAATTTCAATGTTTCAAACATATGCAGGTATGTGACCTGTGTGTGTGTGTGTGTGCGTGTGTGTGTGTGTGTGTGTATGTGTGTGTGTGACAGAGAGAGAGAAAGAATGAGAGACACAGAAGGGGGATATGTGTACTTTCATCAAATCGAAGATAATAATGATTTAAGGGTACTATATTAATTTATGTATTGCTAAGAAAGGAAAAGCACACAAGATGGGGAGCCTAATAGGAAGCCCTGACATTAAGCTAAGTCCCTGAAAACTATATTTTAATATTTATTTATTTTTGAGGTAGGGAGAGAGACAGAATGTGAGTGGAGGAGGAGGGTCAGAGAGAGAAGGAGACACAGAATCTGAAGCAGGCTTCAGGCTCAGCACAGAGCCAACATGGGGCTTGAACTCACGAACCATGAGATCATGACCTGAGCTGAAATTGGATGCTTAATGGACTAAGCCACCCAGGCACCCCTGAAAACTATATTTTAAATAGAAGGTTGAAAAAACAAGGGAAAGACAGAAGAGAAATTTGCATGTCTCTGCTTGGGCTGTGGGTTGAGGGAGGAAAAAAAATTCTCCACTGTCAGTTTAATCTACAAGGCAGTACTCTCAGATTTATGGTCTCAGTATGGTCCAAAAGAATCCTCAAGCAGATTATAATTTATTGTAATTTACAGAAATCTCAGGTTGGTAGACTCCTAGGAGAGTGTCAAAAGCAAACACAAACCCTCCTGGAAGAATTACACTTCATTCCAGGTCAGGAGTGATTGATGGAATGGCACGTTCAGATTTCAGAGATGTTCAAACGTGAAGAAAAGTGTCTTGGAATCAATCACATATGACATATCCTGGCTTTTTCTATTTAATGTGAAACTCATATCTAAAAATACAAAGAACTTTGATAGATAGAACTAATAAGAATAAATTTCAGTAAGAATCTATCATATATCATGCACTGGCTATTTTACTAATATACCTAAAACTTTTATATATGAAGCCAGAAGACTTCCAATCATAGTTAATGTATTACCATATGAGAAAAATACAAATATAAGATGTTGGCCCAGAAATAGAAGAAAAACTTATTATTTAAGAGCATAGAGGTAAAGAGGCTGTTCTCTTGCCTTCCTGTGTTTTTTGTTTCAATCAAACAACTCTGCTCAGCCCAGGTTTTCCTTAATTTCTGCATCCTCCATTACCAGTATCTCTTTAGTACCAGTCAGCACTAAACACTGGTTCCCACGAGATGTAGGTCTCTGTGAGAGCCATATTAATTGTCCTTTTTGCAGGGTTGCACCAGAGACCAAATTGAAACATTTAATTCATTCATTTAGTAATCCAGTGCCTGTGCTGTGCTATGTGCCAAGGCTAGGTAATCTAGAAAATTTATAAAACTCAAGCATTTGGGTTTATGTGTAATGTTCATGAAATTTTATTTAATGTGTTTCTCCTCCCTCTCTCCAGAGGTCACTATGATTTCCCCGTCACGAGGAAGCATTCAAGGTGGCACCATGCTAACAATAAGTGGACGATTCTTTGATCAGACAGATTTCCCAGTCAGAGTTCTAGTTGGAGGTATTTTTTATGACTTTTAATATATTACATTATAAGAATAGATGCTGGCTTTTAAATAATTTGTAAGCATAATAATAGTCTTTTTTCAATTAATGTCTTACATTTATTTAAGTTTATTTATTTTAAGAGAGAGCGCGAGCTTGAGCCAGGGAGGGGGAGAGAGAGAAAGAATCCCAAGCAGGCTCTGCATTGTCAGCAGAACTGTGACATCATGACCTGAGTAGAAACCCAGAGTTGGACACTTAACTGACTGGGCCGCCCAGGCACCCCCTTAATGTCTTACTTTTAAAGCTGAGTATTTTCACATGGGCATTTGGTTTTGGGGCTTGATACTTTTCCCATTGCTACTTTTCAGTGAGGGCTATTTCTTGCAGCCTTACATGGCCAGGACTTGGGCTCTGAGTTCATCACCAAAGGACATTGTGTGGCAGCATCGTAGTTGCCATCCACAAATTCCCCACCATACTTTGAGACACATAAACCCTTTTTTAGCAAACTTTTAAATGCCTTTCTTGAACTGTTGTATAATTCTCAGGGGGTTGGTTATGGGGAAATGTAAAGTACATGGGGATACTCTTCTCATTCCCTTTTCACTGACTGTGTTTTATCTGGACATCGGGAATCACTGATGATGTTGGCTCTGGAAAGAGCATTAATGTGTTCTATCTTTACAAATGTACATATGGCTTGGTTCTCTCGTTATACATCCTTTTTATGTGTCTGGTTGAGACCAGTTCAAGGTAGGAAGCTGTGTAGCTCAAAAGGGAGATAGAGGATGAATGTAATAGAGGGGATCTGCCCACTTGATCATAATGACCTTACCTACCTTGATGAGCAAAGGACTGCATGTCTGTCCATGCAATTGGGTACATACTTTGTCTGATACAGCCCTCTGCCATGGTACTTTCTACTTTTAAGGAATATGCCCATGAGCCAACCAAAATGTAATTTGAAGAAAAGAAATTAATATAAAATAACCTCATCTAACATTTATATCTCTATGAATCCTTACTGGTCACTTGCATAAATATTAAAACTGAGGCAATAAGATTTTTAAATATCATGTATGTTATTTTGAAGTTTATATGTAAATATGTTTCAAATATTAAAACCAAGAACATAAAATATTTTTAATTTATGTACTGTGTTTTAGGATCTGATATTGTGATACAGTTGACATGCAAATATAACTATAGCATGTTAAATTTTTATGGTACTTCATTGCCATTAATGTGGCAACCAGGTTTAAGATTTTAAATCCTCAGTAATTCCTTTTTCTTTTAACTTGTTACTTTTTTTAAAAGGTGGGGTTTTTTTGCATTTTTTAAAATATAATTTATTGTCAAATTGGTTTCCATACAACATCCAGTGCTCATTCCAACAAGTGCATGCCTTAATCCCCATCAACTATTTAACCCATCCCCCATCCACCTCTCCTCTGGTAACCATCAGCTTGTTTTCAATAGTTAAGAGTCTGTTTCTTGGTTTGCTTCTCTCTCTCTCTCTCTCTCTCTTTTCCCTTTGCTCAGTGGTTTTGTCTCTTAAATTCCACATATGAGTGAAATTATATGGTATTTGTTTTTCTCTGACTTATTTTGCTTAGCATAATACTCTCTAGCTTCATCCACGTCATTTCAAATGACAAGATTTCATTCTTTTTATGGCTGAGTAATATTCCATTGTGTGTGTGTGTGTGTGTGTGTGTGTGTGTGTGTGTATGTGTGTGTGTGTACCATCTCCACTTTATCCTTTCATCACTTGATGGACACTTGGTCTGTTTCCATAATTTGGCTATTGTAGATAATGCTGATATAAACATTGGGGTGCATGTATCCCTTTGAATTAGTATTTTTGTATTCTTTGGTAAGTACCTAGTAGTGCAATTGCTGGATCATAGGATAATTTTTTTTAACATTTTGAGGAATCTTGTTCTGTTTTCCAGAGTGGCTGCACCAATTTGCATTCCCACCAACAGTGCAAGAGGTTTCCCCTTTCTCTACATCCTTGCCAATAGCTGTTTCTTGTGTTGTTGATTTTAGCCATTTGACAGGTGTGAGGTGATATTTCATTGTAGTTTTGATTTGTATTTCGCTGCTGATGAATGATGTTGAGCATCTTTTCATTGGTCTTTTGGCCATTTGTGTGTCTTCCTTGGAAAAGTGTCTATTTGTGTCTTCTGCCCACTTTTAATTGGATTGTTTATTTTTTGGGTGTTGAAAAATCGTCAGTAATTTCTTGAAAATAATGATTTGTTTATGTATCTTTCCCTTGCTCCAAACAAAATGGGCTAAGTTGGTTTAATATACTGTTCAAATGCACTGTTTTCTAGTTCAATTACCTTGCATTCACAGAGCGTTCAAAATCATGAAAGGTAGTGTTGAAGTATGTTTTCCAGGCCACCAGGCAAGACTTGGAAAAGATACCTTCTTCCATTTGCTAACCCTTGCCTCACTTTTCATGCGCTGTGATTCCCATGTCAGTAAATACTTAATGGACTCACCTTACATTAGGCTCTGACTGTGAGGGACACTTGGAAGTCTAAACCATAGACTCTTTGTTCAATTCAAATTGTGCTTTTGTAGAAGTATAATCATTCTCATTTAGACCCTGTCTGTTTTGGTTTCAGTCTGCCTGTGAAAATACCATTTACAAATTATTATCTCTGTTGTTTTCATTTGGAGAACTTGGACTATAGTGCCATTTTATTTATTTATCTTACCTAAGAGGGCTGGGATCATCTCCTATTGCAGATTCTGAACATCATGAGTTTATTCAGCACCTTTTCTGTAGGAGACAAAATAGAAAGCTTCACTTTGGACTCAGAGTGAAATCTCTTACAGTGACATAGTTTTATCATTTTTTAAAAATTTGTTTCTCAGAAATTACAAAATATTCTAACTCAGGCTTGTGATGTTTTGCCAGGAAAACATTACCATGTAAAAGTATGACAATTAATGAGTGATAAGCTTTCATGGAGAACATATAAAGGAAATGAAGAACCCCCAGCTTTGTTTCTTTGCTTATGCAACTTGGTTTTTATCAAAAAAGTATTTCAAGATAAGCTGATTGTGATTTACATTATGGAGCTCTGTAGTAATAGCTCTACACCTTGCTTCTTTCTAGGCCAAGCCTGTGATATTTTGAATGTCACAGAAAATAGCATATGCTGCAAGACACCCCCTAAACCTGATGTTCTCAGAACTGTATGTCCAGGTAAGTTACCAGAAGAAAGAACAGCCATTTCTGCATTTATGTAAGAAGACATATATCATTAGGGCTTTAGTACATTCAGGCTGCTAAAACAGAACACCATAGACCAGGTAGCATATAAACAACCAACATGTGTATCTTACAGCTCTGGAGGCTGGGAAATCCCAGATCATGGTACCAGCAGATTGGATGAAGGCCTGCCTCCTCATAGATGGCATCTTCCTGGGTCTAGAGAGCTCTGTGGGGCCTCTGTTATAAGGACTCTAATCCCATTTATGAGATTAGGTCCAATCTCATGACCTAAACAACCTCCCAAAGGCCCCCCCTGCTAATAACATCACATTGGGCATTAGGTTTCATTATACAAGTTTTGGAAGGGATACAAATATTCAGCCCATAACAATTAGTAACAAAAAATATTTGAACTATTTAGAATTTGTGGTGAGAATTATAATAAATTTCTTCCTAGTTTTTGGATCAGGAAATATTTGCATTAAAATAGCTGCACCAAAGCTGCACCATGCCTAAGTTCCTCAGACACCCTACTGAAAACAACACATCTCTATTGAATGAGTTCAGTGGTGACTTTATTTAAAATGAAATGAGATTACTAAATGTTGGTGCATGCTACATGGAAATTGTATAAATGCCTTTCTGTGGTTAAAAAATAAATGGGAGAGGTTAAATCCTTACTTGTCTGGAATGTTTTAAGAGTGATAACGGGATGGGAGAAAGGGGACTCAAAATTCTTTCCAGACTTTGGCCTGTGGCCAAAGTGACATCTGCAGTGATAGCACTGAGAGGCTGTGCCTGGATCTGAGGGTGTGTTTCTCATATCTTGTGCACAAAGTGAAATTGGTTTATAATTGTATCACTGGTTGGTATTTGGAGCCAAGAAAATTACATTTATCAGCCTCTTAAATTTCCTTGTTTTGGATGACATTAGAAAAAAATGACCAGTTTCAGAAGAGAATTTTGATAATCACAGTTGGTAACTTTAAAGAGAGTTGTGTATATCAGAGCACACTGCTGATGCAGAAGTTTGAGACGCACAAACTTCTCTCTGAACAAACTCAGCTGAAGAGGAGGAGCCTTTGTTTTCTAGATCCAGCCGCTCCAGAACAGCTTAAGGCTGCGGAAAGAAGGCATGTGTCTGATTGTTGTGTTTCAAGGAAGAAAAAAGAAGAAAAGTGAGATGGCTCCCTTATGATTAGGAAAAAACTTTTAATTACAGAGTTTACATTGGCAAGTGTAGGTTAACTTTAATGATAATTCTCTCTGATTCTGTCCAAGAAGGGGATGAATTCATAGCAGTTGTAATGTCAAAAAGAAGAAGAACAAATAATGACAAATCTTAAAGCTAACACTGTCTGTTCCTTGATTACTTGTAAACCATTAGTAGAGTAACTTTTGTTAGAGTAATCAGGCAAAAGTTTTGAAATCAAATGGTCTGAACCGTGAAGTTTTGAGATTCAACTATATAAAACAACATGAGTCGTGTCATAGGTAATAATTATTATATTATTATCTTAAGTAAAGCACTAATATCTAATCCCCATAGCAACCACACAAATAGTAATATCACTCCTATTTTACATATGTAGAATCTGAGGTGCAAATATATGAAATAATCATAAATAAATTGTAGACTATCTTAACAGCACTCTATACTGTGGATACAGGTATATGTACAGGTATGTGCAATTGTTTCGTTAACATGCATGCTCTAAAAATGTGAATAACAGTAATCTATAACCACCACCCACGTAGAGGGCCATTGAGACACCACATCAAAATTCTGATGAGAATACTTTTTTGTTACATTCAGGTGGGAGAGGCCTAAAGCTTGAGCTCTGGAATAATAGTAGGCCAGTACATCTTGAAGAGATACTTGAATACAATGAGAAAACACCGGGGTACATGGGTGCCAGTTGGGTAGATTCAGCTTCCTATATCTGGCCTATGGAGCAAGATACATTTGTTGCACGCTTCAGTGGATTTTTGGTGGCTCCAGAATCTGATGTCTATAGATTCTACATTAAAGGTGATGACCGTTATGCCATTTATTTCAGCCAAACTGGACATCCAAAAGATAAGGTAAGGAAGCCACAGAATACTATTTAATATTACAAAAGCAATATGGCAACCTTTATATGTATCTCATCTATTCTAATCCAAACCAATGCATATATTAAAGAGTTTATGAGAGATATTTTCATGTGATTGGGTTCTTGGCTATTTTAACATGTGTTATATGAACTATAAAGTCATCATAGAAAACCCATGGCCTAAAAAAATGCTTTCCTGTATCTAAACTTGCTCTAGGAAGGGAAAAACATGCGTATTTCCTTTAAATATCATTTTAATTATGGAAGAATTATAACCATACTTAGGCAATTTGGGAAAGAGTGAAAATATTTCACTATTCTACTACATCTATTTCACTATTACTTGGTCATGACATTGAAGTCTATCATTTCTTTTTGTGTCTATTTTGGGTTTTTTTATTTAAAAAAATGTTTTAGCGTTTATTTATTATTGAGAGACAGAGAGAGAACATGAGCATGGGAGGAAGAGACAGAAAGAGGAGGAGACACAGAATCTGAAGCAGGCTGCAGGCTCTGAGCTGTTAGCACAGAGCCTGATGCGGGGCTCGAACTCACAAACTGCAAGATCATGACCTGAGCTGAAGTCAGACATTCAACTGACTGAGCCACCCAGGCACCCCAATTTTGTTTTTTATATACATAAGATCACACATCCAATTTCATAGTCATTTTTGTCACATATAAATATTTTCACATTTTATTAAATAATTTACACAACACAATTTTTAATGACTAAAAAGTGTTTTATTGCATGGGTTTACTAAACCTGTATAACTTTGTGCATGTGGATAAAGTTTTTAGTTTACTTCTGACTTTTCATGACCACAAATAATACTCCGTTGAACATTAGTGTTCATTAAATTATTCTACATTTTAATGATTTCTTTAGGAGTTTTCATAAATGTGAAACTAATGAACCAAATCAAAAGAACATTTTATGACTCCATGTACGTGGCAAGATTGCTCCCCAACCTGGAGGAACAAATTTAAATTGTTGCCTGTAATATATGACTTCTAATTTTACCATAGCTTTTCAGCACGTTTCCTCCAAAGGTAGTATAATCTTTCCTGATGGGAAGCCCAGAATTTTCTCAATCTGGCATGCAGACCCATTTAGTGACCTTGGCATCTTTCAGACCTACTTTTGGTGATCTCTTGTAGATTAAACCCCTAAAACCTCTCCACAGAGCAAGAGGATGTTTTAACAATATCAACCTTCCTCCTGGTATATATCTTTCTATTTTCCATCGCAGTACTAATTGTGGAAAAGCTGTGGTTTGTGTGTGTTTATGGTATAGTGGTTCTGATGTTAGGTAAGGGTGGAAAGTATGAAGTGAACTTTGATAATTTTTAAACACTGGATTTCACCATGGATAACAGATCTTAGAAGAAAAATATGTAGTTTCACATTTTCTGTTCCTGAAAGTTCTAGGACTGACAGAAATAATAAATGATAAATAAATGCTGAAAAGTTTATTAATAAGTTCTCCTCTCTCTCTCTCTCTCTCTCTCTCTCTCTTTGGGATAAGGTGAAGATTGCATATCATTCTTCCAATGCCAACAATTATTTTTCCAGTCCAACACAAAGTTCAGATGACATTCATCTTCAGAAAGGAAAAGAGTAAGGTTTTTTTAATTTTCATTAAACTGTTGTGTAGTATTTAAGAACTGTAAGTTTATATCTAAAAACATTGTCAATTTGTTTTATTGGTAGAAATGATGTTATTTCATTTGCTTAATTTACAATTGGTCATTCTCTATAATTTTATTAAAAATTTCTTCTGTATTTCCAAGAATATTGACATTCATCTAACCAGGGAAATTTGAAATCTAAATATTTCGGTTGCAGAAATTATAATTTTGTGAAATTTACTTGATCCTGTTCTTAGTTTCTTACTAGGACATTTCAGTCAATTCAGCCACCTAAGCTGAGCTCTTGAATATTTCTAGAGAAGAAACATAAAACCACCTGAATTATTAACACAGCTAACATATATTTAATATTCACTGATTTAGATATTGGGCCAGGAAATTTAATACAAAAATATTCAAATCTACTCCCTACCCTTAAGGAGTATATCACTTAGTGCTGAAAGGTCAAGTCCAGGGAGAAAATGAGAATTTCATTCAAATATGAGATACCATTCAAAAAGGCATTCAGGATTCCTGGAAAGCAAGAGGTAAAAGACATGATAAATTCAAAGTAGCTAAGTTACATGGAGATCTAAAGACTCCGTGATATCATCTTCCATTTATCATTTGTATGTGTTAGGTTTTGCTGCATAAGATACCACCCCGCCCCCCCCCCCCCCAAATTTTGTAATTTAAGCAACTCAATTTTGTGATTGGCCAGGCAGTTCTTTTGGTTCTGTCTACTCTAGTTGGTGATGGATGGCCTAGGATGGCCTCACTTATATATCAGGAGCCTCAGTTGGCATGGCTGGAACTTAGATATTTGGGATGTCCCACTCCACATGGTCTCTTGCCTCCCAAGAGCTACCCCAGGCTTGTCAAATTTGTGAATGGGTTTCCAGCAGTGAAGAAAGAAATTCCTACTGTACATAATCTTTTTAAAGACTCTGCTTGCATCACTTTTGCTAATATCCTATTGGCCAAAGCAAATGGCCAAATCTAGATTCAAGGGGGGTGAAGAAATAGACTTCACTTCTAGATGGAAGGATATTGTTGTTTTTTCCCCCTTCATTCTATCACACCATCCTTCCAGATATTGACAGCACCATGAAGATCTGTTGGAACTAGACAGAGAGGATTGGGATTAAAGGTACCTGAAAGCAATTACGCTCAGTGTTCTCACTGAAATCTTAGTAATAATGACATGGGGAAAGCGTTCCATTCTTTCTATCCTCCTCCTTCTACTATCACTTCTTTATGTACTTAAACACTTGCTTTTTAAACCAGGATCAGTGGGCCAATTCAGGGTAAACGGAACACCTAATTAATCCCTACTGCTATTAAGTGTTAATACACTTTCAGGCTTTGCCTTGGCCGTGGAAAGTGCATTTAGTTTACCTGCTTGGCAGGAGCATAGAGCTTACATGAAAGTGAGCCCTAATACATCTGCTGTCTGCTTTCTGCAAGGCAGCTTGGAATTTACACACTGATACTTATAATGATGGCTGTGAATTTTGAAACTGAGGCCACTGTACTTGGCTTATTGCACAGTGGTCCCTAGACCTTTCCAAAGGTAGCTGCTCATTTGCCAAATTCATCCTACTCAGATAATATAGCCCCAACTCTAAGTGAATTTCTTTTCATTACCCTGTTCTACTTTGAATCAGTTACTAATTTTTAATAATCCTTTAATCTTTAAAACTCTCTTAGTCTCTGTTATTCATATGAACAAAGAGAATTATATTTTTTACAGGATTTTGTGAAGATTAAATATGATGTCTATAAAGTGCTCAGTTTAGTGTGTGATACATAGAAAGTGCCTAATTAATTAAGCTGCTAACAGGGTACAGAATTTAATGGTTCTTCTTTGAGCCCTACTTCTTAGTATTGCCCACATTCATTTGGTAGAGCTGGCAAACAGATTCTCAGAGCAGCCAAGAGCCTGATGGAATCCTCCTGTATCAGTTCTATGAGGGGGATGACCCAGAGCCTCATCATCCTAGAAAGATGAGAGGTGATAAATGTCCCTCATTCAGAGTCTTTCATGAATTGTGAATATTTATTCTTCATATACAAAAGGGTATCTGTTAAATGATGTGAGGCAATTTAGAGGAACTCCCAGCTGGCCTCTCCAAAGATGGGAGCAATGGTGACATTGATTGAGATTTAAGTAGGTAACCAGTAGCTTTTCACTCACCTGTAACAGCCAGTCAGCAAATGCCTTATCCTGGACATGCAATTAGATGATGCAGCTTGTTGGAGAGGCCATGATCAATCTAATCAGTAATAGTTTCCTGAAGCAGTGTTTTATTTCCCCAGTTTTAACTGGAGTCATTATTCAAGGAACTAGAAAGGAACTTCCATCCCTGACAACATTTAACCACTCAGATACAAAACATGATATGTCTAAGTCTGCCTGTTATTTTCTTATATACATTAGAGTATTTAAACTCTGTGCCTTCTGTGCCTTCTGTGTTTTATGCCAGGGAGTTTGCATTATAATCTACAATGTAATTTTGTTTTAAGCTCCTTGAGGATAGGAGAGGGGAATGTATCTTTTTTCAATAAATATCTATTGACAAAACTGAATGAATTAGTCACGAATGGGGACAACTCTGTATCTCTAGTGCAGATACCCTACATAATTCATTTTATTTTAAAAAACTGCCATGAAAGTTTAATATTTAAAATCAGGGATACTACAACATAAATCATTTAATAGGCAGGTATTTTATATAGTGTTGAAATTTTATTCATTGGAAAAAATTTCATATTTTTCAGGTATTACATTGAAATCTTGCTGCAGGAGTATAGACTGAGTGCCTTTGTTGATGTTGGCTTGTACCAGTATAGAAATGTCTATACTGAGCAACAAACAGAAGATGCAGTAAATGAAGAACAAGTTATCAGATCCCAGTCGACAATTGTCCAGGAAATACAGGTTTGCTGTGATGATAGATCTGCTTTGTAGAAAGTTAACGTTCCAAGATAGCTATATTTGGTTATTAATTTTACTATGGAAGATACTACTTGAGGGGAAAGCAGTCATGGAAAATTATTGACTTGTGGTTAGAAGTATCTGTATTATAAATGAAAGAGGCTGTTATTTGATAAGACTGAAACTTTAAAATATTTTATCATTTGCAGTAAAATAGAGCAATAAAGAAGCATTGAATAATTGACTATCATGCTTTTTAAACGTGCTTTTCTATACAGTGAAGGTTTTTTTTTTTTTTTTTTAATTGGGAAATAGGTTATAACATTGGAAAACTGGGAAAGAACTACTGCAAGGAGTGAAGTTCAAAAGATAACAGTAACCAGCCCATGCGTGGAAGCTAATTCATGTTCCCACTACCATTATAGATTAATCTATAACATGGAAAAAACTGGTAAGTTGCAAATAATAAAGGAGATTTAATTTCTCTTCATTTATAGATGAAATTATAAAAATTTAGTCTAGTCTAGTTCTTTCTGGAAAATATTGTTTTAATAGTGTGCTAGACAAAGAAGCTAAAAATGTATTATGAAGAAAAACCTTTGGACTGGGATAAAAAATGGTATCAGTAAAAACAACTTCCTGGTATATACTATCATTTTCTTTTGTAATGATCACAATAAATGTATATCTAAGTGCATAGAAGGATTTTATGTATCTGTGACTCACAGGGATAAGTTAAGATAATAAGAATTAAATTCATCATTACAGAGAAGTAAATATTCCAATTCCTCAAAAAAAAAAGCTATGAGATACTAATTTATCTGTTAACAAAAACATTGCGTCTCTATATTTTATAATAAACCTGAAAATATAAGTTTTCTATTTCTGTTAATTGTTTCAATAAGTAAATATTAATGGGTGATTACTGTTTTCCAAATAGCTTATATAACAATAATAACAATAGTAATAACAATGCTTATTACCATGGGAATATTAAAACAATAAAATACGATCCTGATCTTTAGGAAATTACAATCCAATGAAGTAGTCACTATTATTGAACTCGAATTACTTTCAAAACACAATTTTATTAAATGATAATATATGATACAGACTACGGGTGCTTTAAAAATTCAAATATAAGACATCAGTGCTGGCTGTGGTTAGTGCAGAAAGATTGCAACTCTTCTTTTTTTTTTAAATTAAGGCCCCTAATCATTTGCCTTTTTATTTTTATTTTATTTTTTTAATTCATCCAAGTCTTGGTACCTGTTGATGCTTCTGACTTCATACTGCAATCAGCTTTAAATGACCTCTGGTCTATAAAACCAGATACAGTTCAAGTAATAAGAACACAAAACTCCCAAAGCTATGTTTACATGGTAACGTTTATATCAACTAGAGGTAAGCATGTATCTCATTTTGTACTTCTGTAAATTTTTCTCTAAGAAACAAATTTATATTCTCTAAAGCTGCACTGAAAAAATTAAAAACTCCATACTACGTGGCAATGAGAAAGAATGAAATATGGCCCTTTGTAGCAACGTGGATGGAACTGGAGAGTGTTATGCTAAGTGAAATAAGCCATACAGAGAAAGACAAATACCATATGTTTTTACTCTTATGTGGATCCTGAGAAACTTAACAGAAACCCATGGGGGAGGGGAAGGAAAAAAAAGAGGTTAGATTGGGAGAGAGAGTCAAAGCATAAGAGACTCTTAAAAACTGAGAACAAACTGAGGGTTGATGGGGGGTGGGAGGGAGAGGAGGGTAGGTGATGGGCATTGAAGAGGGCATCTTTTGGGATGAGTACTGGGTGTTGTATGGAAACTAATTTGACAATAAATTTCATATAATAAAAAATTAAAAAAAGTAAAAAAAAGTAAAAATTCCATAAAATGGCAGAGAAAGAAGTGGATTCGTAGCCTTGATCACTTTTAGGAGAAATAGAAAATAAATGGTCAATTTTTTTCTATTGTAATTAAAATTTTAGTCCTATTTCAAGGAATGTACAGCTTCAATGCATGAGAAACACTATATATACCATAAATGCACTATCTGTATAATAGGCTACTTCATATT
Organism: Puma concolor; assembly: GCF_028749965.1. Classification (NCBI taxonomy): domain Eukaryota; kingdom Metazoa; phylum Chordata; class Mammalia; order Carnivora; family Felidae; genus Puma; species Puma concolor. The sequence goes on along the minus strand of NC_141684.1, from coordinate 29,236,904 downwards.
TAGAAAAAATTAGCAAAGATATGAATTCTGGAAATGAGCTTTAAGTAGTTAGCATGTCTTGGGAGACACTAGTCTAACCAGATCTTGCCTGATGAAAGGATTCTGTGGTCAAATCCACATGGGAAACTGCATACCCCAGCTTATCCTTGAAGATTGACAGATCTCATTAGAATAATAAAATCCCTGAGAATTCCTACAGTGAGAAAAAAAAAACATACAAAAACAAAAACTGAAAGAAAACATTTCACCTGTGTTTAAGACAGCATTTACCAAAATTATTTTTACCTCTCTGTCCTTTTCAAGCAATAGCTATTAACTTCCTATTAATGTTTTGCATTTTCAAGTCTTAAAGTCAAGTTTAACGACCAAATTTAGTATTTGGGCTATCTAGTTCAAAAATAGGTCCCTGAATATGTATGTATTTACTTTTCTTTGGGCAATAATTATTTTCCAATTCATTGTTTATTTCTCATTTTATAAAATTGTTTAATTTGCTTGTTGGATGGAGGGCAAAGAATTTCATTTAACATGAATTGAAATTCTAAAAATTTCCCAAAGTTTAGATTGTCAAAAATGCTGTATAAATGAAGATATGGTGATCCTTGTTCTCCGAGGAATACATCTATAGTTCAGAGAGAAATTTTACAGCTTCAGCAGCCTTAAGAAATATAGTACCAAAATCATAAGTACCAAATCAAATTCTAGGACTCTACCCAACAGAGGTCAGTGGGTTTCCAATGGTGAAGCATCTTCCCAAAGCAGAGATAAATCTGAGGACAAGCCCTTATTTCTTTTAAAGTGAGATTGTATTAACAGGCCTCCCAGGCCTCGGGCTATTTCCTGGAATTCAGTTTTGTACGGTATTCATGTTTAAAGAAAATAGCAATATCCCAACCTAGCCCTCTATACTATGATAATGGTACTGGGACAAAACGAAAAGAAGTTTTGGAATATCCCACTGGTCGTTGATCTTTACCTCATGGTCCCAATACCTCCTTTTGTTTATCCCGTAACACTTTATTTTAAGCCATGGATATTGAACCTTAAGTGAATAGCACTTTATCTGTTATTTGCTGTTTCTGCTACGGCTAAATCTTTAGCTCAAATTCAAGGATCCACATCTTCCCCATTCATCCCCCCTTTTTTGTGATAATACAATAAAACCAATTTTGTTACTCATGGATATATTGGTATTTTATTAAATTAACATCTTCAAATCCTATTTGGTACTTCATCGCAGGAGACTTTGATCTGCTTGGTTATGAAATGATTGAAGGGAACAATGTCACCCTGGATATTACAGAACAAATCAAAGGAAAACCCAGTTTGGACACATTCACGCTAAACTGGGATGGAATCACTTCGAAGCCTCTGACCCCATGGTCATCAGAAGCTGAAGTATGCTCTTAGCTAATTTATTAAATAGAAAGCTATTTAAATATCACCTTTCTAGTAAAACAAAAGAAAACAAAATAAACCCCACACTTTAAGGAGCGGTAATACACTCATTTACTTGACATGGTGGGTTGGAGCCAACCCATAGAGAGTGGAGAAGGGAGGAAACATCACAGAGACACAGGGGATGAAAGGGGGGGTTCTTAGATCTGTGCCAACAGGATCCATTGTATCTCTGTGTGGGGCAGCTGTTTTTGTAGAAAGAATGTTTGCTTGGGAGTTATTGAATTTTGACAACTATCTACACAATGAGTTTAGGTTAATATTTGTTTGATGATTAACATCTTACTTTATCTCCTTAATTCTAAATGCTAATTATATCTGTGCTTTGCAAGAGAAGTAGATGTGGAAATTACAGGAAAACTTGTGAATAAATGTGTACCAATTCCTATATAATCCAAGATCATTTATTATTTTTAAAATAACCATCAATACAGTCTTATAGTATCTGAATCTCTTCTTTTGAAAAACAGAATACATTGTATATTTTGTATATTGTATTTGCATATTTTGAAAAACAGAATACAGTGTATAGTTTTTTCCAGTTAAATTTGAGCTAATGGGGAAAACTATTCACTTGGAACCTGTTTAATTGAGTGCTAATTCATTTAGGTTTGCCTCATTGCCCTCTTTAAAAAAAACTACTAAACAAGTGTGTCTACCTTACATAACAACAGTGTAAGCTAATGTTACCCAATTGGATGTAACTATTGTGATTCTAAAATAAAACTCTTGAAAAAGTCACTAGACACTAAAATTATTGCATATTAACTTAAAATTATTTAGGAAATGATCTCATAATGATGGCTGAAGTATGGGAATTATGCAAATGTTAAGTTATAACTAATTAGTGGAATGAGTAGTAATAGTATAATTGTTCTAAGTCTTCATGAAAAAGAAGTTACTAAAGCTCATATTTTTAATTTAGTTTCAGGCAGCCGTAGAAGAAATGGTTACTGCCAAGTGTCCACCGCAAATTGCAAATCTTGAAGAAGGATTTGTTGTGAAATACTTTAGAGATTATGAGTCTGATTTTAACCTGGTATGGAATGTAAATGAACAGTGAAACTGACCAAATAAGAATTCGTATAAATGCTTGGAATCTTGTGATTCTCTTTGGACTAACATTAATTCCTATTGTCAAATTGCAAAAATAATTTGTTACACATTTATTGGTAAGGTCTGCTTTATCATCTCCTTGCATTATAGTGTGATTCATTTGTGAAATTCACCACATATGAATTTTCTCGATCAAGGGAAAGTAAGAAAGATGATGGACAGTATAAGATCTATAGGGTGTTTTACTTGTTTTCTTTACTTGGACGCAGAGTATATCCTGTTTCCTCATTGGCTTCTGAGCATATAATTTGTAGTAGGGCTTCTCTTGATTTTTGAGATCACCCTCTGGTCAATTAGTAAAATACTTGTCCTTATTTCTCTCTTGGTGAGGTATAAGAACTTTTCTTTGATGTACAGTAAAGAAAATTTCAGAATACTCTTATCTTCCTAATTCTTATTTTGAAAATCCGAGGAAGCCAGATATTCACCATTTCCAAATGAATACCATAAGAATAAGGACTATATAGGCTAGTGATCTGGTTCAGATCAATACCTTAGAAATAAATATGAATCCTTAAAAATATTTATCACATGCTTTAAATCACATGTTTTAAATCTGTTTAAATGACCAGATTTATTAGTGAAAAAAAAAAGGAAAATCTTTCCATTTAATTGGCTCTCATTTCAAATTAATTTAATAAACATGCATGTACTTGGGTTCTCCTATCCTGAATGTAGTGCTAGCAGCCTTGGGAATTGCACAGTAATTTACACTATGCTCTTTCCTTTCTTCATTTCCCATCATCATCCTGGCACACATTCTTTGCTCTATCTTACTTTGATTATTTGCATTTCCCAGCACCATCTTCTTACATCCCTGCTGATTTCACTTATTTTACCCTCTCCCTGAAGCTCCTTAGTCCATCTTTCCTTTGAAATGAGTCTTGTTTATCTTTAAAGACAACTCATGTAGTGCTTCCTCTGAGTTATCTTTCTTGATGCTTTATATGTGAGTTAGAGGCCTCTCTTCAACCTCATAATTATATAATATATGTATAATACTTCAACATCAGTATTATAATCCTTATTTCCTTTGTCCCAAACTTCATGGGATAGGAAATACCCCATATAGGGATAGTGTTCTTCACCACTTGAACCTTGAAGATTCAACAAAAACCAAATTAACAAACAATAACCTGGCACATAGTGAACACTGAATGAATATTTGTGGAGGGGTGCCTGGGTAGATCAGTCGATTGAGCATCCGACTTCCGCTCAGGTCGTGATCTTGGGAGTTTGTGAGTGTGAGCCTTGCATTGGGCTCTCTGCTGTCAGCACAGAGCCTGCTTCAGATCCTCTGTCCCTGCCTTTCTTTCTGTACCTCCCTCCCTCACTCTCTCTTCGTCTCCCTCAAAATAAATTAACTTTATTTTTTTTTTAATTTTTTTTTCAACGTTTATTTATTTTTGGGACAGAGAGAGACAGAGCATGAACGGGGGAAGGGCAGAGAGAGAGGGAGACACAGAATCAGAAACAGCCCATCTGAGCCATCAGCCCAGAGCCCGACGCGGGGCTCGAACTCACGGACCGCGAGATCGTGACCTGGCTGAAGTCGGACGCTTAACCGACTGCGCCACCCAGGCGCCCCATAACTTTAAAAAAATTATAAAAAAATATTTGTGGAAGGAATGAATAAATATCCCTAAGAGTTCATGATATAAGGAGAAATATAAGATTTAGGAAATAGCCAAATACAGGTACAAGGGATTATATGATTATGGAGCCAAAGGAGTGATACAGGATGAGAGCATTAGACTTTCAAAGAAGAGAGAGAATATTTCAAGTTAAAGTGGTGTGGGAAGCAATGGATCCAAGTTGGAACTTGAACAAATTGGGTGGAGATGTGGGGGAATAAAGCAGGACAATAAGTCATGTTTTCATTTGAAATATTACTGTTTCTGTAGGAACATATTAACAGAGGGCAGAAGACAGCGGAAACTGATGCTTACTGTGGTCGTTATTCCCTGAAAAACCCAGCTGTTCTCTTTGACTCCACAGATGTTAAACCAAACAGACTACCATATGGAGACATTTTATTATTTCCTTATAATCAGGTGAACTCAACAAAATGATATGCTAATTTAATCTGTAAAATACCTTGATAATAAAATTTCCTGAAATATAAGACAGGGAAAACTGCTTGTCATGTGAAATCATGTCACATTAGACAGGTACTGTGGTTCACATTCTGGGGCCTTGTGATTTCCTCTTCTGTTGGTTTTCAAAAAAAAAAAAAAGAAAAAAATATGTAATATCACGCACACGTATTCTGCTCTATCTTATAATTTCAGAGAAAATTACTTGCACATGAATTTAAATATTAAAACAAAAGTGTATAATCTCCTCAATATATTTTATTTATTAAGAAGAAACAAAAATGGATAGCCATCATAGAGTGATCTTGGGTATCCAGTCAAGGAGAAGTGAAGGGAAAGCGTGAGTAGAGATGGGAGTTTTAGGATAGGTATTTAAGATTAGCAATCATAGTCTTGTTTACCCTTTCTCTGGTTTTAAAATTCTCAAGTTGTGATATACATCCTCAAGTTCTAAGTTCTAAATATATTTGGTATGCTTAAGATGTTGTAGACCATTAAGATTGGTATTTAACTACCATTTTACAGTGACATGCATCTTTACCTCTAAATGCTTAGCTGCATTCACATCCCAATTAATCTACTTCAGTGTTTATCTCCTCTTTGTGTGTTTGGGCTTTTACATCCACTGTAGAGTTCACTTAGAGCTGGATTTAAATTTTACATTGCTACATGACTAAAGGGAGGGAATTATTTTCATTTTTTAAGGAAACCATATCTAAGAAAACAATAAGGAATTAATCCTTAATTGTAAGGTCGTTCAACTCCACTTCCTCTTCTAGAAAATCTTTCACAATTCTTCTATACCTAATTGGCTGAAATTAATTATCCCTGTCTCTGTGTTCTGAAATATTTTGTATGGAAAATTATCAATATTTATTTACTGGATTAGGTTGAGTTAACTTGAATTGCTATAAAACAACTTAAAGCTAAGATATTATTACTGATTTCTTTTTTAATTTTCTGTGTAGTTATGTTTAGCATACAAAGGATTCCTCGCAAATTATATTGCTCTAAAATTCCAATACCAAGACAGAAGCAAGATTACTAGAAGCAATGATATACAATTTACCTATAACTTTACTAATGGAAACAAGTAAGTTACATTCTGTGAATGTAAATTGGAAGTTATAATACAGTATATAACCTGAACATAAAACAAACCCACTCTTTGTTAACTTTTTAAATTTTTTTCCACTTTTTGTTAGTTTGGGTTTTTTTGTTTTGTTTTTGAGAGAGTATGTATGCACACGAGCAGGAGAGGGGCAAAGAAAGAGAGGGAGAGAGTCTTAAGCAGGCTCCACACCCAACATGGAGCCTAACACAGGGGTCAATGTCACAACTATGAGGTTATGACTTGAGCCAAAAATCAAGATTTGGACGTTTAACTGACTGAGCCACCCAGATGCCCCACTTTTTGTTAGTTTTTGACAAATGCTGTGCAGCATAGATCTGACTGCCGTTTTCATGCCCTCTACATTAGCATCCTAACAGAAATAATTGTGGCAAAAATAAATAGATAGATTATGAAAATAAGAATTGGTCTAGTGTTATCATCACCCATGACCATTTGAAAGGTAAAACAATGGTAAACCTTACAATTTAAATCATGTATTATTAAATCTAATAATGTTCCCACTTACTGAAGGCAGGTAGAAAGAGACTCCTTTATCACAATATTGTCATTAAACTTTGATCACTGAAAACAAGGTGCTTTCTAGGTGTGAGCAGAGCAAATAAAATATTTCAATGAATATTTCAAAATTAATGGAGAAGAGACACTTTTTAATGCTTGGTTTGCCAAAAGTTAGACACAGAAATGCAAGCAGAGAAGTATAAGGGAAGAAGATAGATGTCTAAGAAAGCTATCTAATGACTATAATTGCCACACCCTCAAGCACAAGTTAGTTCTGCATAATTACGTTTTGTTTTTTATTATTATATCTTCTGAAATTTGTGTCAATCCACTTTTGTATTTCCACATAGAACACACATACAAATTTCACACACAATAGAGTCATAATGAAGACATACACATGCACATATACACCTTTTTTATTTGAAAACGTGTTCTCCAGGTACATTTTGCTATAAACATTCCCTGCATGCCTGAATTGAACAGATTAGATTGACAATTTTAGTTTTGGTGAGCATCACCTGCATGCGTTTGACTCATTCACTGTGACGAGATTTTGGAACATTTTACAGATCTTGGTTCTTTCATATTCGTCAAAGCATCACTCACCATATTGCTAAATAGGTCTTTCCTTTTAACCTGCAATTTATCTGCTGTAAAATACATTTGATAAGACTGATGGGCTTCCTTTACCCTAAATGCTATGATATCTTTAAACAAGAATGTCATGATTTTCAGAGGAATAGGGTTCACTGGGTAAAATTATTGCCAGTCAAGGCAAAGTAAACTCCCCTGCTCCTATTGTGTATTTCTAAATTTGCTTTGATTTAGGTTAGACAGGCCACCATCAAGTAGATGTGTTAGAGTTAGATTATTTTTAGTACAATGTTAGTGTTAGAAGTGCCATTGCCCCCCCCCCCAAGAATTATGGTATAACCTTTCCAAAACAGTGATTTTTGTAGCTATAAATCAGGTTTCAAAATCTGAAAAGTGAAATATGATTTTCTTTTAGAAAACACTGTTATCTAGGGATGCCTGCATGGCTCAGTCGGTTAAGCGTCAGACTTCTGCTCAGGTAATCTCACAGGTTGTGAATTCAAGCCCCGTGTCAGCTCAGAGCCTGGAGCCCACTTTGGATTCTGTGTCCTTCTCTCTCTTTGCCCCTCCCCCACTCATGCTCTGTCTCTCTGTCTCAAAAATAAATAAATGTTAAAGAAATAATAATAATAATAAAACACTGTTATGTAGCCACAAAGACAGTGTGCTGTTCACTTAAGTTTTGATGTCATTTGTAGTCTCTTTTTGTCTGATAAAGGGTCCGGTTCAGTATACTAAATTTTCTAAGTAGTAGTTTCTTAAACTTTAGAATTATATAATTAGGGTAGAATTCTACTGAGACCCTAAGTGGGTTTTTTTTTCACTTTTATTTAAAGAGCACTTTATCTTGCTGTAGTTCCACATATAGTTTTCTAAAAATATGTTAGTTTAAGCTAAGCTTTGAGGCACTGAGGTGGATCCCATGATGAATTTGGGAACCATGAAGGAAATTAAAATAGTAGGTGCTCAAACAAACTAGTCAGTTAATAATTACAGCAGTAGCTGATATAAAGATTATTGTTAAATTGTGTTTAGTTATTTTGATGGCAATATTTTTCTCTTTGTTGCAAACTCTCATAGCTGAATTGCTTAACTATAACTCATAGAATTCCAATGCAGTTAATATCGAGTGCAAAATCTGAATCTAAATTACACATTTAAGGGGTAATGTGCTTTACGTAAATCACTTACCACTTTTGTCTCCTATCAGGAGACAGTGCAACTCTAGGGAGCTCTTTTGGGAGTAATAACAAGTTCCAGTTTTGCTTCTTGGTATTGAACTGAATTTACTGTTCTATCCTTGACATTTTTTACTAAAATAGTTTACTTTATTCTTGTGTCTTGTTTTTATTTATATGCTTGCTGTACACCAAGGCACATACTCCTTAATTTCCTTACCTATCGCTACAGAATATTTCACCTTCCTGTGGCTATTGCCAAGGCTACAAATAAAAGAAAACCTATATTTACAGTATACAACATTAAGTCTGTTACTACCAGTTCAAATTTCTGTCTGCTGTTTCTTGTTATGGCTGCACCTCTGTGCTAATAAAGTGCGTTTAATGGTCTTCTTGTGGGAAAAAAACCACTTTTACTCTTTAAGAATTTAGTGCTTTTTTATAGTGTATTGGTTTACATTAATTAACCATATTTCAGCTGGACCTACACTTGCATAGACCTTCTGGACCTCATACAAGCCAAATACACTGGGACAAATTTTTCTCTTCAGAGGATTGGTTTACAGAAGGCATCAGAATCACAGGTTTTCTATGTAGACACAGTATACATTGGACAGACATCTACAGTGTCCGCATGGGGTGGTATGTTGTATCATTTCATATCGATTCAAAACCTCTAAATCTATCTTGTAGAAAAATCTTTCCAGGGGAATTATTGTTTACTTTACACAGAAACATTAATCTCTAAATATTTGAGTCATTCTTTTATCTGAATATTATTATTTAAATAATATTATTTTTTATTCTAAGGATAAATGTACTCTTAATGAAAACTTTGTCATTATGGCAAGAATTAGTCTTTCTAGTCCTGGATTCTGTTTATATATATATAAACTGTGACAAATATTTTCATTTTGCTTTGTTTGATTTTTGAGAAACTAATCACAAAGATATGTGTTCCTAAAAGGCAGCTATTGACATTGGCATCTGTTTGGTAGGATTAAACTGAATATTTTCATGGACATCATGGTGATAATTAATAATACTATAAATGAAAAATTTATTTCTGGTAGTCTAAGCATTGTTTTATAGTCATGTCAGTAGACTCCTACATATGAGCTGTGATAATAAAATAATTACAATTAAACTGTGATCTTTAAAAAAATCAACCTAATTCTAAACAGTCACCTTTAACAGTGACTACTCACATTTTTCAGAGAAATTTTAAAATCCTTTCCTTTGGAACTACTTTCAAGTGCAACTAACCAGTTTAACAAACTGGTTAAAATTAAATGTACTACTTTAGAGTCACTTCTTTTGAATCTGCTCTCACCAGAATTTACATTCTAATTAGTGGAGCACATATATAAGACAGCTCACTTGGGCTCAGATGGATGTTGTAGTTCAACAGATAGCATGCATTTAGCACCTACCATGTGCCAGGCACTGTACTAGCTACTAGCTACTAAAGAAATTGCTGTGGACAAGACAGCCCGAGTCCTGTCCTCATGGAGTGCACGTCTTAGCACTACATTCACGAACCTAGGACAGAGCAGAACTAACAGGCCCACAGAAGGCTGCATGAAACCCAGGGTTTGGTGGCTTTTAAATATTTTCTTTTACCTGATAAAGCTCATATTTTGACAGACTTTAAAGCTTTATATTCTAGAAGTAAAAGTTTGCCAAGCTCCAAAAACTACTTGTCTTAAGATCTTCTTTCTAAAATTTGATTCTAAACAGCTATTCCTATTCCATGACATGGATATTATTTGATGATTTTCTTTTTTAGCAGCAGAAGCTATGAAATTTTATTTTCCATTTATTCCATGTTCTTTAGAAATCCCAAAGAGAAGACTTCCAGCATTAGCAAATAAAGGGATATTTTTAAAGAACTTTCAGGTGAATCAGACCAAAATTAATGGATCAAGTATTACCAACCAATATTCTGTCACCATGACTTCATATAATTGCAGTTATAATATACCCATGATGGCTGTGAGCTTTGCACAGGTAAGCTCAGAATTTTGCAACTTACTGTTTTCAATTTATGGAAAATTAGCTTTGATCTAATAACCTTTTAAAAAAATTTTTACAAATGGCTGACATTCAGATGGAATATCTTTTAATAGGACAAGATAAGCATATAGCATCTGACATTCAGATGGAATATCTTTTAATAGGACAAGATAAGCTTATTCTAAGCATAAATGAAGAGTTAGAGGCTTGTTAGACTTGAGCATGAAAATTCACTTTAAGCATTAAGAAAGTCTTTAAGAAATATGTCTATGGGAAAAAACAAGGGGAAACTGTCTTAAGAAACAGATTTAACTAGAATTTTCTTTGTTGACTTAAAAGGAAATGCTATGGGCTCTTTCAGTAAAAGTTTTGAACAGAGATTGTTGAAAGAAAATTTGAAATTCTGCAATATGTTCTTAAATGTTTCTGTTAGAAACACCACTTTTTGCTTGTATCAAAATTGGTACTGGGAGGAAAAAGATAGGTTTCCAGAATTCCAAAAGGACCTGAATAATTTTTGTACTGCTTGCGTTATTTATAATAAGATCAGTATTAAATACTATAAATGTAAGTATTTTAAAATGTAATGTCCTCCAAAACTATCCAAGGAATTAATATAATTTTCCACAGTGAATCAAAAACAAGTATAATAAGCTCTAGATTGGAGTTAAATAGTAATTAAATATTTTTGTGAAAGTCTCAAAGAGTGTTTTGCTTAATGATAGTCTGATTCTGTGATTAAAAATACAAGAAAACTCTTAAGTATTCCACAAAAGTTGCTTTACCCTATGCTGGTGCAATGTTGTAATCTTAGTATCTTCAAGATGAAATGTCTTGTAAATACGTTTCAGTCGTTTACTCTTAGCTGCACAACAGAATGTAGTATCAGGGGTTTGTGTTGTTAAATAATCAGTGACATCAGCTCCCATTTTTCAAGATTCCTCATTAAAATTGGTAATTGTATCCTCTAGCTTTTGTTATTCAGTCAAAGTCAAATTAAGGAATATGGGACATATGTTTGTGACCTTTTTAAAAAAATTCCAGTGAAAGATACACGCAGTAATGTGCACATCTGTTAAATGTTATTTGTATTGATAAATAATCCAGTATGTGCTCTTTTGCGTCTAGCTGCTTCTGTTTGATATTATGAGATTTGTGTGTTGCATGTAGCTGTAGTTCATTCTTTGTCATTGCTTTACCGTATTCCGTGGTGTGAATATACCACAATTTAACCATCCTGTTGATGGGCTTTTGTCTTATTTCCAGTTTGGGGCTATTATGAATAAAGCTGCTGTGAACTTATGTCTTTTGGCAATTATGTTTACTCTTTTCTGTGGGCAGTGAGGCTTAAAGTTTTAAATTCCACAAGATTCACAGACAACCGTGAGGGATCTGAAGCAGGAAGATGTTATCATTTTCACTAGTACAATCACTGTGTATGAATTTTTATAGCATGTGTTGCTTTTGTCAATTGATTGGCACTCAACGTTAGGCAGGTTTTTCTTGAGTCTGGATCAGAATCTGTGCTGATTATATACTTCGGTATATTGTTAGTTTTCTAGTCCCCATATGTTATTTCTCCAAAGAGATTTTCAGTTTTTTGATAGCAAAGACTTCATCTTATGTTTCCTTGCCTCCCGACAGTGATTAGCACTGTACCTTGAATGGGATGCCTGTTCAATAAATATTTGTTCGTTGAGTGATGGAGGGTACACTCTGAATTAATGAGGTATTACTAAGGTTCCAGCTGATTGCTGCACAGATGACTGAGTTGACTTTGGCCTCATTATTGCAGCTTTGTAGGTATGGCCTGTGTTGATTTATGTGACTCTCCTTAATGTTCTGAGGAATCCTGAATACCTGAGGCTCATTTATGTCATGTCACAGGATTGTACGATGGTGAAATAGAAATCATGTTAGCTGTTGTTATGTTTAATCATTTTATCAATATTTATTTTGGAAATTAGATAATCACAAATGAGACGGAGAATGAGTCTGTTTACAGAGGAAATAATTGGCCAGGGGAGTCAAAGATTCGTATTCAGAGAATTCAAGCCGCGTCTCCACCTTTAAGTGGCAGCTTTGACATTCAAGCTTATGGACACATTCTCAAAGGTATATGACAAAAGTTCAGAACGGTTGGACAATGCCAATCTAGGCAGCCATAATAAAAATTTTGGTGTATTTCTTTCTAATATGATTTCCCTACATAATTTATATCCTTGAGATTATGTTAGTGACATAAAGCTAAATTATCCAGAACAAATTATATTTTCACTTTTTCTTTATTGCCTCACCAGATATACCAGGTTACATTCCCAAAAGTTTGTTTTTCTTTTATGTCCCCAGCTTATAGGTTCTCTATAAAGTTAATCAATAATCAAAAATAAAAGTTTTTGAGCCAGAGCTATCATCTGAGGTACGTTACTCATGTAATTTTTGCTTCCAAGAGATTCATAAATTCTTGGCCTAAATAAGACACAAATTATTTTTACTATATTGGAGGAGGACAGTTGGCTTACAATATGTAGCACACACTTCATGGATTTTAAGGGTCAAATCGGTTTGTATATTTTTGACCCCTGCTATTTGCTGTCCCTCTGTTGAATGCAGGCCTTCCCGCCACTGTGTCGGCTGCAGATTTACAGTTTGCTCTCCAGAGTGTGGAAGAAGTGGGACGAGTCTCAGTAACACGGGAGGGAACGTGTGCTGGATACTCATGGAACATCCAGTGGAGAAGCACACGTGGAAGGCAGAATCTTCTACAGGTTCCCTCCTCTGGCTTGGCTTTTGTTTGTTTGTTTGTTTGTTTTCCATGTGTTGCTGGCTTATTGCACCTTGCCTCATTTTTTTTAAAGAATTGGAGACTGTCTATATTTAAAAAATGCAAACTATAGACTAAACATTAAAAAAAGAGAAATTGAGGGAAGATTGTTCTAAGTTAAGTTGATTCGATGTTCTCGTTCATGGAGAATTGCTGTAGGTACTTTATTTGCTGTCCCCTCTGGAAAGAGACCAGGGATATGTGTTAGAAGACCCTTGATAGGGGCAGGAGGAGCCCAGGCAGGGCTTATAGGTTATCCTGTGTACCCCCAGGTAGTTCCTGTGGTAAGCTGTTATCTAATTACCTTTGCTTAGTTAGAGTGTGAAGGGGGTCAGAGGAGAGGAGCTGGACCCAGAGTATGTGAAGGAGAGGAATCTAGAGGAGTCTGGGGGCTCAGACTGTCAAAAACATTAAAAAGATGATGCTTTTGAGTGATAGTAAGAGTGTGAGGGAGGAAACGGTCTCTCTCGTGCACTATTGGAGAGAAAGTTGATTCGTATGATCATTTTAGGAGATTATTTAGTAGAATCTGAATATAGATACCCTCTGATTTAGCAATCTCAGCTATATAACTGTATAATACTGAAATAATAACACAAATATGAAATGATGTAGGCACAAAAGTAGTCACTGTGATAGTATTTGTAATAGTAAAAACCTAGCGACCTGGCCCCATCAAGAGAAGAATGGTTGTTAAAATGACACAACATTAGCCTGAATACTATGAAGCCATATATAATGTAGACCCACGTGTATTCACCCGGAAAGGTGTCCATGACAGAAGGTGGAAGAAAATACAGAATTCTACTTATGGGACCATTTTGAGAAAAGAAAAAAAAATGAGGAGAGAGGGGAAAGAGGAGACCAAAAAAAAAACACCCGTATATAAATGTAACATATGATGTACCTTACATAGACTATGGGTGTGCAGAATAGTAACAGTCATAAAGATATGGAGGTAATTTAAGAAAACACATGGTCTGGAACTAGAATTAGCAGATTCTGTAGCTGAGTGGCTCTAGTGACTGGTCTTCCTCTTGGTATCTCTGCTGATGTCTGTGCATTTACCCCCTTGTCTCTTTTCTGACCAGTCCTTCCCTGCTTGCTCATCATTTCTGCTTCTTATCACCACTTTAGCACACACAGGGCCCAGCGTGGAGACTCCTGTCTCTTTGCTAGCCACTGTATATATGAGAAGGCTGGCATATTGGCAGAGGGATTTTGAAATAACCAAGTTGTATGTATTGATTTGATTTTATTCATTTTTATCATTGGCAAAAAATATAATTCCACAAATGGATGAAAAACCAGGATAATCAGGGGTGAAAAATGCTGAAGGGGAAAAGTTGACTCTCAGGTGGAAAGAGGTATAACTCATTCAACTATTCAAAAATCATTTATCAGAATGGTCACATTTAGGACAATCATATAACATTTTGAGAAAATAAAATTTAGTAAATTGATTTTCCTTAGACATGCTTTATTCTAACAATTCAGGTTGATTTTAGTCATTCAGTTCAACTTGTAATTGATGTAATATATTATAATGCAGTCATGTTAGCCCTTTTGGGGGGGGGTAGATTATGTTCACTTTGGAAGAGGCTCCTTTTTCAAAAAATGTGACTAAAGTGCTTTTTTGAATGATTTTTTTCATCTTTGACTTTTATTCACTTTCAACCTTGCTTAATTAAAAAAAACTAGTACAGTCATATTTATCATAGCCTTTCTAGTAAAATAATTTTGTGTAAAAATAGATTAATGATTCCAATATTATTGGAGAAAAAGCTAATATGACAGTTACGAAGATAAAAGATGGTGGCTTATTCAGACGGCACATACTTGGAGACCTACTTCGTACACCCAACCAACAGCCACAGGTATTTCTGAAACCTTTCTCATGACCTGTAACATAATTTTAAATATGTACCAAGTTTGTAATACATTAAAGACCTGTTGAAACAGCAGGAATGATGTCTTTATTTTCATCTGAATATTAACTCAATAATATTATTATGACTTTTGGGAAAATTACCTTCCTTATGATAAAAGTGTGGATTTCTAAGCTTGACCACTACCTGTTAGAATTTGAAAATATGCTTTTTAATTTAATCTTTAGTTATTCTGTGAAGTAATTATTAACATTCCTACTTTAATGATGAGGAAATTAATATGTAATGAATGTAGGTGACTTTCACAAGAGCATCCTTTATTGTCCTTCATAGCACTAATCACTGCTAGGGCGTAATATGCACTTACTTCTTTTTCTTTATGCTTATTTATTTATTTTGAGAGAGAGAGAGAGAGAGACTGAGAAGGGAAAACACATGTATGTGTGCACAAGCACAGGAGGGGCAGAGAAAGAGGGAGAGAGAATCCCAGGCAGGCTCTGTGCTGTCAGCGCAGAGCCCAATGTGGGGGCTCCATTGCACAAACCAGTAGATCATGACCTGAGCTGAAATCAAAAGTCAGACACTTAACTGACTTAGCCACCCAGGCACCTTGCATTTACTTAAAAAAAAATTTATAGTGCGACTCTCTGTCTCCCCCCCGCCACTAGAATATAAATTGAGTGACAGCAGGGATGTTGTGTTTAATGTTGTCTTAATGCATTTTAACACTTAGAACTGTGCCTTTGCATACGAGGCACATGTGCTGAATGAATGGTCAAAGCAGAGAGTATCAATAGACTAATTTTTGAAAACAAACAAGCAAACAAACAAAACCCCATCATTTGTTTAAATCTTATGTATATTCTCCATAGCTGTGCTACCCGTTCTCCATTTCTGTGTTTAATTATTTGAAGGTTGAAGTCTATGTCAACGGAGGTCCAGCTAAGTGTTCAGGTGACTGTGGGTTTACGTGGGATTTCATGGCGACTCCAGTAGTCCGGGCCATAAACCCATCTCAAGGTAATCTCCGCTTTTTAACTTGGAGTAGAGTGTGGAAGACGAGTAGCAAAAGTGTGAACTAATAATGATTTTTAAATATACTGGTTTCACCACCTCAGGCATGCAGACATTGCTACATAGTTTTAAAAAAAATCTATCAGAAAGCTGTGGAAAGAGCATTAATTACTTACTTTTGAAAAACAAATCACACTTGAAGTTGGACTCGCCAGTCTACTTCTCTAGTTTCACCACGTTAGAGTCGGGTCTCTAAAATTTCACTCTGACGAGGCATTTTTGTGAAATTCTGCTTGCTAGGGTATTAACAGGAATCTTTCGTCAGATGAGACCACTTTTAGGAGATTTAGTACTAAAAAGCTGGTAATGAGACAGCTGCTGTTGAGTAAAAGAAAATAATTAGGTCCTAGACTTGAGAATTAGAGGAAAACACATTGCCAAGAACTCAGTCTTGGATGACACATTGTACCATATCTTCATATTATGTAATTACTTTAAAAACGTGATTACTCTTTGTGTCTGAACTCCCCAGCACGAAAGTAAACAGCAGGGGCTAAAGATTGCAAGGAGTGGCTTTTCTTTTCAGTCAGAATGCTAAACTCAGATGGTATAATCACAGATTTAATCTTGGTAGCTAGTAGGAAAATTCATCTGCTAATTATATATCACCAAAAAAAAAAAAAAAAGAAAGAAAATTTAAAAAATAACTCATGTTTGTGTTGAAAGAATATGTTCTTCAGACTTCTTTACAGTAATGATATTACTTTGGGATAATCCATATTACATGGGATCAAAACTATCAAGTATAAAAATTTGATGAACTTTAATTTGGTTGTGGTCCCTTGATATTTATATTTTTACATCTATCCTTGTATCTTATAATGAATTTCCACTTTTATATGTACTTCCTGAAAAAAACTGTTTCTTACTCAAAATAATTAACAATCTAAATTGCTTTTTTGACATATTTTGATAAAATTTTAAAATAATGAAAAGATAAGTATAAATAATGCTGTAAAAGACACCTATCTTCTCTTCACTGAAAATTAATGCAGTTAACAGTTTGTCATATTTACTTCCTATTATCAATTTAAGAAAGAAAATTTTATAGGAACAGCTAAAGTCCTCTTGAAACACAATCTCTGGTTCTAGTCCCTAAAGATCTCCCCAGAGGCAGTCACAATAATTAATTTTGTGTGTATTCTTCCATGCCATTGTTAATACCTTTTGTAAAGAACACACACACATAAGGTAATTTTAGTGTTTTTAAGCTTGTGAAAGAGATGTTAAAATGTAAACATCAGAGAAATTACGCTGTAAATATTATTTGCATCTGACTTTTGTCATTCAGCATTCCTTTTGAGAAATATATATATATGTTTTTATGCATAGCTAATTTGTCATTTAAAAATACTTCATGAATATACCAACTTATTTTTGTCTCTGTTGATGGACAACTAGATTGTTTACAAACTTTTGTTTTTACATATAATTGCATTGAGCTTTGTTGTACAAATCTCCTAAGGTGTACATGCTAGAGCTTATTTAGGGTACATGCCCAGAGATAGAATTGCTGGATAATAATTGAGTATGTGTGTATTCAGCTTATTAGATGGCCAAATTTCTCTCCAACATGCCTGTACTTCCAGCATATGTGAGAGCACTGTATTCCTCACATTGATGTCAATACTTAGATTATCAGCCTCCTAATTCTGGTCAATCTGATGGGTGAAAGAAATTGTCTCATCATTGTTTTAATTTGTCTTTTCTCTGATGAGTAATGCATGTAAGAATCTTCTTATTGGTTCTTGGACATTTAGAGTATTTCTTCTGCAAATTGCTTGTTAACAACCTTTATTTATCAGATTGTCTTTTTTCTACTGACTTGTAGCTGTGTATTTCATATTATGTTTACTGATCCTCTAGCACATCTTCTCCCAGTATGTCACCTGCACGTTGTTTTAGTATCTTGTTTATGGGAACAGTCAAATCACTGATTTATTCCAGTTTATTTATCTTTTCCTTTATGGTTAACCATGACTTTTCAATGTTATTTAAGAAAACCATCTGTACATTAAAGTTAAGATGTTTGATTATGTTTTCTTCTAAAATTCAAGAGGTTGACAGTTTTCATTCTTAGCTATTAAAATCCATGTGGAATCCATCTTGTATGTGATGTTATATAAGTAGGGTGACTATACCACTTATCGCCCAAATCTGGACACACTTTTTTTTTTATAATATGTGACGTTTATTGTCAAATTGGTTTCCATACAACACCCAGTGCTCATCCCAAAAGATGCCCTCTTCAATACCCATCACCCACCCCCCATCAACCCTCAGTTTGTTCTCAGTTTTTAAGAGTCTCTTATGCTTTGGCTCTCTCCTACTCTAACCTCTTTTTCTTTTTCCTTCCCCTCCCCCATGAGTTTCTGTTAAATTTCTCAGGATCCACATAAGAGTGAAAACATATGGTATCTGTCTTTCTCTGTATGGCTTATTTCACTTAGCATAACAGTCTCCAGTTCCATCCACGTTGCTACAAAGGGCCATATTTCATTCTTTCTCATTGCCATGCAGTACTCCATTGTGTATATAAACCACAATTTCTTTATCCATTCATCAGTTGATGGACATGTAGGCTCTTTCCATAATTTGGCTATTGTTGAGAGTGCTGCTATAAACATTGGGGTACAAGTGCCCCTATGCATCAGTACTCCTGTATCCCTTGGGTAAATTCCTAACAGTCATAGGGTCGGTCTATTTTTAAGTTTTTTGAGGAACCTCCACACTGTTTTCCAGAGCAGCTGTACCAGTTTGCATTCCCACCAACAGTGCAAGAGGGTTCCCGTTTCTCCACATCCTCTCCAGCATCTATAGTTGGACACTCTTAAGAATGAATGGAAAAAACAGTTATGAGTAAAATGCTGAGACAGAGGGTGTACCCTGGGAATATCTCAGCCACTTGAGGATGCATATTACCCCAGACAGAGGAAGCTTATTTTATCACAAGTGGAAAGTGCCCACAAGTATTGTGCAGTTCATCTTTTTTCTCATGAATTTGTGATGGCAGTTCTGTCATACGATAAGGTATCATGCAGGGATGCCTGTTTAATTTGTCATAACGATAATTTTCCTTATATCATTCCATACTTCAGACAGATATTCTGCTGGTAATCTCTATCAACACAGATTTAAAATATGAACAAAATATAGAGCAATTCAATGGGAAAAAATGTACCATTGGTAAATATGTGTCTGTTTTCCCTGCTTATTTACCAGCTTATTGTTTATAGCCTTTAGATGAAAATAGGCTTATTTGTCTCTGCAAAACATTTGACTTCATAACAACAGATTCTTTGTTTTTTTTCTTTTTCATATTGTTATTTAAATTGATCATTTTCAGGATCCTTTGAAGAAAGCACAATTCTAACCATAGTAGGCTCTGGATTTTCCCCCAGTTCAGCTGTATTGGTCTCTGTTGGACCAGTGGGTTGCTCTCTTCTTTCTGTGGATGGTAGGTCCTTTGTAAAATTATTATTATTACATTTAATTGTTTTTCTCATAAGAGAAAGTAGAGTCAAAGAGCAGTATTAAAATAGTCCTTCTGTAGAGTACCTCTGGGGACATGAAATTGGCAAACTTCTCTGGATAAATGCATTATGGTTTTTTTTTAAATTTTTTAAATGTTTATTTATTTTTGAGAGAGAGACAGAGTGTGAGCAGGGGAGGAGCAGAGAGAGAGGGAGGCCGAAGCAGAATCTGAAGCAGGCTCCAGTCTCTGAGTTGTCAGCACAGAGCCCAATGTGGGGCTCAAACCCAGGAACCACAAGATCTTACCTGAGCTGAAGTTGGACGCTTAGCCAACACACCCAGGCACCCCAAATGCATTATCTTTTTAATCTTTGGTTATGACCACAAACTAGTTCTTTCAGTGTTGGACAGTGTGTTTTATCCCTTAACTGTTGATTTTTGTTCTTTTTCCTGTATAAAGTGATTATATAAAAGCTTTCCTTCTTGAGGTGCCTGGGCGGCTAAGTCAGTTGAGCGTCTAACTTTTGATATTGGCTCAGGTCACGAACCCAGGGTCGTGGGAGCCGCATGTTGGGCCCTGTGCTGAGCGTGGAGTCTGCTTAAGATTCTGTCTCTCAATCTCTCTCTCTTTCTCTCTCTCTCTCTCTCTTTTCCTCTGACCCTCCCCTACTCACATGCACATAAGTGCACAAACTCTCTCAAATTTAAAAAAAAAAAAAAAAAAGCTTTTTTTGGTGTGTCTCTGGGACACAAAAATATAAGAGACACCACTCTGGTATTCGATGGTGCCCATGCTTTGACAGTGTCACATTAATAATCAGCAAAGAGACATGGTAATCCTCCCTGAGTTCGAGTCCAACAAAATCTCTATCCGTTAACATAAAATTTCAAGATTATTCACATTTTTTACTCTTGAAAAAGTGAGAGCCATGATTGTGTATTTCCCTAAATATTACCTTTCATAATTAATCCTAGGTGTTTTCCTTAATTTTAATAGGATTATATAAGCAAATGTATCTTTCATATAATTTGTTTTTAATTCAGATACTCTATGCATTCTTGAGATCTAAGTCAGTAATGCATCTGTATTACAAATGTGCATATATTCTTCTGAATGAAGTGTGAAGGATAGATTTTCATTTAGTTTTTGATCACCTTTCTTGATGAAACCTGATATTTTACTTAACATAAATCACATATTGGACCAACAATTTTAGAATTATTGATATAAATGATTTTACAGCTTAGGATTTTAAAATTACTAGTACAATAATCCCCTCCCACTTTTGGGGGGCCACAGTAGAAATCAGGAGTAAATTGTTCACTTTGCTTTTATTATTATTTCACCTACCTTTTTCTAACAGTGTCTGAGTCATAACATCAGATAGTTTGTAAAAACTTTCGCCCCATTCGTATATGAGTAGTTTTCCTCAGATATATTTCTTGATATATAAAAATGAAGCCCACTATTTATATTTGCAAATGTAAACTTTCAGTAATTTTATCTTACAAAAACATTTGTTTTATCATGTTTTTCTTTTGTTTCACAAGAAAATGAGATCAAGTGCCGGATTCTGAATGGCAGTGCTGGACATTTCCCAGTTGCTGTGTCCATAGCTGATGTTGGACTAGCACGGAACATACAGGGTGAAGTACTCTACTTCATTTATCAGAATCAGATCTCACACATCTGGCCTGCTTCTGGGAGCCTGGCAGGTAATAGTTAATTGTTCTAAACAAAGAAAATTGCATACATTTCCATCATTTCGTTGTACTGTTTCTAGAACAGGGTGGAGGGAGAGGAACCCAAAGCCCCCTCATATAGAACAAAGGAGACTCCCCTTTTGGAAAGCACAGTAATTAAATGGCTGACTAATTCTTTTGTTTCTTATGAAGCACAAGTCAGGGTGACTGCTTATAGTTACATCTTAGGTTATTGAATTAATATCATCAATTATTACATGTTTCTATAACAAGCTCATCAATTATGTCAAGATAAGATTTATTAGTTATTATTCTGCTCACCAGCTGCTCCATTTGTAACCACAGTCTCAATGGAGCTACTTGACCCAGAAAAAGTTCCAGGAACAAATCGGGGAAAGGAAGCCTAACACAGAAGATGAAAAAAAAATAACACATTTTTCCTGTCCTGCTTCATTTCCCTTAGTTTGGGATTTTTGCCTTGGTCTTGATCCTTTTGGTGTGTTTTGTGTTTTTATTTCACTTTATTTTATTTTTATTTTGTTGGGATTATTTCTGAGTTTCCCTTTTACTTAGTGATAATAAAATTTGGGATTTGGTAAGAGTCTTAGTTGAGTTTAATTTCATTGAGAGTCTTAATTCACTTTCAGAACACAAAATGGTTGAACATATAAAACCAGCATAATTTCTCTTTAGGATGAAGAAGACACTATAGAAAATAGCAGTTGATAGTAATGCCCCAAAACAGATGTTGGTTTGCAAATCTGTTATTTCATTAAATCACTTAGCCTAGTTTCCTTTATGGTTCCGGACTTCAGAGCTCAGGCTGTACTATGTGGCAGTGATTACACACACCGAGTCTAGTCCTTGATCTATTTGACGACCCATCCATTGGATGATAAGAAAATTCTTGAAGGATGAGTTAGATTCTTGCCAAAGTTTACTTTTGGTATTGTTGACCTGTTATTGTTGTTGTCATTTCCTTATGAAGGTGGTACTCTTTTGACTCTGTCTGGATTTGGTTTTAATGAAAATTCAAAGGTGTTAGTTGGAAATGAAACCTGCAATGTGATTGAAGGGGATTTGAATAAGATAACCTGCAGAACACCAAAAGTAAGACATCTGATTTTAGTTGTTTTTTTTTTTTTTTTTTTCTGAAAACTAATGAATTAAGGGACATCTCAGGAGAAGTTTAAACAAGGGACATATTTACTTAGGAACTGCAGCATTATAGTAACGTTCCTTCACAATTATTTCTTCAACATCTTTCTGCTAAGATCCAAATAGGAAGTATTATATCCACATTCTAGATACCTAACATTTAGAAAGACAGACATAGAAACCAATACTAAACAGTGTGTTCTATTTGAAATAATAGAAGTAGAAACAAACTGGGGGTGCCTGGGTGGCTCAGTCCGTTAAGCGTCCGACTTCGGCTTACAGTTTGTGTGCTCAAGTCCCACATCAGGCTCTGTGCTGACAGCTCAGAGCCTGGAGCCTGCTTCAGATTCTGTGTCTCCATCTCTCTGGCCCTCCCCAACTTGCACTCTGTCTGTCTCTCAAAAATGAATAAATGTCAAAAAAAAATTTTTTTTAAAGAAGTAAAACAAAGTAAAAATAAAATAGAGTGAGGAGAGGCTGTCAGAAGAGTTTCACAGAAAAATAGATGGCCTATCAGAGCTTGAAGGATGAAAGAGAGTTGATCAGGTAAATCTAAGTATGAAAGAACCTTAGCACTAACAGTCTAAAAAAATTCAGAGAAGCAAATCTTTTGGTTTTTTTTAAGGACTATATGTTTTAAATGTGTTAAAGTTTCAGTTTGTTGATAATAAATAAATACATAAATCTAATACCAAAAAAACACCCCCATGTGAAGTTCCTTGTGGAATATTGCATCTTAGCACTAAATTGTTGTTCTTTCTCTTAAAAAATAGTGTTTAAATTTAAACCAAGACTCTTGTTTGTTTATTATGTGCACAAAGATGCTGGATACGGTAATTAACATTAAAAAAATTTAGCAGACTAAGTGGGGGTATTATGTAGTTGAAATCTATAGGAAGAGTAAATTAGAGCATGTGTTGGACCGAATGATGATGAGAATCTGGAGGATAGGGTAAGTGAAAACATTGTTTAGATTTTGTGTTTCAGCTAAAGGCTGAGTGCGCATTAAGCAAATACTACGTGCTGGAAAAACTGTTTTTCCTAATTGGGAAATCTGTAGGTCCTCTATCAGTGAGAACACCAAACGTTTTTCTTAGGGGTCCAAGTATTCGTCTTGGATTGTGAATCCAAGTCAGCAAAAGATATAATAATGTGATTTGTCAATGAAGAGGAATAGATTACATGAGTGTATTTTAAGAGCAAAATGTCAAAACTTTTAGTATCTTATGCTTTATTAATTTAAAAGAGTCACTTGTCCAGAGCATCCTAACTATATTGCAGAGCCCTTAGGAATCCAGTAATATAGATACATTTAAGTTGGTCATAACCTCCCTCAAAACCAGTACATTATGTACCTTTATCTAAAACATTAAAACACATAGCCTGCATTTGACGCCACAGCTTTCTAAATATCTGAAAATTGATTCTGATTCACAACTTTGAAACAAAACATCTTCAGCAGTTTATTTTGAATGGTTCTAGTTGTTTTTAGCCACCAGATTTCTTCATCTCAACATTGAATATTTTCTAATTTTTTTTCTTCTTATTTCAGAGAACTGAGGGTACAGTTGATATTTCAGTTATTACCAATGGAGTTCAAGCCTCAGCAAAGGATGCGTATAGTTATAACTGTTTGCAGACCCCGGTTATAACTGATTTTAGTCCAAAAGTACGAACAATACTAGGTAAGGAAAATTCTAATGAGATCAGTCATTTGACATGTGCATGACATGTATATGTAAGATGCATGTTTGTAAGATATATATACATACGTCATCACACATACATATACATCACGTATATAAATGTAAACTATTTCTAGAAAGGTTTTTGAAGTATAGTTTCTCCTGCAATTTTTTTTATTGTTTATTTGTTTTTGAGAGAGAGAGGGAAATCAAGCACACATGGGGGTGGGGTAGAGAGAGGGGGATACAGAGGATCCAAAGAAGACTCTGTGCTGACAGCAAAGAGCCCAATGCAGGGCTCGAACTCAGGAACTGCAAGATCATGACCTCAGCTGAAGTCGGACACTTAGCCAACCGACTGGGCCACCCAGTTCTTTCTTAAAGCAAAACCAGCCACAAGTTCTATTAGTCTATTTATTATTTCACTTTGAACATGTGTGATAAGGAGAAAAATATTAAGTTTTTTAGAAAGTACTTTGCCATCTTTTTTTTCCTCTGTGAAACAATTAGATATGAATTTTATCTCCATATGGCAGATATCAATTCTTGCACTGATTTTTCTTTTGCCTCTGCAAGCGTTAGGATTTCCTAAATCTGATGAAAGATAAGAAATGAGTTCATTTACTTAATATGCAAATTTTATGCCACATAATAAGTGGAATCTTCTTCTAAAACTTCTATTCTCTTTTAAAATAATAGGAGAAGTTAATTTAACAGTTAAGGGTTATAACTTTGGCAATGAACTCGCACAAAACGTGGAGGTGTATGTTGGAGGAAGACCCTGCCAGATTTTTCACTGGAATTTCACAGATATTAGATGTCTTTTGCCCAAGTTGTCTCCTGGAAAACATGATATCTATGTAGAAGTCAGAAACTGGGGTTTTGCATCAACAAGGTATAGTAATGACCATAAACTCATGGGGTTGTGGGACACATGGGGCTAACAGCTTTGGGATAAGAAAAGAAGTAGCCGTTCATCTTCTAATATTTGCAGTTGCTTTCTTCACCCATCTGTATCTCCTTTTGCAAAAGATTCTGAAAATATAAAGTGCAATACGTGCTTAGTTTTGAGAACGATTCAGATTATGTTGTAGGATTCTCTGTAGAACTAGATCTGTGTATATATCACATATTTTCATTCATTCTGGAAATACTTACCAAGCAGTTAGTTACTTGTTCAGTGCTGAATTCACCGTGCAGAATAAGAGGGACATGTCCTCTGCCATTAATAATACCCACAATTTTGTTGGGGAGGCAGATTTCAAACACATTACATCAATAACTTAATTATAAGTATGAAAGAGGCTATGAATAAGAGGTTGCAGGTCTGTAAGAGCATATAGTAGAGAGCACTGACTTTTCCTGAGGGACAGGAAAGCATTCTCTAGAAGGTGACAATTAAGCCAAGAAATGGGTAGGAGCTGGCCATCTGAAGGAGAGGATGGAGAGAATCTTTCTCCAGCTTTTTCCTGTAGGTAACTTCTCACTATTTTCTTCCTGGAAGCTGTTTGTTAAAATTTTGAAGTAAAATTTCAGTGCTGGCCTAAGGAAAGTACTGGTTTAGATACTTAGAAAAAGAGAAAACTAAAATTTAGGAATTAAGAAAAAAGCAGGTAAAGCTGAAGTCAGAATAGGAGGAGAGATTATCGCAGCAGAATCTTGAGGTGAAGGAAGATGAGCAAGAGCAACCACGAACGAACCCCAGAACTACATCCCCCCCTTTGATTAACAGGGCAGCTGGTTTGTGCTTTTGGCGTGATGGAGATAATGAATAGAATTGATAGCATACAAAGCTGGGTGTTTCACTGGCAGTTTAAGAAATACCAATCCAGGGGCACCTGGATGGCTCAGTGGGTTGAGCATCCCACTCTTGATTTCAGCTCAAGTCATGATCCCAGGGTCGCGGGATTGAGCCCCGTGTTGGCCTCTGCACTGGGCATGGACCTGCTTAAGATTCTTTTTCTTGCCCTTTGCGCCTCTCCCCCCACCTCTTCCTCAAATAAAAAAATAAAAATAAAAAAATAAATAGCAATTCAGTTGCATAGAGGAAGTGAAATAAAAGTGAATACAAAGACTCATTTCACTTATGGTGAGAGCTAGGATGTAGGAGTCTACTTCTATGTATCAGGTCAGAACAGCATGACCTCCTCGGAGACACATCGTCTGTAACAACGCAAAACAAATTTAAAACTCTCATTGAAATAGTGGGAAGGGAGATCATGACAAGTTTCCAACATATATAGAATAATAAATTCAAATTAGTTGCATACAACTTTTATTTCTTTTTTAAAATTTTTTTATATGTTTAATTTTTGAGAGAGAGAGAGCATGAGCAGGAGAGGGGCAGAGAGAGAGGAGACAGAATATGAAGCAGGCACTGTGCTGACAGCTCAGAGCCCGACATAGGGCTCAAACCCACGAATGGTGAGATCATGACCTGAGCCAAAGTCAATGCTTAACCAATTGAACCACTCAGGAGCCCTATTTCTTAAATGAAATGTATGGAATTTCATTTCTATACTCTTACAGATCATGAGTGCTGCCTTTATGTTTTACTGTAATGAATATGTAAAATATTTTAAAGAATATCATATATTTCTTGTGACCTCAGTTCTCATAACCATATTTATTTCACAATATTTTAAGTTCCTCCATCTGAAATTATTCTGCCATGGGATTTTCAGAAAACTAATTTTCATTGTTAGGGAAAAACTATTATTATATACATTATGATTATATATATAGTATGTTGTTACATGTTATATGATTATATTATTATTATATATATACACACATACATACAAACCATCCAACCAAATTAAAGCCATGATAATTATCAGATTATCTAGTTTGAAAAAGTAATGTCTAATTAAATATTCGACTTCTTCCTCCTTTGAAATGAGTCATATTCTAATAAGAGCTTAGCAACAGGACGCCATGGAAAAGTCACTGAAACATCTACCAATTTTTCTTTTGCAGAGATAAGTTAAATGCTTCTATACAGTATATTTTGGAAGTGACCACCATGTTTCCACAGAGAGGCTCTTTATATGGTGGAACTGAAGTCACTATTATGGGCGTGGGGTTCAGCACAGTACCGACTGAGAACACTGTGCTCTTAGGTAAGAGTTTCATCCTCACCAAAGAGCGTTATCCCTTTTTCTCACTGTAAAGGATGTGCTTATAGGTGCTGAGTTATTACACAAATACTGTTCAATCATGGAAACATTATTTTTCTATTAGTGTATAAAAAGTTAAGTGTGGTTAAGGTAGTAAAGAGAAATTGAGTAACTTTTTTAATTTTAATAAATAATTTACATTTGATGCATATAAAACACTTTAAAAAGCTAAGGTCTCTGTTGTAAAAACAATCAGTACACAAACATGATAACTATCAGAAAAATATCAGAGATCCTGCTACATAATGTGGAGTTTTTGTGGCGCCTTTACTGTTTACTACTTATACTTCATTTCTATATTTTACAAAAAATATTTGAGAAAAAATTTCCCCCATCTTTTTTCTTTCTAGGGTCCTTCCATTGCAGTGTGATTTCATCATCAGAAAATGTCATAAAATGTATTCTTCATTCAACAGGGAATACATTTAGGATTACCAACAGTGGAGAAGATTCAGGTATCAGCCAACATTTGTATATTGTAAATAATGGAAGCACTTTACCCTGATATTGATTTTATTTTCATTTATTTAATACTTCAAAGTATTCAGAGAATAAATATTGCTATTTCTTTCTATAATTGGTCAGTAATTTGTCTATACTTTATCTCTTTGACATAGGGGGCTACATATAGAATGAGCCAGTGGTAGACTTGAGTCTAAAACGCTAGACTACAATTGCCAAGATGAGGAATCACCATTCGATTTTATTGCAGTCCCAAACCTACTGAGTGTCTGTTGTTTGTTATTGGTCATAGGTCCCTAACTAAATATTCAAATTGACGTTATATAGATTTTCACATGCCTCTATGCCTGAGAAAAT
Source organism: Puma concolor (assembly GCF_028749965.1). Classification (NCBI taxonomy): domain Eukaryota; kingdom Metazoa; phylum Chordata; class Mammalia; order Carnivora; family Felidae; genus Puma; species Puma concolor. The sequence goes on along the minus strand of NC_141684.1, from coordinate 29,209,004 downwards.
TATGTTTAAAAAATTGACCATAGCTTTAAAAAAATATTCCATGTGACATTTCTGAACAACTTGTTATTGACTTTCTGATTTTTTTCAAACTGTTTCTTGATCATCAGTTTTGGAGGTGAGTGGCTTATTTTTTTCCTTAGCTTCTCATGATCATACTTTCCATTATTTCTGTTTATTTTTGTTACATGTTTAAATTATGCACATAAAAAATTTAGGATGTTAGCCTAAAAGAGTTTTTTGCTAGTAGCTGTACAAAAATGCAATATTTGCAAAGATAATTATTGAGAATTTTTACTCCTTTTCCTTTTTTCTTTTAAAAATGTGTCTCAATTCTTGCTCCTAGTACATGGATTAGGTTATGCCTGGTCACCATCAGTCTTAAATGTATCTGTGGGAGACACAGTGACATGGCATTGGCAAACACATCCATTTCTCAGGGGAATAGGATACAGGGTTTTCTCTGTATCCAGTCCTGGAAGTGTAATTTATGATGGCAAAGGATTTATGAATGGAAGAGAAAAATCTGCATCAGGTATGTTTCCACTTTGTTGAATTTTGTGTTATGTTTCTTTTTCCTAGATATAATAAAAGGATATTGTTTATATTTAAAATACTTTTGTATAAATAATATGTATAAATACACAAATGATTTATTTGACATTGTATTGCTATAGTAAAAATATTAAAAATTTATAAACCTATTATAAGTGAATGTAAGCAATGTATTTTGTATATCAGAGATGATTTCTGATATCAGAAATGTCTTTCTTCATTCTGGAATAACCAACCAATTGAAAAAGTATTGCGATAAGCAAAATACAAAGAAAACTGGAGTATGTTTTAATCACACCAAACTAGTAGCAAGTAACAAACTTCTGTTGATTGGAATCAGCTTTAAAATCAGTATTTCTCCTAGAACAACTCAGTGTAAAGTGTACTGTTATATATATATATATATATATATATATATAATCACTTTGAACTTTTGCTCATGAACACAAAGTATTGTTTATTTTTCACTGTATGTTGAGTTTTTCTTTAAAATTTGGTAAGTTATGCCATACTTAATGTGGTTTTCTAGAAAAATTAATGCTGGCTCTTGTCTTCCTGGAATGTAATTTCATTATACAAGATGGTTCTTTTATAACCAGTGAATCATTTTTTTACTACTTCCTGTTGAAATGTCATGTGCATGAAAAATAATAAACCTGTCATCTGCATGTGTGTTTGAATGATCATTTGAAATTTCTTTTTGAGGATGCATTAATTGCTTGTATTTATTACATACAATCTTATTTTATGGCAGGTTCATTTTCTTACCAATTTACTTCACCTGGAATCCATTATTATAGCAGTGGGTATGTTGATGAGTCTCGCTCTATTTTTCTCCAAGGAGTCATTAATGTTTTACCAGCTGAAACCAGGCACATTCCCCTGCACCTGTTTGTGGGTAGCACTGAAGCTACATACGCTCCAGGTAAGAGGGTTAAAGATGGAAACTCTGTTACTCCAGTGACCGAGGGTGTATGTGACCTTTCTGGAGGAGGAGGCTGATGACTAGGTCTAACACTGCTCTGTCTCTGACCAACCACACGACCTTGAATAAATCTGGACTGTTCTAAGACTGGAATTTGTTCTATAAAATGAGGCCCATGTTAATGTTGTCCTACCATTCTCCCAGAATCCTTGTGTGCCTCAAATGAGATGTAGTGTGAAGAAGTTCTGACACTCTGAGGGCACCTGGATGGCTCAGTTGGTTGAGTGTTGGCTCATGTCATGATCCCAGAGTCAAAGTCTCCAGCCCTGCATTGGGTTTCACACTGAGTATGGAGCCTGCTTGAGATTCACTCTCTCTCTTTCTCTCTCTCTCTCTCTCTCTCTGTCTCCCTCCCTCTGTCCGTCTGCCCCAGTCATGCTCTCTCTTTCTCTCTCTCTCTCTCTAATAAAAAAAAAAAAATGGGCCACCTGAGTGCCTCAGTCGGTTAAGCATCCAACTCTTGATTTCGGCTCAGGTCATGATCTAATAGTTTGTGGTTCCAGCTCCATGTCAGGCTCCGTGCTGATAGTGCAGAGTCTTCTTGGGTTCCCTCTCTCTCTCTTTTCTCTCTCTCTCTGCCTCTCTGCCACCCACCCCCACTCACACTTTCTCTCTCAAAATAAATAAACTTAAATAAAAAATAAGGTTCTGACCCTCTGTATGTGCCCCAAAATATATTAAGATGTGAAATGATGTTATTGTTTTATTTTCCCTATAGAATCTGGCTTTAGAAACATTGAAAAGGAAATTATTTTTATATTCACGTTTCTCTCTTTACTGCACCATCTTTGTCCAGGTCTTTATTTTAACTTTGTATTGCCTGAGCCCGTCTTATCATTAAAACAAAAGAAAAGAAAAAGTTTTAATGGAATATAAGCCACCACCATTAAAATAAAGAGTAATGCATTCTGAGAATGGTTCTTGTTTTAGAATATTTATACATGACTTACGGGTAGTTCTTTTTATCTAAAGGACCTGTGAGTTTGCACTTGGGAAGCTCTGGGACAGACTGTCTAGCAACAGAACCCCAGTGTGGCCTGAACAATACTGGGGTTAAAAATTCAGATAGATTGGGCTTTGAGCTTTCAAGTTGTTTTTCACCATCTATAAGCAACATTAGTCCATCTGCTGGAACACTACATGAATTGATAACAATTACTGGATGTGGCTTCAGTAATCTCACATGTGCTAATAAGGTAAGAATATAATGATCTCCTTTTTACTACTGTGTACTCAGTAAAAGGAAAATGTTTCATCCATAACCTCATAACATAATTCCTAACAGCTTTATTGCAATATAATTCATATACCATACAATTCACCCATTGAAAGTGCATAATTCAATAGCTTTTAGTATATTCACAGAATTGTGTATCCATCCCCACACTCAATTTTAGAACATTTTACCTTAACCCTTAGACATTATCCCCAACCTCTCCAACCCTTCTAGCCCCAAACAACCATTATTTATTTTCTGTCTTTATGAATTTCCCTATTCTCGACCTTTCTTATAAATAATTGAATAATGTATAAATAATAGAATGATAATAATGATAAAATAGAATGTATAAATAATAATGTGGTCATTTGTGACCAGCTTAATTTACTTAGTGTAATGTTTTCAAGGTTCTTCAGTGTTATATACTATGTTTATCAGTGCTTCATTCCTTTTTATGGCTGAATAATATCCCATTATATAGTATACACATTGTATTTATCCATTTATCATTTATGGGCATTTAGATTGTTTTCACCTTTTTGGCTATTATGAATAATGTAGCTATGACCATTCATGTATGGTCATAGTTTTAAGATTGATCCGAGAGATGCTTTAATCAGCCCCCTAAATCAGTTTTATGAGGAAAAAAGTTTGCACATGATTAAATTTTTAAAATTCAGTTGCTGTTAATATAAAATTTAAGTTCACTCCAGAGTAATGTATTGACTTGTTTCCATATTCATCTTACTTTCAGGTTACGATTGGTAGCTACCCCTGTATTGTAGAAGAAAGTAGTGATAATTCCATTATTTGTCATATCGACCCTCAAAACTCAATGGACGTTGGCATCAGGGAAATTGTCACATTAACTGTCTACAACCTGGGCACTGCTCTCAACACGCTGTCCAGTGAATCTGATGGGCGTTTTGTACTTTTGCCAAACATCGACATGGTGCTGCCAAATGCAGGATCAACTAGCGGAATGACCAGAGTGACCATAAAAGGCTCTGGATTTGCGGTTTCTTCTGCAGGTGCAGAAGTCTTTATGGGTCATTTGCCATGTAAAGTTCTGTCTGTAAATTACACAGCCATTGAGTGTGAAACATCTCCCGCTCCCCAACAGCTGGTGAAAGTGGATCTTCTAATACATGGAGTGCCTGCCCAGTGTCAGGGGAACTGCAGCTTTTCATACTCAGAAAGTATCACTGCTTTCATAACGAGAATCCTCCCAAACTCCATCAAAGGACCTGGAGAAGTTCTTATTGAAGGAGACGGTTTTGGCACTGCCTTGGAAGACATTGCTGTTTTCATTGGAAACCAACAGGTCAGAGCAATAGATGTTAATGACAATAACATCACCGTGCTGGTGAGTCCTCTCCCAGCTGGACTTCATCCTCTTAGTGTTGTGGTGGGAAGTAAAGGTGTGGCTCTGGGGAACCTTACTGTTAGCAGCCCAGCAGTTGCATCTGTCACACCCACTTCTGGAAGCATTGCTGGTGGAACTCCTTTGGTGATCACAGGAAATGGCTTCTATCCAGGCAACACCACAGTCACTGTTGGGGATGAACCTTGTGAAATTATTTCTGTCAACTCCAGTGAAGTCTCCTGCAGTACCCCGGCAGGGATGGTTGGGAGGGTCGATGTGAAGATCTCCGTTAATACAGTTGCTTATCCACCTCTGTCATTTACATACACCTTGGAGGATACTCCGCTTCTCAGAGAAATTGATCCAAGGACAGGTACTCCAATGCCTTCCTTTTATTGTCTTGATATGATATTATCAGTAATATTTACTAGTGTAGAAATGGAATAATGTTTATCTGTGATTATTAAGATGTGTTCTTAGACAATCCACTTAACTCAATTAATACATGGGATTTGAGTTCTGTGTAGTTTCCATTTTGTGATTATTTTTTGCACATTCTTATGATGAAATTTTTAGTCAAATTCCAACTTCTATTTTGAAACAAAATCCCCATTAACATGACCTGAATTTCAAAATGAGGAAGAAATAGATGGGTATCTATGAGTTGAATTGATAATTTATGTCATTAATGCTGGTATGGCACAGGAAACAACTGTTAAAATTCAGGGGTAGGTGATCTTACTAAACATTGAGACTTTTTCTATGTATCTTGTTTCCATGAAGCTACAATTGAATACTAACTTATTAACTCAACAGAGTTCTTTTTAAGAAGGTAATTGGCCCATTCAGATGGAAAAAATATTATGAAATAAGATTTGCATAATGATTTAGCATAACTCATTTTTCTAAGCTAAGAATAGATTGAGATGTCTTCTTAATTTTTTTTGTCATTATTCTATGCTGTTTCTGATAATCTTCAAGGTGTTGGAATGCTTATCATCTACATAATGAATTCTGGAGAGGCAGCTATAGTGTAAAGGTGAGAACATGGCCTTGATGCCTAGGTTCAAATCTTGGTTCTTCTAATTTATAATAATACAACTTCGGACAATTTTTTTTTAAATATTAGTTTTCTTATACATGCAAGTACCTACCTGATAAGGTTAAATATCATTCATAAAATGTAACTTAGAATGGCAACTTTAATAAGAAAATAATTAAATGTTAGCCTTAAAAATTTTTTTTTTACCTTTATTTATTTTTGAGAGACAGAGACAGAGCGTGAGCAGGGGAGGGGCAGAGAGAGAGGGAGACACAGAATCTGAAGCAGGCTCCAGGCTCTGGGTTGTCAGCACAGAGCGCGACGCAGGGCTCAAACTCACAAACCGCGAGATCATGACCTGAGCTGAAGTTGGACGCTCAACTGACTGAGCCGCCCAGGCACCCCTAAATGTTACCCTTTTAAAAGGCTATTTAAAAATAATCTTTTTAAGTTTGTATTACCAGAAAATGTGCCAGGTTTGGGTAAGATGTATTCTCTCCCTTCAAGCAGTTTGCTAGTGAAATTTTCTTTGATACATTAAGTTTTCTCATTTAGGAATTTTTTTTTAAAGCGAACATTAATATAGCAATAACATACATTTCCCCATGTATTTGTAATCATTGCAAATGATGAATTGGATATTGGCATGTGTTTGTATTTCTGTGAGCCATTTCTGTTCCATCTTTTTGCCTGAATGTATCCTTCTTTAAAAAAAAAAAAAAAAAGGTTTATTTAGGGACACCTGCGGGGCTCAGTCGGTTGAGTCTGACTTTGGCTCAGGTCATGATCTCATGGTTCATGAATTGAAGCCCTGCATCAGACTCTCTGTGGTCAGTGCACAGCCTGCTTTGAATCCTCTGTCTCTCTCTCTCTCTCTCTGCCCCTCCCCCAGTTGTGCTCTCTCAAAAATAAATAAAACATAAAATAAAAATTAAAAAATTAAAAATAAAGTTTATTTATTGATTTTGAGAGAGAGAGAGAGAGAGAGAAGGAGAGAGGCAGAGAGAGAGGGAGAGAGAGAATCCCAAGCAGCACAGGGCTCAAACTCTTGGAACCTTGAGATCATGACCTGAGTCAAAATCAAGAGTCAGACTCTTAACATACTGAGCCACCCAGACACCCCTGAATGTCTCTTTCAAGCAATGTATTTGAAGTTATGGAACTTGCAGACAAGTGAGAACTGAGCTGCTTTATTTACCAAAGAGATAGGCAATAGATCAAACTTAGAACAACACTTCCATTTGATAGGTGAAAATGCTAGACAAAATTAAAAATTTAAGACTAAAAAATCATTTTGTTGGCTTGTATCTTAAAACTATTCCTAACATGAAAGATCTTATTAATTTCTGTGGTCTTTAAAATGACCATTTAAATGTCAGTGGTCTTTACTATGGTCAGTTATATGGCCATTTTTACCATTACTACTTGAATTAAAATCAGCCTACTATTTGATGACTCTATGTGTAACAAGTTATGTTGGTTAATATCTATTCACTTATTCTTTAAATATGAAGGCATTCATTTGGATGAACTATGAAAAATTCCATGTGTTTAATGCCCTTAATGCATTTTTGTGAAAAGGAAGAAGGATTGAAGTACTTTGTTCTATGTGCATTTATTCAAGGCATTAACATTCATCTATAATTCTTAAAATTAATTCCTTGTTTCTGTATTTACTATCTTACCTATCATAATTTGTTTATCAAGTATATATATTAAAAATATTTAAATTAAGAAAAATAATCCATCCTCAAAAGAGTTGCCAATATCAGGAAAGTACTAAAAATAAAAAATTCTAATCCTCATTCATAAAATATACTCCAACTCACCACCCCTGCTCAGACATTCATACTTTTTTTTTATTTTGAGAGAGAGAAAGAGAGAGAGAGAGAGAGAGAGAGAGAGAGAAAGCATGATCAGGGGAGGGACAGAGAGAAAGGGAGAGAGAGAGAATTCCAAGCAGGTTCCACACTGTCAGTGCAAAGCCTGACGTGGTTCTTGAATCCATGAAACACAAGATCATGGCCTAAGCCGAAATCAAGAGTCAGACACTTAACCCACTGAGCCACCCAGGTGCCCCAGACATTCATACTTCTTAATTCTGAATCTTTTTCTTCTCTTTTCCCCTCTTCTGCAGTAGCCTGAATTAACATTAACAATAGCAGAATAGGGGCGCCTGGGTGGCGCAGTCGGTTGGGCGTCCGACTTCAGCCAGGTCGCGATCTCGCGGTCCGTGAGTTCGAGCCCCGCGTCAGGCTCTGGGCTGATGGCTCAGAGCCTGGAGCCTGTTTCCGATTCTGTGTCTCCCTCTCTCTCTGCCCCTCCCCCGTTCATGCTCTGTCTCTCTCTGTCCCAAAAATAAATAAACATTGAAAAAAAAAAAATTAAAAAAAAAAAAAAACAATAGCAGAATAACAATGTGCTGGAAAATAATGAATGTTGAGATAATTTATAGTAAATATACTATAGATTATAATATATGGTATAGCCAAACTTTGTATTTTGTTAATATTTTTTTAAGCTTTAAAATACTGGATATTATTTTGTTTATGGAAGTAATTAAGTATATCTTTCAATGCATAGATAAGTACTGGATATATTGTTTTCTTTTTTTTTTTTAAAGGTCCACCAGGAACCCAAATTCAAATCACTGGATCTAATTTTGGTATTGATATCTTGGAAATTTCTGTGATGATAAACAACATCCAGTGTAATGTAACCGTGGTCAATGATAGTGTATTGCAGTGCATCATTGGAGATCATGCTGGTGGCACCTATCCTGTCATGATGCATCATAAGACAAAAGGCTTTGCTGTGTCCACAGTTGTATTTGAGTACCCACTTACTATTCAGAATATTCATCCAAGCCAAGGTAGCCATGAATGTGTAGGAACCTACAAATATTTTATATTGTTTCAGTAAACACTTAATCTTCAGTAAACACTTCAGTAAAAAAATTATTCTTTAAACACTGCTAAGATTTGTAGTTCCTATAACACATTGAAGATAGTTTGGTTTATCCATCAAATAAGCATGTGCATGTATCAATGAATCACTTCAAAATATTCATTTACTGCCTATATTTCTCTTAGTGTTAACATAATTTTATAAAATCATATTTAGACGTCACTGACCTATAATTACGAATACATAAATATTTTTTTCTATTTGAAAATTATTTTAGTGGTTAAAGAAAGTATAATCAATGTACTCTTAATTAAATAGTAATTTTGCATTTATGTTTTGACTACTCTGAAATTCCTTTTGACATCTCTGGTAAATAAAATTTTAGTTCCTAGAAGTAGTTGAAATAAATGACAGGATGTAATGTTTACTCAGTAAAGGTTTTAAATTAATACCATCAAAAGGAATTCTGTTGCATTAATATAATATATACTATATAATTTCAGTTCTAAGAATCATTTCATTTATTATAATTTACTTCCATTTCATGTTTTGAAATATGTACACAGAGGAGGTTTTCATTTCATTAGCTGTGTTTTTCCCTTTTATTTTTCTTTATTAGGGAGCTTTGGTGGTGGTCAGACCATGACTGTGACAGGCACTGGGTTTAATCCACAGACCTCAACTATATTAGTGTGTGGCTCAGAATGTGCAGTTGACAGGCTTAAATCCGATTGCACAACACTATTATGTAAAACTCCACGTAATAATGGTAAGTAGTCAGAAAAAAGAGTGGCAGTCTCTGAGAAATGGTTAATGTTAAAGAAATCAGAGTCTAAATTTCTTCTTCTAAGATTTGGAGGCAATTGAATCACCTTTATGATTGTCCTCATTTAAAAAATTTCTTTTTAAATTTTTTTTAACGTTTATTCATTTTTGAGAGACAGAGACAGAGCATGAGTGGGGAAGGGACAGAGAGAGAAGGAGACACAGAATTCGAAGCAGACTCCAGGCTCCGAGCTGTCAGCACAGAGCCCGACGTGGGGCTCGAACTCACAAACTGTGAGATCATGACCTGAGCCGAAGTTGGACGCTCAACCAACTGAGCCACCCAGGCGCCTCTGACTGTCCTCATTTTAAACAACTTCTGTAGAACTTTGTTTTCTAGGTTTATATGTCTTTCAAGACTCATGACCTTTGGGCTAGATTAAATTGTTTATAATAAATTGTGGTTTTTCAGTTTATCAGGTAAACTGAGCATGCCTAATAGAGAACACATTTTTAATTCCTATTGAACTGTTAGATTTCTGTTAAAGATAAGATAGTATGGTTATGAGTGTAAACCATGATAATGCATTGCCGAGATTCAAACCCAAGCTATGTCTTTGGGCAGGTTATTCAACTACTCGGTGCCTCAGTTTCCTCATCTGTAAACTGAGAATAATCACATTTTCCTACTTTATTATTGTAAGGTTTAATAAGTTAATGTATGTAAAGTGGATGGAATGATATCTGAAACATGAGATGTGATTTGCTGTTGTTATTATTATTACTCTTATTTATTTTTATTTGGTGGTTAAGAGCCCGGGCTCCCAGGAGCCCCTGAATTTCATCTTTCCACTTACTGTGTCACCTCAGTTAAGTAACTGAACTCTATTTCAGTTCATGCATCTATTAAGTGGAGATATTATTAACCCTAATTCTTGGGTTATCATATTATTGTGAAGTTTAAACATCTGGTATTTTAAGTACACAACACATTTTAATTATCCAGTGAAATTTAAGATGAAACAAAAGGAATGCTCTAGGTGAATAAAATATATGGTTTATACACATTTAAAAAAATTTAACAAAATTTGAGGAAGTCTTTATAAACATTTTTACTTCTTCTCTGACTTTTTAAAAAATGTTTATTTTCGAGAGAGAGAGGGAGACAGAATCAGACAGAGTCCAAGTGGGGGAGGGGCAAAGAGAGAGGGAGACACAGAATCCAAAGCAGGCTCCAGGCTCTGAGCTGTCAGCACAGAGACAGACGTGGGGCTCGAACCCACGAAACATGAGATCATGACCTGAGCCGAAGTTGGACGCTTAACCAACTGAGCCACCCAGGCACCCCTGACTTCTTAAACAAAGAATATTGAAGAAAATATAACACTTTTATGAATGAGCTTATTTATCATTTCAACATCAGTTTATATGCTGATTTTTTTTTTAATGCAACAGTGCTGTCAAGATTTGTCGAGGTTTTTGGGGCTGTCTTGATGCCAGCTCTGCTTCTTTGTACATTTTCGTACCAGGTATCTGTGTTCTTTCTGTCTCTTAGCTCACTTCCAGCTGTCAGTCCTTGCTGCTCTCAGCCTGTGTGTCTTACCAGTTCTCCCTCCCTTCCTGCTCTGATTTGTGGTGTCGCATCCTCTAGCGCTGGAAACCACAGGGAGGTTTATAGCATCATCTACAGTAAGAGTCTCCAGGAAAGGGTCTAAGGGGTTTTCTCTTTGACTACATGCATGAATTTTGAGATTTTTTGGCTATTGCTAGAGATCCTTATTAATTGAAAAATAGCCTGTGTATATTGGAAGTGATTACAGGAAAAGGAAGATGTTATTGAAAATGGGAGTTTTGGAAATGAATAAGGGCCTGATGGCAGAACTATCCTCAGTTCGATCCTCTTCTCATAGGCACAGGACCTGAGCAAGCCTGTGAAGTGAGTGTGGTCAACGGGAAGGATTTGTCACAGTCCACGACCCCTTTTACGTATGCCATGTCACTGACTCCACTCATCACGGAACTATCTCCCAAGAGAGGCAGTACAGCAGGGGGCACCAGACTTACGATCACGGGATCAGGCTTCAGGTACTGTCTTCACACACATACATCGGTGTGTCTAAGCTCAAGGCATCACTCTTCCTTTCTCCTATGCAAGCACAGTGCTTAAAATACTCACGTAATGTGTACCCATCTGCTCAGAAGTCATGCTTGAGGCACATCCTAGTACTAATAGCCAACATTTATCAACTACTTACTCCATGTCAGGCACCTTCCTACCCCACAGAAACCTCCTGCCTTACCATCTTAGATATCCCATTTTATGGCTAGGAGACTGAAATTAGGTTAAATAACTTGCCCTAAATCCTAGTCAGACCCCAAGTATAAGTCACATCTTGTTATGTTTCCCCCACTATCTCATCACCAACCATGATCTGCTTCACTGAGTTGATGAAACATGTCTTCATATATCATGTCCATTTCATTGTAAGTGGCCGGATTCCTTCTTCCTAAACATATTCATTATTTGGCTCAAATTTATATACTGCACTGTCCTTATTCTTCAAGTGGATAAGGCTGACTTCAAAACCGCAGATCATTTAAATCATAGAAGGCAATTTTAATTTCTCAAGTACTTAATTTCTCAAGACCTTGGACTTGAATTTTTACATGGATATTAAATTCTGAAGTCTTTGAATTTAGTGAAAATATCACATAAACAAAAGGATCCCTGAAAGTCTCTACCAAAAGAGGCTCTTTAGAGACCAACATGGATTCTTTCAATAAATTGAACCCAGGCAATTTTTCTCCCAGCACTGGAATGCCTGCTAATTTGTACAGCTTTATGTCCTGTCTTCTTAATCTCTGTTTACTTTTTTCTTAACACATAGTTTGAAGACTTGCTATTGAAAAAAGTGTCAGTCTGCACTTTGATGGATCATAGAGTAAGATCATTATTTTTGCAGTAGTGCGTATCATTAATAGGGTTTGAAAATGTTACCTAGAAATTTGAGGGAAGAAAGTCAATGTTTTGTTTGTCCCCTTTTTTCTTTACAGTGAAAATATGCAGGATGTTCACATCACCATAGCTGAAGCCAAATGTGATGTTGAGTATTCCAACAAGACGTATATCATCTGTGTGACAAATGCCCACACCCCTTCAGGGTGGGCTCCAGTTAACCTCAACATCAGGAGCAATGGCATGGCCAAACTGGTAAAGGTGCTGTTGAGTATAGTACTAATGACAGTAATAGAAAAGTAGAAGAGAAAGGAGAAATAGAAAACATGGGAGATGACATAATTGTTAATGGACTTTTTACTCTGTTAATGTCTCCAAAAAATAACTGAAATGTAACTATGCTAAATTTAAAGTAACATGTTTTTGTTGCTTGTTATTAATATTTTATGATTTCAGGTTTTTACTTATTCTGGATTGTAGGCTAATTGGTAATTGATTTTTCACTTTATAATTATTGTGAAATAAACCAACAGACAGCTGTGACATATTTAAAGTAGATTAAACTTGGGGCACTTGAGTGGTTCAGTCAGTTAAGTGTCTGACTTCAGCTCATGATCTCACAGTCTGTTAGTTTAAGCCCCGCATTGGGCTCTGTGCTGACAGCTCAGAGCCTGGAGCCTGCTTCAGATTCTGTGTCTCCTCTCTCTGCCCCTCCCCTGCTTGCACTCTGTCTCTGTCTCTCTCACAAAAATAAATAAACACTTAAAACTTTTTAAAAAATCAGGTAGGGGCGCCTGGGTGGCTCAGTCGGTTAAGCGTCCGACTTCGGCTCAGGTCATGATCTCGCGGTCCGTGAGTTCAAGCCCCGCGTCAGGCTCTGTGCTGACCTCTCAGAGCCTGGAGCCTGTTTCAGATTCTGTGTCTCCCTCTCTCTCTGACCCTCCCCGCCCCGTTCATGCTCTGTCTCTCTCTGTCTCAAAATTAAATAAACGTTAAAAAAAATTTAAAAAAATAAATAAAAATAAAAAATAAAAAAAAATCAGGTAGATTATACTTTGTTACTAATGAAAATGTTTCCTGGTTTAGGTTCCTTCTTGTTTGAGAAATTGAATGAATCATTCTGATAAAACATCTGTATTTAAAAGCTTCTCGTATTTTATTACAGGATGATGCTGACTTCCTGTATGTCGATGCCTGGTCGTCCAACTTCTCATGGGGAGGAAAACCTCCCCCCGAGGAAGGGTCTCTAGTTGTTATTACAAAAGGACAGACAATTTTGCTGGATCAAAATACACCTATTCTGAAGATGTTGCTTATTCAGGGTAAATTTCTGAAAACCTACTTATTAGATTCTGCCTATGGAATATTTCTCTGAATAAAATTTAGTTAAAACTCATGATTATGATTATTTATAGTGGTATGATGTTTTTAATGCAATATGGAATACTGTGTTTTTTAAATTGAACATTATAATCCATTTGTGGTATGCTGTTATTTAGTGTGTTGTAACCATAATCTTTTGATGAAATGGAATGGAAAATATCAGAGTGTCTTGCCTTCTTATGGGTAAGCACCTTCTAAAGTTAAATGTTGTTTTGCGAAACTTTTGTTTCAATAATAATGTATGTGCATGTGCCTATGCCTCTCCGCGTGTGGTGAATCACAACAGTAAAAGGTATTTCCCATTCAGGAAAGGACTGGTATAGTGGCCCCCAGGGGTTATAAAATCAGAGAGATTTGCTAAATTCTATACTAAATGACCACCCCAACTCCCATTGGGTGCCAGGTTGTGACTCTCACTTTTGTCTTTCAAACTACTTTCATTGTACTTGGGCTTCTCTCTGCTTCTTGATATTCCATTAGTACAGAGGAGGAAATAACCAGAACTGTTACAACTACATGTAAAAGCAACAATATTTGGTGAAAGTAAAATGTTTTGGGCTTTCAGGTATCAACTTTGCCATAATGGCTTTAGCTGCTCAAAAACCTTTGTGTTTTGTTTTTGTTTTAACTTCCAGGATAATAGTGTGTTTCAAGTATTTGAAGTTATTAACTCTTGGACCTTTGGACAAGTAAAGTTTTATTGTTGACAAATTTACATCAGTCTCATAAAAATATATCTCAGCACATTCTTTAATAATGCTAATCAGGCTATAGGTGTTGCTGGTGCAAATTAGTGGATAGGAGTTCAGAGCTAATATCAGCATTGTCATGATTTCTATAAAAAGTGCTTTTCTTTCATTTTTAGTTTAATTTAATTTAACTTTTCTTTTCTCTTCTCTTCTCTTCTCTTCTCTTCTTTCTTTTCTTTTCTTTTCTTTTCTTTTCTTTTTTAGAGAAAGAGAACACAAGCAGAAGAGAGGGGCAGAGGGAGAGAGAAGGAGAATCTTAAGCAGAATACATGCTCAGCATGGAGCCCAGTGCAGGGCTCAATCCCATGACCCTGGGATCATGACCTGAGCTGAAATCAAGAGCTGGGCGCTCGACTGACTGAGCCACCCATGTACCCCTAATTTTAATTGTTTTTGGCCTTAATTTATACTTTGAAGACTTGTGTTTATAGAACATGTAGCTGCACTATTTAAAAGCATAGAAAATAACAGTGGTCAAAGGAAAATAATCTGTCTAGGGATTTAATTTTCCATCAACTCTTGGGTCTTGTCTGAAATTTTTGTATTTTATATTGCTAAAGAGCTGAAGTTAAAGTGGCATGCATAGTGATAGCAGATAAGAATAAGAAATTAGGGCTGGCTCAGTCCGTTCAGTGTCTGACTTTGGCTCCGGTCATGATGTCACGGTTTGTGAGTTTGAGCCCTGCATTGGGCTCTCTGCTATCAGCACAGAGCCTGCTTCCTCTGCTCCTTCTCTCTCTGTCCCTGCCCCACTCACACACATGCCCGCTCTTTCTCTCAAAAATAAATAAACATTAAAAAAAGAATAAGAAATTAAAATTTTATGTGTAATTTGATAAATAGCTTTTAATAATAATTTCCTTTGTTATATTTCAAAATTGTATGGTTCACAGGTGGAACTCTAATATTTGATGAAGCTGACATTGAACTCCAGGCAGAAAATATTCTAATTACAGACGGAGGCATTCTTCAGGTATACGAGAGAACCTGATATGGAATCCTTGCTAACCTCTCTCCATCTCTTTGTAAAATACCACTTGTAAAATGGATGGTTAATTATAACAAGCCCTCACAAGTTTATCTTTATGTAGGTCTCCATTACTAGTCTAAAATCCCCTTTTTGGGAAAATGTCTTCCAGAGTGTTCTTGTGCTTTTAATGGGAAGAGAATAGCATACTATCATAGAGCCAAATTTTAAATAGAACAGAAAAAAAATAATAGCTCTGAAATGTGGCTAAAGTCAATCAGTATACTTTCCAAAGATCTGACTAGAAAACGTAAGGTTTATCTTCTGGAATAAAGATACTACAACCGAGCAATCAATTTCTCAAAAGAAAGGGTTACTTTTTAAGTGGTTAAAACTGTGGATATTGACTTTTAACTTTCCGAATGATGCTTGTGAAATCCCTTGCAGATTGGGACAGAAGCATCCCCGTTTCAACACAGGGCGGTCATTACCTTGCATGGGCACCTGCGATCTCCTGAGCTCCCAGTATATGGCACCAAAACTCTGGCCGTGCGAGAGGGAATCCTGGATCTGCATGGTAGGGCAGCCAAAAGGGCTCAGGGAATTGGTCCAGGAGATACTAGCCAGGAAACAAGGGATAACCCTCCTGACAACTCTTTAAAGGAAAACTTGCCAAGCTTCTCCTGTCTTTACATGTCCCCTCTTTGTTCCTCTTTATCTCTGCCCTCCCCTTATCCAGGGCAGGTCAGCCCTTCCTACTACCAAGACTCACAACCCAAGTCACTCCTGGGGACACCGTTCTGGATCTTCTCTACACCGTTCTGCTTCTTCCTTTGTATGTGTTCCCACAACACCTTTTGCCTATTTCAGCACCTACCAGAGTACATAGTGATTATTACTGCTTTCATTTGTCTATATACCACGGCATTAAGTCTGGAAGCAGAAGATTGTAACTTCTAATGTTTGTATTTTAAAATGGGCTCTTTCTAAAATATAAGTTTATAGTTGTACTTCTATATGACTATATTCTGGAAAATTACCAGCAAATAAAAATGATTATGATCATGTTTGAGGTATCAGGCTTACTTATTTAAAGGAAGCATGGTGTGAATCCTTTTTATGTTAAAGTCTTCTATATTGCAATAATCTGTTTCTTTCATAAATTTAGAATGTATAAACACAATCCCTATTATGATAATAACTGTCACCCTGCATTGTGCTAAATAAATATCCTAATGTAATTTTCAGAAGTTTACACATTTCATTTGTCTCTAGATTATCAATATAAGCAATTTATATCAACACTGGCAAAGGTAATAGGCCTCTGCCTGTTTTAACAATAGTATCAAATCACATTTATATTGTGTTTTTATAAAGATAATTGTTTTAAATGCAGTATATCATTGCAGAAGGATGATTTTTAGTTTTATAGATCCACACATGTTATCATAACATAATTGTTACTTTTATAAAGCAAGCATTCTAAATATTTCTTTTTCTTTTTTGAGAAAGGTATAAAATGCCAAGGTAAAATGAACCTTTCCAAAGTTGATTCAATCCAGGCAAATATGAAAAATACATAAAGCTCTCACTATGCAAGAAAACACGTCTTTAGACATACTCAGTCTGGGGGCACCTGGGTGCCTCAGTTGGTTGAGCATCTGACTTCAACTCAGGTCATGATCTCATGGTCCGTGAGTTCAAGCCCCATGTCAGGCTCTGTGCTGACAGCTCAGAGCCTGGAACCTGCTTTGGATTCTGTGTCTCCCTCTCTCTCTGCCCCTCCCCTGCTTGCGCTTTGTGAATCTTTCTCTATCTCTAAAATAAATAAACACTGATTTAAAAATTAAAAAAAAAAAAGAAAGAAAGACTCAGTTTGTCTGTTGGCTCCAGGTCTGCCTGTTTCTGTGATCTGGACTCGTCTGGCTCATACAACAAAGGCGGGGGAAAGGACTTTGATTTTACAAGAAGCAGTAACTTGGAAACCAGGCGATAAGATTGTAATCGCAAGCACAGGTCACAGGTATGATGTCTTCTGGGCATGATAACTTTGATTTAGAATAGAGATTTTTTTTAACTCTGCAAAAGAGGGATGATCCAGAAGGTCTACAACTATTTGATTTAAATTTGAAACCTCTAATAAAGAAATATAAATACCAAGTACATATTTGCTAAATGTTAACATCAGGTTGAACACCACTGTGTTGTTTTAATTGGTTAATTTCTAATAGGAAAAAGTATAAATTTGAACCTATAAAATGTATACTAATGAAATATTTTAGTTGTCTTTCACAGATAGATTCCCATGTAAGATTTTGCTTGAAAAAAGCATTCTGCTATTAAGTCATTTAAAACCTCTGACTTAGAGCTTTAGCTAAATACATTAGTGAATGCAAAAATGTAAACGAGCTGCTTTATTTGGGGTCACCAGAGAACACGGTGTCAGGCTGCTGGGGAACTCTTTCATATCTTACAGTCTTAGCAGTGGTTCCCATGGAGCAAGGTTGTTAGTAATGATTGAAACAAAGAGAAGAAATTATTACAGATTGAGTGGTGATTAACACGACCTTTTACATGTCTGACATTTTACAATTGAAACGGCCTATGACCCTGAATTTCTGCTTAATTATATATATTAGCAAACGAGAAATAAAAAGAATAAAAATAATACAGCTACACCAAGAATATTGGTGGGGAAAGGGAGCAGGAAGAGCTGTATTTTTGCTTTGTTGTTCAAATTATGGGTAATAGCAAAATTGGGTATGGCCGTGCTTATCAGGTAACAAGTAGTAATTTATGGTAAGAAACGGCTAAATTATGTTAAGGTCGTGACTCAATTTAGAATTAAAATTCAAGATGGCATTTTGATTTTGCCATTTTCCAAGTTAAAAATAGACTTGCAGATGTTAGGAAGAGTTAAGTATATACTTAGCTTTATAAGTGTCCTTTTTTTTTCCTGCCTTTGGAAGAAATTTTAATTACATAATGGCAAAATAAAAAGCAGCAAAATGAGAGGGCTTCCGAGTAGAATAGAAGGTTCTTGTTTATAGCTTTTCTGTGTGAAATAACAGGGTAAATTTAGAATTTAGCTTAGAGATATTTAATTTTAAGGAACAAGAATTAAGAAGTTTCCCACCAAACTGAACTCATTGTTTACTATTTCATTCATACGTTGTATTTAAGAATTTGTAAAAGCAAGTGGTTGAGAAAACTACTAAAATTAGTCAGCCTGGACCCATTTCCCAGCAATACCACTTGCCAGGTCTGCAGCCATAGTATTTCATCTCTGTACTTCAGGAAAACTAGAATGCTAATAGTGTCTATGTCAGAGTTATTGTAAGAATTAAATGAGTTAGTATGTGTAGGCACTCAGAGTGAAACTGGCTCAAAGTAAGTGCTGTATAAATGTTAGATATTATTACAAAGGCATAAAAATTGTGTTCAGGTGCACATAACATATTAAAATGCTTTGTAGAACCTTCTTTTCTAAAGAAATCTGTGTATCATCTGAATCCAAGAGAATTTGGGAGAGGCCCTCCTAAATCCCTTTTCTATATCGCCTAAGGGATCTTATGCTCTTGGTATACCCTTAGCTCAAGCATCATTAATCCTCACCTCCCCATGGCTTCCTTTGCCCACAGTTCCTTCTCTGAGTCTTTTGTACTTTGGCTTTCTCCAACCACTCACTGTCTTGAAAAATAACTTTATTCTCTTATCTTTTCTAGCTGCTTTCATTTTGCTTAAAAAAATGATTAATTTGCTTAAATATTATGCCCATTTTTTTCATTGCATTTTTGTTATCCATTTTTTCCCCTTAAGCCCTTACAGTCTAGTTTTGATCTTCACAAAAACTTTCCCGGTGACTTTCTGACTATCAGTATCTGTCACTTCCTGCACATCACCAAGTTCTTTGGGTCCTGCCCTTGAAATGTCTCTTCCATCAGCTTTCCCTGCCCTTAGTTTAATTTAGACTCTGCCCCTCACACCTGGAATATTACATCACCTTCCGATGTGGGCTTCACTCCTCTATTTTCCTCCCCTCACTAATTCGTTCTGCATTAATTTGTTAAATCAATCAAACACTCTTCCTGAGTTGTGACAGGTACTGTACTGAGTGCTCAGCACACAAAATGACTTAACCTGTGGGTGCCTTACCTGCAGGAGCAGCCTGGTAGTGGAAAGGATGAAGAAGCAGATAGGAGAGCCACAGCAGACATGATGGGCCTGCAGTGTGAATTTGGTGGGCACTGACAGGGCATGAGATAGAGTGTGTTGGGAATCCAGAAGAAGGGCTGGGAAAGTTGAGAGAGGTGTTTTTTTACCCAGTTTGCATGTGACGTTGTCATTTGAACCAGTATTTAAAAGAGGAAAAAGATTTGCCAAGGGAGAGATGAGTCAAAAGGGAAGGTCAGGAAGACACAGATATAACTCCCCTAACCTTACCTCTGTTGAAAACACCAGTCACACACTTTGGTAGATAATATACAATCAGGCACGGGCACACACGTCTCTGTAAAGTCAGGGGTACTTTCTACTTGGCATCCTTTGCTCTGTGCCTAGAAAACCAGCTAGACACTCAATAAATGTTTGCTGAATGAATGAATACATGAGTGAGTATATTATAGAATCGAGAGGTCCTTTCGCTGTGGCTGGAATTGGAGGTGTTTTGAAGAAGTGGTAGAAATAAGGCTTCATATACTTCCCCTCAGTCTTGTCTTTTCCCTACTCAGAAACTTCCAATGGCTTATCAACCTCAGCACTGTTGACACTTTGGGCCTCACAAGTCTTTCTTGTGTGGGGCAGCCCCTTGTGTTATAGGATGTTTAGAAATATCCATAGCCACTCCCCACTAGATGCCAGTCGGACCCCCATTTGTGACAGCCGAAAATGTGTCCAGGCATTGCCAAATGTCTCATGGGCAGATATAATCATTCGCAGTGGAGGACCACTGAGTGTGATCTTCAAAGTTTTAAGTGAATGGCTTATGTGAATACTTTACAGGAATTAGTCCAGTTCTCTCTAAACAACTGCAGCACTGGGAACATATTTATTTAATTGAAATGCATTTGTAAAATTTGCTCACTCTAAGAAAGAGTTAAACACCATTTTCGAATTCCTCTTCAGAATATTGTAAGACATTAAAAAATTTCCTAGTTTATAGAGGGAGTGTTCAGAGAGCATAAAACAAATGCACTGAAACAAGATTATGTTGATTTAGATTAATCTGGAAAGGTTTTTGTTGAAATTTTTACAGACACGGTCAACGAGAGAATGAAAAACGCACCATTGCATCCGTATCTGCTGATGGCACAAACGTAGTGCTCACTGACCCGCTGAATTACACACACTTGGGAATCACTGTCACACTCCCTGATGGAACTCTGTTTGAAGCAAGAGCAGAAGTTGGAATTCTCACAAGGAATATTTTAATAAGAGGATCTGATACTATGGAGTGGAATCACAAAATTCCAGCATGTCCTGATGGATTTGACACTGGTAATTTTAGCAACCTGAGTGTGTCAGCTTGTAAATTGTTTCCAGACATTGTAAAGGTGCTCCCTGGGAGAAAAATCACCCCCAGTTAAAAACTGCTATTGAAAGAGCATACTAGGTTATGCTCTAGTACTAAATAAACCTCAAATGGCATTTCTCTTTAAAATGAGAAAGGTTTATTTCTCACTCAGGCTGCACGTGTCCAATATGCTCATTGTTATGATTCTAGGATATAGGCTGATGGAGACTCCACCTCAACATAGGCCTCTGTGATCTCTGGGACAAGGCAATGGGATGGCCAGGGAGTCAAACAATAGCCGTTAATCACTTTGGTCCTGAAGAGACGTGTCTCTTCCACTCAAGTGTCATTAGACAAGAAATGATTCCATATCTTACCAGAGTTCTTATATGTGTGCCTGTGTTTGTATGTGTGTATATATAGATAGATGATAGATAGATGCTTTTATGTAATAAAAATACCATTACAATATGATGTATAGTTAAATATTAAGAAATATGGTTTAAAGATAGACTTCAGTGGGTTATATTAGAAAAGGCTCCCTGGATTCAGTGTCAAATAACCTACATTCTGATTCCAGTTCATGAAACCTAATATCATCCTGTTTAAAATAAGAATATTTCCTGTTCTGCCCACTTACTGTAGTTACAGGAATTAAGTGGCAATATGCATATTCTAGTGCTATACAAATATAGGATTTGCATTATGTTAATCTCCAAATATTGGGGCAAAGCTTCAGAGATAGTAAGAAAAAATATCTTTATTAGTATTAATTTAACCAGTCAAATATTTATTTAGTATCTTTGAAAAATGCTGTAATAGGTACCTTAGAGAATGCAAAGGTGAACGAGATAGAGGAGGAAATGATGTGAATGCAAATAATTATATCCCAGGATGAGATTAAAATTATGTATGAATAAAAAGGTATAATTAGGTGTGGGGGATCTATATAATTAGAGGATTTTGCCATGGTTTTTCTTTATAATATCTTAAAAAATATTTTTCAAGGTGAATTTGCTACACAGACATGCTTCCAGGGAAAGTTTGGAGAAGAAATAGGAAGTGACCAGTTTGGAGGCTGCATTATGTTTCATGCTCCTGTCCCTGGTGCTAGCATGGTAACTGGAAGAATAGAATACGTAGAGGTAAGACGCATTGTTGGTAAATCACAGTGGTTTGCCAAAAGTTATCTATGGCAGTGACTAAGCACTGAACTGCTGTTGACCAGATGCTGCTTATGATCTGGTAGAGGAGACAGAGAAGTAAACAGACAATTTTGATACACCCAATTATTCACCCATTTAATCATGCCAAAATTTTGTTTCTTTTTCTCACAGCCCACATAAAATTCATCAGCAAGTTCTACCCACACAGCCTACAAAATATAATGACCTGCATCCACTCTCCCTCCACTACTGCCACCCAGTCCCTCACCCAAGCCACCATCCCCTCTCATCTGGACTACTATGATTCCCTCCTAACTGATCACCGTGCTTCCACCCTTTCTCCAATAGAATCTCCATGCCACAGCCAAATAGACTTTTTAAAGTATAAATCAGATCTTGCTGCACCCTGTTCCAATGGCTTTATGTTACACCTAAAACAAAAAGCCCAAGTCCTTCCCATAGGACCCACACGATCTGTCCCCCAGCTGACCTCTGACTTTATCTCCTGTGACTCTACCCAGGCTCATGCCATGCTAGCTGCATGGGCCTCCTTGTCAAGCACATTTCTGTCTCAGGTTCTTTGCATTTGCTCTTCTTTTTGCTTGGAATTCTCCTCCAGCAAATGCTTGTATGGCTCACATTGATTTCGGTCAGATGTGTTTCTCAAATGTCCTCCCTTAAGAGAGGCCTTTCCTTACTGTCTTTATTTGAAATAACTGCCCAAACATGTTTTCCTTCATTTACTCATAGCTCCTGACATATATATATATCTATTTTCAATCTCTCTCCCTAGAACATAAACTCAATTAGTTCAGAGATTTTGTGTTTCTGGTTTTCTACTGATTGTCCTGTAGCTGAAACTGTGCTTGACATACAGCAGGTTCTCAACTGATTGTTAATGTAACCAGTTTGTGAAAAAATAAATAAATATGCAAGTTATCCCCAGGAGATTAGGAGCCCCTCTGTAACTTACTCATATTCAGTCTATATAATCAAAATTTAGCACAGTTTTTATCAGATGTTCAGTAAAAGGGAGGAGGATAGGAAGGATGAAATGATGGAAGGAAGGGAGGGAGGGAGGGAGGGAGGGAGGGTGTGTGTGAGAGAGAAAGGAATAGTAAAATCCATAAATGTATTAAATTGGAGACACCCAGACTGCAAACAACGTATTGAGGGTGGTAGAGGCAACACCTGTATCTCCCTCTTTCTAGGATATGTTACACATATGTGACATCTGAGATATGGACTAAATAAGGTCAGGGTCGATCTGTGTATTGATTATTAGTAATAGTTTTTTATTTTTAGATGAAAAATGAAAATAAATAGATGCCCTAATATTTTTTCTAACATTATGGGATCATATTACACCCGCACACTTGCACACGCACTCCCACACACTGGTATCCTCTGTATTAAATTAATGGATTATAGACCTACTGAAAGAAAGCACAGCACAGTGGTTAATAAAAGCACCAACCTAGAATCAGACCACCTTTAATGGAGTTTAAATGGAGTTTTATGACCATGAACAAGATTCTTAGCCATCGTAAACTTCATCTGTAAAGTGAAGTTGGTGACAAATGGCTACCTTGTAGGGCTGTGGTAAAGATTGATCATGCATATAGGACACAGCACAATATCTGGCAATCGGTAAACATTCAAGAAATATTTGTTATTATTATATAAGAATCAGAGTGAAGGAGAAAAATAAGTCTTTGAAAGGTTTTATATTGCCAAACATGGAAGTTTAGTAATAGATTGAGGTGAAAAACAAGATTCAGAGATGGCTTTTGTTCATTCATTCATTTGGTAACAAGTATGGGCTGTTATATATTGAATAAAACAATGTGGATTGAAGGTCACATAACAGATTTGAAGGATAAACATGAATAATATGGCAGATATAAATGTATCGATAGTAATTAATATAAAATTGGAGATTGTTATGAAACAAGAAAATATAAGCCAGGCAAATTATGAGTCTATGTGTATCACTAAATAGCTATGATTTCTGGGCTTGACAGATATTCCATGCTGGCCAGGCTTTCCGGTTGGGGCGATATCCAATTCATTGGCACCTGCTCGGAGATTTGCAATTTACATCTTATGTAAGAGGCTGTGCAATTCACCAGGCCTATAACAGAGCTGTTACTATCCATAACACACATCACCTGCTGGTTGAGTGGAATATTATATATGATATCAAGGGAGGAGCATTTTTTATAGAAGATGGTATTGAACATGGCAATATTTTGCAATATAACTTGGCAGTCTTTGTGCAACAAAGTACTAGTCTTTTGAATGATGATGTGACCCCAGCTGCATTTTGGGTAACCAACCCAAACAACACCATACGACACAATGCAGCTGCTGGAGGCACTCACTTTGGCTTTTGGTACCGAATGAACAACCATCCTGATGGGCCATCCTATGACCGAAACATTTGCCAAAAAAGAGTTCCTCTTGGAGAATTCTTTAACAACACTGTTCATTCTCAAGGCTGGTTTGGACTATGGATATTTGAAGAATATTTCCCCATGCAAACAGGATCTTGTACTTCTACAGTGCCAGTGCCTGCGATATTTAATTCACTTACTACTTGGAACTGTGAAAAAGGAGCTGAATGGGTCAATGGAGGAGCCCTTCAGTTCCATAACTTTGTGATGGTAAATAATTATGAGGCTGGAATCGAGACCAAGAGGATTCTGGCTCCTTATGTTGGGGGATGGGGTGAAACCAATGGAGCAGTGATTAAAAATGCCAAAATAGTTGGGCATCTTGATGAACTGGGAATGGGGTCTGCATTTTGCACAAGGAAAGGCCTGGTTCTCCCATTTAGTGAAGGCTTGACTGTATCTTCTGTACACTTTATGAACTTTGACCGTCCCAACTGTGCAGCTTTGGGAGTGACATCCATCACTGGAGTTTGTAATGAAAAATGTGGAGGTTGGAGTGCAAAATTTGTTGATATCCAGTATTTTCACACACCAAACAAGGCTGGCTTTCGATGGGAACATGAAGTGGTACTGATTGATGTTGATGGTTCACTTACAGGTAATGTTATATTCTCATCTGGTAATATACATTGGAAATGTTTATGTTTACACAGAGAGTTGAACTGTCAAAGCAGACTCACATGAATCACAGATCTTACCCAGCATCAAACTTTGGCAATGATTTAAGGATATAGGTCAGCACTAGGCACAGATGAGACACTCTTTTTGTGGAAGAAGCCCAAATTGTCAGGTGTAGCCTTTAAAAATATCCTTTATCCTTTTTTTTTTCTCTTGCATTTGCACTTTGGTTTGGATTAACAGCAAATTTTGAGGAATATTTATGGGAACTTTGACCACAAAGGGAATTTTTTTGCTTATTCATTTTATATTCAGTTAATTATACAGATAAGAAACTGTTTACATGATTACCCAAATTCTCTAAGCTAATCATGCCCCATCAATGTATATATTCCAGGTTTATTTACATAAGCAATGTAAGCAAACTAGAAATATCTTGCTAAAATACTGTAAAAGAAAGGAATAAGTTACAGGGCTACTGTTAACTCTTTCCTTTTTTTAAAATTTTTTAACATTTATTTATTTTTGAGAGAGAGAGACAGAGTGCGAACAGGGGAGGGGCAGAGAGAGAGGGAGACACAGAATTCGAAGCAGGCTCCAGGCTCCGAGCTGTCAGCACAGAGCAGGATGTGGGGCTCAAACTCACAAACCGTAAGATCGTGACCTGAGCCAAAGTCAGACACTTAACCGACTGAACCACCCAGGCTCCCCAGTCCTTTTCTTACCACTCTAAATTCTGAATTTGAAATTAGTTCAAAGAATATGTTAACTGTAGTACAAAATTCTACATGGAGTATGCCACATTTTCTGTAAATATTCATAATTTCTACAGTTTAGTATCTGTACACATTTTTCAACGTTTATTTATTTTTGGGACAGAGAGAGACAGAGCATGAACAGGGGAGGGGCAGAGAGAGAGGGAGACACAGAATCGGAAACAGGCTCCAGGCTCGGAGCCATCAGCCCAGAGTCTGACGCGGGGCTCGAACTCACGGACCGCGAGATCGTGACCTGGCTGAAGTCGGACGCTTAACCGACTGCGCCACCCAGGCGCCCCTCTGTACACATTTTAATGATATATTTGTCTAAATAAGATCACAAGGATTATGTGTGGGATTCTGCATAATTCTTTAAGAGATCATTGACAAGTAAATCTACAGATATTAGCAATTTACTTTTGAAAGACTTTGTAAGATGGAAAAAGATTCATCTCAATATTCAAATAGACTGAGTTCTCAACTATAGTTGTTGACTTTTGACTGTTGTTCTAATTGTGGCTTTTAGAGGGAGAACATTTGGGTGATTCTCATTTATAAAAATTTGTATAACCTTTATTAGTATCTAATTCATTCAGCTTGGGTATTTAATGGTAGTTGGCAGTCCATTGGTTAAGAGTACAGGCTCTATGGTCAGACTTCCTGGGTTTGAATCCTTCTGTGTATCCTTGAGTAAGTTACTTATCCTGTTTCCCATCCTTATTTGGCTCTCATGTATTCTTCAGATCCTGTGTTTCATCTACATCTACAATAATCTCCCTAACCAAAGAATCCACTGCAAAGCTTCCATATGAGGTCCTATTCCCCCATGCCAAAAAAATAAATTACCAGGACTTTTAGATTTTGTTACTGGTACTGTGGGGCACAGTAGCTATATGTTGTAGACAGTTTGGGGTTTTGTTGGTTTTTTTAGTTTTCTAACATGATACAGGAAACATTCTGTTTATGTCCATCTCCTAGGTCACAGAGGACACACTGTCATTCCATACAGCTCATTGCTGGACCCTTCCCACTGCACACAAGAAGCCGAGTGGAGCATTGGGTTCCCTGGGGCTGTCTGTGACGCCTCAGTCAGCTTCCACCGTTTGGCATTCAACAAGCCTTCTCCAGTATCTCTGCTTGAAAAGGATGTGGTTCTCTCAGACTCTTTTGGTAAGTGGAATACAATCGTTTAAACTAGTAACTTAAATATT
The DNA here is from genome assembly GCF_028749965.1 of Puma concolor. Classification (NCBI taxonomy): domain Eukaryota; kingdom Metazoa; phylum Chordata; class Mammalia; order Carnivora; family Felidae; genus Puma; species Puma concolor. The sequence goes on along the minus strand of NC_141684.1, from coordinate 29,182,392 downwards.
TTTCTATTTTCATCATCATCTTTTTGAGTTATCACTCGCTATTTGGAACATGGAAAAATTATAATATTTTTATTAGTCATTATCAGGCAGGAAACAAATAACACACCCAAAATGGGCATGTGAGGATATGGAATAAATGCATGGACCAGCATGATGTTCTGCTGCTCAAGTAACCTCCAGATAATATTACTACAGAGAGTAGGAAAGTTGACACAGTCCTTGGAGCAAGACGGTAAAAATACACTGTTGTCCCTGCTAGTGAAGGCAGAGCCTTTTGATTATATTTGTTGATTGAAATGGGTTGGAGGGGCATTTGCTAGGCCAATAGCTGTACACCAGGTGCCAGGGATTATTGGTTCACCGATTTGTTTTAGTAATGATATCATACCTGGAATATCAGATGAGCTTGACATCATTACCTGACTAGGTTGAATTAATTTGCTGTCATTATTCATGATCCCTCTGGCATTTGCACCAGCCAAACAAGTAAGTTAAATGGGAATGTGCCCTTTGGTCGAGAGATGCAGGAGCCCACTGAGAACCCCCTACTTCCTCACAGGGAGAGAGGGGACTAATGAGTTCATTACACATTCCTCTCTGCCTCTCTTCTTCCTCTGCTCCCCACTGTCCAAACTCATGAAGAATAGTGGACAGTGGATCTGCAGGGGAAACAGTAAGTACGAAGCAATTCTTTTATCATTTATTACGATGTTATCAGTTATTATATTTAACTTTTAAAACATTCTTACTAGAGTTTCTTCCTCCTATGAATTGAAAAGGTCATACAGCAACTCTCTGGGTAATGGTTATACCCACTATCTCAGTGGCTTAAAAACATGAACCCAGCAGCCATTCCTTTTCTTGTGATTACCAGATGTCTGGGATGGAGCAACATCACTTAAACTTTTAGAGACTGTGGTACAATAAACAATATTTTAAGCAAAGTATCTATGAATGTTTTCTTCTGATTAAAAACTGAGAAGCTAAAACAAAAAGGAACCAAAACACCAAAAGCAAATGAAGCTATTTTGTCTGATGAGATAATACATTAATATTTCCCATTATTATGTTATCAAATAGTTACTTATGATAAAAGTTTTAATCATATCTTCAAATACTTTATGACTGAACATTAGCTTTTTATAAAACGTGGTCTAAGATAATTTTCCAGAGGACTCAGAGATGTACAAACCATCCTGAGGAAATTATTTTAAATATACAGCATAATAAAAAATATATATGCCTTTAACAATTTTTCAGTAGTAATAGTTAAACATTTTGAGTCTGTAGTTTAGGGTTTGTTTTTTGTCATTGTTGGTTTTTTGGTGGTGGTGGTGGTGGTGGCGGTAGTGATGATTTTAGAAGTTTTTATTTGTGTTATTATTCATTTTTTAAAAGTTTATTTATTTTGAGACAGGAAGAGAGTGGGGGAGGGGCAGAGAGGAGAGAGAGTCTCCCAAGCAGGTTCCATGCTGTGAGCATGGAGCCCAACTTGGGCTCACATCCACAAACAGTGAGATCATGACCTGAGCCGAAACCAAGAGCAGGACACTTAACCGACAGAACCACCCAGGTGCCCTGTTTGTTTTTACTTTTGATTTAAGAAGTCTAATATTTCTGAATTTATGAGACTATAGCTTTCTTGTGAAGTCTCTCTGTGCCTTTTTGTCTGATCCTTTCAGGAATAAAGATTTTTATTTAATTACTAAACTGAACACCTTGGTGGCAAGATCTATAAATTTATCTTTCTGTCACCCACATAGCTCAATACAAGACATTGCGATAGTGGAGACTCAGTAAGCATTGAATTACAATGGAATTAGTTGTAGTACCCAGACCAAAATACAGAGTAGAGAAAACATCATGCCAGGTATTTTCCTTTATAATGTGACATAAAAAAATAAATCAATTTTCATAGTCAAGCAAATTTGACTATTTTTATTTTATCTCCATTAAATCCAAATAAAATTACTTAGTACTAAGAATTAAAAACAAAAAAAAAAGATCACTTGTTTTCATTTTATATATATACTAAATGAATCAAAAGTTCAACAAATATACTAGAAAAGTGGGAAATAAGATTTGATATAACTTTACATATATCTTTAGATATCTTTATCAAAGGGTCTTATACATGGTGATGTGTGTATCTTTATGTATATATGTATGAATATACATATCTTTATGAATTCATATGTAAAGTTAGACCAGATGGCAAATTAATTTTTGACACTGTTAGTGATACTATAGACCAGATGGCAAATTAATCTGAGACACTTACTTTTAATACTATTTTTTTAAATATCAATTTCAAATTTCAGTCCAAGATGCTTAAAATCAACATGCTGAAAATGAATGCATCTGAAAAAAAATTAAGAAAACAAAAATAACTATTAAAATGATAATTAGTTTTATTTACAAAATAATCATGAAGGAAGTTCAGCCTAAAGTATAATTCCACGCATCAGAAAAACTTTGGTGGAGGTTGGTTCTGCCAAACATAGAGCAAATTCTAGAGGTTGTGGATGATTTTCATGAACTCTTATCTAAGTCAGCTATTGCTTCCTGACAGACTATCCCCAAACTTAATAGCTTAAATCTACAATCATTTGTTTTCACTCTCGTGTCTGAGGACTGGGGGTTGGGTGATCTTGGCTGTGCTCGACTAGGATGCTTTGCCTGAAGGTGAGGAACCAGTGGGCTCTGCTCCTCCCAACAGTTGAATTCAGGTTGTTCCATGTGTGTTTATTCCAGAACACATGCTGAAAGGAGAGCCAGCTCCCTGGGGCAGGATCTCTGCACTGCAACCAGAGGCTCAAGATGGCAAGGCTCACTCAGCTAGCACTTTTCAAATGGTTATGAGTGTCTGGTCCCCCAACATCAATAGGCCTGAGGAGTCTACGCTGCACTTAAGGAAGAGAGAGGAATAAATTCTTACTGAATAAAATTGAAATCATCATAGTTCTTCTCATACATTGCAGGTCATTTGGAACTGTATGTTTTCAGGGTCTCTGCTCATGGCCTTTTTAAATGCAGTGCTAATTCACAAGCCTAAGAATTAATGAATTTGTTCCTCCTTAATATTGGAACTTTTTGCCTCATTCTCCAAAGAAAAAGGATGAGAGTTTATTTTATAGTCTTTCTTCTAGCTTCCTCTTCCTAAATTTATAAGGGAAGAGTTTGCAAATTTAACATAAAGTTCAATCAGAGATGACAAGAGAGAGAGAAGGGAATGGAAAAAATAGAATGTAAGCAATTAATCATAGATCTCTTCTTTACATTGTAAGAATTCTTTTCAAATCTTTAGCTGAAGTTGTCAGGCACTCTCTCATGAACAAGAATTACCAAATTAAATATTTTTTTTCTCATAACAGGTAGTTTAGGTCCCAAGTTTGTTGTTCACAAAATTTAGGGTATCATGGCCACTGTTCATGGTAAGTCTGGTGGTAACCTAGATCCTTAAGAGCTTCAAATCAAATCTTACCATTAGTACTTATTACTCAGATTTTGTTAACTCAACAAATACAGGAAATCTAATAAAGAATTAGAACTTATATTGACATGCCCTACAAATGAAGCATCCTGAAGAATTAAGTTCTTAAAAGAATAGCAACACAGTACATATTTTTTTAAAATTTTTATGTATTTATTTATTTTGAGAGAGAGAGAATGCACACACAGCGCAGGCACAGAGAGAGAGGGAGAGAGAGAATCCCAAGTAGGCTCCACGCTGTCAGCACAGAGCCTGGCACAGGGCTCAATCCCACAAACCATGAGATCATGACCCGAACCAAAATCTAGAGTCAGACACTTAACCAACTGAGCCACCTAGGGACTCCTCAAAAGAATTATATTTTAGACCAATAATACTTAAAGAACTGTGTTAATATATTTAAACACTTTTGTCATAGTGGTCATAATCATCATCATGTTTGAATTTTATCTTTCCCTAAGGAATAATGATGTCATCTCAGTTCAGAATTCCAAGTGAGAAAGCATTTTGTATTTCAGTTAAGTGGAATATTAAACATTGGGGCCTTCAGTTAACAAAGACATTTAGAATATAAGTAATGAAATGCTATGTTGACTTCTTCAGAGACTTCTGTTGACTTGGCTAATATTTGACATTTGCACTTCTTGGTAAAAAGAGGAATTTTCTAGAGATAGAGATCACTATTATTTGTTTGTTTTGCATTCTGCTATAGGCACAAGCATTGTTCCCTTTCAGAAGAAACGACTGACTCATATGTCTGGATGGATGGCTCTGATTCCAAATGCAAAGCACATTAACTGGTATTTTAAAGATGTAGGTCACATAACCAACATATCCTATACATCAACATTCTATGGATTTAAGGTAAAGAGCTATAAAATTCATCTTCTAATAATTATGATGGCATATAACACGAATGCAGCATGGAAGGTGCTTGCCTCACATGCTGACCTGCATGCACTTCATGACCCACCCTGAATCTAAGCAGCCAAAAAAAAGGAACCTTGTGTAGGAATCAAAGTCAACAATCTCTGCCATATTCCCATAATACTAAGCTGGTGTCCTTTTATTATCACCGTAATAATAACTAGCATTTATTGAGTGCTTATGATGTTCCAGGTACCAGTTAAAGGCTTTATAATTTGTATTATTAAAATTTTTTTTTAATGTTTATTTATTTTTGAGAGAAGAGAGAGACAGAGCACGAGTGGGGGAGGGACAGAGAGAGAGGGAGACACAGAATCCAAGGCAGGCTCCAGGCCCTGAGCTATCAGCATAGAGCCTGACACCAGGCTCCAATCCACGAACTGCGAGATCATGACCTGAGCTGAAGGTGAACACTTAACCGACTGAGCCATCCAGGTGCTCCTATAATTTGTATTTTCATGTATCAAAAATAAAAAACAACCGGCCAAGTCCTTTATGCCTACCACCTAGATCTATCTGAATCTAACATTCTGTGTATATTTACTTTTGATTTTTTTTAAAGAAATAAATATTTTTAGATAAAATGGAAGTCCCTGTTTGGCTTACCCTAATCTTATTCCCCCACTTTCCACCTCTGGTGATAAACAGTATCCTGAATTGGGATTCATATTCTTCTACTTATACTACATACGTGTAGCCAAAAACAAAACCTATCATTGTTTTAAATGTTTCAAACATTATAGAAATAAAATATTCTCTAGATATGTGTGTATGTATATGCATATACAGAGAGAGAGAGAGAGAGAGAGAAAGACTTTTGTTGCTTTAGGATATAGTTAGCATTATTTCCATAAATGTGTAAATGTTACTAAACAAAATATGAATGCAAAATGACAAACTAAAACCACAACTTAAGTCTTAGTATAAGCTGTATCTATATGTCATCAAAATTAATGTGTATCTCATCAAAATTAATGTATATTATGTAAGATATTACCATATAAAAGAAATCATATTTTGGGGAAAACTTTTATAGGAAGAAGACTACGTAATCATATCTCATAACTTCACTCAAAATCCTGATATGTTTAATGTTCTTGATATGAGGAATGGCTCTTCAAATCCATTGAGTTGGAATACTAGCAAGAATGGAGACTGGCACCTTGAAGCAAACACAAGTACTCTGTATTACTTGGGTATGTGTTCATTGGGCAGAGTGATTCTTTTATCTAATGCTTTGTCTAAAGGAAGAGAAAAATAGCTTAATGAACAATTATGCCATACAGTGTCCTGCATATAGCAGGAATCAAGAAATGTTTGCTGAGTGAAAGAATTAGAGACTGAATTTATGTTGAAAAGGGCCTTGACAAAATGAACAAATCAGGAGACTATAGATGCTGGAGAGGATATGGAGAAACAGGAACCCTCTTGCACTGTTGGTGGGAATGCAAATTGGTGCAGCCACTCTGGAAAACAGTGTGGAGGTTCCTCAAAAAATTAAAATAGACCTACCCTATGACCCAGCAATAGCACTGCTAGGAATTTATTCAAGGGATACAGGAGTACTAATGCATAGGGGCACTTGTACCCCAATATTTATAGCAGCACTCTCAACAATAGCCAAATTATGGAAAGAGCCTAAATGTCCATCAACTGATAAATGGATAAAAAAATTGTGGTTTATATACACAATGGAGTACTACGTGGCAATGAGAAAGAATGAAATATGGCTGTTTGTAGCAACATGGATGGAACTGGAGAGTGTAATGCTAAGTGAAATAAGCCATACAGAGAAAGACAGATACCATATGGCTTCACTCTTATGTGGATCCTGAGAAACTTAACAGAAACTCATGGGGGAGGGGAAGGAAAAAAAAAAGAGAGGTTAGAGTGGAAGAGAGCCAAAGCATAAGAGACTCTTAAAAACTGAGAACAAACTGAGGGTTGATGGGGGGTGGGAGGGAGGGGAGGTTGGGTGATGGGTATTGAGGAGGGCACCTTTTGGGATGAGCACTGCGTGTTGTATGGAAACCAATCTGACAATAAACTTGATATATTGAAAAAAAGAAAAGAAAAGAAAAGAAAAGGGCCTTGAGTTGAATTAAGAACTTACATTTTATTTTTTACAAGAATTTTTTAATGATTTTATTTATTCATTCATTCATTCATTCATTCATTTATTTATTTAAGAAAGTGAGCTGGTGGGGAGAGGGGCAGAGGGGGAGAGAGAGAGAGAGAGAGGGAGGGAGAATCTCAGGCAGACTTCATGCTCAGTGCAGAGTCTTACACAGGGCTCGATTCCACAACCCTGAGATCATGACCTGAGCTGAAATTAAGAGTTAGACGCTGAACTGGCTGAGCCACCCAGGTGTCCCAGAACTTACATTTTATGTTTGAGATAACACCAACACTGTTACACATGGCCCTGACATTTATTTCACAAAATGAGAGGAAATGAGTACAAAGGAAGCTGTCAAATATTTCGTTTCCATTTTTATTATTTTATTATTTGGGGCAATTATAAATATTTAAGAATACATTTTGAGTTCCAGAATACTTGTTTTGTCAAGACAGTTTGACTGCTTCTCAATAAGACATGTGCATTTCATCAGAATTTTTCCTTATGTATTGCATATGTTTGAGCTCTACCAACCTACTATCTAAAGAATATTTTCAAGTCGCCATGGTTTTGTCCACATTCAGGTTCTTTAGTCATCTTATGAATTTACTGTTTTTAAAAATTGTTTTTAAATGTTTATTTATTTTTGAGAGAGAGCACAAATGGGAGGAGGAGCAGAGAGAGAGAGAGAGACAGATGATCTGAAGCAGGCTCCACACTGATAGCAGACAGCCTGATGTGGGACTCAAACTCATGAACCCTGAGATCAGGAACTGAGCTGAAGCCAGACACTTAACCACTAGAGCCACCCAGGTGCCCTGATCGTCATATTAATTTAAAATACTTTCCTTCACCTCCAGTGTCAGGAAGAAATGAACTTCAGCAGAGCCAGCCCATCTCTGGGACCCTGGATCCTGATGTGAAAGATGTTATTATTAATTTCCAAGCTTACTGCTGCATTCTCCAGGATTGCTTTCCTGTACATCCCCCAGCAAGAAAACCAAATCCCAGGAAGCGACCAGCCACGTATAAGTATACAGGCCTTTTGTTTGTTAATACCTTTGATAGCACTTGACGGTTTTCACACCTCACTCTTGGTTGAGAAAATAATGCCCTGGACCTGCACAATGCCTTGTAAGTCACCAGGCATGTCCACACTCATTACTTCACTTGGGCCTTATAACCACCCTGATGAGAAAATGGAAAGTCTCACAAAAATTATGTGTGAATGTTACTGGTAATCTCCAACTTGCAGAATGTTAGATATGGATTGCTAGGCCAACTCACTTATTATATATGTGAGAAAGCGGGCGCCAACGACCTTTAGTGAATTATGCGACATCACAAAACTTTTGATGACACTTTCAGAATAGCACCAGAAACTAAGTCTCCTCATTAATCCAATGCTTTCTTAGCAGGTCATGTCTTCTTTGTCTAGAATAAGTATCATGGCCAAATCTTGTAATACAACTTATTTTAGTTCAAATGTTTGATTCCCTAATGTATGTTAATTCTCCTAGTTAAAAATGATTTTTCTATCTTTGAAACTTACATAGACCTTTACCTTTATGTCTCATGTGAAATGTCATCTCTACCTTGTATTATAGCAATTACCATACATCATGGAACTAGTATGTGATGACTGTACTAGCCTTTAAGACCCTTAAAGGTATGATCCTGATTTTATGTTATTTTTGTCCTTTATGGACAAGTAATCATAAAAATAATGTTAGCGATGATAAAAGCTAACATTTAGTGAGCACTTAAGAGCCTACTACTATGCATCAAGTATGCCTCAATATTTCTTATTAGGTGAATTACATTTCAAAATATAGACATACTACAGTAGATACTATACAAAAAGAATAATTGAATTTGTTTATATATTAACCCAATCATTAAAAAAAATGTGCTGAGCACCTGCTATGCCCCAGACACTGTGCTGAGCATTGAGGAGTCCATTGTAAACAACAAAGATGTGGTCCCTGCCCTCATTGCACTCACATTCTATCCAAAGAGATAGATGCCAACAAAAGAAAGCAAAGAAACAAAAAAGTAAAGAGAAAATAAAGCACATGAGTGTAAGTTGTAATAAAGGTTATAAGGGCAATGGTTAGGGGCTGGGACAGAGAGCAACATGACAGGGACCTCCTTTGGGTGGAATGGTTAGAAAGGATGGGAAATTCCAGTTGAGAGCCAAAGGGTGAGGAAGAGAGGACCATGGGAAGGGTGGGAGAGGAGTGTTCTAAGCCAAGGAAGCATCTTGGCCCTGAAGTGGGAAAGAGTGTGGTATATCTAGGAACAGAGAGAAAATCAGCATGGCTGGACCCTGGTGAGCAGAAGAGAGTAGCCTGGAAATATTGTTGGAAACAGGTAGACATCAGACCATTCAGCTCAGGCAGGCAGTTAGCATTAAGAAGTAGAAGCTTTTAAATGATTTTCAGCTGAGAAGTAACATACTCCAAATTGCATTTTGGAAAGGCCACTTTTGCTACTCTGTCAGCTTTACAGAGGGACAGTGAAGAAAGGCTCATGAAAAGACTCTAGAGAGCTTTGTAAGAGACATGGGCCATCAGGGTTATTGACCAAAAAGCCCTTATGTAGTCTAGGGTAGAAAAAATAGTTGAAAATTTAATTAATATTCATTATGACTCACATAATAGGTTTAGATTGGTCTAGACCAGAATGTGATAGAGGAATATGTTGTTCTGCTACGTGAATAGGTCTTAGAATAGGGTTTTTCCCTTTCATAGTATGAGTTCTGCTCTCTAGAAATGGCTATAGTTGGATTTGTTAATTAGTATTATGCAGATAATACTATCAGTAAAAACAAACAGAATCTTGATCCAGAGCTGGTACCTCAAGATTAGGATGTAAAGCTCTAGCTATTCAACACACATATGCTTAGTTTAAGAAGTATTAGGCTTCATTTCATTGATTATAACAATGGGCAGTAAGAAGAAGAATGTATAAAATGCATGGTATAGTGCTGGTAGGGGTAAGAATGAAAGGCTATTAATCTTGAGAAGAGCTAGATAAAATCAGTTATCCAATCTGTACAATGCTGGCCAGGTTATTTAGTTAGAAAGATACAACCTTAAACAAACCTTCCCTAAAATTGCTTCTTGAAAAATAATGTATTATTGTCAGTCTAACTGCTAGCCTCACTTTTAAAACTATTAAAACAAATTTTTATTATTGTCAGTCTAACTGCTAACCTCACTTTTAAAACTATTAAAACAAATTTTTATAACAGAATTTTTGATTAACACATTTCTTAATGATAAAACTTAGTAATTCAAATGTATACTACAAGTACACTCTTAACCAAACTGTATGTTGACCCTTTTTTAGAATTCCAGAATTAGTATCATAGAATTTTTAAAGTTTTTACTAGTTAAGGAAGCAACCACTGATTGTGAATGTTTTCCAGTAGGAAAATATCATCAACTTTATAATAATATTCTTTACAACAATTTGGACTTGAGGTGGTTTCTGGAAAGTATAGTGATGAAAAGAGGAGACTGCCTCTCCCCCAAAGCACTTTTTATATCTATTTCAGTTTAACATAACCCTCACTCTGGTTGTACACCTACCATCCCTGACTCCAGCCCAGAGGCTTAACCTCATTGACTCATCGTTGCCAATTCACATCGCCAATTCCATCCCTCCCTTCACAGAATCTAACTGACCATATCCTATTTCCCCTTTCCCCATGCAGTAGCACCACATGTAAGGGTCTTTAAATGGACAAAGGATGCATTCCTTTTCTTTTTAAAAAAAAATATTTTATTTTATTTTTTGAGAGAAAGAGAAAGAGAGAGTGAGCCAGAGAGGGGCAGAGAGAGAGAGAGAGAGAGAGAGAGAATCCCAAGCAGGCTCCATGCTGACACAGAGCCCAATTACAGGGCTCAAACTCATGAATTGCAAGATCATGACCTGGACTGAAATCAAGAGTTGGGTGCTTAACTGACTAAGCTACCCAGGTGCCCCAGGATACATTTCTTTTCGCTTTCTGTCATGTGAAATCTTATAAGGAAATTAAGTAATTTACATCTTAGCCAAAATGAGGGTATTACAATGAGGATTTAGTGGGAGAAAAAGTGATTCAGATTGTAGATGGAAAGGAAGTTTTCTTCAATGGAGAAAAAAACAGCTGTGTATGTAGTCATATGTGTTAAGTGTCCTACCAATTGCACCTATCAGCTCGCCTGCTTAGTGACAATGTATAAATTCTCTAATTTACCTTCTGTCATCCCCGAAACATCTAGTATAGTGGTACACCCTAAGGAGATGGTCATTAAGTATATAGAGATAATACTTAATGGAATCATTTCTCTTCTCTTTTCAGCTTATGGTCAAATGATTCTTTTTGGCAATCATCTCGAGAAAATAATTATACCATACCTCACCCAGGGGCAAATGTGGTTATTCCTGAAGGTAAGTATATAAATGTAAGTAAATGAAATGCCTATATTTATGTGACATTAGGATAGATACGACAATAGTTACATTCCACCTTTAAGCAGCACACCTTGGGGAAAGAGCAAATGTGAAGAGATGGATTCTATTATTGTGTCCTGGGTACCAGACCTAGCCTTCTGGGTTTTATGTGGATTTCAACCTGAAGATTAAGGATAACAGATTTCCTGGGAGAGATAAGAATAAGTCATTGTGTGGAAAAAGGGTTGCAAACTTCAAAACCAAGGCTCACTGATAAGGTTGTCATTGTTTTTATCTATAGGCAATAGTTTATGGATTATGTTATATTTCTCATAATAAAGCATTGTTTTATAGGAACATGGATTGTAGCAGACACAGATATTCCACCAATGGAAAGTCTCATTATTTGGGGAGTTCTAGAACTGGAAGATAAACACAGTGTGGGAGCTGCAGAGTCTTCTTACAGAAAAGTTGTTCTAAATGCTACCTACATATTGCTTCAGGTAGGAGGAAGGGTCTTACAATTTATACCTTTATTAGTCTAATTCTAGGATGTTGGAGATTTACTGAAAAAATTATAGGGGTGCCTGGGTGGCTCAGTCGGTTAAGCGTCAGACTTCAGCTCAGGTCATGATCTCATAGTTTGTGAGTTCTAGCCTCGCGTCAGGCTCTGTGTTGACAGCTTAGAGCCTGGAGTCTGCTTCGGATTCTGTGTCTCCCTCTCTCTCTGCTCTTTCCCCGTTCGCTTTCTCTCTCTCTCTCTCTCTCTCTCTCTCTCTCTCTCTCAAATAAGTTAACATTAAAAAAATTATAAGAACATATGTTCAATCGATGTGAATAAAAAACACAACTGGCTCTAACCTATGAGATAAGTCCAATATATTTCTGCTGCCCTTTAAACTGGTGGCCACACATTCCTTAGGGAGTAATTATGCTACTTTTTACTGTGAAGTTTGCCCATTTTTAATCCTACGTAGAATATTTGTATTATTGTTAGGTAAAGCTAAACCCACAACTTGCTCCAACAACCAGAGAATCCAATTCCAGGAGTTGTGGAAAAAAATAAAAAATTTAAACCTTTTCTTTTTTTAAGAAAACAGTGTTTCTTAAAATGAATGGACATGGATGGAATTATGACAACAGGAGAAGACTACTAAAAATATTTCGGTTGTTTGGAACAATCACCTCATTCTCTCATAAAGCTCAGACTGTCTTGAATATGTAACAGTATAATTGGTTGAATTGTTCTGTCAGTTTTTATTATTGTTAATTAAAAAGAATGGCCTAGCCAAAAAGCTGTTAAGTGTCCTAAGAAAATAAAAGTAGTAGTAACTTTTCTTTGCTAAAACTAGGACTTTACTGCTTTAAAGATATGCAGTATTTTAGTATTTAGATGCATGAGCTTTGAGGTAAATTAAAGGTACGACTGAGTCCTTACCTCAGTTGGGAACCTTGGGTAAGTTATTTGACCACTTTTAGCAACAGTTTTCTCCCCTATTAAGTGAGAATAATAACAGCAATTCATGGGCTTAGTGTAAAGGTCAAATGATATAATGTATGTAAAGCCTTACACATTATGCCTGGCAGAGAATCAGCAAGCATTTAGTAGTAGCTATTATTATCAACAAAGAGGGCTCCTTAAGAAACGAAATAGATGAACATAGGGGAAAGGGGGGAAAAAAAAGAGAGAGAGAGGGAAACAAACCATTAAGAGAACCAACAGGGTTGACAGAGGGAGATGGGTGGGGGGTAGGCTAAGTGGGTGATGGGCATTAAGGAGGGCACTTGTAGTAGGTATTGTATGTAAGTGATGAATCGCTAAATTCTACTACTTAAACCAGTATTACACTATATGTTAACTAAAATTTAAATAAAAATTTGAAAAAACAAAACAATGAGGCCTCCTAATGGGCACAGCTTGGAATTAAGTGTGAGGAGTGTACTTCATATATGTCATATTGTGCTAAAATAAAACGTGATCTGTCCAGTAACACTAGTTTAGGTCTAAGCAGGTCTCAGCTTTAGGACAGTGCTGACAATAAGTAGCTAGTAAGTCCGACTTTGAAAAATCATTTAAGCAGCCTATCCCAAAGTGACAGGGTTAAATCAAGGTCGCTTCCAGATACAATACTGTTCTTTGTATAACAAATTTCATTCATTTTTACTAGAGGAAGCTACCAGTATCTTTCTAATTCCATTTTTATGGGTGAAATTTTTTTCTGCCCAATTTTTAAGTATTAACAATTTTCTGCTTCACTGCAGGGAGGTAGATTGATTGGTGGCTGGGAAGATAACCCTTTTAAAGGAGAATTACAGATTGTTCTTAGAGGAAATCATTCTACTCCAGACTGGGCACTTCCAGAAGGACCAAATCAAGGATCAAAGGTCTTAGGTATGTGTTTCCAGATACCAAAAGTATCATGTCAGTTTTGAGAATCTATTTTTTTAAATTTTTTTAATGTTTATTTATTCTTGAGAGAGAGAGACAGAGACAGAGTATGAGCAGGGAAGGGTCAGAGAGGGGGAGACACAGAATCCGAAACAGGCCCTAGGCTCTGAGCTGTCAGCACAGAGCCCGATGCGGGGCTCGAACTCACAAACCACAAGACCATGACCTGAGCTGAAGTCAGACGCTCAACCAACTGAGCCACCCAGGTGCCCTGAGAATCTATTTTAAGACATATGGCACTAAAATACTTATCAGTTCATGATGTTATGGTATCAGAAGATTTCACAGACATTTATTTATAGTAAAGAGTTATAAAAATAAATTAAAAAATGTTTAAATAAATCATGTCACACTAAAATAGGTATAGACGTGCGTATTTGAAACCAAAATATAACTCATTGCAAAACTAACATTAATCTCTCCATATGTGTATTATTTCTCCAATCTGGTTTTCTTTATAACTGTCTCTTTTTATAAATAATCATACTTTCTCATATCTTAGTGCTTTTCCCTTAAAAGGTAACTTTTCTACACATTATTCTTATAGTGTTAATAATCTGTGAATCAGTTGACTGCCATCAGTTATCTAGTCACAACTGTTGCTGAACTTTATACTTTCCTGTTGGATGTGTATGGCTGTATGTATTCCTATCTGAGCCTGGAAAGTAAAGGAACTGAGAGGGTTTATTTGGTCATGATTAATAACCAAGTTTATTAACACTGCTGCATATCTGTTGGAAAGATACATACAAGCATGTGCTGCAGTCGCTTTGCCATACAATTTCTAAACAGTGACAATCAGTAAATAGGGGCATAAAAAATGGCTTTGCCTGAAGGAGTCAGCTCTCCACTGGTAAGTGTTCCAAGGCAGACAAATTCCATCTTAAAAAGAACTTGCTTTTATGTGTTTATTTTTTTGTTTCAAAAGTAACATTTCAAACAACATAAATGATATCAATAAAAAATATTAAGAAAAAGTATACATCTTTCCAATTCTACCCCATCATGAGGAAACTAGTATCTGTATTAGTAGTTTTTACATGTCTTCTCATGTTCTTTATATATGTGTACATTCATATTGCATATATTGATTTGTGGTTATAGTATTGTGCCTTTTACAAAAACATGGTCAAACTAAATATATTCCTATGCAGTTTTCTTTCTCAGTTAACATGTTATGGATATCTTTCTACGTCAATATTTACAGATAACACTCTTTCTTTTTATAGCATATTACCCTAGTGTATTAGTATATTATAATTTATTCCATCATTCTCTTATTGATGTACATTTAGATTTATTCCATTTTTCCAATATTTTCTAGTATTATGGTGGGCATTCCCATTCATGTATACTTGTGCGCTGGCTTTAATTTCTATGGACCAGATTCCTAGAAGTGGCTCAAAGAGCCAAAGCCATCTTGTATAACCCTGAGCAGATATCCAACTTCATTCCATTCATTCTAAAATATCCAATCATTTATTAAAATGAATGGTTTCATTTTATATTAGCACCTAACTCAGTACTATGTGGTGAATAAATAGAAGCTTTTCTATTTCAGGGGTGTTTGGTGAGCTGGATCTTCATGGATTTCCACGTTCAATATATAAAACTAAGCTCTCAGAAACTGCAGAGGCTGGTTCCAAAGTCCTATCTCTAATGGATGCTGTGGATTGGCAGGTACAGGAAATATTATGTGGTGGGAACTGAATACACACAGTGGGTCAATTTACAAAGGTTTCTTTTTTATTCTCATGCACATTTTTTTTTCCATAGGATTGATCAGATAAGAAATATATATTTTGCATTAACTTGCACTCAGAAGCTGACCTGATAGTAGGCATTTAAAAATTGGGATTTTAAAGGTCCTTCAGAATATATAAAGAACACTATCTTTAGTTATGAAAGGAAAATATGAAAGTTTCTGAATGGAAAAAAAATTTTTATGTGTGTCTTTCCCATATTTCAGGAATATCAAGTAATAGTTAATTATATTAAAAAACTGGCGGGGCGCCTGGGTGGCGCAGTCGGTTGAGCGTCCGACTTCAGCCAGGTCGCGATCTCGCGGTCCGTGAGTTCGGGCCCCGCGTCAGGCTCTGGGCTGATGGCTCGGAGCCTGGAGCCTGTTTCCGATTCTGTGTCTCCCTCTCTCTCTGCCCCTCCCCTGTTCGTGCTGTGTCTCTCTCTGTCCCAAAAATAAATAAAAAAAAAAAAACGTTGGAATAAAAAACTGGCAAAATTTAAGAATATTGTACTGACCAGTTTTTAATATAAATATGAATATATTTGCTTTGATCTATTTAATTTCTTAAAAGTATATTGCCTGTGATTTTATTTAGTGACTGAATTAAATTTGAGGAGATGTTGAGATAAATCATAATTTAGAATTCTTTTTTTTTTTTTAATTTTTTTTTTTTCAACGTTTATTTATTTTTGGGACAGAGAGAGACAGAGCATGAATGGGGGAGGGGCAGAGAGAGAGGGAGACACAGAATCGGAAACAGGCTCCAGGCTCTGAGCCATCAGCCCAGAGCCCGACGCGGGGCTCGAACTCACGGACCGCGAGATCGTGACCTGGCTGAAGTCGGACGCTTAACCGACTGCGCCACCCAGGCGCCCCATAATTTAGAATTCTTAATATCAAACACAAGCATATTTATTTTTAGGAACCTCAATGTATGTTTGTTCTTTCCGATAATACCATGTTGCTAATCAGATATAAATTAAATTAGAATTTTAAAAGTTATTATTAAGAAATAGAAACCTATTTTGAAAATTGTTCTTGAATTTCGCACTTGAATTTTTCTAAGGAGGGAGAAGAGATTGTGATAACAACTACAAGCTATGATTTCCACCAGACAGAAACTAGAAGTATCATTAAAGTCCTGCATGACCAGAAAATTCTGATTCTCAATGATACCCTTTCCTACACTCACCTTGGTAAGTAGCTGTTCTTTAAATAGATATGTAATTAACATGCCTTGAAATGTTCACATTTTTAGTGATCTCCTTTGTAATTACAACTATTTGATTTAAAAATCTAACATTTTTGAGGAACATTTCACTCTGATTGGTACTAGTACCCAAGGGGCACTACTGTATTGGCTTCCAATAGTCCCTGCTGTATGCATTCATTCATTCAGCAAATATTCAGCAAAGACTAACATGTAACATCCCATGGGGTAAAGTTAGCACTTTCTGTTTTTTTTTTTTTTAATAATTTTTTTTTTTAATTTTTTTTTTTCAACATTTATTTTTGGGACAGAGAGAGGCAGAGCATGAACGGGGGAAGGGCAGAGAGAGAGGGAGACACAGAATCGGAAACAGGCTCCAGGCTCCAAGCCATCAGCCCAAAGCCTGACGTGGGGCTCAAATTCATGGACCGCGAGACTGCGAGATCGTGACCTGGCTGAAGTCGGACGCTTAACCGACTGCGCCACCCAGGCGCCCCTAGCACTTTCTGTTTTAAGCAAGCTTCTAGGTGATTCTCATCCACGTGAATTTTGAGAACCCTTGAGCCAAGAGCATCTTTGTCCCAATTTGTTTTGTTAACACATTTCTCAGCTATAACTGCATTTAGAAAAGCTACAACAAAATGGTAGAACCATAATTCTCAAGGATAGAAGGAATTCATCAGAATCATCTGAAGATGATCTTTCAACTTATAGGATCAGGGCTATCCCAGCACCCACTCTTTCCCCATTTGACATTCTACTTTCATCTGAATCTAAGAAAGTGGTAGCAGACAGGGGTGTTATGTTAGAAAAGCCATACAGATGCTTCTGGTGCTCATGAGAACTTCAGCTATAATGTGGCATGATTGATAGGCAGATGTTTGACGTTCATGGAAAAGAAACTTCAAAGAACTTTTTATAGCAGTATTTTGATAGAAGCATATTCATCTATCATTCTATGTCACACATTTTTTTAAATCAAAAGGAAAAAGCTTGTTGACCAACACTGTAATTGTAAAACAAGTGGTTTTTATAAGTTTGACATTATAGATTCTTTCATTTAAACTACCAAACATTTATTTCTGTTGAAATACAGCTGCTTGCCTTAAAATTTTGAGTAAGAGTTCTAGAAATGTAGAATGTAATTTAGATTATGTTTTACAAATCATTAAGATATAAGTGTATAGACTGCGCTTGATATGCTACTACACATTTGTAAAAAAAAATGTGATCGGTATAAAATATGCCATAGGAAAATTGGAACAAACCAAAGTTTAGGCATCATAAAAGATAATATCTGTGTGCTTCTGATTATCCATATGACCTTGGACAAATTATTTTACTTCTCTACTTCATTTTCTCAACTTGGCCTTACAACAGTGATTTAATTTATATGCAAACTACCAAGTAAACAATAACTTCATAATTGCTGATTATAATCATACTTTTGGTGTAAACAGAAGAAATGCTTTTTATTTATTTCATTTTATAAATTAAAAAGTATTATGGGGGAATCTAAGATGGCAACATAATAGGAAGATGCTATAGACTCATCGTGTCCCTTGAACACAACTAGATAACTGTCAAATCATTCTGTATACCCAAGAAATCAACCTGAAGACTGACAGAACAAACTCTACAACTAGACAGAGAGGCCACATGGAGAAAGAAGGTAGGAGGTGCAGAGACATGGGTTAGAAGAGAAACGAATCACTGTGGAGGTGCTGTGGAGAGGAGGGAGCCCTGGTCATGGAGAAAGGCAAGAGAGAGCATAGCACACAGGGGTAAGCACGAGGAAAACATTTTCTCAAAGTTATTGCCTAGGAAAACAGAGGGGCTGATTTTCGTGAGTTTTTGCAACCAGCAGGTCTGGAAGACTAGAGTTTTAAAGGTATGTGGGCATGGCTTGTATAGGGCCCTGAAGGTTCTACCCTGCTCCTGGAAAGAAGGCAGGCAAACAACCTGGGAGGCAGCTGGCAGAATCTGAGGAATGCCTAAAACACAGGGAGAGACTGTTCCCTCTTCTTGGAGCATTTCTGTGAAAGGTAGAATTCATGGAGATGCGTCTCTGTCTCGGCCATCCAGGGGCCTCGTTTCCCTTCCCTGCCCCTCAGCATAGCTGCAGAGCCACATGCAGCTGGTCTCTGACACTGGCTGCCTGGCCTGCCTCTTCCGAGTCCCACACCCCTGTGCTCTGGCAGGACTGTCCTTCTTGGTCAAGCCAGCCTCAGTCACAGGGCGGTGGGCCTCTCCCTCAGAACACCAGTGCAGGTCCCCATCACACCATGTTCCTAAAGCCTGGAGTTTTAAAAGTCAGCAGGCTTGCCTGGGATAGAGCCCTGAGGGCACTACCCAGCTTCTGAAGTGAAGGCAGGCAGACAACCGGGGGGGGGGGGGGGGGGGGGGGGGACAGACAGTGTGGAAACAACAATCTGAAAAATGTCTGGGACATACAGCAGGGAGATTATTTGCTGTTTTGGGAGTGCTTCCCTGAGAGGGATTGTGCCTGGAGACTCCTCTCTGGGGACAAAGGAGCTGCCTAGCACCATTTCCCACCCCTGTCCCTCAGCATAAACACAGAACCACCTTCAGTAAACAGCACAGCACCAACACTGGTTGCCTAGTCTACTTACACCAGCTCCCACACTGCTGTGCTCTGCCAGTATGGCCCTTCTCAATCAAGTGTGCCCCAATCCCAGCATCCTGGGCCCCTTCCTTAAAAGACCAGCAGAAATTCCTGCCCATACCATGTCTCCTGACCAGAGACTTCTGCAGGGCTTCAGTTCTAGTGGAAGTAGCATCAGGTCTCATTTAACAGGCAGACCAGAGCAAACCTACTTAAAACCCAGCACACTATGGCCAAGGACCAAACACTGCCCACTGCAGGCAAGGAGAGCCTCTGCAGACAACTAGCCTGAAGGGTAGCAGCCAAAACACTATAGCAGCGTACATCCAGCAGACACTAGAGACATGATCTTTTCCTCATAAAACCATCTAAGGAGCAGGACACATAACAGACTTTTCTAACACAAAGAAGAAGACAGAAATTTAGACAAAATGCCAAGATGGAGGAATTCATCCCACATGAAAGAAAAAGATAAGGTCACATCCAGAGATCTAAGTGAAACTGATATAAATAACATATCTGATGGAGAATTTAAAACAACAATCATAAGGATACTCACTGGGATTAGGAAAAGAATGGAATATGTCAGGAAGGGCCTTACCACAGATATAAAATAGTTAAAAAAAAATTGAAATGAAACATGCGATAACTGAAATTTGCAACTGACTGGAAGCAATGAACACAAGAATAGAAGGAGAAGAGGAATGAATAAGTGATATAGAAGCTAGAATAATGGAAAATAATAAAGCTGAGCAAAAGAGAGAAAGAACTATGGATCACAAGAATAGATTTAGGGAACTCAGTGACTCCCATCAAATGTAATAACATTTATATTATAGGAGTCCCAGATAAAGAAGAGAGAGAAAAGGAGGAAGAAAATTTATTTGGGGAAATAATAGAAAAGTTCCCTAATCTGGAGAAGGAAACAGATATCCAGATCCAGGAGGCACAGAGAATTCCCATCAAAATCAACAAAGCAGGCCAACACCAAGACATATTGTAATTATATTTGCAAAATATAGTGATAAAGGAAAAAATTCTAAGACCAGTAAGACAAAAGTGGTCCCTAACTTACAAGGGAGGGTTCATAAGGCTAGCTGCAGATCTCTCAACAGAAACCTGGCAGGCCAAAAGGGAGTGGCATAATATATTCAACATGCTGAATGGGAAAAATTTGCAGCCAAGAATACTCTATGACAGCAAGGCTTTCATTC
The DNA here is from genome assembly GCF_028749965.1 of Puma concolor. NCBI lineage: Eukaryota > Metazoa > Chordata > Mammalia > Carnivora > Felidae > Puma > Puma concolor. The sequence goes on along the minus strand of NC_141684.1, from coordinate 29,162,167 downwards.
AGAATAGAAAAAGACACAAAGAGTTTCCCAGACAAACAAAATCTAAAGAACTTTATGACCATTAAACTAGCCCTCCAAGAAATAGTAAAAGGGACTCTATGTGGAAAGGAAAGACCAAAAGTGACAAAGACAAGAAAGGAACAGAGAAATCTCCAGAAACAAAACAAAACAAAACAAGTAATAAAATGACACTGAATACATACCTATCAATAATTACTCTGAAGGTAAATGGATTAAACAGTCAAATCAAAAGACATAGGGTGTCAGAATGAATTAAAAAAAAAAAAAACAAGACCCATTTATATGCTGCATACAAGAGTCTCATTTTAGAACTAAAGACACTTGCAGATTGAAAGTGAGGGGATGGAGAAACATTTATCACACAAATGGATGTCAAAAGAAAGGCAGAGTAGCAATACTTATATCAGACAAACTAGATTTAAAAACAAAGACTGTAACAAGAGATGAAGAAGGGCACTATATCATAATAAAGGGAACACTCCAACCAGATCTAAGAATTGTAAATATTTGTGCCCCCAACATGAAAGAACCCAAATATATAAAACAAGAACAAACATAAAGAACTAATTGATAATAATACAGTAATAGTAGGGGCTTTAACACCCCACTTACAACAATGAACAGATCATCTAAGCAGAAAGTCAACAAGGAAACAATAGCTTTGAATGACACACTGGACCAGATGGACTTAACAGATATATTCAGAACATTTCATCCTAAAATAGCAGAATGCACATTCCTTTCAGGTGCACATGGGACTCCAGAATAGACCATATACTGGGTCACCAATCAGGCCTCAATAAGTACAAAAAGATTGAAATCACACCATGTATATTTTCAGATCACAATGCTATGAAATTTGAAGTCAACCACAAGAAAAACTTTGGAAAGACCAAAAATATATGGAGGTTAAAGAACATCCTGGTAAAAATGAATGGATCAATACAGAAATTAAAAAAGATATTAAAAATACATGGAAACAAATGAAAATGAAAACACGATGGTCCAAAACCCTTGGGATGCAACAAAAGCAGTCATTAGTTGGAAGTATATAGCAATACAGGCCTACTTTAAGAAGCAAGAAAAATCTCCAATAAATAACCTAACCTCATACTAAAAGGAGCTAGTAAAAGAACAACAATTGAAGCCAAAATCCAACAGAAGAAGGAAAATAATTGAGATTAAAGCAGATATAAATGATATAGAAACTAAAAAAATAAACCAGATCAATGAAGCCAGGAGCTGGTTCTTTGAAAAAATTGATAAAATTGATAACCCCTAACCAGACATATCAAAAGGAAAAGAGGAAAGGGCCCAAATATATAAAATCACAAATGAGAGGATAAATTAACAACCAGTACTACAGAAATACAAACAACTATAAGAGAATATTATGAAAAATTATATGCCAACAAATTGGACAACCTAGAAGAAATGGATAAATTATTAGAAACATATGTACTACCAAAACTGAAACAGGAAGAAATAGAAAACTTGAACAAACTGATAACTAGCAAAGTAGTTGAATCAGTAGTGAAAAATCTCCCAATAAATAAAAGTCCTGAGCCAGATGGCTTTATAGTTTAACTCTGCCAAACATTTAGCGACTTAATAACTATTCTTCTCAAACTATTCCAAGGAAACAGAAATAGAAGGAAAACTTACAAACTCATTCTACAAGGACAGCTTTACCCTGATCCCAAAACCAGACCAAGACTCCACTAAAAAAGAGAACTACAGGCTAATATCCCTGATGAAGATGGATGCAAAAGTCAACATACAGATATCTTTTGCATTTCTATACGCCAATAATGAAGCAGAAGAAAGAGAAATCAAGGAATCAGTTCCATTTACAATTGCACCAAAAACCATAAGATACCTAAGAATAAACATAACCAAAGGGGTAAAGATCTGTACTCTGAAAAGTATAAAACACTGATGAAAGAAATTGAAGAAGACACAAAGAAATGGAAAAACATTCCATGCTTGTGCAATGGAATAGCAAATATTGTTAAAATGTCTATATTACCCAAAGCAATCTATACTTTTAATCCAATCCCTATCAAAATACCACCAGCATTTTTCACAAAGCTAAAATAAACAATCCTAAAATTTGTATGGAACCACAAAAGACCCTGAATAGACAAAGCAGTCTTGGAAAAGAAAAGTAATGCCAGATGCATCATAATTCTGGACTTCAAGCTATATTACAAAGCTATAATTATTAAGACAGTATGGTATTGGCACACATACAGACACATAGATTAATGGAATAGAATAGATAATCCAGAAATGAACCCATAACTCTGTGGTCAACTAATCTTCAACAAAGTTGGAAAGAATATCCAATGGGAAAAAGTCTCTTCAACAAATTATGTTAGGAAAACTGGAAGCAACATGCAAAAGAATGAAAGAGGACCACTTTCTTATACCATATACAAAAACAAATTCAAAATGGATTAAAAACCTGAATGTGAGACAGTAAACCATTAAAATCCTAGAGGAGAACACAGGCAGTTAAGTGCTTTGACATAGGCCGTAGCAACTTCTTACTAGATATATCTCCTGAGGCAAGGAAAACAAAAGTAAAAATAAACTATTGGGACTTCATCAAAATAAAAAGCTTCTGCACAGTGAAGGAAACAATCAACAAAACTAAAAGGCATCCTGCACAATGGGGGAATAATGGCATATCTGATAAAGGGTTAGTATCCAAAATATATAAAGAATTTATACAACTCAACACCTAAAAAACAAATAATCCAATTAAAGCATAGGCAGAAAACATGAAAAGACATTTTTCCAAAGAAGACATCCAGATGGCTAAAAGACACATCAAAAGATGCTCAACATCACTCATCATCAAATCAAAACTACAACTGGTGTGATATCACCTCACAAGTCAGAATGGCTAAAATTAACAATACAGGAAATAATAGGTGTTGAAGAAAATGTGGGGAAAGGGGAATCCTCTTGCACCAGGAATGCAAATTGGTGCAACGACTCTGGAGAACACTATGGAGTTTCCTCAGAAAGTTAAAAATAGAACCATCTATGATCTAGCAATTGCACTACCTGGTATTGACCCAAAGGATACAAAAATACTAATTCAAAGGGATACATGTACCCTGATGTTTCTAGCAACATTATCTACAATAGTCAAATTATGGAAAGAGCCCATATATCCATTGACTGATGAATGGATAAAGAAGATGTGGTATATATGTATATACATACATACATATATACACAGTGAAGTATTATTCAACCATAAAGGAGAGTGAAATCTTGCCATTTGCAACAACGTGGATGGAGCTAGGGGGTATTATGCTAAGTGAAACAAGTAAGTGCGAGAAAAACAAATACCATGTGATTTTACTCATACGTGGAATTTAAGAAACAAAACAAATGAATATGGGGGGCGGGGAAGAAAGACAGGAAAAGCAAGAAACAGACTCTTAAATATAGAGGACAAGCTGATGGTTACCAGAGGGCAGGTGTGTGGGGGGATCGGTTAAATAGGTGACAGAGATTAAGGAGGGCACTTGGGATGAGCACCGGGTGTTGTACGTAAGTGTTGAATAACCAAATTACACACGTGAAACCAATATTATGCTATATGTTAACTGGAATTTATTTTTTTTTTTTAATTTTTTTTTCAACGTTTATTTATTTTTGGGACAGAGAGAGACAGAGCATGCACGGGGGAGGGGCAGAGAGAGAGGGAGACACAGAATCAGAAACAGGCTCCAGGCTCTGAGCCATCAGCCCAGAGCCTGACGCGGGGCTCGAACTCACGGACCGCGAGATCGTGACCTGGCTGAAGTCGGACGCTTAACCGACTGCGCCACCCAGGCGCCCCTGTTAACTGGAATTTAAATAAAAACTTGGAAAGAAAAAAATTAAAACTATCATAATTTCAGTCTGCCATCTATGTATGTTTAAGCATGCAAATCTAATTAATTCACACATTTGTGTTGACTTTTGGCATATTAGAAATTTATGTGGCCTGTGAATTACAAAGGAACTGATAAACACAGGTATTTCTCAGCATTGGTAATAATCTAGCTGTCCTTTCTGTTGTAGCTGAAAGATACCATGTTCCTGGAACAGGTCAGAGCTACACATTAGCAGCTGATGTTGGGATACTGAGTAGGAACATCAAAATATTTGGTGAAGATTACCCAGGTTGGTTCAAGGAATCTTTTGGTGCACGTGTCCTGGTCAGCTCATTCACTGAAAATATGATGACATTTAAAGGTTGGTACAAATTTGAAATATAACATGGTCTCTTCTATGTTTAGTCATTTCTTAAACAATTGTCACTTCTTTTTAGGATCACACTGTTTAAAAAATTCAAGTGAGTACATTTTAAAGATCTTACTGGCTTTAATCAATGAGTTGTGAATCAGGCAGTGTCTGATCTAGCGGATAGAAAGGAGCTCCAAAATGCTGTGCAAGATGAAATGCTTTTACAGGCAGAAGGGAGCAGGTTACTTGCCTCTAGGGGACGGCAGGGGCTAATCAGGGAGATTACCTAACCAGTGCTGATCAGGTGATTCCTGACTGACTGGTTTAAGATTCCATTTCTGGGAGTGGAACTGTAATTAAGTTCAGTCTCAGTTTGGTGACATGGGGCCGAGCATAAGCAACTCCCAATTTGGGCCCGTTGTCTTGTTTTTAACACATGGAAGAATAAGGCCTTGAGAGGGATTATGTAAACCCAGGTGCTACCCTCAACAACCAAATCCCTAACATTTTTCTACTTATTTTATCTTCATAGACAATAAGAATTATTAATAATGACCTTAGGTAACAGCCCAGCTTCTCACCCAAACAGAAATCATTTGATAACAAGCACAATAGATCTGTTAATTTTGTTTGAAGGAAAATTTCAAATATATACAAAATTTTCAAACATAGAGAAATGTATAATGAACCCCAGTGTACCCATCACTAGGTACCACAATGGTCAACTTTGGTCATTCTTGTTTCAACTATACGACCACCCACTCTCTTCAAGCCCCTGGGTTATTTTGAAGCAACCACATACATTTTTTTATTGAGATATAATTGACATAACATTGTATAAGTTTAAGGTGTACACTGTATTTATGTTGATACATTTATATATCCCAATATGATTACCATTGTAGTGTCAGCTAACATCTCTTTCATGCACATAATATGTCTTTTGTGTGGCGAGAGCAATAAAGATCTAGTCTCTTAGCAATTCTGAAGTTACAATACAGTGTTGTTGACTGTAATCACTACGTTGTACATTAGATCTCCAGAATTTATTTAGCCGCTAGCTGCAAGTTTATACCCTTAAACAACATCTTCCTAATTCCCCACCACTACCACCCCAGCTCCTGGTAACCACCATTCTACTCTGTTTTTATAAATATGGCTTTTTTAGATTCCACATATGAGTTTCAGACAGTATTTGTCTTTCTCTGACTTACCCCACTTAGCATAATGCCCTCAAGGTCTGTGTGTTGTGGCAAATGGTAGCAAATGGTAAGAGTTCCTCTTTTCTTAAATGGCTTAATAATGTTCCATTGTTCATATATGCCCCATCTTCTTTATCCATTCATCCATTGGTGGACACTTAGGTTGTTCCCATATCTTGGGTATTGTAAATGAAGCAATCACATATTATTTCATCTAAAAATATTTCAGCATGCAACTTTAAAAGACTTTAAAAATGTTTGTAAGTATCAGATGCTAAAATGTTAATGTAATTCCTTATATCAAATGATTATTCAGACTCCCCCAATTTATTCTTTCTCCTTCCTTCCTTCCTTCCTTCCTTCCTTCCTTCCTTCCTTCCTTCCTTCCTTCCTTCCTTCCTTCCTCTTGCATTCCCTTTGTTCAAATCAGGATCTAAATAAGACCATGCTGCAATTGGTTGTGAATTTTATAATTTTTTTAAACATTTATTTATTTTTGAGACAGAGAGAGAGACAGAGTATGAACGGGGGAGGGTCAGAGAGAGAGGGAGACACAGAATCTGAAACAGGCTCCAGGCTCTGAGCTGTCAGCACAGAGCCCGACGCAGGGCTCGAACTCACAGACCGTGAGATCATGACCTGAGCTGAAGTTGGACACTTAACCGACTGAGCCACCCAGGCGCCCCTGTGAATTTTAAATATCTGATTCATGTATCTCTTCTTGCAGTTTATGTACAAAAGAACCTAGATCACTTGTTCAGTAGTATTTCCAACAGTCTAGAATTTAGTAATTCATCCCTAGAACTTCACTTGTTCCTGTATCCTTTGTATTTTCTATCATAGGTAGTTTAGAGCTAAAAAATTGGTCATACTCAGACCCAATTTTTAGGAAAGAATTCTTCATGGTTGACGGTGTACTTTTCCACTAAGTAGACATGTAATGTATGATTATTCCATTTGTGTCTGATAAGCTTCTTTTGTGAAGTTAGCAGCTATTAATGATCATTGCCTGGATCTGTTAAATCACTGAGGTTTAAAGTGGTGATATTTTAATTCTACCACTCCCTTCTTATTTGTAATCTAGAATATTTCTGTAAAGAGAAGCTTCCCCAGACAACTATTTGACTACCCTGAGAAATAGTTTATATACGAAGTGTAGGAAAAATGCCTGATTCTTTCCTATTATTACCTAGTTCTGAAGTAGTAAGTTGGTGCCCAACCATTTTCCAAAGGTGACAAAGCATCTTTATTTTTTGTTTGTTATTAGTGTCATGAGCTCTGTGGCTTTAAACATATTTGGTGTTTTCTAATCCATATATGGATTGTGATTGTTAATCTTACTGATATTACAAATGCCCAGTTGCCATTGACAAATGAAAATGCCCCATCACTGACCTTCAAAACATTTTCATGTTGATGCCTAAGTCCTTTTGATTTAGGTTTCGTTAGCTTCTTCAGTTTCTGATATGACAAACGCATGTCTTTTGTTTTGTTCTTCCAAGCCTGAGACTAAGTCATTCCTCCAAGTAATGCTGATTCTTTTATTTGGAAACTGATATTTCGATCCCACAATCTGGGTTCCAGGATTCACTCATTTATTCTTGACTTGAAATGTTTAGCAGGTCTTCACTTGTTCATAATTCTGCCTATTATGTTTTGCAACAGTTCTAATTTTAGAAAGCTTTTATACTGAGCAAGAAGTCATCCCAGTATAGCTTCTACCTGTTGGCTATAATCTGTCAACAGGAGCTTAACTGATGATAACAGTAATGATCATGGCACAATATTCCCGGCACTGTGCTAAGCATTTAACATATATTATCTCATTTAATCCCCATAGTGCTATGCATAAATATTGTCCCCTTTTAAAGACAGATAAATAGATTATTAGAGGGATGAAATTGCTCTGACCATGGATACTAATCCACACCTGCCTCACTTCAAATCCATGATGGATCCAATTCTCATGACAACTTTTCCTTGCTCCTATAAATTGTTTTGTGATGTTATACACATCTGTGGCTTTTATAGGCCCAGATGATCTGTAGTAACCATTTCTTCTCTGTGTCTAGCTTATGATTATGTTCTTCATCGTACATCCAATTGCTGGCTCATGGGTTTTGAGACAGGCTTCTCCCTTGCAGTACAAAGTAACTCTTCTCCACTGCATTTTGTTAAATATCAGTTTTTGAAACAGGAAATATCCTCTACTGTTGCTTACGAGCCATGATTCTCTGTGGCTCTATTTTCTTATATAGAATATAAGAATAATAAAACTTCCTAACTCATAGGATTTGAATTAAACCACAAATTGCCTTTCAAGCCCTTAGTGCAGCACTTGGCAGAGTAATCTCTCATGGAATGCTATTGCTGTTATTACTAATCTATGAAATTGCCTCTTGTCACCTCAATGGTACTTATGACAAACTGATGAGCAGATACTTACAATGCTTATTCTGGAAGGGATTATGTAAAGATAATGCCCTTAAAATCTCTTTAGAGCATCAAAATTGAACTGTTGGGTAAATTATATCTTGTGCTTTATGTCATGCGTTCTCAAAAGGGACAATATCACTACCAAGGGGATGAAAAATGGCTCTTACAGGACAAAAAAACTTAGATGAGCAATGGTTTGTGGCCCCCAAAGAGCCACCATATATTAACAGATATATAGTATATCTGAGGTATCGAAATTTCATGGGGAGGGGAGGCTATTAGAAAAAAGTCCAAAAAGGCCCTTGTGGAGGGCAGTGAAAAAAAGTCCGGAAATACTGCCTTATTTAGATTAAAGGAACAAAGAAGAACAAATGAAATTTCAATGAAAAAGTTAAAAACAAATTTGTTATTTGGAAAATTACAATTCTTATAGCTTACAAAAACACAAATTTTATTATTTCAAGAAAAAAAAAATGTAACTCTTTCTTCCCTACCCTGCCAGGAAATGCAAGGATAAGCAATGTGGAATTTTATCACTGTGGTCAAGAAGGCTTCAGGGATAGCACAGATCCAAGATATGCAGTAACATTTCTTAACTTAGAACAGGTTTGTACTTGAATTTTTGTGTATATTCAAAATGAAACATTTTGATTTAGATTTGATTTTCATTTAACTTTACTAAAAATGCCATATCTTAGAATTGCTAAAACTATGATCTAATGTAACTTCCTTAGATACATTTCGCACCAACTTTTTTAGACTCGTAGCATTTGATTTACCCACGTCACGCATTTAAAGTCAGTAAAAAAAAAAAAAAAAGGCAGAAAGAAAACACAGAAAAAAAGGAGCACAAAAGTGAAAGAATTAAAGATCTGTGATATTATTTCATATCTCCACTTTATTTCGCAGTGACCAAAAATACTTCCAAATAGTTTCTATTAAACATAGCAGGGTTTGCTTATATTTCTCAAGTGAAAAGTATGTGTGCATATCCAAGCCTCTGTCAAAATAGATGTGCTTAGAAGGCTGGTGATTGAAGAAAAAATGAGAGAGAACATGTTTCTTATGGAAATGAAAAATAATGTTGCAGGTTTGAGGTTGCAGCCCAGTCCTGTTCATTGACTGGTTCCTACAGACATTTGACTGTAACCCCCTGCCTAGAGCATCACCTTTTTTAATTAAAAAGTCCCTGCTTAATCATATAATAAATTATTCTGAAAAATACTTTTTAGTTCCTTAACATTTTATAGGTAATGATAGAAAATAAATGCATAGAAAAGTACTTCAGAATTTTTATCTACATTTAAATATGCATTTTTGCCTTAATCATAATTTGAAGACATATGGAAATTTCCAGGATTAAAAGATATACGGGGAAATAATCTTCTTTCATGGAAAGTAAATTGAGTATTTTATTTATGAACATTTATTTCCTGAAAATCACTTACTTCAAATTTTTTCTTCAAATATATTTTAATTTTATTTGTAAAATTTTCACTGAATCCTGATGTTTCATAGATTCAAGATCATGGCTCATCTTATATTCGAGGCTGTGCCTTTCATAATGGCTTTTCCCCAGCAATCGGTGTGTTTGGAACAGATGGAGTAGACATAGATGACAACATCATTCACTTTACAGTGGGGGAAGGTAGTATGATAATATTTTTGTCCAAATAACATGCTTCCTGAGACAATCTTATCTGAAGACTCTAGAGCCATGCTGTTTAATTGATCTTCTTGTGAGAATGGAAATGGCCTATATCTATGCTAATACAGTAATTACTAAACCACATGTGGCTACTGAGCACTTAAAATGTGGCTACTGTGATTGAATAACTGGATTTTTAATTTTAATTGTACTTTTTTTTTTTTTTTTTTTTTATAGTGAGAGAGAGAGTGCGAGTCGGGGAGAGGGCAGAGGGAGAATTCCAAGCAGGCGTGGAGCCTGTCATGGAACTCACTCCATGATCCCGGGATCACGATCCCAGCCAAAATCGAGAGTCACATGCTCAACTGACTGAGCCACCCAGGCACCCCTAATTGCACTTAACTTGAATTGTACTTACTTTATATTTAAGTAGTTGCATGTGGCTATGGCTATCATAGCCATAGTAGTACAACTCTAGAATTATTTACCAGACCATGATATCGTGTGAATCATCTAATCACCAATAGTTTAAATTACTATGACTCTTAAAATACTCCTCACATATCAATCAAAAAGATTATTCACAAATAAAGGTTACTATTTTTTAAAAATTGGACTTGGTTTTAGGGGGTTATCCTTTCTTGAATATCAGTATAAAGCATAATACAAACTCATTAATGTGTATAAAATTGATGTGTTTGGTAAAATCTGAGGCAGAGCCTGTCAACCCACATATTTAATAGGCACCCCAGAAGATTTTAATGCAGGTAGTCTATTAAAGAGGTAGAGTTCAAAAGGTGTACTCTAGAATTTAGGAGGTTGATTTGTCAGGTTCAAACTAGAAAATGAATTTCATGGAAACATGAAAGACATTCCCCATAGGACTCATTGCAAATTTTTATGTATTTGAGGGGATTTTATTAATTTTTTGCAGGAATAAGAATATGGGGGGATGCCAACAGAGTTCGAGGAAACTTGGTGGCACTTTCAGTTTGGCCGGGAACCTATCAAAACAGAAAGGATTTAAGTTCAACTCTCTGGCATGCAGCAATTGAGGTAGAGTGATCAGATTTATAGTTATACAAAGGTATACAAAATTATAATTTGTAATTTCTTCACTGAAGATTATAAATTCTGTAGAAACTGTAATTCTCAAAATACTGAAAACTATTTCTTCCTTAAAGATTGGTGAACTAATAAAATAAGCTAAAGAAAGGAGAGAATAAACTTTCTTAAAAGATGTGGCAAGCTCCCACAGCCATTGGATTTTTCTTTGTGTGGATGCCCAGTGGTTTAAATATTCTCTTATTGCCTTGTTTCTCCAACATTAGTTATCACTTTGAAGTTCTGGTACAGGGTCTCTCTACTGTTAATTGACTGAGTGCCCTGTCGATATTACTACTTTGAATTTAGTTTTCTTCTTCGTAAGGAAAATTAGAGTAACAGACTACAGAATCTTTAAAATCTCTTTCTCATCTAAAACTCTTATGATTCTCTATGCAAAGTTATTTAGTCTAATCGGTATTCTTAGCTGAACCCTTCTTGTTGCTCATAAAGTTTCTTCAATCACTGTAGGTTGTTAGGGGTAGGATGAGAAGGCAGGCAAGCAAATAGAAAGTACAGAGGAAGGGTTTGGAGGAAATAAAGCTCCATCTTGTTTTTATTTTACTTACCTATGCCATAGGAACCAAAAGGAATTTTAAAAATAGCTCTCTTCGGAATATGGGGTAAGGATTGAGTTTTGTTTTTGTGCAACTATTAACAATTACCTTAAAGTAAAACCTAAAATCCTGAAACATATACATTTATGATGATGTTCTCTTTCATCTATTTATAGATGTGAAAATGTCATCCAATGGCAATTCTAAATCTTTAAAGTTTTCTGGACCTTTTGAAAGAAAAGACACTAATTTTACTTTTATGGATTTCACTTGACTCTGTTCTCTTATCATAACATTTAAAAATAAAAGTGCTTAATATACTTTAAATAGTTGAAGTTTTGGCTGTTTCACTGACACCAGAGGCAAAAACTAAATCTTCTGTACTACATGTATTTCATTTTTTGCCACTTTGGTCTCATAAAATAAAATTGTTCAGTGACTGCCTAACCAGTTTTTATTATAGCAGATTTTATTTAAACTAGTGAGTGCTTCTATTGAGTCTTATGGTCTACTGTAATTGCCTTAGTTGTTTTTTTCTTAATAAGTTAAATTGGTAACATAATATAACCAAAGAGTGATAAAATCCTACTAACCTTACTGTAATACTGAATTTGCCCCTTGGCTTATAATTATTGAGTGATACCCAGTGGATTTTGTGACTGAAATAAAAAAAAATATCTTTCGTGTAGTTTTCTAATGAAATCTAAGGCATAGTATCTAGTGATGATTTTATACCAAGAACCTAAGGTAATTTCAATACTTCATTTATAATGTAAATTTGGACAGGGTGAATAATGAAACACATTTTCCCTCCTAAAGAGTAGTCATAATTAGTTTTCCTATATATGTTGATACTTGATCTCTTTGTATAGTTGTATAAGAGCCTGACCCATGGCATTTTCTTTATCACTGTGCTAGGTAAACAGAGGGACCAATACAGTCTTACAAAATAATGTCGTGGCTGGATTTGGAAGGGTGGGATACCGTATCGATGGTGAACCTTGCTCAAGTAAGTCTTTTGGCACAGAGCCACTAAAACTAGGAAATACCGTGTTCAAATTGGTTAGAAAGAAATAATTATTGTCTGTTAGTTCAATATATAGTATCTCCTCCTCCAGGACACTAAAAGAAGTCAACAAGCTAAATTATTTGAAGATACCATTGGGTCTAAAGAAAAAAGGAATAGACTTTTAAGGATAATTACTTTTCCATGTTTATGATTGAAAAACTCCAGCAGTCACTTCAATTCTTGATGTGGCTGGTGTTGGACCAGTGAGTGCCTCATCCCACTACTACTTTCACAAAAGTAACACTTTCAAGCATAGAGATACATATCTCTAGGGATATGACACTGTTTCATGCTTCTTCTTTAGAGGAATTAATGTTCACTCTTCCTGTGTTTAAACCTACAAGCATGAAAAAGTCAAAGGGCATAAACAGTTCTCGGATACATTTCTATTAGATGAGTAAAAGTCCAAAATTAACCAAACAACTACTCTTTTGGCAAGGCTGTAGGAAAGCTAGGACATCTACACATTGCTGGTTGAATGACAAATATAACCAACTCCTATAAAGGGGACCAGGGCAATAGCTGCCAAAATTATTGGAGCATTTGCCTTTGGCTCAACATTTCTGCTTCTGGCAATCTAACATTTGCCTCTACAACACTTAGAAAATGATTTGTGAACAAGGTGATTCATCACAGCATTGTCTGCTAGCAGGAAACTGGACCCTGCCTTGTGTACAATAACAGTGGACTAGTTTTATAAAGCCAGACATTGGAACACTAGGGACCTCTCAAAAAGAAGGAAGAAGATACATCTTGATCTACTGATATGGAGAGAGAAATCCCCAAAGATATTCTTAAGTGATAAATGGAGATTGCAGAACAATATATATACAATATGGTTTTGTTTGTGATATGCTTTATGGAAGAAAGGTAAGAAAATATGAATATGTAGGGTATTTGTGTTTAAAGAGACACAAAGTGTGAAAACAAACAAACAAACAAAAAACAAGGTGAGTAGGATCAGGGTGACTGGTGACTTATTATTGTATAATTTTTTATAACCTTTTGGTTTTTCACTTAGTTAAATGAATTATCAGATCAAAATAAAATAAATACTAGAATTTCAGGGTTCACCTCTTAAGAAACTTAGGGGAAATGGGACTTTCTCTGAATACTTTATATCCCCTGTACATCTGGTTTTTATATCTCAGTATGGTTGTTTTTAAGATTGTTTGAGTCAGTATTTTTTCTGTAAATTCAAAAATTATTGGGCTTAAGCTAATATTATTCTTATGCAAAATACATTTTGAAGGAATAAAACAACTTCCAACAAATTCCTTATTATATGCTCTTATTATATATTTTAATTCCCAACAACTTAAAGGTTTTCTTTGACTAAAATTTTACAATATGTAGTTCTTCTGCAACTTCTTTGAAGTAGTCCTGGATTTTTTTAAGTCAAAATATGACCTGTGAATATGAACATTTACTAATATGTGTGTTTCACCAACTAATTAAATATTTATGAATATTTAATTAGTGATATTCCTAAATAATTGAGAGTGTTTACAAGGAAGTTTGGGATTTAGGGAAATTGAAATAGGAGACATCACTGAGGAATTGAGGATTTATGTTCATGGAATGGGACACCAACCTATCCAGTCCACCTCCCAGGCAAGTAGGAGGCTGGCACCAAGAGGCCCACAGTGAGAGGCCAGGAGGTGGGGAGGGGAACCCTTACCCACACTGGGTCCCAGGGGCAACACTGCGTGGGACCAAGGGAGAGACATGTGAACAGCTTCTTATGGAGAAAACAAAACAGAATCCAGGCAGTTGATAAGTAAAATGTCAATCCCAAAGCATTAGGAGGAAAGGAAAGTCAATAGAAGATAGGAGGAAGTCAAACACCAGGAGATTTGGACAAGAGAACTGGTACTAAGTAAAGTTCAGGAGGTGATGCTGCTGTATATAGGGCATCCTTCAATGTATGTATGCATGGTTGGGAGGGAGTTATTAAGGTTGCTGATCTGATTTGGACATAAATAAAGTTTCATAAATATCCACCTCAATTATCCTATATATTTAAAACAAATTTTTTTAATGTTTGTTTATTTTTTTTTCAACGTTTATTTTTTTTGGGGGGGGGGGACAGAGAGAGACAGAGCATGAACGGGGGAGGGGCAAAGAGAGAGGGAGACACAGAATCGGAAACTGGCTCCAGGCTCTGAGCGATCAGCCCAGAGCCTGACGCGGGGCTCGAACTCACGGACCGCGAGATCGTGACCTGGCTGAAGTCGGACGCTTAACCGACTGCGCCACCCAGGCGCCCCAATGTTTGTTTATTTTTGAGAGAGAAATAGAGCACAAGCCGGGGAGGGGCAGGGAGAGAGGGAGACACAGAATCCAAAACAGTGTCCAGGCTCTGAGCTGTCAGCACAGAGCCCAGCGTGGGGCTCAAACCCATGAACTGTGAGCTCATGACCTGAGCCAAAGTCAGACACTCGACCGACAGAGCCACCCAGGTGCCCCATAATTATCTTATATATTAATAATGAGTATAGCGTCCGTTTATTGAGGCACTTTATGTGGGTTATTTAATTTCAGTTTGAAACTACTCTCAATTAGGCATTAAAACATGTTTTTTAAGTTCATTTATTTATTTGGAGAAAGAAGAGGCAGAGAGAAAGAGAGAGAATCCCAAGTAGGCTCTGCACTATTGGTTCAGAGTCCAACGTGGGGCTTAATCTCACAAACCATGAGATCATGGCCTGAATCAAAATCAGGAGTCAGATGAACACTCAACTGACTGAGCCACCCAGGTGCCCCCAAAGTTTTTATATATGAAGAAACTGAGGTTCTAAAAGGTTAAACAATGTTTCCAAGGTCATACATACATTAATTCAACAGGTAGTTAAATAAGCACCTATCTCTGCATTACCCTCTAGACTCTGGGAATACAGTGATCAATGAGGTAGACAGACACAGTGTATTCTCTCATGAAGCTTACATTCTAATAGGACAGAGGAGATGGACAATTCATGAATAAGTAATAATAAAATAATTTTAATTGCCATGTGGAGAAACCGAGGTGCTACTTTGAATCAGATAGTCAAGAGAAAGCCTTCTAAGAAGTGACACTTAACTTGAAAATGGGGTGACCGGAAGGAACCAGCAACAAAAAGGTGTGTAGGGGAAGCATTTTATAAACAGCAAGTGGTATCACTTGTGTTTCAAAATTAGCCTTCTTTGAATCCAAACTTCATGTACTTTCTCATGAAATTCCTGTTTGGTTTAGTCAGATATAGTAAATTCAGTGTGCTAGCAACTAAACCAAACTTTTGCAAATGAGTATTCAATCGTTCTACTGGGAAAGGGACAAATTAAATAAGATTAAATACTGAGTAGAGTAAGCCATAAATGGCCAAGCCATAAAAATATTTGATCATCATGTTTAAATTTGCATAAGAATTATGTATAGTAAAACCTTGGTTTGCAAGCATAATTCATTCCAGAAACATGCTTGTAATCCAAAGCACCTGTATATCAAAGCAAATTTCAAGAACCATGGGCTAAGTCGTAATCACGTGACATTTGGCATCACGTACTACTCATATTGCAAAACATCACTCATTTATCAAGTTAAAATTTATTAGAAATGTTTACAGAACACTTGCAGAACACTTGCAGAACAAGTTAATCGCAATCCAGGGTTTTATTGTATTTAATTTTTTAAAAATTTAACTTTAACCTGTACTGTTCATAGAGCTCTAGGACATGACTTATAATATTCTCTGTTTTCATATTTCCTTCCAAGTTCAGTCTAATCCCATGGAAAAGTGGTTTGACAATGAAGCACATGGAGGTTTATATGGTATTTATATGAACCAAGACGGCCTTCCTGGATGTTCTCTTATACGAGGATTTACCATTTGGACATGCTGGGATTATGGAATTTATTTTCAGGTAAATGTGATCCAATATGGTGCTTGTTTATCTTGTTTTATGATTGTATTTTGTGCTATGTGACCTACAAGTTGTTTTACAGACCACAGAGAGTATGCATATCTATAATGTGACTCTGGTTGACAATGGAATGGCCATTTTTTCAATGATTTACACACCAGCTGCTGTATCTCACAAAATTTCCAGTAAAACAGTGCAAATTAAGGTAAGAAATGAATACAGCCACAATAAGAAGAAAAGGTGAACATTTTGAAGTTCCAATAAGAACAATCTCCTTGATGGGGCACCTGGGTGGCTCAGTTGGTTAAGCATCTGACTTTGGCTCAGGTTATGATCTCATGGTTTGTGGGTTCAAGCCCCATGTTGGCCTCTGCACTGAGCTCAGAGCCTGGAGCTTGCTTCAGATTCTATGTCTCTCTCTATCTCTCTGTCCCTCCCCCATTCACAGACACTCTCTCTCTCTCAAAAATAAATAAATGTTAAAAAAAATTTTTTTTTAAAGAATGATCTCTATGACTTCATAGCTTGGCTAGTCCAAACATCCTCCCCTTGTTCTCATTGTCTTCTGCCAGGAAATGCTGTATCCTTCCCTCTCCTCCATATTCTCCTCACCCCTTCTTGCTTGCCACCTGCTAATATTGCCACAGTTAAATTTTCATTTCCTTTGTGAAACCTTTCCTGAATTTGCTTAGATAGTATTGACACTTTCTCCTCTTTTTGTTTCTACTTTTTCCCTGGGCATACTTTTGTCATAGAAATATGTCATTATATATAACAATTTACCTGCCTGTCTTCCCCCTTCCAATTTGACTGTAATTCTATTCAGGGCATAAAATCACATCCTTTCATCTTGGTTTTATGAATAATCCATTCCTCAAACTGAAAGGCTGTGTTTTGCTACAGTGGAATTTAGAATTACCCATTATAATGTTTTTATTGAGGAAAAGCTATTATTTAAGCTGTACTGTTTGAATTTTTTTAATAGAGCTCATTAATTGTTGGAAGTAGCCCTGGATTTAATTGCTCTGATGTCCTAACTAACGATGATCCAAATATCGAACTTTCTGCTGCCCATCGGAGCACCAGACCTCCATCAGGTGAAAATTTTAGAAATTTAATTTTGGTGTTCATATGAATGCATATTTGAATTTTATTAACTTTCTTTCTTTTATAACAGGTGGGAGAAGTGGGATTTGCTGGCCTACCTTTGCTTCAGCACATAACATGGCACCCCGGAAGCCCCATGCAGGGATCATGAGTTACAATGCCATTAGTGGCCTTTTGGATATCTCAGGCAAGTTTAAACATAGTCTTGAAAAATCTACTTAATCAAATTCTATAAAGAATATGTAGAATATATCTCTTAATGTTTCACTGTAAGTAAAAAAAAAATAATGATTTAAGTAAACATATATGAATCTGCTCAGTATGAGAAGCAAAGAAATCAGATTATCAGTCAATTTGAAGAATGGTCCCCTGCCAAATTTGTATATGTTAAAGAAGTCCCATTTATTTTACCTTCTAAAACAACAGAAATAACACTGGTATAGTGATTTAACATTAATTAGTTTCTATCAATTACAAAAGCCCTTTTATGTAAGTAGGGTTATATATTATTATCTCTCTTTAGAACTGAAGAAATTTAAGCTTATAAAACCTAAGAGCATAGTAACATCTACTGGCTATATTATTCTGTTCACTTATTTCTTCAGTGCTTCTTCCATAGTTGATACTGCTTTGTGATCATTTATATGCTTACTCCCATTGACCCATACCCTTGTTTTTCCCTCAGGCTTCCTTTTACCCAATCATCCAGTCTTATTCCTTTCAGGCCCCTAACTAGCTGTGTCATTTACCACTGCCTGTAGTCCATGTTTATCCTTACCTCAGACCACTCCACTCTTCACACGAAGTGGATCACCCTGTGTACTACCCAAATTTCTATCCCATAGCAGAATCCACCCACACCATACTCTTTCAAGGCCATCCCCAGTTTGAGCTGAAATGCACAGGCATTATATAATAGAGTGATTCCAATATTGCCCATTGCTCAGAATCTTTTGAATCCTTCTTCTACAGTCTGACATGACAATTCTTACAATTCTACTTCATTTAAGGTGGAACATTATTTTTCCCAAATTTGGAAAAGCCATGGCAGCAACATGAGAGAATACCCTCATCCATATTGACACTCTCCCTTGTCTAGCTTTATATTCTTTACCCCTGATCTAACACCATCACAGTTTACTCTCCAATATATACTTCTAATTCCTGCCAGTACATGTTACTCAGCTTTTGCAGTTCCTTTGGTATATAACTCCTCTCATCCCATAGTATGCTTAGTGCTTCCCCAGTGAGGCCATGTTGAGACTTGACCAGGCTTACTGCTCTGTTTTCTAGAAGGGGAGGCAGAGACAGGTCCTGAAAAAGGCAAGATTTTCCTTATAAACAACTACCTCTTTTGAAGTCTTGTCAGGATTTCAAACAAGTAGGGCAGGGCAGCTAAACTCTAATAAGGAAGAAGTGGACCACTTACACAGTTCTGGACATTCAAGGGGAACCCAGAGTTTCAAGGTTCAAGTTCATCTTCTTCTATATTCCCATCCTAACTCAGGGTTCCATTTCTTTTCTATTAGAGCCATGACTTTGAAATAGGAGACTTGCCAGTCTGAAATTCCACCTTCTAGGAACGTTCTGCTGGTTTTGTGATTAGATCCTGAGGTTTGCTTTGAATTTGTGATTGATCACCACAACTTACATTTTCTTTCTTCAAAGCATCAGTGAGGGTCAACAGTTGACTACTTCTAGTTTCCTTGTAATTATTATTTCCCCTCTTCCATTCAAATGCCAAAGTTACTGTACAAGCCAGAGCAATTCTTTCCACTTAGATATTATCCCAGTTCACCACAGGTGAAATCTTAACAATTGCACTGTTACAGCATTCCAGAGACTGTCAATACTACACCTACCACCAGTAAGAGTGTCCTCATTCCCATCTAGACAGCAAGTGAACTAGATTCATCATTGCATCATTACACTATTTATCCCAGGACCACTTATGGTTCCAGCTGTCTAAATCAGGTGGTCTAAAAGTAAAGCCAGAGATAGGATTCTTGTGCAGGTGGTTTATTAATGATGCACATTCACAAGAAAGGGAGTGAGGGAAGTAGGACAGGGCAGAGGAAGGAGTAAGCAAGGATATGGTCCCAGCTGGAGTCTAGCTCCTTCTTGAAACCTCGCAGGGCTGTGCAGTGTGAGCTGTACCACTTAGTTTCCCCCTCTTGAGGCAAGGGAGCCTTCTGTATCACTTGCCAATCAGGCATGGTAACCTTTTGGTGGTGGTGCTAGGAGTGCATAATCTCTTAAGAGACAGAGCTGTCATTTGATCTGATCAAAGGCAATTCTCCAGAGAAGGGGGCAGCTGTGAGTAGTTAGCAGCCAACACAGGAACTAAGGGGCAGTGCACTGGGCCAGGAAGGCAGATCTATACATCTTACAAACAGTATCCACTACTTTGGTATTTCATTAATATTCATCTACAGGCTCATATTCATGTATATACAATATCATCTTAGAAAAAAGTATCAGGAAGAGTAGTAGATGGCACGTAACTGATTTAAGAATTCTGGAGTCACCTTTTTTTTTTCCTTCTATTTTTGAGTTATTGGATTTTAAGTACAATGGAGATTAAGTTTTGGATTCAATAAATGTTATCTTCTGGTCACACAATATATGAAATAAGGCAAAAAAAAAACAAACCCAAAAAACAATGTGTCCGTTAGTCTTTGCTGCATAACAAATTACCACCCAAATTTAGAGTCTTTAAACAACCATTTATTAGCTCATAATTCTGTGGATTGGCAGTTTGGGCTCTGTTCAGCTGATAGTTGTCTGCTGGTCTCATCTCGGATTATTCCATAGGCTGCCAGCAGTTTACAGGATGGATAGGGAGTAGTTGTCTAGGACAGTCTCACTTCCATGTCTGGTGGTTGGTGCTTGCTAATGGTTGGGCTGGTCTTTGACCAGAGTAATTGGGCCACATTTCTCCTAGTCTCATTCACATTCTGGAAATCACAAGATTCCCCAAGAACACCAAAAGAGAGCGAGCCCTAATACACAAGACTTTTCAGATCTACTTATATCACAGTTGCGCTTGTCCCATTAGTCACAGCAAATCACATATCAAAGCTCAGAGAAAATATGAGAGGACTATTCAATGGTATTGATATAGGGAGGCAACAATCTAACATAACTAGTGGTGGACTAGCTACCACATAAGGAAAGAGCTCCCTGTTCAAGGCGGTGTTAAATGATGCGTTTGCTGGAATGTACATGAAATGAAACTGATTCTATTACTTTCTTCATAGAAAATTATTTATTATTTTTTGTCATTTATGTTTTAGGTTCAACATTTGTTGGATTTAAGAATGTTTGTTCAGGTGAAACTAATGTGATATTCATTACTAACCCTTTAAATGAAGATTTACAGCATCCCATCCATGTGAAGAACATACAGCTGGTTGATACCACTGAACAATCAAAAATATTCATACACAGGCCTGATATAAGGTATAATATATGAAATCCCAGTTTTTTTCTTTCCTGTATTTATAGCTTTGCCTTGTCTTTTTCCCCCATCATAGATCTGAGAAAGTTGCTATATTAAAGTAAATATTAATTTCTATAAAATTTTAATCAGCATCATGAAAATTAAGGCTAATGCATCTGTATTTTCAGTTAAATTGAAAAAGTAGGCTTTGATGTGTATGTTTTCTCACTCTGTTTTTTCCATGCATGATAATACCATCATTCAACATAAAATATTGAGACCAGGTTAGGAGCGTGTTGTACATTAATTAATATCTCTCCATAAATAATCATTAGGAATGAGAGACATCTCTATCATTTCTTCCCTTTTCCTTACCTCTTTTGTTTCCTGTTGCTTTCCATATATCTTATCATGTTCACTCCATCATGCACTTTGAAATTAAATGTCAGTCATTATAATCACTGTGACTGAGAATATGCAAAAACTTAGCACAGTGACTTTTTAATCACAAAAGTCAGTGTCAGACTATTTCTAGAAGCTGAGCCACTTAGATTCTAAATCTTAAAAGAAGATAGCCAATAACTGCTACACTTTGTAGGAGATGCAAATCAGGAATTTAGATGTAAGACAAGATTGGAGGAAAGAAATATTTTATGAGAGATCTTTGACCATTTTCAGTATAGGAAGAAGACAAGGAATACTGCTAATTAGATAGACATCTCTTCAGAGAAATGCAGTGTTTCATAAATAGTTTGACTTCATCTGATTTTGTGGGTTTTTTTTTAATTTTTAATTTTATTTTAGAGAGAACACACGATCGCTTCTTGGCCTTTTGGCTAAGATCAAGTGTAGAGAGAACACACGAGTTGGGGAGAGGGGCAGAGGGGGAGAGAGAATCTTAAGCACTTAATCTTAATTTCCATGCTGAGTGTGGAGCCTGACACAGGGCTTGATTCCACAACACTTTCATGACCTGAGCTGAAATCAAGAGTCAGATGCTCCAAAGACTGAGCCACCCAGGTGCTTATCATCTAATTTTGTTTTGATGATAACTGCACACCTCTTCATTTAACAATTAATTATTGAACCGTAGTATTTTTTGGCTCAATAGAGCCTCCCCCCACTAGAAGATTATTAGCTCCTGTTTAGTTATCATTGAATCTTTCAGATGCAATATATAATTTTAATAACTAGGTCATGAAGAAAATACATTTTAAAATAGTCTTTGAGCTCTGTGCTTTTATTAGGATGCTATTGATGTTCTCTCAGATCCCCTTTACAAGGCCCCTAGTGCTTTAAATGTTGGCCAATAATAACCTACAGTTGCCCACTTTTCCAGAAAATTGCTGTTAGCCGAACAGGAATAGCCTTGGGGGGCTAAAACCCTCCCTAACACCACCTCTTTGCAATCCATGGAAAATGACTAGTTGATACAGGAGTTCAAAAGGGCAGCCTCCTTATCTCCAGGTGGAAGCAACTCTCAGTACAGTTAATGATCCAGAGGTACCCCTGAGATAAGATTGAAACTAGTCCACAGACCACAGTTACCTTGTTTTCTTTCCCTTGCCCTATGTGGCTTCTCTCCTTCTTTTTTGATGGTACTCCTTCAATAAATCATTTGAACAAAAATCTACATTTCAGCCTCTGTTTCTTTGCAATATGAAGTAAAGACAGAGCCCTAATCCATAATATAAGTGTGCCACTGGGTACTCTTCCCACAGACTGGCTCACAAAAGCACTCTTCTCATACTTGAATACAGAGAACACATGAACTATGTATTCAAGTCATCTCCAAAACTGTTATAGTATAGTAACTTACCCCACATGTCCCCCTTACAGCAAAAAGGGAGCAAGATGCTAAACACTATCTAATAGATCTGAGCTTTCCATTATTATTTTGTTGTTATAACTCTGGAATAAGATGTATTTCCCCATACTATGTAGCACGACATAGTGTAACTACACAATATACCATGTATACTATGCAATGTGCAGTATTTTGCAAATTAAGCTCCTATTTTACTATTAGAAGCAGCTAACAATCAACACTCCAGGTAGCTCAAGTTGAAGGCAGAATGCCATGTATGGTTGAACTGCATAATGAATGACTTTATAGTATTTCATCTCTTACAGTTTGGGTATTTACATAATGGTTACTGAAATATATAGCATAACAATTATAATCCAAGTATATCTGTTTCTATCTACATAAATAAAAGTCTATAGGAATATATACTAATCTGCAGTTGGTAATGGCCTAAGAGCCTGAGATAGGAAAGTGAAGGAGACTGAACTTTTATTAAGTATTTGCATTATTTTATACTAAGCATAGGATACTTATAAATGTTAAAGACCCATGGAAAAAAAGTAGGAAGGGAAAAATAATAAAGACTTCCCTGCCAGCACAGGGATTTTGTATGTCCTGCACAACAGAGTAACTGTTCACCTGCTTGATGGGACAGTGTTAGTACACTGTGAGCAATGTAGAAAGATGAAATCTTCCCAACAAAATATGGAATAGCAAAATGGAATTCTAATTTTATATCCTACAGGTATAACTTGTACTTTTGAAATTCCAATGAATTAATAATAATACCAACAGAATGGAAAAGCAGACCTCATTACAATACTAATTATATATGCTACTTGGTCCTACTTTGAATCCTTTCTGAAATGATAAGATTCAATCAATCAAAAATTCTTTTGGATACTCTTTTTAAATTTTATTTATTTTTGAGAGAGACAGAGACAGAATGCAAGTAGGTTAGGGGAGAGAGAGAGGGAGACACAGAAGCCGAAGCAGGCCCCAGGCTCTGAAATGTCAGCATAGAGCCCCACACGGGGCTCAAACTAACGAGCTGTGAGATCATGACCTGAGCCAAAGTCGGACGCTCAACCAACTGAGCCACCCAGGCACTCCTGGATACTCTCTTATCAAACACTCAATTGAGTGTTCCCCTAGAAACAGGGGAAGGATACTTAATCTAAATATTCATTTGTTTCACTTTTTCTCCACAGTAAGGTGAATCCATCTGATTGTGTAGACATGGTTTGTGATGCCAAAAGGAAATCTTTTCTCAGAGACATGGATGGCTCCTTTCTGGGAAATTCTGGTTCAGTGATGCCTCAAGCAGAATACGAATGGAATGGAAATAGTCAATTTGGAATTGGAGACTACAGAATTCCTAAGGTGATGCTCACATTCCCAAATGGAAGTAGAATTCCTGTCACTGAGAAAGCGCCTTACAAAGGTTCGTTGGATATTATTCTGTTAGTCCTCAAGTTTGTGAAACAAAGTACATATATTTTTATGTTTACTAATTGGGGTACTCAATCAATAACATATTTTCTACTTACTAATCTTACATAAATGAAAAATATAGTCCATTGATGCTTTTGCAAAGAGATTGCTTTTTCTTGCTAAAATGTATATATCTGTTTTTCTAGGAATTATTAGAGATTCAACCTGTAAATACATCCCACAATGGCAGGGCTATCGGTGCTATGGGATGGAATATGCAATGATGGTTATTGAAAGCCTGGATTCTGACACAGAAACTCGAAGACTCTCACCAGTGGCTGTAGTGAGCAATGGTTATGTTGATCTCATTAATGGTAGGTATTCAGTGTAAACAAATTAGAGTTACTCAAACATTTGCTATTTATTACATGCATGGAGACATCACATATAAAACTAGCAAACGGGCGCCTGGGTGGCGCAGTCGGTTAAGCGTCCGACTTCAGCCAGGTCACGATCTCGCGGTCCGTGAGTTCGAGCCCCGCATCGGGCTCTGGGCTGATGGCTCGGAGCCTGGAGCCTGTTTCTGATTCTGTGTCTCCCTCTCTCCCTGCCCCTCCCCTGTTCATGCTCTGTCTCTCTCTGTCCCCAAATAAATAAGTAAATAAATAAATAAATAAATAAATAAATACGTTGAAAAAAAAATAAAAAAAAAAAAACTAGCAAACATCAGGATTGCTTTACTTTCTGTTTGTAAGAAAAGATATGTGTGCAGGAGAGATGCTTGACACCTAAACAGTTTCCCATATTAGAAAGCAAGGACAGTTATTGCAAACTGACCATCAGAAGAAGAGGAAAGTTATTCCTTGAGTGATCTTCATACCTGTATTAATAAGGTGGCATAAATATTTGAAGGAAAAATTGGCCTGTCTCCAAAAAGACATTTTGCCTTACATAAATTAAAAAACAGACAGTGTGAAAAAACAACAACAACAACAACAACAGATAATGTGTTATTTGGAATACTTGAGAACAGGTATTTCCAGCCCACTTGTTTTTCATTTTCATGAATCTTTATAAGGCTTAATCTTGAAACAATGTGTTTTGGGGTTTTTTTTCTTTTCTTAATTCCTTTGACTGTCAAGAATATCTTGACAAGCTCCAGAGTTTAGGCTCCTTACATTCTGGTCGTGGGTGGCTCTAGTACAGAGGGACGGCAGTGGCCTCCATAAGAATTCAGATCAACTCAGAAGTCCAGGACTTTTTGAAAACCCAAGATGAACTTCTAACATCTGCAGAAAACAGAGGGCAGAAACTCATTGTATTACCCTGAAATAGTCAGGGGCCCAAAGATTAGTCCCTAAGAAGGCTTAAGAGTCTTTTAAGTGCCGAAATGGCCTGTAACCTGCCTGAGAAAGATTTCTGTGCCCTGGCAGTGTCAAAACATGTACTGAAATATCCCACGATTCAACAAAGTGGCCAGTATGCCACAAAAATACTCATTTTTTAAAATGAGTCGAAGAGAATACAATGAGCTAAATCAGGGGTGTCCCAAAGTTACATGATTTCAAGTCTTTCCCCACTTCCGTGGCACCAACAATTTGCCTGGTTTCTCTGGCCTGCAATCAACCCAGTTACAAGTGTTGCCTTTAAACAAAGCAGAGAGCTTGTGGAAAGAATTTTAGACCAGTCAGTGAATAATGGAGATGTTTTCTAATTACTCTTTTTAAATGGTGGAGAAAGATTTTATTCTATTTATTTTTACATTTTTCTTTTCTGAAAGACAATACAAGCTTTCTACTTACAATAGTGACATGACATTTCTCTTAAAAATAAATTTAAATTTTCATTAAAAAAATTTTTTTTAATGTCAATTTACTTTTGAGTGGGGGAGGGGCCGAGAGAGAGAGGAAGACACAGAATCCGAAACAGGTTCCAAGCTCCAAGCTGACAGCACAGATGCGTCACATAATGTGGGGCTCGAACCCATAAACCGTGAGATCATGATCTGAGCTGAAGTAGGACGCATAACCGACTGAGCATCCTAGACACCCCAAAAATAAATTTAAATTTTTAAAAGTGACTGTCAATTTGAAGAAGTCTTAATTGATAGTAACATTGCAAAAATTATGATGATATTGAAAGAATCACGGAATCATGAGATACACTACATTAGATTGGAAAAAAATTTTCTAAAGATAAAAGTTATTGAATACCACTAAAGTTTCCTTTAAAATTTTAATACTCAATTTCATCTATTTTTAAAATATGGCTTTTGCTACTCTAAATTTTTCATTTAATACATAGAAATTTCTTTCTGTTTGTTTTCAAAACCCACAAAGAAGGTTTGTTTAAAAGTAGAATTTATATTTTGGATGCTAAGAGAAAGTTCATATTCTACATGAGATTCAGAAGTTTATACTGATTCAAAATTTGATTGAAGTTCAGTTATAAATATTGATTAGAATTCCAAGTAAGCCAGGAAATTGAGCAAAGCTATTGAATAAATACATCAAGAAAATTTATCATTCCGTATCTCACTCAACGTTTTATAACCCAGCTGAAGTGAAATAGTTTGCTACAAAGGTCATATTATGCCTGTTCTGGAAATGTCTGGATTCCACTGTCTTTTGGCTTTCTAGAAGGATTATTGAAGTATTATTTCTCAGATCATTAATGATGTTGACCCCCCAATGGTGCTTATAATACCAGTCGTTAATAAAAAATGTATTAAAATAACAATGCAGGAAGATTAAAGACTTCATAAAAAACATACTTAAGAGTGTGTCAAATGCACAAATTAACTGATGAAGATGAGTGACTGAAGGAAAAAGTTAATGAATCCATGGGTTAGGCGGGTTTCCAGGTACAAGCTCTGTTTTTAACAAATTAATGGTTAACAGCATATTTCTCACTAAAGAGGCTCCCCACCTGAATTCACATTTAATAAGTAGGAGAAAAGATCAAGCACTTTCTTACCATGTGGCCTTGGCTTTAATATGATTATTAAAGTAGAGATTCATAGAAACCTCTTTCCTTCAATGACCTTCCAGTGCAAACTCAACACACTAACTTACCTTTTTTCACCCTGTGCAGTATAAAAGTATGAGTAGTAGGGAGAAGTGGCTTCCCTGCCTTCCTTTTTTTTTTTTTTTTTTTTTTTTTTAATTTTAATGTTTATTTTTGAGAGAGAGAGAGAGAGACAGAGCATGAGCAGGGGAGGGGCAGAGAGAAAGGGAGACACAGAATCTGAAGCAGGCTCCAGGCTCTGAGCTGTCATCATGAGATCCATGAGAGCGTGACCGGAGCTGAAGTCAGAGGCTTAACTGACTGAGCCACCCATGCGCCCCTCTTGCCTTCCTTTTTTTAAGCTAAGGTTTGAGAAATGGCTTAGATCACTGGATAGATGGGTGGATGGATAATGGATGTAAATGCTGAACCTGACCACTGCAATTTGTTTTTAATACAATTAGTCTTCAGACTTTGCACTAAATATATTCATAATATGGAACATGAACGTTTACTTATGTGGCTTTAGGCCCACAGGATCATGGCTGGTGTGCCGGATACACATGCCAGAGAAGACTGTCCCTGTTTCATAGCATTGTGGCTCTGAACAAATCTTATGAAGTTTACTTCACTGGCACCAGTCCTCAGAATCTTCGACTGATGTTGCTTAATGTTGACCATAAAAAGGTAACACGAGATAGAAATAATTTCTTGAGTTATTGGTGTTGCTTATTGACATACATTTCTATATGCTAAGGACTTTCTGTCCTCCCCTGTTCTCTTGAACATTGTCAGACCTACAGCTCATTTTCGAGGGTCATCAGCATACTACTAAAAATCCTGTCAATCCAGAAGGTTTCATCAGCCTGAGAGCATAGATGCATACCAAACACCCTTCCCCCATATACACTTGATTCTCTGCTCTACATCTGAGGCATGACAGTGAGGCCTACGATTTGTGTGATGGGCAAGCAAACCTGAAATTTCACATAAAAATAGTGCACATCCAGAATTGGTCACTGGAATTATATATTTATTTTTCCAGGCTGCTATTTATATATTTCAGAAATACACCTTTGGAATTTACCTGAGAGATCACAGCATGTTGTTTTAAATATCTTCAACCGTATCAAATCTTGGCTATAAACTGAATTCAGGTGGGATGATTACATTTATATATATACCATGTCAGTGGAAAAGAGTATGAGGTGAAGCAATAGTCTCATAGTTGAGATTTTCTTTTCTCAGAGTACAAGACTCGAACATCCCAAAGTATTAGGAATGTGAAGAAGGGATGTGGATAAGATAAAGCAGAGGAGTAACAAAGAGAGACACCTGCCTCTTCTCAGATGATACCAACCTCATCCTTTCAGTTGCTGGAGATAAAACCTTGGACCCATTCTTGATTCCTCTCTTTGGGTCATATTCCTCATGCAGTCCATCTGCAAGTCCTGTTGAGTCTCCCTTCAAAATATCCAGAATCCGTGACCACTTCTCACCACCATCACTGCTACCACCCACTTTGAGCCACCATTATTTCTTCCCTGGATTAAGGCAGTTGGCTCCCCACTCCTGCTGCTGCTCTGTCCCTGCCCGCTCTAGTGTCTGTACTCACCTCAGCAGCCACAGAGGTAAGAGGTACCTCCAAAATATAAGTCAGACCAGGTCACTCCTTGCCCCAAGCCCTGCAATAATTTCCCCATTGGGCTTTGTACAAGGGCCAGAGTCCTCTGACTTCTCCTCCAGCCACACTGGACTCCTAGGTGTTCCTGCTACCTACTACCACCTGGGCCTGTGTTCCAGATGTTGAGTCTGCCTGGAACATTCTACCCCAGTTGGCTAACTTCCCCTCTCTACAGACTCCCTCCAATCCCCCAATGGGCCTAGCCTGTTCACCCCTCCCCAGCTGGCTCTCCCAATTATCCATACTCTGATCTCCCTTTCCTTTTCACATAGCACATACTGCCTTCTAACATGCTTCATATTTTATTTTATTATTTCTACTGTTTATTTGTCTCTCTCCTCACACTAGAATGTAAGCTCAAAGAGGGCAGGGACTTTTGACAGCTCCTAGAATAGGGCCTGGCTTAGAAAGGCATTCAAGTTTTGAATGAAAGAGAGTATTTTTAATTTTTTTTTTAATTTTTTTTTTAACATTTATTTATTTTTGAGACAGAGAGAGACAGAGCATGAACGGGGGAGGGGCAGAGAGAGAGGGAGACACAGAATCAGAAGCAGGCTCCAGGCTCTGAGCCATCAGCCCAGAGCCCGATGCGGGGCTCGAACTCACGGACAGTGAGATCGTGACCTGAGCTGAAGTCGGACGCTCAACCAACTGAGCCACCCAGGCGCCCCTTTAATTTTAAAAGTAACTGCAAAGTAATGTGACTGTTAATGTTCTGAGATGTTGAGGATAATTTCAAAAGAAGATTCCCAAACTATGTATAGCTTATTATATTCCTTATTAATTTCTCCCTGCCCTTGTGAAAGCTAGTCTCCTTACTTTATGATTACATCTGATATTATGAGATGTGAAGAATATAAACATGGAAAATGAACAAAATTGAATCAGAGAGTATAGTTATGTTGACTAATTTTTTAGTCTTACTACCAAATTTGTCTCAGAGGTAAGCATTTTTTTCCAGCGTTAACTAAATTTGTTTGGTTGCATTATAGAGCACTGCTAAATTCCCTATATCCCCCTGCCCCTGGAGCTCAAAGCCTATATTGAACTTTTTTACCTTTGAAAGGAAATGTTTCTTTTGGAGATACTCCTTTACTAATTCTTTCTTACATTATACTTTTCTACTGAGAATCATCAATTAAGAGTTGAGCTATAATGTCAGTATGAATGGTTGAATATAAGACCATTTACAAATTTTAACTCAGTATTTATCATCAATTCATAAAACTTAGTTTTAGTATTTTACAGAAGATATATATAGTTGAAGGACATTTTAAGTGCTAAATTCTAAATATTGTTTCCTTATTTTCTTAAGAAATAAAAATGTTATTTATTTTTAACAGGCTGTCATGGTAGGAATTTTTTTTCACACACTTCAGCGTTTGGATGTCTATGTGAACAATATATTGGTTTGCCCCCGAAATACAATATGGAACCCTAAAAAGAAACACTGTGAACTTAAAAGACATCTGCACACAGGTATTTCCTCAGAAAAATAAAGTACTTAATTATGTATAAAATTCTTTGTAATGTCTCATTATTAATATTTCTAGTTCCTTAGCCATTGACAAATGAAAAGAGAAAATATTTTTTGCCACGGTCCACCAAATTCTAAGATGTATTTATTTATAGCATATGTGTCCTGAAAGATTATTCCTGATGGAACTCTTATCTATCTGTACACATGTGGATTTTGTGTATGAGGCACATTCGTTGGCCCCCCTGAGAACATTTACATTCTACATGTAGTTCAGTTAATCCTATATACAGAAGAGATTTTGCTTAGAATGTTTACCCTATTTCTGCTTTACTTCTATTTCATAGAGGTCAGAGCCAAAATTAATTGGCAGTCACCAGAAATATTGCCAAGAAAGCTAGTATAACATCAACCAAACACTATGAAGTCAATATAATAAACTGGATTTAAATGAAATATAGGGAAAAGGCTAAACGTCCATTTATCAGTATTTTCAAGGCCAGGATTTATATCTTCTCATTGAAGTCTTTTTGTTAAACAAGGTACTTATAAATCCAATCCCTTCCATTCCACATGTGCTACTTATCATTTTTAAATGTGCCCCATAATGTTGGTTAACAATTCCTCAAGTGCGTGCTGTAGGTCATAACATCACCTAGACTTCAGAGTATGAATGGATAACGCATATCTATTACTGTCTATGGAGCAAGTCCTATTTCTACTAATAGTCTGAATAGCTAATGTTTCCAGAAATGTTCCTGTGTGCCAGGCACTATTATAAGTGCTTTGTATATAATACCTCATTGTTAAATATTCTAATAATAATCCTGTGAGGTAGGCAGAGATGAGTAAACTGAGACAACAGGAGGTGTCTTTGCCACAGTCTCTGTCATAGCTCTGGCTGCCATAACAAAATGCCACGAACTGGGTGGCTTAAAGACAAATTCATTTTCTCTGAAGGCTGCAAGTATGAGGTCAGGGTGCCAGGAGGGTTAGGTTCTGGTGAAAGCTCTCCTTCTGGCTTGCAGATGGCTGCCTACTCACTGTATCTTCACAGCAACAGCAGACGTTGGGATCTCCTCTTATGAGGGCACTAATCCATCATGAAGTCTCCACCCTCATCTCAAGCTAATTACCCCATCTCCAAATTCCCTTACACTAGGGGTTAGGGCTCTAACATGTGAATCTGGGCAGGGGGTGGGGGGCACAGTTCAGTCCATGGTAATATCAGAGATGGTGAGGGCAGAGCAAGGACTTGAACACAGAGAGTCTAGCTCTAGAAGCCATGCACTTAACCATTAGGCCATATTGCCTCCTTGTAAGCTAAAAGAGTCTGTGTTATCACTTTCTATATGTAAACAGCTACTCATATTTGCAGCTTCATTTCATTATTTTTAACTCTTTTGAAAAACAACACTTTGGGTACCAAGTACTCTATCATTCAAGTTGGGGAAATAGAAATGATCTCAACAAGGACTATTTAATATAGGGAATTGATTATACAGGTGTTGAAGGGCTGAAAAACAGTATTACCACTGCCTTCTTACAAGATTTTTTTCTGATATAGCATTGTTTATAAATGAACATTTTTCCTTTGGCACTTAGAATGCAAAATAATTTCCATGTATTATGAATCTATACATATTGTTTTAGATTACCCAAAATGTTTCATTATGTATGTCTCTGCTTCCTTCCATTACTGTGAAGACATGAGGAACTTACCTGAGATAAATGGTGTATGCACCTCTAAATGTAGTTTGAGAGAAGTTTCAATTTATAATATAAAAGCATATTCTTCAGATTCATAGAATGTTTAAACCAAATTGCATCTAGAACTTACACTAGTAGCTCTGAAAGAGATACATAGTGATAATGAAGTGGCTTCTTAATACCAACTGCTATGAATGTCTATTACATTCATAAGAAATATCTTCTTCTTTCTAAAACTTTAATTTATTTTTTTATTAAGCCTCACTATGAATGTGGTAAGAAGCTACATGTCTCATTCTAGTACTATTATATAATTCCTTTGGGCTCTGTTAGTGGATTTATTAGCTTAGACAGTTTTGACACTCTGCCATATAATATATATATATATATATATATATATATATATATATATATATATACACACACATATACATAAACACATATGTATATGTATATATATATACATATATATATATATATATTCACTCATTTTATATATATAAAAATCTCAGTCACTTTTCCAAAAGTCATTTCCGAAGTAGAATTTGTTTTGCATTAAGCAAAGATTTTTCAGGCTGAAATGTAAACCTGTTTCATTGGTATAAAATCCTTCTGAGATATTTTTGTATATACTTCATTTGTATTATATACTTTTGTCCTTAGTAAAAATAGAAGCACTGAGTTGTAAAAGCTCCTTAAGAGTTGATATATAGCACTGCATAAACTAGATAGCTATTAAAGTTAAATTTACATTTTTAAATTACCAAATGCCTTCTGTAAAGCCTTTAAAATTCTGAACATGCAAATAGTGTTCCAGGTACAATATAGGCTCTTGGGTTCATAATTGAATTTTATTTCTCAATTATACTGTATCTATGGCTAATTGTTTTTAAAATAAATTTAATGTATAATGATGATTAACGGTATTGTTTAAAGTGTTGACTTTAACTTTGCATGTCAGTTCTAGAAGTGTTTTTTTAAAGGTGTTACTGTTTTAATATGCATACTTTCCTATGGAAGAATAATGTTGAACTTTTTCAGAATTTCCTAAATTTAACAAATATTAAATACTACTAAATATATGGTTATTATGATAATATAAAGATTTTTACTGTGCTGTTTTGGCTTTTTTCCTTCATAGAGCAATTCCTTCCTAACCTGAATTCCACTGTCCTTGGTGAAAACTACTTTGATAGAACCTACCAGATGCTTTACCTTTTGGTTAAAGGAACTATACCGGTTGAAATCCACACCACCGCGGTCATATTTGTTTCTTTCCAATTGCCTGCTGTTACAGAAGATGACTTCTATAGCTCTCATAACCTGGTTAGAAATCTTGCCTTGTTCCTGAAGATACCAAGTGACAAAATCCGCGTCAGCAAAATAATACAAGGGAAGAGTCTGCGGAGGAAGAGATCCACGGGACTCACAGTTGAATTGGAGATTGGAGATGCTCCTCCTCAGTTCATAAACAATGATACCACAGGTATGAAGAGTAGGTGTTTGAGAGAGAAGAATGTAATACTAGACCCACGATGATCCTACCAGGGCCTGCCCTCAGGAAATCCCACCAACCCCACATCCTGAACCCTGTGAGGGCCTAGAGACCCTTTTCCTACTCTACCCCTGTAATCCCAAACTGTTTTGGAATTATGAAGGAACTATAGCCTCTATTTTGTTATTGTAGCAATTAGTAAATTCAACAAAAGGATTTGAGCTAACACAGAAGATTTGAGAGGTGACATAAGGAAGTGACTTTATAGCTGAGAGATTAAGCATAAAAAGAATCAGTCTATGAAAAGAGAAAGGTAAGAATGTTCAAGTGTAAGGAAATGGGAAACCAAAAGAAGCTCTCCTCTTCATAAGCTGAAAGGACTGTGGATGTTTCCTTAAGGAGAAGAGTAGATCTTTGGAGATGCTGAGGTGTAGTAAAGTCACAGATTTACCCTAGCAAATGCAAAGGTGCGAGAATATGTTCTGTCTTTAATTCCTGTGACTGATCCAATCAGTGTCCCCAGCCGTCACCCTTTTCCCTGTCCCTTACTCTCCATACCCCCATTTTCTAGGTATCAGATGAAAATCAGCTCAGCTGTCACATCAGAGGTATCTTTGCTGCTTTAAATTATGTCCTTAGAGTGACTCACTTTGGGCATTTGGGTAAATGTTCAGCCCTTCAGATTTTTTCCTTTCTATCTGTTTAATTTGGTATCTGAATACCAAGGGGACTTTCCTGTCTTCAGACCTCCATGTGGCCTCTTGCTTTCATAGTCGCTGCTATAGGGTAGGTGGTCACAAGCCTCTCTTGAGGTGCAACTGTACCGTCCTGGCCTCTTGGCATGCATCTCTGGCATGTATCCCCAACCATGCCATTGCCTCCAGTAATCAAGCACAAGTCTCAACTAGGCACACTCATCTCCAAAAAGATGAGACGTAGATCCCTGTCAGAGGAAGATTAGCATCGAGCTAATGAAGCTTAAGCTTCCAGGCCTTTCACTTGTACAAGTCATGGGAGGGACTTGAACTTTTAAGACTCTGGGAGAAGGGTCCATTTAATAATGTGGTCCAATCATTATTATAAAAGTTGCAAAAATAAGCACTTTCCTTATTCTTTTTCTTAAAGAGAGCCTCCAAACTATATAAATTTTAGACTCAGAAAATCTGGATCTATCTGATCTCTGTCCAACATCTTTTTCATACACACCTGGACTCTATCATGTATAAACCTGGGTACTGGGTAAAGTTCTCACCTTCTGTCTCTAGGGGACATCACTCATGGCTCAAGGAAAGCCCTACAACTTGGCAAAGAGGAATTTCACAGCAAAATATTGGGAAGTGGCAAGAAAGATGTGCATGTAGTAATACTCCTGGCTCTCCATGGCCTTCACATAGTGTCAGGATATCCAGGAATTCCCAGGTGTCTAGAAAGGGGTCCCTCAATGGATACCTACAGAGGGGACCTCTCGATAAACAGATTGGTCAGGGATAAAAGCTCTTCAGGTTAAGGACTTTGGTTTCTTAAGGTGGCAGTTAGCAGAAATGGGTGCCTTCATGTGTCAAGCAGCCAGAGAAAATGTGTAAACAGTGCAGGCAGGTCAGACCTGCCACGCTGCACCAAAAACCAGCGAGGACGAGTGGTAATAGTAGTCTGTGGATATGAAGCACCTTTGTACTGCTACCCCTGGGTCACATGAGCCCTCATGCCTGGGAAGCCATTGTGGAGGAGAGTATATGGAGGGAATGGGGGGGGAAGAAGGAGTCTGAAAGACTGAGCATTTATTCAGAGGATCTAAGTCAACCAAAAGAGACCTGTTAAACTGACAGGACTGAAATTCCCTAGGACCACGATTTTGAAAGTGTTCTGTGAGATCAGCTGCCTCCTTCTTTGTGAGCACACTGAACTTCATGGTTCAGCCTTAATGGAAGAAATGCAGTGCTCCTCATCCTCAAGGCAGGACTCTGGATCTAGAAGGCACTGGATACCTAAGCACGAGGTGTTGTCAAGATTCAGAGTACACCAAAAATATCCTGCATAGGGTTGTTTTTTAAAAGATCACCCTGACTACAGTGTATAGAATGGAGTGGAAGAAGGAGAATGGATACAAGAAGCCAGTTTAAAAGTTGTTTTAGTAACCCCCTTCCCCCAATGCTGGCTTTGACTACGATTTTGACAGTGGGGACAGAGAGATTGAGAAATCGGTAACTGATTATACGGTATGGGGGAGAAATGAAGTAGAAGAAGGGATCAAGCCAAAGTAGCAGGCTCTGACAAATGAGTATGATGAATAGAGGTGCCCCTTCTTAGGAAAGGAGCACTGTGGGGGCAGCAGGTCTACGAGGACCCGCCAAGCTAGACAAAGACAATAGAAACTACCTGTAGTGTTAAAATTAAACTTGAAAATCAAGGTCCAAAGCAAGTAACAATTTGTGGGTAATGTAGTGTTAATTTCAGAACTTACTAGCAGAAATTGTATAGATTCGAAGATGCTAATTATCCTTACATTAGAATTCTATTTAAAAAAAAATGCTATGTGGCAATAAACTTGCATGACAGTGCTTCACTTCTTAACAAAGAAGGACATGGGAACGTATTAAATTAAGAAACATATTTCCCACTATGCTGTCATTCATTTTTCTTGTGTCTATTTTATCTACCTTTGGTTTTTCTTTAATTGCAGCTTAAAAACATATTCTCCAGAGTTCTCCATTTTCCTAAGCTCATTCATATGACTTTATCATGTTGAGCTCATGTGCAAAGAAAAAGCTAAAGCATTCCATAATTTGGATGGAGGAGTACAAACAAAAACTAAAGTGAAAAACTCTCATAATGCTATATTCTTAGATCACATATGACATATTACTGTTTCCCCATAGGTCAGATGCAGTTATCTGAACTCCAAAAAATTGTTGGTTCTCTTGGACAAGCTGTAATTTCAGGAAAAACCAGTAGTATCCTTGGATTTAATATTTCTTCCATGTCTATAACCAATCCCATCCCCAGCCCAAGTGACTCTGCCTGGATTAAGGTAAGAAAGGGCAACTAGAAAAATATACCTTAGGTATTTAAAACATTGCTGCTTATTTCTTATTTTAACTCTTTATATTTCAATGCAATAATTTAGAGAGCATGTCTTTCTAATTAACGTTGGCTATCTTTAAATGTTTATTTTTTTTTTTAACATTTATTTATTTTTGAGACAGAGAGAGACAGAGCATGAACAGGGGAGGGGCAGAGAGAGAGGGAGACACAGAATCTGAAACAGGCTCCAGGGTCTGAGCGGTCAGCACAGAGCCCGACACGGGGCTTGAACTCACGGACCGTGAGATCATGACCTGAGCTGAAGTCAGACGCTCAACCGACCAAGCCACCCAGGCGCCCCAACGTTGGCTATTTTTAATGGTATACTAAAATGATAAAGTAGTTGAAAAAGGAGCATATGTTCTAAAAAATTATTTATTGGTATAAAATGTGATTTTCTTTGAATATTTATAACAGTGCTTCATGAATTTGATCAGGGGGAAATATTTTAAGAAAATTAATTTCACATATTAAGCATATTTTTACGCTTATTATTACATATTACACTTGGCCTAAGATGAATTTGCTACTGACTGTAATTTATCATGTGAAAACCACTTCATCACTCATGACCGTTAATTTACAGGTGACTGCCCAACCAGTTGAAAGGTTTGCATTTCCTGTTCATCATGTGGCCTTTGTGTCCTCACTCTCAGTGATCACTCAGCCCGTGGCAGCACAGCCAGGACAGCCATTTTCTCAGCAACCTGCAGTAAAGGCAGTAGATTCAGATGTAAGTTATAACCCAGAGCTTTAACTGAGTGAAGGAATTAAGCTATAAATTCTGGAAGGTGAGCCAACTTCTGTAATCCTGGTATGCTGGCAACCTGAGGATTTCACTACCCCTTGAAAACTGGACTAAAACCTGTGGATATAATATTTTACTGTTTTAAAAATGTTCCTTTTCAATGAACTTGTTCCACTGCCCACCCATATTTGTGAACTCCTTGTACAGGAGAAGCTTCTACAGATTTCAGATTTGTATTGAGGCATTTTAAATAATATAGTTTTGCATATCTTAAAAAAAAAAAGCATGGGAACAGGACAATTATAATTCTCTATTACTTTTTTCTTTTTTTTTTACATTTTTTTTTTAAAGTTTATTTATTTTGGGGACAGAGAGAGACAGAGCATGAACGGGGGAGGGGCAGAGAGAGAGGGAGACACAGAATCGGAAGCAGGCTCCAGGCTCTGAGCCATCAGCCCAGAGCCTGACACGGGGCTCAAACTCACAGACCGTGACATCGTGACCTGGGCCGAAGTCGGCCGCCCAACCGACTGAGCCACCCAGGCGCCCCATCTATTACTTTTTTCTTTAGGGTAATTGTGTATCAGTTGGGATTACTTCACTGACTTTGAAGGCCATACTAAAGGACTCCAATAATAACCACATCACTGGTCTTAGTGGAAATACAACAATTCCATTCAGCAGCTGCTGGGCCAACTATACAGACCTTACTCTTCTTAGAACAGGTGAGTGTACTATTTTGGATCTTCACATATACATCCACAAATAGGGATAATTATAATTGAACAAAGCATTCTATAATACTCTGATCAATAAATTATAGAAATTGGAACACTATACCTGCCTTGTTTCAAAGAACATTTCAGATAACATCTAGCTTACAAAAGTATCCAAAACAAAATAGAAATTAAAATAGGAAAGGAAATTAAACAGATAATCTGAGGCTGTGCATCAAAATTATATCATGATTCATATTTTTATCCATTTGTTGATTTTTCTAAATTTTCACTAAATATGCATTACATTTATAATAAAAACAAGCAATACATAGATTTTCAAATTGAAGAAAAGGGAGGATAAGATAGGCTAATGTAACTTTAATGCCCCATGCAGGGGTTCAGAGTTGGACTGAAAAGTGGGTTCTAAGCTTTCTGAAAGCCATTACAAAGGAGAAAACAT
The DNA here is from genome assembly GCF_028749965.1 of Puma concolor. Lineage (NCBI taxonomy): Eukaryota > Metazoa > Chordata > Mammalia > Carnivora > Felidae > Puma > Puma concolor. The sequence continues at coordinate 29,123,806 of NC_141684.1, read as the reverse complement.
AAGCATTATGATTCCACAGTGCCCATCAGGAAAAACCAGTAAACAAACCAGTTGTTGTGGAGAATTATAACTTGTTATGAGATCAGAACAAATGTGTCCTATGAGTTTTCATAAAGTATACCAAATGAATCTGTATGAAGTGATATCTTCAATATTACAATAAATAGTTATAACTTCCACTGTGATGTTTCTTATATTATCGTTATACGGGTTGATGGCATAACTCCAATTGGTAAAAGCCTTCCTACTGAGGCCAAAACAGATTGTAGAGTAGCTACTGGTGATAGATTGTAGAGTATCTAAAAGAGAGAAATTGATAAATTACTTATACTTGAGACAGGCTTCTGTTAATCTGTTTACCATTAATCTGGGCCCATTTAAGAACTTTATAGGCCCTAACTTCTGAAAAGTTATATTGGTACTCCCCACTTCTTACCACTGTTCTCTCACACATATATACATACTAAAGGTGAGAATAAAGGTAAAAAGTGAAGAGTAAAATAAGTAAAAGAAATTCCAATAATAGTCTGATTCTTTTCATATCAACTAAATATCAAAGACAAAAATCATTCCCCCTAGTATCTTTTTTCTTATTTTTTACTTCTTCTTGCTTTGATGGTACCCTCAACCAGACAAGCTTGGTCTGCCTACTAGGCAGCAGTATCTCAACCCAGTGTTCGATGGGACTCAAATGAAAATGAGTTGTGATCCTAGACAGGTACCTAGAGTGCCCTATACACTTGCTGGTTAAGGGCAGAGCCTAAGTCTTTCTGAGTCAGTGTAAATGGTAGTAGGACTGGGATCCTCTTCTGGGAAGTGAGTCACTTAACAAGAACCCAGGTGAAGAGAAGGTTGCCCACTGCCTCATGAAGGTGGACCCAAATGGTACCCAGTGGCAAAAACCAACCTGGACGCTATGTTCTTCAAAGTGCCACTTCCAAATAGCAATGTTCCAAAATAACCAGTATCACTGGAATGCTGAAACAATAATATAAGTTTTGGTGTTTTATTGTGATAACAAAATATCATTCCCCTTTTATACACTAAATTTTCCTTCCTAGTTCAAAGCTTCCCTCGAAGTATTTATCTGACTGCTATGGAGAACAGCCATTGCTTCTAATCTCTTTCTTGCTTGCTTACCTGCTGTCCTACTTTCTTACTTTCATCAAGTGTACGGTCTCAGTTCTCTGGTTGTATATAGTAAGGAACACCAACGACAGTCATCTCTTCATTATCTTTAGATCAGTTATCTAATTGGTAGATTAACCACTATAAAATTGTAATAACAACAAAGCACATGAGAAAAAAATAACAAAGCATCGTTTTTGTAACTCTTTCTGGTAGGCAACCCCCATAGTTACTGGAAGTGGGAAATCCCCTTAGAGATCAGCCGAGAGCCTGACAGTGTGGCCCCACACCCGCTTCTACTTTTAGCTCAATAAGAAGCAAAGCAGGGGCCAAGATAGAGAGGAGGTATGGGTTGTGGTTTCTCACACAGAAAATGGGGATGTGAGAATTAAGTGAGAAAAGGGTGGAAGAAGAATAAAGTAAACAGCTGAATCTGCATCTTTGAGCAATCTGGATAAAAAATAGTATTCCTAGTGGATAACAACATTTGGGACATGTTTACCTGGCAACCTATATGATATAAAGTGCTTGTTTCTGTTCTTATTGCTACATAACACACCAGCCCCAAATCTAATGGCTGAAACAACAACCATTTCACTTGCTCACAACAGTGTAGGCCAGGAATTTGGACAGGGATGGCTTATATCTGCTCAGTGATGTCTGGAGCTTTAGCTGGGATAGCTTGACTGAAATCATATACCTAAGGTTTTGATTCTGGATTTTAGCCAGGTTCTTCAGTTCTCCTGCAGGGAGTGACCTCTCCACAAGGCTCTCTTGGGCTTCCTCACAGTATATATAAAACATACTGAAAATACAGTACATTTTAAGAAAAAAATACGCCTGCCACGAAACTTCAGTTTTTTTCAAACTGAAAAAAGGAAAGACTTAAATACGCCATTGTCATGGATTGTAATGGTGGCAGAAAATTCTATAGAACAAGGACCGTCTGTCTTGAAAGTTACAGAATGCACTGGCATTGTTTGTGAAAGCACAATGAGGTCAAGATCTAACTATACTCTGAAAGAAAGGAAAGGAAAGGGAAGGGAAGGGAAAGGAAGGGAAGGAGAGGAAAGGAGATGGAAGGGAAGGGAAGGGAAGAAAGAAGGAGGGGGAGGGAGGGATGAAGGGACAGAGAGGAAAAGAAAGAAAACAGAAATGATTTTTTTAAAAAAAAGATAATAGAAGGAGAGGAATGAAAACTTCAGGGTTGGACAAGAATTGCAAACTCGGTGTGGTAGCCATTATTAATGACAGCAGGAGTTGTAGAAGCAATTATGTCAAGGAAAAATATATTGGTTATCTCATGTTCAAAACCGGGGAGATTTAACATATGGATTAAAAAATATTTGGATAAGCTTTTTATGTTCCACATTCTAAAAATATCTAAAAAGTTTCCTTAAGCTTGTCTGCATGGAAGTAAGAAGAAAGGGTCACAATTGTGCAACACAAAAATAGCATCTGACTTAAAGGAAGTGTGAAAAACAGTAAAATTGTTGAATCAAAATGGAGGGCATATGGTTTTTGTTGTACTATTCTTCCAACTCTTCTGTGATTGAAACTTTTCAAAATAAAAAGTTTAGTGTTTCGGTATCCACCCCCATCTCCCTCAGCTGAGGCTGAGGCTTCTCTACTCCAGGTCAAGTATCCAGGGATGGAACAGAGGCTCAGTATTTTTACTTCCTTTCCCTACTGTCCCTCATTTTAAGCAGCCTCTCTCTAGTCCTGAGCACTAGGAAGATATCCCTAAGAAGCAAGTACTGATGCTACAGAAAGAAAATCTAGCCAGATTTCCCCTGCCCACAGTTGATGGGCAGTTGGAACTCTAACTCTGAGACCTCCTCTATGCATGTTTATACTTCAATGAATCTGTTTGGCTCAATTTCCAAAAATACTTCATTAGGAATTATACAGTACTTTTAAGTCAATGAAAACCCAACTGGGTCTGTGTGAAAACAAACAAATTATAAAAGGAAGTCAAATTCTATAATGATGTTTCTTCCTAGGAAAAAATTATAAGATTGAATTTATACTGGATGATATTGCCCGGGTGGAATCTGGGACTCTGAGTCTACCAGCACAGTCTGTCGCTAGTGGTGGTGGCACCAATGGTGGCAGCAGCAGCAGTGGCAGCAGTGACAGCAGCAGCGGCAAAGCATTGACTATGGGCACAGCTGCGCAGACAGTGATTGTAGTAATTAGCTGTCTGATGGGAAGAGTGTTGCTCTTGGAAACATTTATGGCCACGGTTTTGATTTTGAACATAAATCTAGGTAAGCATAGTTCATTTCTTATGTAATGTATGTATATGTCTCCACATACTGAGATTCCAGTAAATGTTTACTAAACAGAGATCAAGGGCACAACCATTGTTTTTTTTTTTTTTTTTTTAATTTTTTTTTTTTCAACATTTATTTATTTTTGCGACAGAGAGAGGCAGAGCATGAACGGGGGAGGGGCAGAGAGAGAGGGAGACACAGAATCGGAAACAGGCTCCAGGCTCTGAGCCATCAGCCCAGAGCCCGACGCGGGGCTCGAACTCCCGGACCGCGAGATCGTGACCTGGCTGAAGTCGGACGCTTAACCGACTGCGCCACCCAGGCGCCCCAAGGGCACAACCATTGTGCATGGCACCACTGGGAACACAGAGACATGGTCTTGGCCATTGAGAAAGTAATAGCTTCAGTGGTGGAGATAAAGACAACCTTACAGGAAATGTTATTCACATTACATGACGGCATATGGGAATGTGGGGAATGAGAAGATAATGGTGGGCTCTCTTTCAGTTACAAGGGGCAGAAGCTCAGCTTGAATTGGTTTAGGCAGTAAAATGAACTCACTTAACTGAGAAGTCCAGTTGTGATTTCTGCTATAACTAGACGTAAGCACTCACATGATGTCATCCAAAAATTATGTCTCTCCATCTCTGGACTCCATGCTCCTTGATGGTAGTATATTCACTCTCAGGCAGACTGACCACCCCCAAACCTCATGGCAGGGGTACCACCTGTGTCTTCATGTACGTTCTACCAGCCCGGCAGCTAATGCAGAAAGAGCAAACCTCTTTCTCAACACTTTCAGCAAAATCCCAAAGCAGTATCATTGACCTAGTTTGGGTCACACATCCATTCTTGAACCAATCACTAGGGCCACTGGGTGCTGTGTACCCCATCCCAGCTAATGCCAAGGTCATTTTTCTCATCTCTCAGGCTGATACTTTCTTAGGCTTCTTTCCTTCAAGCTCCATGTCCCTTCAAGTTGCCCTATGTCCATCCATAATGTTACAGATCTGTTCCTCCTTTAAAGTCTTGGGGCTCCACTTACAACTTCTTCTTTTTTATTACTTCTTTCTTGAGCTTTTACAATAGCCTCCTGAATTCCCTGCTTCCGAACTCCTCACTTTCAGCCTATCCTCCATATAGCTGTCAGATTTATGACATGTAGTGATGTCATGTAGTGATTTGTCATGTCAGATCCTCAAAGATTCCTCACTACATGCAAATTGTAATCAACACCAAAGGTCCTGAAGTCAGTTTTGAAGATTTCCTCCTGTGACAAATCATTCCTAGAAAAGATTCTTGCCATCCTATGTATTCCCTCCCTTTGGGCTTTCTCTGCTCATGGCTAATGAGCTAATGCTCATGGCTAATACATGTAATTCTCTTCTCCCTTGTTCTCCAGTTATGCTTTGTTTCTACCATTATTATAGCCTTTCCTGTGGTATACTTGTATTAAACTTAACACAAATTCAAATCTACCTTCCTTCACTAAATAAACTGTGAGTACTCAGAAGATAAGACCACATACCGTATTTATCATAGGTGCTAAAAATGTGGTTTAGTTGATTTTAAATATTAAAAGGGGGACAAGTCCTGCCTGCCAACATAGGAGGAAATGTTGAGTTGGGGTAATATAGGCAAACAGTAAAAAGCTTAGACTGGCAGGTATTAATCAGTTTGCAGTTGATCTAATAGGGGAATGATGAAGAGTTTCTGACAGATTAATGAGATGAAAGTATCACATAAAGAATACTGATAAGATTTAAGAAGATGAAAACGGTGCTAGAGATTGGTTGCACAGCAGTGTGAACATACCTAACGCTACTTGTCCACTTTAAAAATGGTTAAAATTTGGGGTGCCTGGGTGGCTCAGTTGGTTAAATGCCTGACTTTGGCTCAGGTCATGGCCTCACGGTGTGTGAGTTTGAGTCCCATGTTGGGCTCTGTGCTGACAGCTCAGAGCCTGGAGTCTGCTTTAGATTCTGTGTCTCCCTCTCTTTCTCTGCCCCTCCCTCACTCACTCTCTCTCAAAAATAAATAAACATTTAAAAAATTTTTAAATAAATAAAAATGGTTAAAATTTTATGTTATATGGATTTCACCCTGATTAAAAATAAAATTTAAAAAATCAGGATTGATCTATACAGAACCAATACAGATCTCCAAATATCAAAAGATGATAAATATTCTAAGTTTTAAGATACCTAATTAGATTCTTATATTTGAGTAATAATCAAAATCCAAAGAAAGATTTAAGAAGAATTTGAGATGGGGTAATAATTTAAAAGGATACTGAAGAATTTCAAGCAATAAAAGCCAAGACCATAATTTAAATTTAAACATAGATAAGGTCAGGATGAAGGGACACATTGAGGCTGGTTCTGGGAGTAGCAGAACAAACTGGAGGCTGGGGTTTCAAGAACAATGATCAAACAGGAATTATCTGTTCTTTCCTCTTAATGGCAGAAATCAATTAGGAGACAGCTGTCAAGGGAGAAGTGTGGTTTGAAGAGACTCAGTCCTGGCCTCTTATAGCTGAATAAGGGTGGGTTTAGAACTAAGGGACAAGAAGGAAATGATCAGCACACAAGTTATTGTATTTTTATGCTAGAATTCTAACAGAAGCAAAACCAGTTGTCCATTTTACAATAGCATGACAGGTACTACTTGAATTTGTTTCTTCTCAGAAGCATTAAACTATAAGGTATAAGTACTGCTTAGTATATCTTTGTGCATTTTGTATTTACTCACTAAATGCATTGTTTTCTAATTACCCTCACTGACTTTCAGCCTGCTTATTCCCAAAAACTTTGGGATTATATAAAATTCAGAAAATTCTATTTTCAAGTCATTAGTAAATAATATTGTTCCTGGCATTTTCTCCTCCGCCCCTTCCCCCCCTCCTCCCCCTCCCTCCTTCTTCCCCTCCCCCCTCCTCTCTCTCCTCCTCCCCCTCCCCTTCCTCCTTCCTCTTTTGAATGTTTATTTATTTTGAGAGCAAGACAACATGAGCAGAGGAGGGACAGAAAGACACAGAATCCAAAGCAGGCTCCTGGCTCTGAGCTGTCAGCACAGAGCCCAATGCAGGGCTCAAAACCATGAACCTCAAGGTCATGACCCGAGCTGAAGTCAGTCGCTTAACTGACTGAGCCACCCAACCGCCCCTATTCTTGGCATTTTCTTTAGGACTTTTTTTCTCCAGATAGAAAAATTAATCAACATCTTCTCCCTTGCTACTAAATAATCGCTCAGTAATCTATCCTTCAATTAAAACATAAAATGATTTAAACACCACCCTCCTAGTCTTGGGCTACTATAACAAAATACCACAGACTAAGTGGCTTTCTCATGGTTCTGGAGGCTGGAAATTTATTTCTCATGGTTCTGAAGGCTGGAAGTCTGAGATCACGGTGCCAGCGTGGTGAGGTGAGGGCCCACTGCTAGGTCACTGATGGAGCCCTCACAGGATAGAAGGGCCTCAGGAGCTCTGGGGGTCTCTTTTATAAGAACACTAATCCCATCCTGATGGTTCCACTCTCAGGACTTAAACACCTTCCAAAGGCCCCACATGCAAATACTATCTCATTGGGTGTTAGGTTTTCAATGTAGGAATTTGGGGGTGGGGTGCATTCACACCATACCAACTATTAATGAAATGAAATGCTGGGATTTTTATAACTTTGCATTCTGAATTAACACTTCTATTTGTAAGAAAGTCATGAAGTTCCACTAAATAAAATGACATCTTGAATGTGAAAAATACAAAATTTAAGCACCATTATTGTCTCTCCCCAGTTCCACAAAAAGAGTGCATTATTGATTCTAACAATACATGGTCAACTTTGAAATACTAATTTTTTAGTACTGCTTTTGCCCTATTAACCATACCATGAAATATTAGAAATGTTAAATGAATTAAACATATTTTAAACCACACTAGATGTTACTGCTACTTAAAAAAATATTTGTATTGTTTTTACGTTTCAGGATGCAACTAAAAGTGTGCTGTTGCGAAGAACAGGCTGAAAACAAAAACACAAGAGCTGCTTTTTACAAGCTATTTTATTGCACAACAAGAAAAAGCCTATAGCGTTTTCAAGAAAATAAGCGAAAAATATTTTTATAATATATAAAATGTACTAATTAGCTTTCATGACAAAAATCAAATTTCTTCAAAATATAAGTCTTTTGATTCCTTATATTCATATGTTCTTATTTCATTTAAAAAAAACTTTAAGAAATCTTTGATTTGGAAGCAGATATGCCACCTCCAAGTTGCTATACCTACAAATCATAGAGTCCTTTATGTGTGCAAGAGCTTGTCTAGTTTTGACTTACCCACTTTTAGATCAGATTGGAAGCATTTTGAATTTGTGTATGTACTGGGGGATCTGACTTCCTTTATCCATTCATGACGCTCTGATTTCCAATGATCTAAACCATTCTAATTTCTTAGGATTTTGGAGAAATGAGATTTGTTTTATACCTTTTTCAGACAAAGTTGCTGATTTTCAGATCTATAGTAATCCTAGAAATTCTAGATTGCCCTGGATTTCTGGGCCTGCCAAACCCTGGCTACCATTCTAAGAGTTTTTGTTGTTGTCTCTGAGCAAACTTTTGGAAAAAGCCCAAATTATCTCTGCTTACGTTCTTCCCACTCAAAAATGCCTCAGCTATGAGTGTAGCTTCCTACGACCCCATGCTATAGCACAAGAAATGCGTATTTTTAAGAGAATAAAATAAGGGAATGCAAAAAAAAATCATAATTAATGTAGATAAGTTAACCAAAATCTCTCATACTATGAAAATTGTACTTTTTACTCAGAAAATTCTAAAGGAAATGCTTAATTTTGAGGAAGAACTATCAATAAAGGCATTGTAGCTATGTCCAGAGCAAGAAAAGCTGATATTCAGAAAAGTTACCTTCCAGCAAGTAACACTAAGGAAGCATTGGGAACAGCTGCGAACATTCAACAAATTTCAGACCTTTCTCTTCTGTCTGCCATTTCCTAGTGTATTCACCCCACATCATTGTTAATCTTGGTTAAGAAAAATAGTAAACATTTGCCAGGTAGCAAATCCAAATATCTTTGTATAAATCTGGCATTTTGTTCAGGCAAACTGAACAAATCTATTTAATCGAATCTATCTATCTAGTCAAATCTATTTAGCATTTACTAGATACGAGACATTCTAGTGAGACTACAGGGAATAAGATGCTGTCTCTACTTTCTACCAGCTCACAAAGTAGTTGGGGAAATAGTCCTGGAAAAGGGTAACACTGATGCAAAACAGTATGTGAGGACCACAGCTCAAGGGTGATGCCTGAGATGAGTGTTGAGGAATAAAGCATGAGATGAACCAAGGAAGGAAGAGAGTCCTGGCAGAGGTGTGGTGGCAAGAACGAAGGCTGGAACACCAGTAGATGGTGAGTTCCTGGAAGGCAGGGCACTCCTTATGCAGCATGTCTTCCTGCCATGTAACAAAACATCCAGCACTAGTAGATCCTGATTCGCTGTTTAGTGGACAAACGAAGCATGGAATGTGGGGAAATCAGCAAGCGGTCTGACGTTACTGGAACACCAATCTGACATAAGGAACGGCACCAAGCAAGGCTGGAAGGAGAGACAACAGTCTTCTGTGCCATGCCATCAGAAGAGCTTGGATTTATTTTGTAGGTCCTAGGGATGCAGTTTTAACTAGGTATTAAAATAGAAGTTTTGGCTAGGACACATTTTAAAGGGGGGGGGGGTGGTACCAAACAAAGATGTACAACCTTTTTAAGTAGGTAGCCCAGAAGAGTAGATTGGAGGATTTTTGGAGAGCAGTTTTTTGGAAATAGCTATGCTGAGAGACCCTTTGCAAAGGGGAAGGATTGGATGTACTAGCTCACAATGCCAAAGCAAGAGACAAGGATTTTAATTAGGCTTATGGAAGCTCAGAGGTTTGAGGCACACAATGGATTGGTGTCGGACTCATTGCTGTTAAGAATCCTAGACAAAAAGGTTTTAAATAGCCTTCATTCATAAGCTGGCCACCTTTTAAAAAAAATGTTTCTTTGAACAATGCTGTCTTAGAAATTCATTTTTAATTTTTTAGAAATACCTTTTAATGTTAGAAGTGGCTATTTACTGGTATATTAGGATTGTTCTATCCACGATGTGAAAAATTCATAAAATAAATATAATGCTTCCACTTTGCTCAATGTAAGGAACAGGATAAGTTAATAAGAAAGAAAAAAACAAGAATGTCTTCCTATATTTCTGATAAGTAAAACATTTATGTCTTGTACTACTGTTTCTACTCTTTTCTAAGCTCTATCACTTTTGATCATTGCAGTGACTCCCAGATGGTGCATCTACTACTACCACTGCGGTGCCTGAGTGGCTCAGTCGGTTGTGCATCCGACTTTGGCTCAGGACATAATCTCATGCGGTCAGAGCCCCTCATGGGGCTCTATAATGACAGCTCAGAGCCTGGAGCCTGCTTCAGATTCTGTGTCTCCCTCTCTCTCTGCCCCTCCCCCACTCAGGCTCGGTCTCTCAATAAACATTAAAAAAATTAGAATACTACTACTAACAATAACAATAAATAAAGATTCACCACATGCTTACTATGTGTCAGACATATGCTGAGTGTTCTATGTGGACTCTTTCCTTACAATAACCCTGTGAAGTCATTGTCCCCTTTTCCAGATGAGGACACTGTTGAAACCTAAAAAGATTTAATAAAATGCCCCAGTTCACAGAGCTTCCAATGGTAAAGCTAAGATTCAATCTACCTCCAGAACCAAGTGGCAACATTTCACTGCTTCTCACTTTTCTTCAAGTACTGGAAAGTGTTTCATTCTGAAGAAGTTTTTCATAAAACGTATTTATGTCTAAGACACAAATTCTAGGTTTATACTTTATGACCTCTATGGCCTCAGGCACGTTCTTAGTTTTTCTCATTCTCGGTTTCTTCACACATAAAATGTGGAAAATATCTACCTTGCAGTGTGGTATTTGAGGACTGATGATAGCATGTATATGAAATTCAATAACAGTGCCTAACAGGTGGTAGGTGGTAAATGGTAGCCACTCTTGCTATTTTTAGTACCATAATGTTGCCTGTATCATGTCAATCCCTGGCCCAATAAATCATTAGGCTTCTTATTACACCAGAACAAGGTCTAGCATGTAATAAACACTGTGAGTGTTAATTAAATAGACTCTTAGGCTGGGCACAGACCACCTAGAATAAAGACTAGTTCCCCATCTCCCTTGCCATTAGGAATGACCAACTTTTGTGTAGTAAGTTATAAAACTGGAAATAATCTTGTGGAATATTGTAGGAACTTAAAAACTGGCTGTTAGGCATCGCTTTGCCTTTTCTTCATCCTTTTCTGCCGTGTGGAACAAGATGTGTCCTTGGGCCAGGGAGACAAAGGCCAGCCCCTGAGTGCTCAGTTGCAAGGAGCTTGAGTCCCCGACAATGTGGTGCCCTATACCAGCCCTTGCTCTTGCAGGGTTTCCTTGTTACTTGGCAGAAATACTAAACCTAAACGATGTATCTCCTGGTTTCAGAAGATTCTTGAAAGAAACAAGAGAACAGGGAATTAATCCTTCCCATCCAGGGATGTGGGCAGGGATAATACCAGGGCAAGAGAATAATTTAAAATATCACATATATCTTTGAAGTTTTTGCCTGTATCCTCCATAACAGAAGTGCTTAAACCTTGATCTGAATCCATTGCATATTTGGTTTAGGAAGCCTACCTGAAACAGGTGAACCATCACACTTTTCTTCCATGTTCATCAGTGGGCATTTTCAGCTTCCTCAGGCCAGTACCAGCTGCCAAGAAGTGTTCAACTTCCAATGAAGGAAACACTCACCTCTCCAGAGAGTAGCTACAAACACATTTGTGAGACCAAAAGGAAAAGTACCTGCTGTAGGGGTTACAATAGGTATTTGAATACTTGTGGGCAATATGACCAGCTGTAACAAGCCTCTAGCTGTCTTACTTACAGGTCCTAATAGACTACTCTAATTATGATGATCAGATTATTCTAAAATTAGATAACTCCCTATGAAAAAACTGTTCTTTCAGGCATTCTGTGTACCCATGACAAGCTGATTTTATTAGAGAAGTTCCTCCAGGGTAAGTGTTCTTTATGCTTTTCACTTCTCTAACATGCTTAGCACACGCTGTGCCGATGGTCAGTGTTGAATAAACTGTTTCATTAAACAAATGAGTAGGCTGCACAATGAAACTTTTCCTCTACAAGATTTTTGAGATAAACAAGTCCTTCCAAAATATTATAGAAATTGCACTTTATCTTCACTTACTGCCTTAACATTTCAAATAACAGTGTATAAAATTCACATCCAGTTAGACAACACAAGTTGTGGTTGCTATGGTAATGAGCTCAGAGCCTATGAGCAGAAAAAAATAATTCCTTTTGAGCAAGATATTTATTTGTGTGTCCAGTTACGTGGCAAGAGTATTTTCCTTTGGCTTTTCTTTACAGTAATTTATTCAGGCAGATGACCTTTTATGCATACAAGTTCTCCCTAGGAAGAGAGAAAATAAATATATTAAGTTTTTATATTGAAACAGTATATACAGAGAAATGTTTTTAACAAGAATTGATGGTATGTCTCACATTTTAAAGGGCCAGTCATGGTCATAGGGGGATCCAGGAGCAGCAATTTGAAATGAAGAGATTAAAAAGCAACAATCAAGACACATGTCCTTCCAAGTGAATTTGAATTGATGGACAACAGCAAATCTCTATTTTGAACAGGACCTTTATTGTGAAGAAGCTTTAAAAATATTTATATTAATCATACAGCAAAGTCCAAGCTAATTTAGAGGAAAGAAAAAAATAAAATACAAAAGACTAGTTAGAGATGATTATGAGAATTCTGGTGTGCTAAAATGATAGATACTGAGAAGAAAGAATGGACAAAACTTGGTAACAGATACTATTAGAAGCACAATATCCCAGAAGTAGTGAGAAAAAGCATGGAGAAGGTAGGGTTGTAGGTGCTTTCCTTGTAACAGCTGTTTTCACATTCTGTCTTTATTTTTTTTTTAAGTTTTCATTTATTTATTTTGAGAGAGAGAAAGAACGAGAACGAGTGGGGGAGGGGCAGAGAGAGAGAAGGAGAGAGAGAGAATCCCAACAGGCCCTGTACTGTCAGCCCGGAGCCTACTGTGGGGCTCAAACCCATGAACTGTGAGATCATGACCTGAGCTGAAATCAAGAGTCAGATGCTTAACCAACTGAGCCACCCAGGCACCCCTCCCCTTCTGTTTTTAAAATCAAAAGGGCAAAGGAGTTGAGGAATGTACTCAGAATGTAACTTTAAAATTTAGCATTCCTTCTTCTTTCCCCCTTTTTATATGTTACTAACAAACATGTCTATTTCTGGCTGCTGGTAACAGAAAATTCACTCCTCTTTTTCCTGGAAGCACTATGCCCTGCTGTGAGCTGAAAGAAGATTCTGCTAGACTTGAAGATGATAAACTTCCATTGACCTTATTGCTTTGTTTCCAACACATTTCCACATACATTATGCCACTTAGTTTGCAAATTAAACCTATAAGGCAGGAATTATTAATCTAATTTTGCAGATGAGAAAACTAAGCTCAAATGTGTTTAAGGCTGAAGCCACAATGTCCATCATGCTACAGCTGAATGAATTAGGCTTTCATTGTTCATTCAGTGTTGTTTCATTTCTAAGTTTTCAATTCACATATGAAACAGATTGTGTTATAAACTGTTACTTTATATTGGTTGTTGGCATCTTAACACATTTACCCTTAGAAATAATAAATGGCCTTACATTTCCAGATCTCAGATCACATCTACTTAACTCATAATATAGCTGAACTATATTACAGCTCTAATAACAACATGGACATTAGCCAAAGAGGTATTATGTTGTTGAACCTCACTACTGGAACACAGAAGTGAAGAGTTAAGGGTATCTTTTTATTTGAATCCATTTTCCTTCCTTCCTTCCTTCCTTCCTTCCTTCCTTCCTTCCTTCCTTCCTTCCTTCCTTCCTTCCTTCCTTCCTTTTAGAGAGAGAGCACAAGTGGGAGAGAAGGGCAGAGGGGGAGAGGCAGAGAGAGAAAGAGAGAGAGAGAAATATTAATCAGGCTCCACACTCAATGCAGAGCCCAATGCAGGGCTCCATCTCACAACCACGAGATCATGACCTGAGCCAAAATCAAGAGTGGATTGCTTAACTGAGCCACCCAGGTGCCCCTGAATCCATTTCTAATAAAAGACATGGATTATTTTTCTCTATTCCTATCCAGGCCTCTTCTAAAGGTTAAGTTGTTTAACCCTAAATTATTCTTAAACCTTGGGTCTTCCTGTATTTAGCAATAAAAATTACTACCAATTGAATATACTATAGTAATATTTGTGATGGAAAATATTTAAATCCTTCACAGAAAGTCAGTTTTCCTTTAACAGAAAATAAGAAAGCTGCTTCAGACTTTTTCTCTATTAAGCAACTGATATTATGTATTAAATGGTGATGATGGATATTAAAAAATAAGTTATAATTTTCCAGAACATTAAAATGTATTATTTTGAAAGCAAGCACGATTCTCTAGAATAGAAAGATCAATAAAACAATCCATTAAGATTATCATCAGAAAATCCTTTGCTTTCAAACGTATCTATTCAAAACTGTCACTCTGTGAGCCGCAAGGCTTTGTTTTGCTTGATTGAGAAATGAATGTGACTTTATAATCTGTATTCAACCACGAACAGCTGCTCATTAATAAAAGGCCATTAAAGTCCAAGTCAGAACAGCAGGTCTAAAATTATGCTTGAGGAAAAAACCATCCCTTTAGTGAAAAGACAGAATTGGGTTGGGGAGATCTGGAAACACTGGGCTGTGTTTGCAAGGTCTGCCCTAACTACTGGGCAGGGATGGGAGGACAGTTGACAAAACACTACTCAGACCCACATGGAGAACTCAGAACAACAAAGCCCATACAGGCTTTGAACTGGGAGATTAAATGGTGAGCTGCAAGTTGATAAAAGTGAATAAATCAAGTTGGTGATTAGGGATTGGGCAGGGGCAAATCAGAAGCCTCAAAATGGGCAAAGTGTCTGAACACAGAGCAGGTAGAATTAACTGCAACCCATGGAAGACAGGCAATTCAGAAAATTTTTCATATACCAAGTCTATGCCTTATCCTCCTCCCACTTGACATTTGGTGGTCCCTATCCTCACCCCACCCAAGCCTTGGGCGGAAGACTGGACCTCAAATTGCACACTCCCAAAGGATGGTCCCCATGCAAGATCCCAAGTTATTGGCAGCTGTGATTCCCAATTACAGAATTACTAGTCAACGACTGAAGATGACTTTAAATGTGATTTCATAGGTATTTTCAAAGTAAACCAAGTCTGCAATCTTTAACAAGTTTTGTTATTGTGTTGGAAAAGAAATATTCAGTAACTAGTTGTTTCTAGAAAAATATATACCTTTTGTTTCATTTGGAAATGGCAAATTTAATTTAAAAAACCCTTAAGAATAAAAAATATCATAGGGATATGATAGTTTAAAGCAAAGATATGTGTCTAAGAAAAAACATTTTGAAAATATGTTTTTGTCAAGATGTAGGCTATTTTGGATTATTGATTAGGGGAATCCAAAAAAAAAATTGGGGGATTTTGCATTGTTAGGATATGGGCATTTGAAGAGATTAAGGTTAGAATAGGTGTTTACATTTTTTTCAACGTTTATTTATTTTTGGGACAGAGAGAGACAGAACATGAACGGGGGAGGGGCAGAGAGAAGGGAGACACAGAATCAGAAACAGGTTCCAGGCTCTGAGCCATCAGCCCAGAGCCTGACGCGGGGCTCGAACTCCCGGACCGCGAGATCGTGACCTGGCTGAAGTCGGACGCTCAACCGACTGCGCCACCCAGGCGCCCCTAGAATAGGTGTTTAAAAGACTGCAGAGGATTTAGTGGGTTTACGGAGGTACAGTAACTGGGAATGATGATGAAATAGTGTACTAGTAGTATAACAGCAGCAGCTGCAGTAATAGCTATTGTCTATGTATGCTTGCCGTGTGCCAGGCTCTGCCCTAAAGAGCTTTGAACCGGTTAGCCATCCTATGAAGTAGGCACTATTATGTGCACAGGCTGCTTTCAAGCAAACAGGCTTGAGCAATGGAGTATAAAAAGGGCCCACAGAGACCCCCTGGCTGAATACAGACAGGCCCATCAGGGGTTCCACCTCAAAATATCCATAGGCCCTAACTGACCAATGGGCTACTTACAAGTAGGCACAATTACCAAAAAAGGGAGAATTCAGTACTTCACCATACCTCCTTATCTTCCCCCCTTTAAAAACAGTCCCAGGGACACGTGAGAGGCTCAGTTGGTTGAGCATCTGCCTCTTGACTTTGGCTCAGGTTATGATCTCAGGGTCCTGGGATGGAACCCCATGTCAGACTCCATGCTGGGCTTGGAGGCTGCTTAAAAATTTCTCTCCCTCTGCCTCTCCTCTGCTGTGCTGTGTTGTCCCCTGGCTCCCCTTCGAAAAAGTTCTATCTCCTTTGTTCTGCCTCATACACATTTTTTCACCTCCAGGGCCATTGTCCATCTGATCCTGTCTCCACATTTGGGGGCTCCCATCCAGTGGTGAGACACCCCATTATGGTCATGTTACTGATGAGGAAACTGTGAAATAATGTATCCAAAGTTACATAGAATCATTCTAGAGCAAAAGTTATAAACATACAGTTCATCTCTTGGGGATAAACAAGTTAAATTACAAGAAATGTGGTACGGATTGAAGTGGGAAGGGTACTTACAAAGTAACTGGGTAGGTGAGTGCTGGTTAGGTGACTTAAATGACTGTAGTAAAAAAGAGATAAAAAACCAAAACAAAACACGAACTTTCAGCCTCTGACCATATAAACTATTGCTTTGCGACAGTGGAGCAGATAGTTTTCTGACGGCCCCTCGCCCACAACAAGCAAAGAATCCTGGCCTTTTAATAGCATACAGGACAAAAACGGACTTGAAAGAGAGAACCATAGAAAGAAAGAAAATCTTAGTTTGGCGGAATGGCTAGCCTGCGCTGCAAGCGACGAAGAAATGCAGGAACAAGGTTAAGTGCCACTTTTTAACTCCTAATTAAAGGAAATTCAATAACTTGGAGGAGGCCAAGTCCTGAATTAAACTAAATGTTTCGCACCCTTAAAGTGGAGGAATGATTGAGACCTCGCTTACCGACAGCCAAATTACCCTGAGACAGCCGCAATTCCCCCATTTTGCAATCTAAATACTGCTCTCCCTTGATCCCATTTGGTAGGGGGATTCTGTAGGTCGAACGAAAAAGGGGCTTGGTTGGAGCGGAGGAACTCTGCACAGAAAGTAGGGCAAAACGGAAGGAACCCAGTCGTTCTGAGACGGAACAGTCCGTACTGCCAGCAACAGACACAGAAAACCTACCCGTAACCTAGCCTCTGCCACAGCCACGCCGGCCACCGCTCTCCCCGCCCCCCCCCGGCGCTCATTGGCTTAGCCCGGTCGCCGGACCCGCAGTCTCTTGTCTATTGGGCCAGACAGGACCTGGGCGGGGTGCGGAAGTGAGGGTCCGGAGACAACCGAGAACCGCCTTCCAGGAGGGCGAAGTGGGAGGGGCCGGGGGAGTGTTTCCCGAGGAGGGGGCGGCCATGGCAGCTGCGCGGCGGCAACGGCGGCTGCGACGGAGCGCGCGCCCGGCTTTGAATGAGCGGGGCTGGGACTGAACGGGCGGAGCGCGAGCTCGGGGAAGCGACCGGCAGCGCGCGTGCGCGCGCCTTGTGTGTGCGCGCGCGGCCCGCGGCAGCTCGGAGCCTCCGCCGGGCGGGCGGGGAGGGGGAGGGGCAGGTGAGTGTGTGCGGCTCGCGCGTGCCCGCGAGGGGCTTCCCTCCGCCACTGCCCCCCGATCCCAACCTGGGGCTGGGAGGGGGGTCTTCTGCCTTTCCCTGGTCAGCCTTCTTCTTCGTCCCGCACTTCCTGCCCTCCCACCTTCTTTTTCGCCCCTCCACCCGGTTTCTCCCCTCTACAGCCGACTGCCACTCTGGGGTACTGTTTCCGGGTCGGGGTGACCTCTGGGGTGAAGGAACTGCGACTGGGAGCAGGCCCTGGGCGTGCAGCCCTCACCATGCCGCGCTCACGCGTGGAAGGCACGCCTGCGGGACGCCGGCGCGGAAGCCCTCGAGTCTCCGAATGGGCCCCCGCAGGTCCTTCCTGCCCTTCTTCTGCAGGCCTTGCTCCTTCCCAGATTTTTCCAAAATCCAAATCCCAGCCTACCCCTGCACCCACTTCTAGCGATTTAGAGCGTTTCTCTGAGCGCCGTTTGCATGGCGTTGGGTTGTGTAACCTGAAAATGCTCTTGTTTTTCTCATCTGTACAGTGGGTATGATTTTTTTTTTCATCAGCCAGTTTCAGGTGGGTGACCATAAGTGAAAGCATTTTAGTCATGAAACTCCTACCTTTTGAGTCATTCAGGAGACCTTAACTCTATCAGCCCTCCTCGTTAAGAGTTCAGGTGTCACATATTTGAGGGCCTTTAAGTGGCAGAGATGGTACCTTCAGCGCTCCACTGTACAACCCACTCCCACGTTCCACTTCTAGTTCCCTTTCTCTTTGGTTTTTCACATGTGAGTTCTGGTAAATTTTATTTTTGCAGTCTTGTGATATTCCTTAACCAACTTGAGAGTTACCAACTTAATTTGAGGCTGTCCCGTACTGTACTAGATCATATGTATTTTTTAAATTTTATTTTGGTATTGAAAAATTTCAAAAATGTGTTTTTAGAATTACAGCAATTGAAGACATTTATTCTGGTGTGTACTAACATAGATTTTGGCTTGGCTTGTTTGACAAATTGTGATCTAGTGACTGCTGAAAGGGTCTCGCCAGCACTTTAAGGGTTACAAGGAAGGAAGATACATTTAATCTTGTAGTTTCTAATGCAGTGTTTTTTCACAAGTGTAGATGAATCTTTCTCTTGACTGAGTGGAGTTCTCATTCCTGTTGATTTCCTAGAGATGTTCATTTCTCCAAAAGCCCTGAGGATAGGTTGCTTCAGAATTCTGATTCTTTTCCTGCTGTATCTTAATTTTTTGCATTTTCTTACTAATTTTAAAGGAAATTTTAATTTAAAAATCAGGTTTTATTAGCATTTTCAGTTTTGAAAGTATTTTGAAGTAACCAAACTGCAAAGTAGCCTAAGATGCATACTTAACAAGTTGATGACCTTTCAAAAATTAAACTGAGACAATAAGTACAAAATTAAAAGCTTTGTCAAATGCAATATGCTGTGGGGAGAGCCTGGGCTTTGGGGTCAGTCTCTAAATCCTGAGTGAGTGAATCTGAGCTTCACTGTCAGCCTCATCTGTTAAATGGGTATAGTGGAACTTAACCTCCTTGTCCTTAGGAGTCCAGCAACGTGATAGAACATAGATTGTCTACAAATATGTCTTGAACATACTAAATACTCAAGGAATGTTAATTTCCCTTCATTCAACAAATATTTGAGTACCTGCTATGTGCTTATCTATTGGATAAGATCTAGAAATACCAACCTGAGCAAGACTGATGAGTCCCTGTCTCTTTGGTCCCTTACATTGTCACTAGCCTGTGACAGTTGAGAGCAAACTAAGGGTTTCTCTTTACTGGGTCAATAGTTTTTCCCATCACCCAGGGTAGCATCTGTTAGATAGTAGGTGCTAAACATATATATTCGTTGAATTGAGTGGGAACATTAAGCAACTGTGGGTCTCAACAATATTCCTGCCTGCAAATGAGTGTAATTTATAAAATCAGAAGTATAGTTAACTTGAGTGCATTTTCCCGTTTCATTGCAAATGGTTAGAAAATTTAACCTGGAAATTATAATATCATCACTGTATTACTAAGAATGTGCATTGTTAGTGAGGTGTTCTTGGCCTTGGAATTAAATAGACCTCCGTTTGAGTCATCGGGTGTAGGAACAGGGAAACATGGGCTTACTCTTAGTGCTTCAGTTCTATGAAATGAGAACAATATTATCTATCTCATAAGATGGTTTTATGGGTTAAGAGATAATTTTTAGATAATGCTTAGCATACAGTAGCTGGTCAATGAATATTGGTTCCTCTCTTTTGATAATCACAAAAGCAAATTTTCCACAGAATGAAGATATTCTTCATTGCTGGGGAGAGAATTCTATTGTCAGTAATAGCCCCACTTCCTGTTTTTCTGTTGAACAAAACTTTATTTTTATTTTAGAGAGTGAGAGTGTGAGAGGGGGAGAGAGACAGAGAGAGAGGGAGGGATGGAGGGAGGGAGATCGAGAGAGAGAGAGAGAAAGAGAGATGGAAGGAGAGCGAGAGAGAGAAAGAGAGAGAATCTTAAGCAGGCTCCACGCTCAGCAAGGAGCCCACCTACGGCTTGATCTCTCAATGTTGGGATCATAACCTGAGGTGAAATCAAGAGTCAGACATTCAACTGAGTGAGCCACCTAGGTGTGCCTGTTGAACAAAACTTTAAATTTTAATTTCAGTTACCATTGAAATCGGCCAAGTTGACAAATACTGAACAATGACACACAACAATATTTGTGGCAAGGTGATGACAGTGGTTGCAAAGGTTCTATATGAAATTTATTTTCAACTGTGTGTGCATGTATATATCCAGAGACCCACTCCTTTCCCCAGTCCTTAGATATTAAATATCTTCTCCCTGATAGAGTATTTCCTCAGTTCTTTTCCCCCTTTCCTCCAAGTGCCACATTCCATACAGTCTCTTTTCTAGTTATCTTTTTTTGTTATAATTTTTCTGAAATTTTAGCCTAAATTTTTATTTAGGGAAATTTGCTTTCCTTTGGTTGAGAGTTTTATTTTTGACAAATCAGCTTTAAAGTGAAGCTTTTGTTCATCTTAACTAGTCAGGTCATTCTGTTCATAATAAAGCAGTTAAACCTTTCAGGTCTGTCTTTGCAGCTGATAACTGAAGGTACTAGGTAAACAAGATTCCCTCGGGAAAGATGGTACAGGGCAGATAAGGTATATAGAAAAAACTCTAGTACAAAATATAGAATATAAGTACTGTAAGAGAAATATACTGGAATTAAGAAAACTTTATAACAGCCCAGCAAGAAATAAAAAAGGCTTATGCCAGGGAGATTGCAGTGGAAATAGAGAAGAATATGGGCAGTGCTAGGAAATGGAATAAGGCCTTTTGACAGTTTGGACATCAGGGACTAAGAAAGGAGCAGTCAAAATTATTGCATTTTTTGAAATCCAGTAAACCAGTAATTGAGGGTTTTGTTGACAGAAATATTTAAGTTACTTGAATAGTGAACTTCTTAATTTTTTTTTTTTTTTTTTTTTTGGTTCATACTCTTTGAGTCACTATGTTTTCTGTCCTCTCAATTAGTAAGCCAACTCTGAATACAGGCATTCAGTAAATCATTCCATTCATGTGGAGATAAGGCCTCCGGTTGTACAAAAATGTATGAACATTGCTAAGGGAGCCTTTTGGAACTCTGTTACTATAGGGTCTACTTGGCCTTTCTACCTTTCTAATTGTAGAAATGAAAGGAGCTAGCTGTGTGTTTTGCCCTTCTTTGAAGGGACTGGCAGTAGTGGCTCTACAGAGCAGTTAGGATCAGGTACCATAAGAGTTGACTTGTATTTCCTTGTTTGCTTGTGTTTCTTTTTTTAATAGTTTATTTATCCTGAGAGAGAGAGAGAGGGAGACCAAGAATCCCAAGCAGGCTCCATGCTACCAGCCTAGAGCCTAATGAGGGGTGGGGCGGGGTGGGGCAGGGTGAGGTGGTAGGGAGGGCTCAAACTCCTGAAACTTTGAGATCATGACTTAAGCTGAAACCAAGTCTGAGGCTTAACCTACTGAGCCACCCAGGTGCCCCCTTGCTTTCTGTTTTTGTTTTGTTTTTAACTTTTATATTAAGGCATAACATACAAACAGTATATATAGTATACTAGTGTTGTTACCACTCAGATTGAAATGTAGATCTTAGTTCCCTTATGCTTCCATACAACTCCTCCATTAGAGGTAACCACTATTTTTTACTATGTTCTTTTTAATTTAATATAGTATCTTACTAGTTGAGAAAACGGTTACATGCTGTTTTCAAGACTTTAGGAGGTTATTACTCATATCTGGTAATTAAAAACAAAGAGTACTGTCTGCTTTAATCCATACATGAATGAAATATATTTTAAAACATTAGGTTATTCATAGAGGGATGGTGTATTTATCTAGGAAGATTTGAAACTTATAAGTTTTATTGCCTATCTTAAAAAAAATTTTTTTTTAACATTTATAATTGAGAGAGCGAGACAGAGCATGAGCATGGGAGGGGCAGAGAGAGGAGGAGACACAGAATTTGAAGCAGGGTCCAGGTCTGAGCTATCAGCACAGAGCCCGATGTGAGGCTTGAACCCACCAACTATGAGATCATGACCTGACCCGAAGTTGGACGCCCAACTGACTGAGCCACCCAGGCGCCCTTTATTGCTTATCTTTATAAAAAAAAAAAAGTCAGCATTTTAATTTTGGGTAGAAGTAACATAAAGCTCTCTCTGATTCCATGATAATTATTACTTAAGTGAGGTTTCACCCTCTTTTAAGTAAATATATATAGAACTGATGTCCAAACATAGTGTTTATGCTTTTTTATTTTGGAAAAAATAATGTATCAAATTATGTTTTCATTTGTTTTATCAAACCATTCTACTCCAAATAATGGTATTAACCAACTGTAATGATTGTTTCCCAAGTTGTTACTAATGGACTCGGAGGCAGATGAGTTTTAGTTGTGTGGCTTATTGCCTCACTTTGCGCAGAAAAGTTAATTTCAGTGTATATTAGTTTGCTGATTGAGGCCATTAAGAAGTTGGATGATATACTGATATATTCAAATTATTCCAACATAGGAATCCTATTCTAAGTGCTTACTTGGTAATTTTCCTCCTGTGACAAATAAAAGGCAAGGAGCCGCTAAAACGCGAAAATTGCATTGTCAGAAACACTGCTCTGTGTGTGTGTGTGTGTGTGTGTGTGTGTGAGCGTGCGCACTTGCATGTGTGCAGTTGTAATTTCTTCTGATTTGATTTAATGTTATTTGCTCTACCTTCCGACAGTGGAAAAATAGTCATCTTTCATTGATTAGTGAACTGTATTTTCATTTTCTGTCTTGTATTTAGAGACTCTGAATGTGGAAATGTTTACTCATTCTCCTTGGCAATTCATTCTTCTCATCACTCCCAGTCCCATCCCAAGATACTACTGATCCACTTTCTGTCACTATAGATTTGTTTGTATTTGCTAGGGTTTTTAAAAAATATATGGACTCATATATGTTTTCTGTCTGGCTTTTTTCATTCAGCATAATTATTTTGAGAAACAGCCATGCTGTTGCTTCCAGTAGTAGTTCATTACTTTTTATTGCTGAGTAGAAATCTACTCTATGTATATACTATGGTTTGTTTATTCATTCACCTGTTGACATATATATTTGGGTAGTTTCCAGTCTGGAGCTATTAAATATAAAGCTGCTGTTCTAGTACAAGTTTTTGTATGGGTACATGCTTCCATTTATCTTGGGCAAATTCCTAGGAGTAAAATGGCTGGGTGACCTAGTACATGTTTGTTTAACTTTGGAAGAAACTGCCGACTATTTTCCAAAATGGCTGTACCATTTTACATTCTCACTACCAGTGTATGAGAGTTAAAGTTGTTCCACATCCTCACCAGTACTTGGTATGGTCATCATTTTTTAATTTGATTAATTTTAATAGGTATAAAATGGTTTTTTTTGTTTGTTTTTTTTTTATTTTTTTTCAACGTTTTTTATTTTATTTTTGGGACAGAGAGAGACAGAGCATGAATGGGGGAGGGGCAGAGAGAGAGGGAGACACAGAATCGGAAACAGGCTCCAGGCTCCGAACCATCAGCCCAGAGCCTGACGCGGGGCTCGAACTCACGGACCGTGAGATCGTGACCTGGCTGAAGTCGGACGCTTAACCGACTGTGCCACCCAGGCGCCCCAAAATGGTTTTAAACTGTGGTTTTAATTTGCATTTCTCTGACGATTAATGTTGTTGACCATTATTTCATATACTTATTTATCATTGTATCTCTTTGGTGAAGTGTCTGTTTAGACCTTTTGCTCATTTTTTATTTTTAAATTTTTGTTTATTTATTTATTAATTATTTTTTTAAATTTACATCCAAATTAGTTAGCATATAGTGCAACAATGATTTCAGGACTAGATTCCTTAATGCCCCTTACCCATTTAGCCTATCCTCCCTCCCACAACCCCTCCAGTAACCTTCTGTGTGTTTTCCATATTTAAGAGTCTCTTATGTTTTGTCTCCCTTCCTGTTTTTGTATTACTTTTGCTTCCCTTCCCTTATGTTCATATGTTCTGTGTCTTAAAGTCCCCATATGAGTGAAGTCATATGATATTTGTCTTTCTCTGACTAATTTCGTTTAGCATAATACCTTCTAGTTCCATCCATGTAGCTGCAAGTGGCAATCATTCTTTTTGATTGTCGAGTAATACTCCATTGTATTTATGTACCACATTTGCTTTATCCATTCATCCATCAGTGGACATTTGGGCTCTTTCCATACTTTGGCCATTGTTGAGAGTGCTGCTATAAACATGAAACAGCACACCTGTATCCCTTTCATAAATGCCTAGTAGTGCAATTGCTGGGTCATAGGGTAGTTCTGTTTTTAGTTTTTTTTGAGGAACCTCCATACTGTTTTCCAGAATGGCTGCACCAGTTTACATTCCCACCAGCAGTACAAAAGAGATCCTCTTTCTCCACATCCTCACCAACATCTGTTGCCTGAGTTGTTAATGTTAGCCATTCTGACAGGTGTGAGGTGGTATCTCGTTGTGGTTTTAATTGGTATTTCCCTGATGAGTGATGTTGAGGATTTTTTCACGTGTCAGTTTGCTATCTGGATGTCTTCTTTAGAGAAGTGTCTATTCATGTCTTTCGCCCATTCTTCACTGGATTATTTGTTTTTTGGGTGTTGAGTTTGGTAAGTTCTTTATAGATTTTGGATACTAACCCTTTATCTGATATGTCGTTTGCAAGTATCTTCTCCCATCCTGTCGTTGCCTTTTAGTTTTGCTGATTGTTTCCTTCGCTGTGCAGCTTTTTATTTTGATGAGGTCCCAATAGTTCATTTTTGTTTTTGTTTCCCTTGTCTCCGGAGACATGTTGAGTAAGAAGTTGCTGCGGCCAAGATCAAAGAGGTGTTTGCCTGCTTTCTTCTTGAGGATTTTGATGGCTTCCTGTCTTACATTGAGGTCTTTCATCCATTTTGAATTTATTTTTGTGTATGGTGTAAGAAAGCAGTCCAGGTTCATTCTTCTGCATGTCGCTTTCCAGTTTTCCCAGCACCACTTGCTGAAGAGACTGTCTTTATTCCATTGGATATTCTTTCCTGCTTTGTCAAAGACTAGTTGGCCATACGTTTGTGGGTCCATTTCTGCGTTCTCTATTCTGTTCCATTGATCTGAGTGTCTGTTTTTATGCCAGTACCATATTGTCTTGATGATTACGGCTTTGTAGTATAGCTTGAAGTCCAGGATTGTGATGCCTCCTGCTTTGGTTTCCTTTTTCAAGATTGCTTTGGCTATTTGGGGTCTTTTCATACAAATTTTAGGATTATTTGTTCTGGCTCTGTGTAGAATGCTGGTATTATTTTGATAGGGATTGCATTGAATATGTAGATTGCTTTGGGTAGTATTGACATTTTAGCAATGTTTGTTCTTTCTATCCAGAAGCATGGAATCTTTTTCCATTTGTTTGTGTCTTCTTCAATTTCTTTCATAAGCTTTCTATAGTTTTCTGTGTATAGATATTTCACCTCTTTGGTTAGATTTATTCCTAGGTATTTTATGGTTTTTGGTGCAGCTATAAATGGGATCGATTCCTTAATTTCTCTTTCTGTTGCTTCATTGTTGGTGTATAGGAATGCAACCGATTTCTATGCATTGATTTTATATTCTGCAATTTTGCTGAATTTATGAATCAGTTATACGGTTTTTTGGTGGATTATTTTGGGTTTTCTTGCTCATTTTTAATTGAATTATTTGTTTTGTCACTGAGTTTTGAGAGGTCCTTATATATTCTGGATAACAGTCCTTTATCAGATATATGCTTTGCAGAGATTTTCTCCTAAGCTGTGCCTTTTCATTCTCTCAACAGTGTTTTTGAATTTCGACAATTCAGTAACTTCTACAGTTATTCATTTTGATGTAACCCAAGTTATTGATATTTTCTTTGATGGATGGTGCTTTTGGTGTCCTATCTAAAAACTCTTTGCCTCACTCAGGGTCACCAAGATTTTGTCCTTTTTGTTTCGTTTTGTTTCTATTTTTTCTCTTAGAAGTTTTATAGTTTCAGGTTTTGTATTTAGATTTTGATTCATTTTGAGTACTTTTTTAAGTGATGTGAGATATGGATTGAAGTTTGTTTTGTTTGTTTTTGTGTCTGGATGTCCAGTTTTCCCAGTGCTATTTGTCAAAAAGACTGCCCTTTCTCCACTGAACTGTCTTTACATCTTTGTCAAATTTCAGTTGTCCCTGTATATATTGGTCTATTTCTGTACCTTTTATTCTGTCAGTCTTGACTCCAACACTACACTGTTTTGATTACTGTGGCTTTATGTAACAGGCCTTGAAATCAGGTAGTATTAGTCTTTCTACTTTGTTCTTTTTAAATGTTGTTTGGCTCCTATAGGCTTTTTGTATTTACATTTGAATTTTAGAATTGTCAGGTTTTAGAGAAAAAAACTTGCTGAGATTTTGTTTGGTATTGCATTGAATCTATAGTTTGATTTAGGGAGACTTAATATCTTAACCATGCTGAGTCTTCAAGCCCTGAAAGATCTTTTTAAGTTAATTCAGGTCTTCAGAATTTCTTTAAGCGATATTTTATAGTTTTCAGTATGTAAGCCTTTCATTACATTTGTCCTAAGTATTTCATATGTTTTGTGCTTTTATAATTTTTTTTAAATTTCAATTTGTAATTGTTTGCTGTTAACATATAAAAATATGGTTGATTGTAGATTCCATTGAATTTTCTAGATAGACACACACTGTTTTCCTTCTTCCTTTCCAATCTGGTTTCCCTTTATTTCCTTTACTTACTGGATTGCACTTGCCAGAACCTCCACTACAGTGTTGGCTGAAAGTGGTAAAAGGAGACATGCTTGTGCTGTTCATAATCTTAGGTATGAAGTGTCCAGTTTTTCATCATTAAGTGTCATGTTATTATATAGGTTTTTCATAGATGTCTGTGACCGGGTTGAGAAAGTTCCCTTCTATTCCTAGTTGATAGTGAGTTTTTACTAGGAATAGATTTTGGGTTTTGTCACATTCTTTTTCTACCTCTGCTGAGAAGAATAAAGGGTTTTTCCTTTTTAGTTTGTTAATATGGTGAATTACATTTGATTGTCAAGTGTTAAATCAACCCTACATTCCTGGGTTATGCCCCACATGGTCTGAGATATTATCCTCTTATATATTGTTGATTTTGATTTACTGATTATTTTGTTAAGAGTTTTATATTTCTCTGCCCCTCCGCCCTTCCCTCCCTCCCTCCCCCCCCCCCCCCCCCCCCCCCCGCCTCAAAAATAAACAAACATTAAAAAAAACTTTAGGAGCATCTGGGTGGCTCAGTCAGTTAAGTGTCCAACTTCGGATAAGGTCATGATCTCACAGTTCATGAGTTCAAGCCCGTTGTTGGGCTCTGTGCTGACCACTCAGAGCCTGGAGCCTGCTTCAGATTCCAGGTCTCCCTCTCTCTCTGCACCCCCCCCCCCCCCGCCCCAGTAAATAAACATTAAATTTTTTTTAATTACCAAAACAAAGAGTTTTGTATCTATGTTCTTAAGGTATTAGCCTCTAGTTTTCCTTCCTGGTAATATCTTTGGTCTGGATTAGTATCAGTGTAATTGCTGGCCTCAAGGAATGAGTTGGAATTCATTCTCTCCCTTTCAGTTTTCTGGTAGTTTGTGTAGAGCTGGTATACTTTTTCCTTTTGGTTTGGTGGAATTCACCACGGAAGCCATGTGGGCCTGAAAAAGTCTGAACCACAAATTCAGTTTCTTCAATAGATAGAGAGATTTTCTGGTTATCTATTTCTTCTTGTGCTTTTATAACTTGTTTCAAGGAATTTGTCCGTTTCCTCTTATATGTCCAATATAGGCATAAAGTTGTTTGTAGTAAAAGCTGTTTAATATCTGTAGACTTTCTGGTAATATCACCTCTTGTTTATGATATTGGCATCATTGTGTTATTAGGGATGTATATATTTTGGATTGTTACGTGCTTTTGAGTAACTGACCCTTTTATCATTATGAAAGGACCATTTTTATGCCTGCTAATACTATTTTCTTTGAAATCTCTATGACATTGAAATAGTCACTTCAACTTGTTTTTGATTAGTGTTAGCATGGTATATTTTCCCCCATTCTTTCACTTTTAGCCTATCCGTATTTTTATATTTAAAGTACATTTTTTTTAATGTTTTTATTTATTTTTGAGACAGAACACAAGTGGGAGAGGGGCAGAGAGAGAGGGAGACACAGAATCGGAAACGGGCTCCAGGCTCTGAGCTGTCAGCACAGAGCCCACCGCGGGGCTCAAACTCACGGACCGTGAGATCATGACCTGAGCCGAAGTCGGACGCTTACCCGACTGAGCCACCCAGGCGCCCCTAAAGTACATTTCTTGTAGGTAGCGTATAAAGATCTTATTTTTTTAATCTAATTTAATAATCTCTGGCTTTAAATGGGATATTAGACAATTGACATTTAATTAGAATAGGTTTAAGTCTTTCATCTTGCTGTTGGTTTTTGACTTGTCCAATCTGTTATTTGTTCCACTTTACCCTGTTTTCTGCCACCTTTTTTTTTCTTTCCTTCTCTTCTCCTTTTCTCTTCCTTTTCTTTCTTTCCTTTCCTTTCCTTTTCTCTTCTTTTCTTTTTTTCTTTAGAGAGAGAGTGCACCAGCCAGCATGAATGGGGGAGAGAGCAGAGCTGGATGTGAGGCTCAATCTCCCCTAACTGTGAGATCATGACCTGAGCTGAAATCAAGAGGTGGATGCTTAACTGACTGGAGCCACCCAGGCACCCTCTGGCACCTTTTCTATTGACGATTTTTTATCTCCTTTGTAGGCTTACTAGTTTAACTGGAACTTGCCCCTTAGAAAATATGATTTAATTGATTTACTAGGGTTAGGTCCAGGTATGATTATTTCTTTAAAGAATCCCAAATACATGAACCACTGGACTAGATCATCTGTATGGTTACTTCCAAGTTATTAGCTATGTGACTTTGGGCTAGTTATTTGACCTCTCTTAATCAATTTCCTCATCTATATAAAGGGCATAATTCAATGTATCTGTCTAAAAGTTAAAAACATTTAAAAATATTTGTGAATAGTACTGTTAATGTTCATGTGGTTCAGACTTCAAAAGGCACAAAAGACGGTATACTGTTTTATGGTTTTTTTTAAATTTTTTTCATAGAAAATAAAGATAATTAGAGTTGAATTAAAAAACATTCTGAGAATATTGAAAATTTAACTATTGAAAATTTAAAAACCTAGTTTCTCAAATATTGAAAATTCTCAACTATTGAAAATTTAAAAACCTAGTTTCTCAAATTGTCAATATGATTTACATTTTAATTTTAAAATTCACGGTGTTATATTTGTGGTTTCTAAAGAAAAGTAAAATATGTCTGATTTTCACAGCTCATAACAGGATCTTTCAGCTCGACTTCAGAATGGGAATATAGCATATGAAATCAGCTTAATGTATTTATTTTTGTGCTTTTCCCACAGGTTTTGATTCCCACCATGGCTATTACACAGTTTCGGTTATTCAAAGTTTGTACCTGCCTAGCAACAGTATTCTCATTCCTAAAGAGATTAATATGCAGGTAAACAAATTTTATGTTCAAATTGATCTGTTTATCATTTTGCTGATTTTGGATACCTTCATAATTATAAAAAGACAGGGCAGACAATATTTAAGCTAAATAACTTGCTTATAGTATTCATTCATTATTCTTTGATATTTTAAAAAACATTTTCTCTACTTCAGATCTAGAAAGTGGAGTTTTACTTCTTTTCATTCTTTCAGATTCTTACCTCTTCAATTAAAATCACATTCTCATTCCTACAGAATTTCAGAAAAAAGCAAACCAACTTATAATAAGAGAGTTTATATGTACATAATTATTTCATTACCAGAATGTTTTAAGGTGGTTAAGTGGAATTAGGCATAAGTATTTCTTTATATACCACAATATGAATGTTGTTTTTATAGTAAAAAACAAAACAAAACAAACTTGAACAGAAAAATCCCAAACAAAACAGTTTTGTTTTGTTTTTTTTTAATCT
Source organism: Puma concolor (assembly GCF_028749965.1). Classification (NCBI taxonomy): domain Eukaryota; kingdom Metazoa; phylum Chordata; class Mammalia; order Carnivora; family Felidae; genus Puma; species Puma concolor. Next base: position 29,093,939 of record NC_141684.1, on the reverse strand, counting down.
CTTAAATGATATTCCAGAATGTGGAATGTGGACTACTTAGTCCCAGTCAGTTAAGTCATTCTGCTTCAGTAAGTCATCCGGAGATTGGAATTCCTTCTGTTTTGTCATGCTACTGTACCCTAGAGCTGTAGTGCTGTATGCTGAGGTACTTCAGGGCTTCACATTAAATTCACAGGGGTATCATCAGGATATTTTTACATTTCCAGCAAAACACACAGTGAATGTGTTTTAGTCAGCATCTGTTAACCCTGCACAAACTACTAGTTCGAGGTAGTTCACATTAGATCCTGCAGCTGTTTTGATGATATTCTTGAATGTTTGAGATAAGTTTTTGTTTACTTGTATTTTTGGTGGCCTAGCTTTGCAAAGCTAGGATTTAGGTTAGAATTAAAGCAAGTACTGAACCAGAATTAATGTGGAAGAGAAAAAGGATGGTAGTAGCCAATCTGATTTCAAGTTTTGTGTCCAGTAGACATACACACATTGCATTAGTGATTGTGGTTATTTAAGAATGAAATAAAAATATTTTTCCTTAAACTTATTTATGGTGTTTTTTCAAATGGCTACTAAGTAGTTAGGACATACATAAGTATTAAATTGTTTGGTCCTAACTACTTAATTAGTGGAACTGTTAGGGATTTGTTTTGGCCTAGGGGTACTGTGAAAGAAAAAATACTGACACACAGAGTAGGGTAGTCAAAAGAGGAAGTAGAAGGCTGTTTGTTCCTTTTGTGGCAGACTTGATTTAGAAGTTGCACACAATGATTCTGTTCTTAGCTTATTGTCCAGAGCTTAGTCATATGGCCACCTAGCTTCAAAGGAGCCAGGAAATATATTCTCTGGCGAAATGGCCATTTATAACTACTAAAACTCTGAGGATTAAGGACATTTATTGTTAGAAGTAAAGTGAATTGGGATTTTTTTAAAAAAGAGGTCCATAATATGGCAGTGGAAATGAGTGGATGAAATAGAGTGAAGATGATCACTGGAGGAAGAAAGGTCAGGAAAGAAATGGAAAATTTAGGTGATTGTTGAATTCACCCAGGAAGAGAATGGGATTTGGGAAATAGGGAAAATAGTGAACTAAGTGCTTAGATCATCAGAGCATGAGGAGGAATGGCCAGAAATTCATGAGGTAAAGTAGGATAAGAATTGGCATTAATTGGGGTGCCCGGGTGGCTCAGTCGGTTAAGCGTCTGACTTCAGTTAAGCATCTGACTTCGGCTCGGGTCATGATGTCATTGTTTGTGAGTTTGAGCCCCACATCGGGCTCTCTGCTCTCAGCACAGAGTCTGCTTCAGATCCTCTGTCTCTCTCTCTCTCTCTCTGCCCACCCCCCCCCACCCACACTGTCTTTTTCTCTCAAAAATAAACAAACACTTAAAAAAATAAAGCACATCTTTGAAAAAATAAATAAATAATGGGCATTAATTGCCAGAAGGCTAGAGGTTAACAGGAGATAAATTATAGGTGTTTTTCTCTTTGCATATGTATTTTCTAAAACTAAAACAGTTTTAGTATAAGAAATTGCATTTGATTTTTAAAATATTAAGGATAATTGTTGCCATTATAAATTTCACTATAATTCTTAATAATAAATATATTTAGGATTGATTGTATGTTCATTCTAAAAGAAAACTGATTCATTTTATAGAATAAGCTTTTCTTAAGTGTCAGAAGGAACCTAGATCATGTGTTATAAAATACTGGGTTTGCATTATAAATTTAGTAGTAGATTGTATTATCTGTTTATCCTTTAAATAAGATATGATTTCTAATCTTGTAGTAAAAATAGCTAACTTTACCAGTTAGCTCTAAGTAGATTTATAGATTATTTAAAATGAAGCAAGTGATTAATCATTTGTAATAGCAACCAATTTTTTAGTGTCTTATTATATACCAGGCACTGTCTGGTGTCTAGCCGCTGGAAATATGTCATTTAATTAAATCTTCACAACAATTCGACAAAAGTAGGTTTGAATACCTGCATTTTACAGATGGGGATGTTGAGGCTGAGAGGTTAGTTGATTCTAACTAGACTCATAATTAAAAGAAGTAACATTGAAAACTATGGTTTACATAGTTTCCTTAACCCATGCTCTTTTTTTTTAAGTTTATTTATTTTGAGAGAGAGACAGTGGGCAAGCAGGGATGGATCAGAGAAAGAGGGAGACAGAGAATCTCAAGCAGGCTCTAAGCTGTCAGTGCAGAGCCTGACTCAGGGCTCAATCCCAAGAACCGTGAGATCATGACCTGAGTCGAAATCAAGAGTCAGTTGTTTAACCAACTGAGCCACCCAGGCACTCTGATAACCTGTGCTCTTAACAACTGAGTTACAATACGTATCTTGTTTAATGTAGTGCTTTTCCTACTAATCCTTAAAACTTACCAATTACAGTTTAATTCAACCCAGTGATTTTCAAACTTTTGAATAGTTTAATAGGTAATCTTACCAAAAAAAAAAAAAATATATATATATATATATATATATATATATATATATATATATATATATGACAAAAGCCAAGCCATCTTGTTGAAAATGGCATAGGTGTCCCAGAGCTTCACCTACAGAGCATGGTTTGAAGAGAAAGCATGGTTTGAAATCACTTGGCATTTTTGTTTTTGTATTTATATTCCTCCTGAATTTATCTATAATTTGAGTCCTAAGCCAAAAAGCAGTTTTCTCCTGTCGAAGATTTAAAAAATATTGAAAAGATACCTGATGCATGCCTTTTCTTTTCATATTTTAGTGAGCAACTGTTAATTATTAAAATAAATAATCACAAAATTGTAAAAGATCTTTTATAAGCCTTCAGTTACTGTTTATAATTCTTTTACCAATGCTTGTTTTGGTAGTTATTAAAATAAATTATTTCATTTTCATTTTAGATCTGGTAGAGGACGGAAATTAAGTGGAGACCAAATAACTTTACCAACTACAGTTGATTATTCATCAGTTCCTAAACAGGTAATTTTTTTTTTAAGGTTGAATAAGGGTTCCAGAACCATAGTTTTCATACTGGATTGCAGACCATTAATTAGTATGTCATGAAGTTAATTTGGTAGTCAAGTCAGGATTTTTGTTATATTTTTTAATCCTAAAATCTTTATTTGGTTCTTCATAGTATTTTCTGTTACTTTGCTGAGATTTTCTATCTTGTTTTTCCATTGATTTCAAGAGTGTTTGCTATTGCTTGTTAAAGTTTTTTTATAACTACTTTAAAGTCTTAGATAATTATAACATTTATATTATCTTTCCATGCAAGTTGAAATTTATTGATTGCTGAATAATTTTGAGTTGTTTCACAGACGTTTTGAATATTACATTTGAGATTCTGTCTTCTATAAATTCTATCAAGAATGTTGATTTTTTTTAAATCAGGTAATCAACCTGGTTAAGCTTAGGATGCAAGTTTCAATATTCTTTCAATGGACTGTAGCTTTAAATGTCAGTTCAATTTTTAAAGCATTTGCTCTTATTTTGGTTTTGGTTTTTTAATGGATAGAACTGATTAATTTCTAGTAAAAGTAAGTTTTTTTTAAACTTTTGGTTTAGTTTTGGTATGTGTTATAAAATTTGTATTTTCCTTTTGGTCAGAAAGTTTGAAAACCAATTGTTTAGACAGCCTATAGTTTCTTTTTCTTTTCTTTTAATGTTTATATATTTTTGAGAGAGAGGGAGACAGCGAGCAAGTGGGGTAGGGACAGAGAGTAAGGGACATGTAGAATCTGAGGTAGGCTCCAGGTTCTGAGCTGTCAGCACAGAGCCTGACACAGGGCTCGAACTCATGAACTACAAGATCATGACCTGAACTGAAGTTGGTTGTTTAACCGACTGAGCCACCCAGGCTCCCCTAGAAAGCCTGTTTTTCTAATAAATGATGAATTGAGATGTTGACTAGGTTACTCCTTTGTGACTGACAATATTTGTCAATGAAATGTAGGCAGATGTTGAAGAGTGGACATCCTGGGATGAAGATGCACCCACAAGTGTAAAGATTGAAGGAGGGAATGGGAATGTGACGACACAACAAAATGCTTTGGAACAACTGGAACCTGACTATTTTAAGGACATGACACCAACTATAAGGAAAACTCAGAAAGTATGTTAAAGATTTATGCTTTTGGAAGTTAAACTATTAAACTGCTTTTCAGATTCCTGTAGTCAAAATTAGTATAATTGATATTTGTCAGAAAGCCTCTTTATGATGATCAATTTGTTGTGTTTTCTGTCATATTAAACAGGTTGATATATTCAACCTACTAGACGTAGATCTAGTAAGTTGTACCCCTACATCTGTTAAAGTTTTATAAATATTACTGAAATCCAACTGTAGACCAGATTCTAGATTCCAGTCTGTTCTGTAGAGACTAAGCTGAATAAGATAAAGTTCTGACCTTAAGAGAGTTCACAGGTAGCGATGTCTACAAACTGATGGGTATAGTTTCCATTGTTCGTAACCATTATAAAACTGATGTAAGGCTCTGAGAGCACAATAACTGTGAGCTTATGTTAATCTTCCACACTTTAATTAATCCATTTTGAGTTGGATATGGAAGATCACTTAAAGGTGGAGGGGAATTATTGGAAAAAGAACAGTGACTGATTATTTTCCTTTCTTTTTATCAAAAATAGTACATGTACTTAAAAAATTAAGTTAAATAATATAGAAGAACTTTTCATGAAAAGCAACAAACTTCTGTCCCATCATTCCCCATAGCCAGTTGTACTTCCCATAAGCAATCGCTCATAACTTTTCCTGTTTGGGTTTGTAATGTTTTTTATCATATCTATATATAATATGATTAAGTTGCTGTGTCTTGATTTACCAATCACAGACATTGTCCATTGGCTTCATACTATCCTAGATGAGGTTTGTTTCATACTACTCTCACTACTATTCCTCCTCTTCCAAATATTATGATGTTATTATTCCAGTCTACCTCACTAGTCACTCTGACATTTCAAAAAAATAAGTAAGTAAACATATTTAGAGTTCCATTTCTTGTTCAGTCATGCATAGAAAATATTTTTTTAAATATACTTTATAAAAAGAGGACATTATTTATTCCACTCTTCTCTAATAGGGTTTCTCACCCTCTTCTACCTCCCAGCCAGTTTCAGCTGTAAATTTATTTTGACAATTTCAAGGCTGATAACATTTACATTCTGTAATCATGATTGTTTTTGTTAAGCTGTCCAAATGTCTCAGTGCTGAAAAGCATTAAGTTGTGTATTTTTCAAGGAGTTTGAGTTTCTTAGTAGATGAATACCGTATATTTTGGAAGAATATTGCTGTTCTTAATAGAAATCCAGAATATTACACTAGTACCTTGATAAATTAATTAGACTGAGAATGTTTAAGCTACACAGCTAATACTACTGCCTTGAAAGAGTTAATACATTCATCAATAACCATATGCTAAGAGAGCTTTTAGAAAGATGTAACACGTGTTCTTATTTAATACAGTGACTAAAAGTGCCAACTTCTATTTTATGGGGCTAGTGAAAGAAAAAGAGGAAAATTTATTCTTTTTAGAAAAAGTAAAATGGAATTTTTCTTAATATGTAAGTGATTTGTATGACAATTGCTTAAGAATTTTGATACTCTTTAGAGATTTAAAAAAAATTATATTATAAATTTAAAAAAAAGAAAGGCAGGACATATTTAAAATAATTATAAAATACTTTGGTCACTTAATTATCTTGTTTCTTTTTACATGATATGTAAAATACTCCTGTAATTCTGTTTCAATTAATCTTTCAGATAATTATTAAGAAGAGAGAACCATTAAATTTTGGCATCCCAGATGGTAGCACAGGTTTCTCTAGTAGATTGGCAGCTACACAAGATATGCCTTTTCTTCATCAATCTGTAAGTATGTAATAGTATCTAGATAAGAGTTTGTTTTTATTTGTTTTCTTGAAAAGAGAAGAAAAAAAATCAAAATGAAGTGAACATAATATTTGTATTTCTCTGCTTTGAAACAGGTTTAGCAGATTGAGAGAGATTAATCTGGAGTTTTACCAATCTTATCCTTTTATGAGATTGTAAATTTCATCAGCAACTAAGATCAGAGTCCCACTGTATACATAAAAGATCGAGACAATATGTTACTTAAAAATATGACCTTTAGGGGCGCTTAGGTAGCTCAGTCGGTTAAGCGGCCGACTTCAGCTCAGGTCATGATCTCGCGGTCTGTGAGTTCGAGCCCTGCGTCGGGCTCTGTGCTGACAGCTCAGAGCCTGGAGCCTGTTTCAGATTCTGTGTCTCCCTCTCTCTGACCCTCCCCCGTTCATGCTCTGTCTCTCTCTGTCTCCAAAATAAACGTTAAAAAAAAATATATATGACCTTTGAAGAGATTACCACTGAAATTTAAACTTAAAAGCAGGTAATTTTAAGTGAGTCATGAATTGTTTCCCTAGTAGAGTATATTTACATTTAAAGTATAAGTTGACTTATAGTTGGTTTTGACTTAAATGCATCAGTTTTAAGGACAAAAGGAGTAAGGAAAATATATTAACTGTTTCCCAACCTTGGAAGATCTCAGAATCAGCTTTGAATTTTTTTTTTAATGTTTTTATTTATTTTTGAGAGAGAAAGAGAGAGTGAATAGGGGAGGGGCAGAGAGAGAGGGAGACACAGAATCCGAAGCAGGCTCCAGTCTCTGAGCTATCAGCACAGACCACGATGTGGGGCTCAAACTCATGAACTGTGAGATCATGACCTGAGCCGAAGTCAGACACTTAACTGACTCAGCTACCCAGGCATCCATTTGAATTTTTTTTAAAAACACCAATGTCCAGACTTCTCCCCAGATCTAAGCTTTATCATGCTTTGATTAATGATTGATTAATTTATTATATTAGTTATTGTATAACAGCCCCACACTTAGTGACTTAAAACAGTAAACATATGCTTTATCTCCTACAGTTTCTATGGATTGGGAATCCAGAAGTGACTCAACTGGATGGTTCTGGCTCAGGGTTTCTAATGAGTTTCCAGACACATCATTAGCTGGGGCTGTAGTCATCTGAAGGCTTGACTGGAACTGGAGGCATCATTTCAAAGGTGGCTCATTTTACATGCCTGGCAATTTAATGCTGGTTGGTTGCACAAAGCCTCAGTTCCTTGTCACGGATCTCTCCACAGGGCTGCTTGAGTTTCCATATAACATAACTGCTGAGTTTTCCAGAACAAGCAGTCCTTGAGAGAGAGAGAGGACATGCAGACATGAAGCCACAATGCCTGTTTGTGACTTAGTCTTATGAGGGACACACTGTCACCTCCAATTATTTTATTCATTGGAAACTAGTCAGTAAATCCGGCCTACATGCAAGGGGAGAGGAATTCAGCTCTACCACTTGAGGAAGGAGTGCCAAAGAATTTGCAGACATATTTTTAAATTACCACCATCTTATTTGTTTGTTTAAACTGCACAGGTGTTTCAGAGTACCCTCTCCTTGGAGGACCCATGTTTATGTATGTTTTTAATTCATTAATCAAAATCTGTTCCTACTAATGTGAGACAGTGTGTTAGGTGCTAGTAACATAGAAGAAAGTAAGCAAAACAGGCAGAGTCCTTGCTTCAAAAGAGTGCAGTCTATGGGGGAGTTTCAGTGTTAAATAAATGATCACACATAAATAATGCAGATTTTGATAACTGCTGTGCAGTTACATCATGCTATGAGAGCATAATAGTACCATAGATGTTTCTCTAAAAGAACATAGCATGTTTCTTATTTTATATTTCTAAGTTTTATACTTTATTCATATATGTTTGATCCATATTGGTAAAGTGGTTCAAATTTTTCCAGTGAATTAGTAAAACGTTTGCCACTTAACTGGAGTTATACGTTATTATAACACTAATATAGCTCATTATGAAGTTGTAAATATGTAATTCCTTATAGAGTTGGAAAAGGTAAATAGGGTAGGTGGAGAATCTCCAATGCTATTTCCACATACTTTCCTCCAAGCAGATGAAATAAGGGAGTATTGCTTAGGACAGAATGGTAATCTACTGCACTTTGTTCTCTGCTCCAAAAATAACGTATCACCCATTCTACCAATTAGGCTTCTTTGAAATTCCACATTCTATTTTTTTTTAATTTAATCATCTATATTGTTTTGATAGCTTTTTATAGTAAGGATATTAACTTTTTTCTGTCATCTTTTATAACTTTTCAGTTCGTTGTTGGTTTTATTTGGTTTGGATGTTTTTGATTGGCAGATACTTGTTTTTATGTAACAAATCAATCTTATCATTTAAAACTTTTTTACTTAGAAGGCCATCTTTACTAAAGGACCAGATATCACTCTTTTTTTATGGTCTTAGGAGTTAACTTTTTAAATATCTAAGTGTTTTATACATAGAAAGTCAAATATCTCAGTGGAAAAACGGATATGAAATAGACATAGCCTGATAACGAAGAAATGTTCTCAAAGAAATCCAAAGTAAAATAATAAGACACAATTTTTAAATCTTAACAAATTAGTTAAGAAGAAAGAAGGCCATTGGCCATATTGACAGATGACAGGAAGACAAGGCTTCACTTGCTGCTGTTGGTGGGATAAATTGGTATAATTTTTCAAGAGGGTCATTTTTATTTGGTTCAGTGGTTTTAGTTTTTTTTAAATTTGATTTAGCTATTCTAATTTTAAAGATTTATATTAAACAGATAATCAGAAATACACTAAAAATTTTTAACAGAGGGAGTGCCTGGCTGGCCCTGCCCATAGAGCATGTGACTCTCAATCTTGGGGTTGTGAGTTTGAGCCCCACTTTGGGTGTAGAGACTATTTAAAAATAAAATATTAATTTTTTTTTTTTTTTTAGCAGAGGATGGTATTACATTTACAGTTAGGAGAAAACCATACAATTTACTTCATTTTTAGGTGTAAGCGCTCAAAAGAAAATATAATAAATCTATTCACAGATTGACACCAGTTATTTTATGTTCATAGTCACTTCCACACCTAAGTAGACATTCCGGAATGAGCATTTTTATTGTTTGGTGGAAGAAAAAGTGAACTTTTAGAGGTCTGGCCTGGGGAATAGTGGAAGGTAGTGGCTAGCCTACTGGTATCAGGTAAGTAGGACAGGCAGAAGGAAGCACAATGTAGAAGTACTCTGGTGAAGAGTAAATGTTGCCTGATTTATTGTGTTTGCCTTGGACCCACATAGTAAGAGCCACTGAAAAATCTGTATGTTACTTATGCTTAAATGAAAATGCATGTGCCGGCTTGGAAACTTCAGTTCCTCATGTTGATCTCAGCACAGAGTAGTGAAGCACCTCTAATCCCGTCTCCAGTCAGTCTGTCTCTTCTCTTGTCCCCACCCCACCCTGTCAGCTCACTGAAAAGAGAGAAACCGAAAGAAGAAATGTTCTATTCTTGTCCATTCCAATTTAAAGTAGGCAGAAAAAGAAAAGTCAGTATAAAAGGACTATGCTTTAAAACATAAAATAGGAAGAAAGCTGGACCTGCCCAGGACTGCTGAGTACTGAAAGTCACACATCACAGGAAACCCCTGAGTTCCAGGCAGACCAGGGGCCAAATCATCTGGGCCTTTGATAGGACATGAAGAAGACACAGAGGAGTGACAAAATCTGAGTTATGTTTTAAAAGATACCCTTCTTAGGGCGCCTGGGTGTCTCAGTCAGCTAAGTGTCCGACAGCTCATGTCATGGTCTCATGGTTCATGAGTTCGAGCCCCACGTCGGGCTCTGTGCTGAGAGCTCGGAGCCTGGAGCCTGCTTCGGAAACTGTGTGTCGCTCTCTCTCTGCCCCTCCCCTACTCATGCTCTGTCTCTGTCTCTCAAAAAATAAATAAATGTTAAAAAAAAATTAAAAATAAAAGATACTCTTCTTGATCTCTAAGGGGAGAAAGGAGAGCTCTTTACTCTCATAATTTTGTTTTGTGTTTTGTTGTAGCCTGAATTAGGTGACTTAGATACCTGGCAGGAAAATACCAATGCATGGGAAGAAGAAGAAGATGCGGCCTGGCAAGCAGAAGAAGTTTTGAGGTATTTTAGTAATATTTACACTGCAACTCGAGTAGAGGAACCAGATTTGTTCATGTTACATTCAAAGTCAAGAAGCTTATTCTGCCAAACATTTTATTTTTCTTAAATCTTTCTCACTTGAGCTTAGATAATATGAGATTTTTTATTTCAGACTACATATACTATTTTACATGATTAAAACTTCACAGAAACCAGAAATTTAAAGCATTACAGAAACAAAAGAGTAATAATGTTATTAACAGCAAATCAGATCTTTTTCATATATACATCATTTACTATTTGCTTTATACTACCTTCCTTCTAAAACATAGTTACCTTTTGAAATGTGAGCCACCACTGTATATTCCTCTAAGTCAGCAATTCTACCTTTAATTTTGTTTCTCTGTGGCCTAGAATAGTGCCCAGCACTGCACATTTGAATGGCAATAATGTATATAGCACTCTACATTTGTATATGTATCTTATTAGTTGATATACTCAAAAGCCCTATGAATTGTAAATAATTATGTCAGGTACTGCCCATTCTACAGAGAAGAGAATACTATTCTAGAGGTCTTCAGGTTTGTTTTCATTGGTGTTTATGTTCTTATCTCCGTGTTTTTGTGAGCAATAAATATAATTCTTGCTATTGCTGCATTAAAGAGTAAAGAGAAAATTTACCCTGAAAGAGTTTGTGACCATCATCACTGATGAAAAGCTCAGATATTTAAATGTGGGTAAATTATTTTTGTGTTTTTTAAAGATATAGTAAAATACATTGATGTAAGTTAATTTTAAAAGATAGTTTTTATAATAGGGATAGAAAATAACAACTGATTTCATTGATTTCATTTTTGTATTTCTCTGTCTTTATCAATTACAGTTACCTTGAACAGACAGCAGAGGGTGCAGTTAAATAAATGAGAGTTACGGCTTTTTTTTTTTTTTTTTTTCTTTTTGGTCTTGTCCTTCCTATTTTAAACACTTTTTTTTTTTTTTAACAGGGATGGGTCACATTTTACTAGTAAAGTTATGAGAGTTTTAAATATTTAGTTTTCAGTTAATCATTATTCACTGTAAAGGAATTATTTTTTAAATTGTAAACAGCCACATTTATGTTGCATAGATCATCCAAAAAGATGTTACTTTTTTTTTTTACTCTATTTTTGGATAAATCATAGATATAGAAGTCTGAGTGTTTTAGAATAAACAGTGGTCATTAACCACAGGATAAAGGAAGGGCCATTCATTCTGAATCCAGTAATAACGACAGTACTGTACAGTTTATGAGTTCACAAGTATCCTAACATTCACTGTACCAAAACATTTTTGTCCACCCTATCCTCTTGCACTCTGAACAAAACAAGACAAAAAAAAACAAAACCCTAAACTTAGTGTTTTATGTTATATGACAGTTTAGGAGAAGGGGCCTATCAGTCAGTAATATATATGCTTCATGCTGCAAGTTGCATAAGTTAGAGTCGGAGAGACTTCATGTCCTGCGGTTTATTGTCCCCAGAAGAACACTGCAAATTGTTAGTGTATTCACACTCCATGTCCTCTGACTCAGTCCATTTCCCATTGCCAATGCAATACTGCCAGTACTGTAATCAATATTGTTAAGGAAGAAGATTCCTATACTTTAGAAATTCCAGGCATGTATCTGGAGAGGAAAAATAGGTTTTCTCTGAAGTAATCTCTAAATTGCTTCATTTTCCAGGAACATGAATTGTTGATATTTACACTTCAGCTAGTAACAAGGTGAAGGCTTATTTGTTTGCAAACAGCCGGCCCTTTATAATTCTTTTCTTATCTTCCTTTTTGCCACTGACATTTTGACTGTTTTAGGGCAGATTATCAGTTTTGCTTGAAAGGTATCAGAGCTAGTGAAATGTAGATTTTTTTTAAAACTATTCTTCCAAAACTCTGTGAAGGTCAAAGTATTGCCTAAAAAACCTCTGTACTTTCTTGAATTTTGGTCATACACCTCTCTGCTTACTCCCACTTATAAATACGATGAGACAAAGATTTCGCTTGCCAGAGTCGGCTTTGAGCTGCCCCATATATAGGTATAAAAGCTTGTGTTGCCTATCCCACGTACAACTGTGACCTACCACTTCCCTCCTCAACCTTGCATGTTTTGACTTATTTTCTCATACCCTCATCCAGAACCAGCTTCGGTTCTTTTCTCTCCTCTCCATCACCCCCTACTACTCTCACTCCCCACATGAGTCAGTCAAATGACAAAAGAGAGGCTGGTGATTCTAGGTCTGTAGAGTCAGGGAGGGGCCAGGGAAGAGGTAAGGATCTCCTAATGTATACTCAGTAAATACCCACCATTCTGCCCCTTCATCAGTAGAGCTGGCCAAGTGTTAATCTGTAAATAGATTTCTAGCTTCCAGTTGGAAGGCTGGTGTGAAGTTTCCATTTTCTTCGGGCATTGTGTTCTGCACATCTGTGTTCTTGACTTCCTTTAGCAGAGTGTTTTTAACTATTATAATAATAGAAGATTTAATCCTCAACATCATGCTTTTCTGAATGCTATCAAAAAGAAGGTGTGGTGCAGGGGAGGTGGTGGTTTAGTGAAAATAATCTGAAGAAGAAGAGGGGTTAGAAGATATGGGTTCTTTTACTTAAGTTTATGACTTTGGGCAAGGCACTCGGCCTTTGTTCTTCATTTTACTTATTTGTAAAATGGAGATAATACTCTTATTTTCCAAGCTTTGTTTTAAGGATTAAAAGAAATACTAATTTTGAAAATCTTTGAAGTTTTCAAAGCAGTGAGAAGAATGAAGATTTTTTGAACTTACATTTGATGATAGCTGTTTCTTTCTGGAATTTATTTGCCATTTTACTTGTGTGGTATTTTCTAAAAGTAAATATAGGACTGTGTTTCTCTTCAGGCAGCAGAAGATAGCAGACCGAGAAAAGAGAGCGGCGGAACAACAAAGGAAGAAAATGGAAAAGGAGGCACAGCGGCTGATGAAGAAGGAACAAAACAAAATTGGTGTGAAGCTTTCATAGCAAATGCTCTTCACATGTCATAGTGCCAGGAGGAGAAATGGGAGTTCCACAACTCAAGCAACATTTCGAGGGATTTCAGAGTATTTTCAAGAATACAAACACATTGCTTGGTTTTATTGCATTCATCTGGCCATCTAGGACACCAGGATTCTCTCAAAGTACCTTGAGCTCTTAGTGATTGAGACTCAAAAGAAGAAAAAGACCTATGAGGCAATATTTTTTTCAACATGCTCCAAGTGTAAGACAATTGTTTGCTGTAGAGAAATTATTACAAATGGAATATACCAGTACCTCTTCTAGCTAGTGTTTCTAGCTGAATAAATGGGTGTAAATAATTTTATGGTGGTAAAGAACTCTGCTCTCTATAATGCTTTCCTTCATTGTGCATAATGATAAAATAAATAATTTTAAATATTTTTTTGTTTCCATGATTATCTGACCTAAATCAGACAAACCGCAGGGCTTTAACTTCTTTATTTTTGTTGTCAGAAGCTGGTGTTGACATACATTTCCTCTAAATTGAACTGGTATTGTTTATGTTTAATATGACATTAAGGGATTTGATGACTTTGGTTTTCAAGAAAATCACATTAAATGCAGTACTTTTATTTATCTTATATATTTTATACATCATTGTTTCTTTTAGACGGTGTTGTAATGTTATACATATTTGTAATTTATATTGCATGTATAAATTGGAAATCAGCAAAATGACAAATTTGCATTATTATAACTTGTGAGTTTTAAAAACTAGTATTAGTAGTTTTTCCCTTTTGTTAGGGATTTTAAGATATTACAGTGTTTTAAGTACCTTAGTCCCTTGCACAAAAGCCATTAAATTCCAAATGCAGAAAGCCTTCAGTTCTAAAATTTCAAAGCTTTTAGGTGATTTCTGTATCAATTTTATATATCTGACATAATGCAGTTCACCATGTTGTTGGCTAAGATAATATTATCGATTCATTAAATTTCAAACTGAGATAGGAATAGTATTTTTATTTTTGGGTGTTGACTGGCTCCAAAATCGTTTCAAGGAAAAAGATACATACTGTGTTTACGGGAAAGAAATAGATTTGATAGTTTAAAATTCCATTAATTTTTCTCCACAATTAAAATACATGCAGTCTGATTTTCTATGGCTTTAGAATTTTTAAAGATTTTTACTTTCATAAAAGTTGTTGCCCAAAATTAACATTCTGTGGGGTTTTTTTTAATGTTACAAGTACTCTAAACTATGGCTGATCTGTTAGAATTTAAAATATTTCATAGTAAAATCACAGACTATATAGTGAGATCACCCTGGGTTCTTATCCTAAGCTCCCAGACTAAATATGATTGTAGAATCAGTTGAAATTTAACTTTGGTAAAAAGCTGCTTTTTACAGTCCCAAGCCACATTTTCAATCATCAGGTTTATTTGAGTTTCTGCCAATATACTCCCAATTAAATAGAATTAGACTTAAATTTTTAGTAATAAAAGTTTTCTCTTCCCTTATTTGTATTTATTTATTTTTGTTCATGGGAATGCTACATGATTTCTTTAAATTTGGCGTTCATAAAGGATAACCTCTCTTTTAGCACAATAAATTTTACTGCTTTTTCCCAACAGTTGACAAGTATTGAAGTCTGCTTTGGTCATGACTTTCATGAGTGTGGGATTTTGTTTTTTGTTGGTTTTTTGATTTTTGTTTAATTAGAAGTAAAAACTGGTTAGAAATTATAGTTTGTATGATTAATTCGAGATTTTTCTTATGGAAAGAATGAATAACAATTCTGGGATTTTTTTTAAGCCTCTTTTGATATGTAAACTGAATACCTGTGTTCAGTTTGGGTATAATATGGTCCCGAAAGAAGTTGTGTTGTTAAATACATATGATAAACACTTCATGGTAACAAACTGGCTCTTTTAGCTTTGAAATTTATAGTTTCTGTTTTTGTTTGAATTTTAATTAAGAATTACCAGTTCTAGGAGCTTATTAGTAAAAGTAAAAAATATGGATAGTCATATATAGAATTAGTGAAGTGCTACCCATTATTTGAATTATGCATTTCATGTATTGAGGTACCAAGTAATGTGCAGACATGTGAAACTTTGTTTTGTGTGTGTGTGTGTACACACACACTATATATATGTATACAAACTGTGTGTGTGTGTGTGTGTGTATATATAGTTTCCACTTATTTTCCTCTTATTAAGCTGTAGCTAGGGATATCTTCTAGTTGACTCTTGGCTCTTTTTTAGTAGCATAATTTAACTGAGTCAACATTTGAGAACTTAAAATTCAGCATTTAAATTCCTCAGTTTTGACCTGCACTTGCCTCTGGCCAGTATGGTGACTATTCTCTGTTGAAGATTGGTGGTTAGGAAGAAGGTGGTAGCTATCGAAACTGGTATCTGGATCAAGCATCCAACACCACTCTATATGCTACCAGTATAGTGCAAATCTGACCATGGCCAGTGTTCCAAAAAGCCTAAGTTTTGTCGTTAATGATGTAAGTACTAAGGGATGGTCTGGGCCTGATATATCTAACACACATCTTGTTTAATCCTGTGTAGTTCAGCTTTAAGATAACCTACTGCAACTATTTTCAGTCTTTAGCCCCTTGTTTAAAAGAAATCTTTCATAAGGTGTGTAAGAAAATTAAGTTACTGTGGTGAGTAGTTTCGGCTGAACCACATTGAGGGGTGGGGGTTTGCTTCCGGGAAGAAGTTTCTCCCCTCCAGTGAATTGGAGTGCTGAAGAAGATGGTGGGTCCATGAAGAGCTTATTTCAATAGTGAATAACTTAGTAAACTTGTGTTTACCATTTACAAAGATTTTTAAAATTTGAGGTCCTCTCTCCTAATAACAAGGAGCCTTTTTTTTTCTTCATGTAATTTACTTCACTTTAACCAAAGTTGTTCCAAGGTTATAGGATCAACTTGTGATTCCTTTTGTATTCAGCTGTTTTTCACTTTGCTTCCCACCTCTTATCTGCCATGCCCCTTAGTCATGACCATTGGGGATGCTCAGTAAGTAACTGAGGTAAGTTTTGAGAGTAGTAAGATGCTTTTCTTTCTTTCTTTTTTTTAAAAAATGTTTATTTATTTTTGAGAGAGAGTGCGTGAGCAGGGGAGGGGCAGAGAGGGAGAAGGAGACAGAATCCAAAGCAGGCTCCAGGCTCTTGAGTCGCCAGCACAGAGCCCAACCCCGGGCCTGAACCCCGAGCTGTCAGGTCATGACTGAGCCGAAGTCAGACGTTTAACTGAGCCAACCAGGCACCCCAGAGAGTAAGAAGATTCTTTTCACCAAAACTCTTGGTTTTCTAGAGGTGGAAACAGACCCTATTCTAGGAACACACTTTCCTACACACACCTGGCCCCCCAAAACACACCTTTCTACCCTGACTACCTGCTACTGACCTTGCTAATCCACCAGCAGGATCTTTTGCATAGAAACTTTCACAAGAGGGTTGCCTGGTTAAGCATCCAAATCTTGATTTTGGCTCAGGTCATGAATTCACAGTTCGTGAGTTTGAGCTTCATATCATAGTTTGGGGCTTGCTTGGAATTCTCTCCTCTCGCTGCCCCTCCCCTGCTTGCTCGCTCACTCTCTCTCTCTCTCTCAAAATAAATTTAAAAAAAAAGAAAGAAAAAAACTTTCACCAGAAGTCTGTGGCCAACCAGTCTGTGGCCTTCCTTCCAGGAACTTCCATGGATGTTAATGATTTGCTATGTATCAATCTGATTGCACCAATTGTGAGAGCTCAGAATTCTGAGTTGTAGCAATGGTGCAGTATTAAAAAAACTGCCTGAGTTTGCAAATCATTTAAATGGAGATGGTGGTTTTAAGTACTGAGACTATACGTGTTCATTATAGTGCCTGGCTCATACATAAACCCTCAGCAAGTGGTAGTTGTGAGGCCCTGTACACTTTCCACATTTTGCTGTGCTCTATTGGCAGCCCCCTTCCTGTGGACAGTGGGAGTTGACTGATTTTGCCATATTACTTTTAATACATCTTTATGGTGAACTACAAGTTTAATTACAAAAGGGAAAGCTTTATGTGTTCAGAACTGAGAATCTAATTATATCAATGACTTCTCACAATCCAGTGAGGTAGACATTACCCCATCTCACATATGAAGAAACCAGGCAGTTGCATGTTTGAATAACAGGAAAATAGCAAGCTTTGAGAGCAGATGACCTTAGTGGTTAATCAGCATTATTGTGGACTATGATTTTTAAGGCCTCTTTGCTGGAAATTACCACCTGACAAAGTTTGCCATCAGAATTTCCTTTCTAGTTCTCAATGAAAATGATGTTACAAATTATAATAGATAACACCTATTTTTGTTTCCTAAGAACTTCTTTAATAAGGAAATTAGCTTGGCTTTTATTTTCATATAAATAACTGTAGTTGAGTGCCAATGCCATTATGACTGTATTCCCAGTTTACTTGGGTCAGATATTATATAATCAAGGCAAAATGAAATATGGTTTATATTCATGCAGTTGTAAAACTATGACTATTAGGTCACTTGATTGGGTCATTATTTTTTTTAAATTTTTTTAACATTTATTTATTTTTGAGAGAGTGTGAGTGGGGGAGGGGCAGAGAGAGAGGGAGACACAGAATCCGAAGCAGACTCCAGGCTCTGAACTGTCAGCACAGAGCCTGATGTGGGGCTCAAACTCACGAACCGTGAGATCATGACCTGAGCTGAAGTCGGATGCTTAACCAACTGAGTCACCCAGGCACCCCGATTGGGTCATTATTCTAATGAGGCCAAGGTCACAGTTCTTGTGCATGTGTAGGTCAGTGCTGTACCCAGAGACCTTCCTGCTACAAAATGTGTCTATGACCTTGTCCAGTTATGTTCTTAACATGTGTCTTTAGGATCTGGTTGAGAGTGTAAATGGCACAGAAAAAATCATTTCTGTGCATAGGAAATTCAAAGGACATACTCTAAGTTGGTGGTATGCTGAGAGAGATCATTATGGTTTCTTATTCTTATGTCAGTTTGGCTCATTATAAGATAACTTTTGCCCCAAACCAGTTTTATTTGTTAAAATAGTCCTTCATTGGGGCGCCTGGGTGGCGCAGTCGGTTAAGCGTCCGACTTCAGCCAGGTCACGATCTTGCAGTCTGTGAGTTCGAGCCCCGCGTCAGGCTCTGGGCTGATGGCTCGGAGCCTGGAGCCTGTTTCCGATTCTGTGTCTCCCTCTCTCTCTGCCCCTCCTCCGTTCATGCTCTGTCTCTCTCTGTCCCAAAAATAAATAAACGTTGAAAAAAAAAAAAATTTTTTAAAATAGTCCTTCATTTACACATCAAGGTGGTTTCCAAATGTGTTGATTATTCCTAAATAAAATCAGTGCTTACCTATTTTATGGAGACAATGTCATCATCATTAGATATATTGGCCTGTGAAACAAATTTTTAATTTTTTTTGACTATTTTTTGTAATGGTAAATGAAGTAAGATGTGCATAAGGATATAGATATATTTAACTTGTTTCATTTAAGTTTAAAGCACATAAAAATACAGATGTTTTTTATTTCTTTTTGAAGCGTCACAGTGCACCTGAACCTCATAATTGCCTATCTTGATTAGAAGGAACCCTTAAGGAGTAAGATAAGTACACGGGTTCACTGAGTACTTATGGAGTAAGTATGGAGTAAGATAAGTACACTGAGCCTGGGTGGCTCAGTTGGTTAAGCTTCCAACTCTTTATTTTGGCTTAGGTTATGATCTCACAGTTTGTGGGATCGAGCCTCATGTCAGGTTCTGCACTGAGAGCACAGAGCCTGCTTGTGATTCTCCCTCCCTCTCTCTCTGCCCCTCTTCTGCTTGCGTGCATGCACTCTCTCTCTCAAAATAAATAATAAGTACATGGGTGATCATTTTTAAATTTTTTTTCTGTATACTACTTTCAGTGGGAGATGTGAACATTATTAAGACTGCTTTCGTTGTTCATTTTCTCTATATAACCAATAAGCCAGAAATAATGTGCTGGTTCAGAAGAATTAAAGGTCAGTTTAAAATGCCAGTACCTATTGTTTACTGTAGAAAGTAAGGCTGGAAAACCATTTCAAACACTGTGAGCTATTTGATTGTGAGGAAGGAGAAGGAGGGCTTTACCACACCATCAAATTGGAGAAATATTGCAGTTGTTAATAGTTCTCTTACTCCAGTTCATTACAGTTCTACTCGGGCAAAATTTGTCAAAGTTATTCAAAATTACTTTGACCAAAAATGACAGCTTCCAGGAATGAAAGTAAAACTATCCCTGAAGGCCGATCAGAAGATCACCATGGGGAGGAACTCTAGGGCAGTGAGGAGCAGGAGGCAGGATGCCTGCCTCTAAAACCATTCACAAGGGGGCTGGCTGTGGGCTTTACAGCCAGAATCATTCTGCATCATCATGGTCCCAAATGTTTTTATGGCCTCGGTACTGAAAATGAGAGATCCTCTTCACAGTTAAACCAATAGATCACTGGCAAACATGTATGAGAAAAGATTAGAAAACATCTCCACGAGTCCTAGCTTCAGCAAGCACAACACAAAAGAATAAAAGGCATCCAAATTGGCAAGGAGGAAATTAAACTTTTACTTTTCACAGAGGACATGATACTCTATATGGAAAATCTAAAAGATTGCTAGAACTGATCCAGGAATTCAGTAAAGTCACAGGATATAAAATCAATGCACAGAAATTGGTTGCATTTCTACATACCAATAAGAAGCAATAGAAAGAGAAATCAAAGAATCAGTCCCATTTACAATTGTACCAAAACCCACAAAATACCTAGGAATAAACCTAACCAAAGAGGTGAAAACACCAGCATTCTTCACAGAGCTAGAACAAACAAACCTAAAATCTGTATGGAACCAGAAAAGACCCCAACAGCCAAAGAAATCTTGAAAAAGAAAACCAAAGCAGGAGGCATCACAATCCCGGACTTCAAGATGTATTACAAAGCTGTAATCATCAAGACAGTATGGTACTGGCACAAAAACAGACACTTAGATCAATGGAACAGAATAGAGAACCCAGAAATGGACCCACAAACGTATGGCCAACTAAACTTCGACAAAGCAGGAAAGAATATCCAATGGAATAAAGACAGTCTCTTCAGCAAATAATGTTGGGAAAACTGGACTGCGACATGCAGAAGAATGAACCTGGACCACTTTCTTACACCATACACAAAAATAAACTCAAAATGGATGAAAGACCTCAATGTAAGACAGGAAGCCATCAAAATCCTAGATGAGAGAGCAGGCAAAAATATATTTAACCTCAGCCGCAGCAACTTCTTATGTAACATATCTCTGGGGGCAAGGGAAACAAAAGCAAAAACTATTTGGACCTCATCAAAATAAAAAGCTTCTGTACATCAAAGGAAACAATCAGCAGAACTAAAAGGCAACCAATGGAATGGGAGAAGATATTTGCAGATGACATATCGGATAAAGGATTAGTATCTAAAATCTATAAAGAACTTCTCAAACTCAACACCCAAAAAACAAAGAATCCAGTGAAGAAATGGGCAAAAGACATGAATAGACACTTCTCCAAAGAAGACATCCAGATGGCTAACAGACACATGAAAAAATGCTCAACATCATTCATCATCAGGGGAATACAAATCAAAACCACAATGAGATACCACCTCACACCAGTCAGAATGGTTAAAATTAACAACTCAGGCAACAACAGATGTGCTGGTGAGGATGTAGAGAAAGAAGATCTCTTTTGCACTGCTGGTGGGAATGCAAACTTGTGCAGCCACTCTGGAAAAAAGTATGGAGTTTCCTCAAAAAGTTAAAAATAGACCTACCCTACCACCCAGCAATTGCACTACTAGCTATTTATCCAAAGGATACAGGTGTGCTGTTCCAAAGGAGCACATGCACCCCAATGTTTATAGCAGTGCTATTGACAATAGCCAAAGTATGGAAAGAGCCCAAATGTCCATTGATGGATGAATGGATAAAGAAGATGTGGTATATATATACAATGGAGTATTTCTCAGTAGTCAAAAAGAATGAAATCTTGCCATTTGCAACAAGATAAAAAGGTAAATATCATATGACTTTACTCATATGAGGACTTTAAGATACAAAACAGATAAACATAAGGGAAGGGAAGCAAAAATAATATAAAAACAGGGAGGGGGACAAAACATAAGAGACTCTTAAATATAGAGAACAAACTGAGGGTTGCTAGAGGGGTTGTGGGTAAGGGCCATTGAGGAAGGCACTTGTTGGGATCAGCATTGGGTGTTATACATAGGGGATGAATGACTGGAATTTACTCCTGAAATCATTATTGCACTATATGCTAACTTGGATGTAAGTAAGTAAATAAATAAATATTTAAAAAAGGAAGGAAGAAAGAAAGAAAACATCTCCAAGAAGCCTTCATTTGTTTAGGACAGGAGAGGACAGAGCCCTTTAGTATTACTCAGAATACTAGTGCAGGGAACTGAGAGGTATCTCACAGGGGCTCTTACATGAACTTGTTGGTATTTAGTGAACTGGTGTTCTAGCTGTTCTCAGAGGTGATACTGAGACCACTGCAGGGCAGGAGAGGGAGGCAAATGGCAAGGCTCCGGGCTGGGTGTCCTGTGCCCCAACTTCACTTTTATGTGACTTACGTATGGGATTTTTATGTTGAAACATTAAAAAAAAAAAGAGCTACACCTTTTGGGGTGCCTGGGTGGCTCGGTTAAGCATCCAATTTTGGCTCAGGTCATGATCTCATGGTTCATGGGTTCAAGCCCCACCTTGGGTTCTGCACTGACAGTGTAGAGCCTGCTTAGGATTCTCTCTCTCTCTCTCTCTCTCTCTCCCCCCCACTCATGCTGCTCTCTCTCTCAAAATAAATAAACTTAAAAAAAAGAGAGCTACACCTTTTACAAAACTTAAACACTACTGAAGTATTCACAACTTTTAATACCAACTTTTCGGAGTAGCATTTAAGTCTTTTTGAGATTTTAAGAATTATTTGGAATTATTGTTGTAACCATTAGTTATAGCCATTGTGACTGTAAGAGAATCAGCAGTCACAGCACAGTGTGTCTTCCAGAGATTTAAAAATATTACCTGATATACTATGGTTTTACTCTATGTGGACTTTCTAATTGTTTTTGTTTGGAACAACTGAGAGTTTGACATACTTTCAAGATTTGATTGTTAATTTCCTAGGTTATTCCTTCATTGTGTACACTTTGCCTGGTAAGATTGGGAATAAATGAATTTTGTAGAGTACACAAGTAGTAGAAAAAGAAGTGCTCACTGAGCCAAAATGGAAATTAGAAACTACCCCTAAACCTTTTAAAATGAAAAGTCCTCAAGAGAAAAACATAGCAGACCCAACCACTACTTAGGCAAGGCCTATGACAGATTCAAATCACAAACTTCCTTTCTCTCCTGCCACAAATGTCAGCAACGCTTGGCATCTGAGTGCAATGCATTTTTCCCCCTTTCCGAACAGCTCAACTTGGAAAGGTCAGCATATCCCTTTGGGAAAAAATCTTTTCTTATAAATTGGAATGTTTGCACACATAACTGTAGGAAATGTTTAACATTTGCTTTGATGGGACAGCAATTTGTTCAATAGAGTAGAATTGTTCTTCTTTTTCCATGTTCCTGCCTATTTGTTCATCACAGGCACACAATTACTGAAAGCAACTTTGAGTACTTCTTTCTATGAGATCAGATCATCCTGTCCACAAAACCAGCCAACGCCTTGGGCTTCCGAAAGGCAAGCTATGTTCCATCTTTTATTTACTCCAAGGGACTCATTTGTGAGAGACTGTTCTGAATAAAAGCAGTAATTTTCCACAGACTGAAACTCTGAAGAAGGGGAGGAAGGGTGGGGAGACAGAGGGTGAGGAAAAGAAAAACAGAACTGGTCCAGGATCTCCTGTTTCACCTTCGCACACATTCGTTTCAATGTGGATAGGATACTCAGCGTCCAATGTTTCAGATGAGATAATTTTGTTTGAATCTTTTGTTTTACTTAAAGAGGGACACAGATCGTTATGACAACAAAGCAATTCACTGTTTGTGATCAGCTGCCTCCAATTTGATAATCAACATAAATATTTGTGGTTCATGGAGAATTCTTCACCAGAGCCCATCTTCCCATCCATCTTGAATTGATGAAGAACAGTGCTGAGTTTGTGTGTCATATTTGTTTCTGTAGCAACAGTGGATACCAAAAACAAGTTTATAATTTTTCTGAAGGTAAAAATGCTTTAATTTAGCAATGACTAAAAATAAACATAGGGAGGGACTGTAAGGAAGAAAACAGCATCTAGGTATTGGTCTAGGCTGGACTACAGGAAGGGACCTGAGTCAGCACAGCTCATTATTTTGGGACATTTCCGATTATTCACCTCCAGAAATAGTTTCCCTTCCATTTCAGCCAAATTCCTCTATGGTGTGCTAAGTGCCCATGTGTGCCCTCAGGCACGTGTGTATTCCAGTAGAAGAAATATCCTACCAGAGACAAACTACCTCTGTCCACACACTTGCCCTACATCCTATCCCTTCTCATCTTCTCTCCTTCACTTAATCCTTTCTCTCCTAGGTTATCAATATCTTTCCATTTCTCAACTATGAAAGCATACAAACGTGTTCTATCTCCTCTCAATATTGAAAAATAAAACAAACACTTGTAATTCCTATCCCCTTGTAACTACTACCAACTTCCCTACTCCTTTTGACAGTGAAACTTATTTAAAAAATTAGCGGCACACGTTGATTTCTACTTTCTCTCTTCCATTCACTCTCCAACCCACTTCAATCGTCTATTTCTTCAAAGAAAAAGATCTGGACAGTCACTAAGAGTTTGTCAAAGCCAG
The DNA here is from genome assembly GCF_028749965.1 of Puma concolor. NCBI lineage: Eukaryota > Metazoa > Chordata > Mammalia > Carnivora > Felidae > Puma > Puma concolor. The sequence continues at coordinate 29,070,047 of NC_141684.1, read as the reverse complement.
TGGGCATGCATCTGTTCTCCTGTTACTCAACTTCTTGGTTGATTTCCACAGTTGACCACTCTACTCTTGAATCGCTCTCCTCTCTTGATTTTTCCCAGTACTACCTTCACCTGGTTTTTCTCCTACTTTTGGGCTGCTTCTTCTCAGCCTGGTTTGTTGGTTCTCTATCCTCTATTTGAATGTGGACATGCCCTACGACTCAGTCTTTGGCCTTCTTTCTTTCCTTATGCTCTCTCTGGATGATTTTATCCATCCCATCATTTTAATAGTATGTAAATGCTGAAAAGCCCCAGGTTTATAACTCCAGCCCCAATGACTCCTGTGATTTTCACAGTCATATGTAAAATTATGCACTTGACATTTCCACATATATATTTAATAGACACCTCAAATTATTCTCCCTAATGTGTTTCTCTTTCCATTCTCAGTAAATGGTACTACCATTGACTCAGGTGCTCCAGAGTCATCCTTAATTTCTCTTTCTTGAACTCTACCACTTCCCCTCCCCACATCCGATCTCTCTGCAAATCACCTCAGTTCTAAGTTGTATCTTTATTCAAGTTAGTCTCTATATCCACTTCCACCTCCAAGTTGTCATAATCACTCATCTAGACTATTTCACTGGTCTCCCTGCTTCCACTCCTGCCTGCTTACAACGCCTTCTGCACATGGCAGCCATAGTTACAAAAAAAAAAAGGAAGAAAAGAAACAAGAAAAAAACCCCAGATTATATCACTGTCCTGTTTAAAGTCCATTCATATTTCTCATTGCACCGGGAAGGAATTCAAACCAACCCTAACATGGTTACATGGCCCCATATGAACTCGCTTCCTCTCCACTTCTCCCAGTCGCCGGCTTACTCCACTTCTTCCTCCACTCTAGCCACTCTGGCCTCCTTGATGCCCCATCACATGCCCAACCCCTTTCTGACTCAGAACTTTTGCTTTTGTTCTTTTTGCAACAATTTACTCCCATATCTGCACATACCTGGCACTTTTTAATCCATCAGTACTAATGTTATTTCTTCAGAGATTTGTTCCTTACCATTATTCCTGTTACTCTTGGTCAAAACACTTTATTTACTTGGAAGTACTTAGCACTTAGTACTTACCTAAAATGATTTTCTTCATTTATTGGCATGTTCTGTGTTTTCACGGACAGAACCTAAACTCCCTGAGGGCAGAAACCTTATCTGTCCCCTTCAGTATTGCTGACTGATCCAGTGAAGTGCCCAGCACCCAGAAGTATTTGTTGGGTGAATTAATTCATTCAACGACAATTTTTAGAACGCCTACTATGCATACTGTTTTAAGTTCTTGACATACATCTGTGAACAAAACAGAACACAGATCCCTGCCCTCAGAGACCTAGTATTTTAGTGGGGGAAGTGGGCAATAATCAAGACATAGAAAGTCAAAATACAGTATGTTTAAACGTGGTAAGTGCTATGGGAAGAAGAGTCTCTGGGTGAGAACTTAGGATATTCTCTTCGCTTTGTGGTAGAGTGGAAAAAACCATTTGCTTTGCAGACACTTGAAATCCTGGCTTCTAGAGATGAACCATGAAACTGTGAGCATTTTACCTCTTTGAGGTTTAGCTCCCTTATCTGTAAAATAGAATAATACCCCACCTCACAAGGGACAAATAAAGTAACAGAGATCAAATATTACCTCATCCTTCCCAGCCACCCTATTATTCCAAGGGGAGGAAGCATACGGTCCTAGCACATTCTCCCCCTCTGCATCCCTGACATGCTTAAAGAAAATCAACCCAACTTTTCTGAAAATACTCAACACATCTTAGTGAATAAATGTATGAACAAACAAATGTATCAGTAATTTCAGAGCAATCAAAGCTACTTTCAGTCAGAAACAATGCTTTTTTAGAGTAGGAAATCCTCGCCTCTTTTAATCATTGTTTTCCCTCTTTCTCATTTCTTAAGTCCATTTTTTATAGACCCCTACTGATAAAGAAGAAAGTATCCATTTAGCCTTTCTTACCATTTACAGAAGTAAAACCACACAGGTAATTATTTTACGGGAGGATAAAACATTTATTTAAATGTAAACACTAATCTTTATTTTCATCATGCTGAAGTGTGTGGTTACAAACAATTTCCAATAAAACACTATATAATAAGCAAAAAATAAGTTAATACATCGTAAACTTACATACAGTCTCATCAATTAACAGGTTTAGGAACAAACAAGCCATTTCACGACTTTGAAGCTACATTTAGTAAAAAATTGCAAACACTCAAATCTTATCAACCCCAAGTAAGACGCTAAGGAGCTATTCAAGACTTCTTCAAACCAATTACACAAGTACAGTTTTATTTTTGGTTACAGTCCCCTGCTGTGCACAAGACCATTGGAATGCTGTAACAATTACACATTTTAAAACGGCACAAAGGAAAGCAAGGAGATAACATGCCAGCCTTACAGAAGCTGTCTTGAAAAGTGCAAACTCTGCATTTTCTCTTCCTGAACCACTAGGATAAGAACGGGTACCTCAGACGACACGGCAGGGTCATGAGCATGCTTTCTCTACCACTGGTGGGGCATTTACTTGAACCAGGTCTCCATGCCTTTGAAGATACCTCCGGTTTTAAACAGTGAACAGGCTTCAACTAAATATAGTGCAAATCAAATACCGAGGAGCAAAAACGACAGACTAGAGGCCGCCGCAAGTCGACCTGCTGTTTCTCCACCTGGCACGACGCCACACGGGACAGATTGGCACACGGAAACGACGACTTCTATTTTAGGTTTTGATGTGAAAGGCGGTGCGGCGGAGCGAATGCAGGGCGACCACACAGCAGCCCCGGAGCAAGGCCCCGATGTTGTAAACGGGATCTGTCCCCCCTCTCTGAGTACTGAATGCCCACAGAACAGTGGGGACCACGGGGGCAGCCACAGCCAGGAGATCCACCAAGAAGCTGCTGCTCCAGTACTGCGTCCCTACGGCCCCGCGCGACAGCGGGATGATGCCGTCCAACCTCTCTTCCGTGGGGCCTGCAAAATCCAGCTCGCTCATGAGGCGGGTTGCGGGAGCTTCCGGATCCACCGTGGCGGAGGGGGTCTCCACGGGAGACAAAAGGATGGCCGAGTTGGGGTTTCTTGGCGTTAAATCCACCATGAACGCAGAGATGGACTCGGGGAAGCTTTCTGTCGAGTCAGCCCCGGACTCGTCAGGCGATGCTGAGCTCGAGGGCCACGGGTCCCGGAGCTGGAGCACGTGCTGAATGAGCTCCGAGACGGCGGGGCTGTAGGGCACCACGTCGGTCTGCACCGCTCGCTCCACCACCGCACTGCCCTCTTCCTCCCCCACCGCCAGGGGGAGGCCGTCGAGGGCCGCTGCCGCGGGGGCGGGGTGAAGGAGCTCCAGGTTGCCCGCCTCTGCGGTGGCGGTGGTCACCATGCCATCCAGCAAATCTGTGCGGTCGGCCAGACCGTCTCCCACCAGCGGCTCGCCGTCGGCCCCTTCCTCGGTGCCCTGCTCCTCCGGAGACAGCCCGTCTGCCATCTTGCCGAAAGGGGTGCCGAGGGGGAAGCTGTTCTCTGGGGAATCGCATGGGAAGTCCAGGCACAGTTCATCCCTCAGGGAGCCACTGTGCGCCATCTCCATGCTCTGCAGTAGAGACTCCAACTTCTTGTTTTGAATATTTATGTCCACAAAATATTTCTGAATGCCTTTATCTTTATCAGCCAAGCTGCTCCTCATAGTTTCGATGACCTGTTTGAGCTGTTTGATCTCCTTCCTGGCTTCCTTCAGGGCCAGCTGGGCCTCCACGCGGTGGCACTCTTCTTCAATCCAGTCTTCCCTCATCCGGGCCAGCTGGGACTTGAGCTCCACAATCTCGCTTTCCCTGCAGGGAGAAGGCAAGGTCAACTTCCAACCGGGCGCCTAGCGATTCTGCCCCAAGGCCAGGAGCCCGGGCTCTTGCCCTTGAAACTTGGAGGTTAAATCAGTTTTGATTTTTTCTTTTCTCTCACAGGTATTAGCCGGGAACTGCCCCCCTTAATTGCAAAATAGCAAAAATGATAAGAGTAACTAGAATCAGAATAAAAAATGTGACTATTGTCTGCTTTTCTTTTCTTTTTGAGTGCTATCAGGCGATGCGCGAAGTGTAAGCATTAGCCTCTATTCGGTATTTAATATTTTAAATTTCGTTAATGGGACACATTAGAGTTTCTTAGCCTCCTTTTATGTCCGTAGACCACCTTTTTCGTATATCTACACTTTCTGGAAGTAAAGTTCATTTCACTTTTAATTACCGATCAAAGATGGAAGGCAAACTGGTAAGTTTTAGCCTTGCAGAACTGTTCTGATCATATTCCAGTAATAATTTGAATTTTTTTGAATTATAAAATGCTGCATATTGCAAGGACTTTGTGAAAATTATTCCCTCTCTTCTCAGGGGAAAATGCTAGTGGATCCATCCTACACTGAAGAAAATCTATCCCATTTTTTAGATCCTTCACAGGACCCTGATTTCAAGATCTTTGTTGGCGATTCCTCCTGATAGATAATTTCTTCACAGTCAATGTAAATACAAGTCCTCATATTCTCAGTGGATATGAAAACCAGGCAGTCAGGATCCTGATATACATGAGGAGATGTTGTTAATTTTGCTTCTTTAAGTTTAGACCGGAGTAGTCTCCAGTTTCATTGCCTTCCCCTGCTTCCCTGCCATGACTGCTCAAACCCTCACAGGGATTCTTCAAATCATAAACAAAGACTTCCAGCAAGTAAGGTCTGACTCATGCCACCCCTGCCCTGAACTCTCAGCCACCCTGGTCAGAGCTCCATTCGTCTATCCCAAAAAGTTCCGAGGGAAATCATGAAGCAGAAAATCTGGCCTGCCCCAAGATGTCAAAGGTCTTTTCTCTGTGATAAGATCTCTTAAGCATGGGCTTTTTTTTTTTTTTTTTTTGGTTTTTGTTTTTTACCTTAACACTTAGCCAAGAATAATGAACCTCTTCCTTCGGCCCAGAAATAGCTTGCAGGAATCATAGTGCACATGGCCGTCCACGCTCTCAGAGAGATAAACAGGACTCAGTAGGGGCCCCATGTGTGACCCTTACTGCTGGAAGTATGGGATTGTTCCTGCCAGTGTTCCTGCCATTTAAAAATAGCCACGCACACACCCAACCCTTCATGTCCGAGCTGTACACACCCAGAAGCAGAGGTTCCCCTCAAACCTTAGAGGGTCCCTGGTGCTCCTGAAACAGCCAAATCACTGAGGAATAGGAAATGGCTCTTTTGAAAGGCTGATTTCAGGAATTTACCAAAAATGAAAACAATTTTCTTTTCTATTTCTCTATAGTGTGGGTTTGTGTTTCATTTCATGGAAAAAGAAACCATCCTTAGCTCAGCGTGCAAGGAATGCAGATTCACCTTTCATGAAGCCGGCGCTCCGATTCCTTCAGCTTGGTCTTCAGGTGTCTCACTGTAACCTCTTTTTGCTGCAGAGGAGTCAAATATTGCTCTGGGTTTGGGGGTTTGACACCATGATTTTCACCACAGGACATGTACCTTCCAGACCGCCTGAAACAATCCAAACAATGAAATGTTACTTTTTCTATAAAAAGAAAAGTGACGGCACAGCTCACAGCTAGGGAAGAAAAGACAGCTGGGTACCGGGGTCTGAAACCTCAATGATGCAGGATTTACTTAAGAAGGGGGTTGTAATGTTACCTGCTGATCTTAGGACTGCTCATCACTCAGGAGAGTGTGGGGAGGGTGTTTGTGGAGAGGGTGTACACAGTGGAGAGGGAGGAGTTTTCTATGGCTTAACAATGACCTCATACAAAATAATACATGATTGTGCACAGGCCTGCCTGTGGATTGATTCGGAGTAATGCACTGTTAGAGGACAATGAGTGGGGCGGGTGGAGGGGGGAAGGACTGGAGCGAGACGGCCTGACTTTCCACACAATGTGCCACTGCCTAAACATCCCGATTGTTATTAGTTGAATTCAAACAGTTCCAAAATCAATCCCTGGCAAGAGTGTGCTGATTTGGTGGAAAGTTTCCTCATTCCAAAGGGGAAAGGCCACTCCACTGTCACCAGAGTGTGTGTTTTGTAAGAGAGATGCCTGGTGTTGTAGAAATCTTCCTGAGCTGGAATGTCGGCCCCTCTCAGGCCTGGCTGGGGCTGGGCATCCCTGCTGGAAGACAGGTGACTAACGAGAATGGCCACCCAGAAGGAAGAAGGCTGAGGAAGGAGGGCTAGCAGCTTTCTCCCCAACGCTGGAGCCCTTGCCCTGGTCCCGCTGAACCTGCACTTCATCCAGATGGCCTGTGTCCACCTCCCAACCTTCCAGTCCCCCTGTTGTGGCCCCTTTGGTTGTGGACGTCCTTTTTTCTGCAGCCTCATGCCCCCCAGGGACTAATTAATTCCTTGCTTGGCTTTCGGATTTCATTTCAATGTCATTTACTCTGATCCCTCCAGACTGAGTTGGACAGCCTCCTGACCTCTTACAAACATACGCAGCGACAGGTACTTGCAGAAAAGCCTTAACATGTCTTTGTCACTAGATGAGCAATGTCTTTGGTATCGTCTGGGCAGTTGGCACACGGACCCTCCCTGCTGTCCACTGTCCCATTTCCAGTGCTTTACACGGCCCCTGGCACAACATGGCACTCAACAGATACCTGACATTTGAATGAACACGTGGATGATTCTTTCCTGTTCTGGGGACCCTCCCCCTGCCACAGTGCCATTTTTCCTCCCTATCCAGTCCCTCCCCGGGCTGCTGAGCCTTACCAGAAATCATGGTTTGTGTTCTTTCTGCAGCTGCCCTTGAAGGATCAGCTTAATGCGGGAAAGAGAAGTGGCTTTTTACAGAATAAGGCAGGAGCTCAAGAGATGCATAACTTTTTTTAAGTTTTTAAATTTTTTGAAGTTTATTCTGAGAGAGAGAGACCATGAGTAGGGGAGGGACAGAAAAAGAAAGAAAGAGAGAGAGACAGAGAGAGAGAGAATCCCAAGCAGGCTCTGCTCTGACTGTGCAAAACCTGATGTGGGACTTGAAGTCACGAACCTGAGAGATCATGACCTGAGCTGAGACCAAGAGTTGGATGCTTAACCAAGCCACCCAGGTAACCGCCTCCTCTTTTTTTCTAAGTTTTTTAAAGAAAACTTACCAAGTAGGACACACTAAGCCCCACGACCTGGGAAATGAACAGCACTCACCTCATGACTGGGCTGCAGTCACTTCCTTTGTAGGAGCCGGAGTTGCTACTACTTGGGGAAGAAGGCGCATAGCTGGGATGGATGTTAACGGGACTCAGCTGATTCCTGCACAGCATGGACAGGAAGTCCTTCTCCTGTGGGGAGGGGGGGCTGTTGCCAGACTTGTACGATGAAGCTCCATTACTCCGCCCATGGGGACCTCGGCTGGGAGAGAAAACATGAGAAATGTTAAAATGCTTGGGGCTCCCAGTGCTCAAATGCTAATACTTAACTCCTGCTAAAAGCCAGTTACTACTAAGGAAATCCAAGCTTCAGAGTTGAAAGGGGCAATATAATTACCGTCCTCAGGGACAGCCTTGTTGCCGCCTGACTGATATTTTCTTTCCTTCTGCCATTAGCACGGCAACCTCACCCTCTGCTGTTCTTTCAAATAGTTTCTGACCATAAAGCTTGTTTTGAATTAATCCCAAATGCCTGTTAAGAACACAAACCATGTAAAATATTGATTTGGTTTAGGTTCACTTTAGAGGCTGTTTTGAAGATGTGGTTTTCATTCCAGTACACCTGTTTTAGCTTAAAAATGTTTGGGTTTGGTTCATGCTGGCGGAAGAAAATGAGGGTGGTTCATTTGGAGTATGAGGGAAAAACAGGGTTGCCCGTAAAGGAAGAGGAGAAAAGAGGACAGATAAACAGCTCATATAAGTGTGTCCAGCCTACAGTTTTAACCACCTGTTTTCTTTCCATCCCCAATGACTTAACACAACCTTTATCGTTTAACTGCTGAAATGTTTTAAAGCTCTTTCTTCATTCCCTGGCCTGTTATTTTGCCCCCTACGCAAGGAGGCTGACTCTCTGGCTGGAGTGGCCTTTCTAAAATGGAATTGGATATCACTGTCCTCAAAGCCATTCAACAGCTCCCCAGGGCCTCAAGAGGACCGATCCCACCTACCCATCGAACCCATCATCTGCCACTCCTCCCTTCCCCCGCTGTATTCCAGAATTCCAAACAACTTACACTTCCCTGACGATCCATGCTCTCCACCATTTTTATGTTTTTCAACTTATCATTTTCTCTGCCTAGAATGCTCTCCCACTCCCTGCCCTAACCCTTGGGATACTTACAACTTCGAGACTGATGGAAATCCACTCCAAGCAGCCTTCTCTGGATTCTTCCTTCCCTAGGCTTGTATACGTGTGGCTCCTTAATGTTCCCTAGTACTCCGTGAAAACTTGCATCCTGGGGTTTATTGCAGTGTCTCACAACTACACAATTGTTTGACTTTCCCACTAGACTAGGGCCTTCTGAAGGCAGGAACACAGTCTGTTCTTTTATATCCCCACTACTTCATGGCACATGCTAGATGCTCCCTAAATGACAGCTAAATGAATAATTTGGGTTTGAGCCTTAGCAATGCCACTTACTAGGAATTTGGGCAAGTAAGCTACTAAATATATGGGGATATATAATAATAACCTTTTTTTTGTTGTCCTCACAGAGTCGATGTGAAAATCCAAAGAATGCATGTGAGTGCATCTGATAAGATGTTAAGGGCAATTCAGCTGTAGGATATTATTACAGGAAAAACTTGTTCAGACTTCCCTATTAATCTCGTTTCAGAGATTTGGCACCCACTATGTAAGGCAGCATCTTGAGAATGTTGCAATTACTTAAATAGGATAACAGTTCTGTGTCAGAAATATTTCTTGTTGACATTACACGAAAACGAAAGAGAACAAGATACCTTTCATCCAGAAGTACTGCTTTTTGACAATCCCCTCTTTGCAATTCTGATTTACATCTGTATTCAACTGACATGTCTCAATGAGAAACGTGTGTAAATGTGAGTGTGCGTGTGGGTATACTTGGCTCCAAAACCACACTTACTCAAAATCAAATATAATTTCAACTAGCTGTCAACCCAGTAAATCACACATAAATGAAACATCACAAATTCTAAAGTTAAAAAGTTCTTTCCTTTTGAAATCATCCAAAGGGACTCTGCCTCCTTTTTGTGAGAAGGGGACACTTTATATGGAACAGATGGGCTGATGGCTTTGTGACAAACCAACTCAGCAGCCCAGTGGTGCTGGGCTGAGCAGCAGAAAAGAACACGACGGGCTCTGGCTTGGATCTGCTTCTCCACACTTCACTTCCGAGTCTACTGCAACCAGCCTATTTCTCAATGTGACAATGAGAAATATGCAGGATTCCACACTACAAGTCAGGAGAGACAGTAAGGAGCTAACCTAATTTTGACCTGGGAATTCTCTTCTGAGTCGACCTTCACCAATGACCTTCTGTGCCCTAGCCCTGTTCCAGATGCTTTATGAACACAGTTTTACATTGATTTTGAGCATCATGCTATAAAGCTGGTACCTCTCATTTACATTATGTGAAGTGTGTGAAGTATTCAGTTATGTGAAGTGAGTTAGGTTCAGGGAAAAATCTGGTCCAAGAACACACAGCCAAACTAGGATTTAAATACAGATTTTTGAACGTTACAGAAATGCCTCCTTCTTACTTTACACAAATAGAATATATTGTTTGCAGCTTGTAAACAGGTATATTAGGTACTATGTATGTGGTTATTACCTGAAGAATTCACCACTGACCTTTTACTACAGTGCAGTCACTAAGATACAAATTAAGTTAGATGGGAATTTTTAATAACTCACCTGCGATACCGAATAAATAAAATCTCTTCAAGTATTAAACATTACTATAGTACAATAAAATCTTCAAATATATTTCAGGAAATGAGTTATTAGACTATAATAGTTGACTTAAAAAAAAAGAAACTACATGCTTAAAAATATCAGTCTGGGGGGGTGCCTGGGTAGCTCAGTTGGTTAAACGTCTGACTTCAGCTCAGGTCATGATCCCACGGTTCTTGAGTTCATGTTCCCATCAGGCTCTTCACTCTCTGATCTTCGGTCTCCTTCCCTCTCTTTCTGTCCCTCCCTCATTCCTGCACTCTCTCTATCAAAAATAAATAAACATAAAAAAAAATGGAAAAGCTCCTTTAAAAAAAATATCAGTCTTGCTCTTTACATTTAGTTCAGTTCAAGTGCTAACACACATGGGCACAAAGTCATTGCAAAACATTTTCAAAGGAGAGGCTAGGGTTCCATATTTGTCATGGCCATGAACAGTCAAACTTGACGATACCTTCCTCAGCCCAGTCTAAATCCCTTGGTGTGGTGGACAAGAAGAATGCTTTCCACAAAGAGGAGACAGAATTCTGCGGACCCTGCCCACTTCCCGAATACCTGAATACAGTAAATGGAAAGTGAGAGAAAGGGAGAAGGGAAGAAGGGAACCAACTTCATAAGGGGCCTAGGTGAATTTCAGTCCCTCCCCCAACATTGTCCTTTACTTCCTGGTAACATTATTATTATCATCATCATCATCATCATCATCACTGTTATGGGTTGGATCGTGTCCACCCCCCAAATTCATAATGTTGAAGTCCTAACCCCCAGTACCTAAGAATGTGGTTGTTTTTGGAAACAGGATTTTAAAGAAAGGTAATTAAATTTAATTAATCCCAGTCCAGTTTGACTAGTATCCTTATAAGAACAGAAAACTTGGACACAGGAACAGAGAAAGGTCACGTTGAGGAACAGAGACAAGATAGCCTTTTATAAGCCAAGGAGAGAGGCTTCCGAAGAAGCCAATCCCGCTGACATCTTGATCTTGCACTTCTAGCCTCCAGAATTGTTGAGAAGGTAATTCCTGTTGTGTAAGCCTCCCAGTCTGTGATACTTTGCACCAGCAGCCTGAGAAAACTAATATGAACATCATCACCACCATCGCCATCTTCTTCATCATGTCCACTAGTATCATTTTTACCACTACTGACTAAAACCCACTTAGGACGCTTTTACTAAATTCTGGACACCATGTTAAGCACTCATATATTAGCTCATTTAACTCAGTGAGGTAGATGCCACTATTAACCCATTTTCCAGAATAGTAAGTCTCGGGGCTCTGGCTCACGTATCTAATAAATAATGGAGGCTAAACTAAAGCCCATGTTTCTCTGACTCCAAATTCCAATCTTTTTTTTCCTTCTCATTTCTATCTGCCTCTGATCAGATTAGGATTTTAGTTTAAGAAAGAGAATTCTTCAGAAATGGTTGCAGAGTTGGCCTTCAGTAAGAAGAGATCATTTGTAAACCTTTAAGTTTTGTTTTTTAATCCCCTGTCAAAAATATTCTCACCAACTCCACTTGTTTATTTCTCCCACTCCTTCCCCAAATGTTCATGCTCGCCTTCCTCCCAGGAGCTAATTCTCCACATAGAAAATTCATTTATTACAGGAGAAGCAAGCCATTTAAAGGATCATAAGCTATTATAAAGTTTGGCATGGATACCCGGCCCATCTAGAGGAGCTGTTCTCACTGCAAGATCCTGCAGAGCACAAATATTACGTGAGATGCTCAAGATACCCCATCACAGAAATCTACTGACTGTGCTCTGTGCCTGGGTCAGATAAAAAGAAAAAAAAAAGTGAGGATCATGGATAGAACATTGTCAATTCCAATTTCCCATTGATGACGCCTGTATCTGATTTGCACATAATTCTATTTAGCTATGTTATGATTAACATGTCAATTTTTAGTTACTTGGAGAAACCATGGATTCCAGACTAGACAATTTTCTGTAAGGCACTCAGTATTGTTGACATTACCTTGGAAATTAACCACAAACACAAACTTCTTTGCAAGCCTTAATAAAATTGGCCTCTTCCACAGGCCATTTCTTTTTTCCTTTGCTCTGCTCTTTGATACCTTGTACCATGGTATGTGCTAATTTTCTTGAACGGATTAGATAAATGGTTTATTCCCAGAGCAAGCCACATCTGATTTATACTGAGAATGTTTATATTCATGTTCTGTGATCCCAGAGGCATTTTATTTCCAAATTAGATTGTGTTTGGGGATAGAACAATTGTGCTTTTTCATTGTGGACTTCACGCTTTTGTTTGCTTGTCTGGCTTCAGCTTTGTTTTTTAACAATAAAACTTCACCAAAGAGGGTCTCAGGTCCCTTTATAAACATCAGTTAAACGTTCTGCTCACCCAAGAGGAATGGGAAATATTTGCTTGCTGAATCCTGGGAATGCAAGTTTCCAGAAATTAGCTAGTTTTTCTCCAGGAAGAGACCTTAAAAATTATGTGGTCCAACCCTTTTTTTGCAAACTTGGACACTACAGCCCGGGAAAGTCCAGTGACCTGCCCAAAGTCTAAAAACAAATCATCCCCAGTGTCTTGCTGCTCACTCCATTGAACTGTTCGGGTCCCTGGCTCAGAGCTCAGCTTATCACAGAGCTGTCTTGGAACCAGCCTATTTAAAATGTACCACGTATCCCACTGCTCTCAATATCCTTTCTCTCTGTGTTTTTTTTAAAATTTTTTTAACGTTTATTTATTTTTGAGACAGAGAGAGACAGAGCATGAACGGGGGAGGGTCAGAGAGAGAGGGAGACACAGAATCTGAAACAGGCTCCAGGCTCTGAGCAGTTAGCACAGAGCCCGACGTGGGGCTCGAACTCATGGACCGCGAGATCGTGACCTGAGCCGAAGTTGGACGCTTAACCGACTGAGCCACCCAGGCGCCCCTCTCTCTGTGTTTTTAAAAATAATTCTATTATTTGTGTATTTATTGTCTTTTTTTCCTACTAGAATGAATAGAATTTCCATGGAGTTTTGTTTACTGCCATATCTCCAGAACCTGTCTCATAGCAGAAGCTCAATAAATACTTGTTGAATGAATGAAGTCACTGACAGTAGGAGAGAGTCCCAGGGCTTACAACCTTTCCTACCAAATGTGAATGGTGGGTCATGATTTCCCACAGTTCCTCTCTTCCCGCAACCCAAATAGCATCCATGGTGAACATCTGTTGATGCTTGGTATGTTCTAAGCACTGACCCCACACTATGTGTATATAAACCCTATGAAGTGGGTATGGGTATAGTCCTATTTTACATATGAGAAAACTGAGGCACAGAGAAGTTAAGCAACTTGCTCAGGGCCACACAGCCTATAGGTGGTGGAGCTGGCATTCAAACCAAGGCAGCCTGGCTCCAGAGCACAGATACTTAGCTATTCTGCTCTAATGTCTCTTTATGGTGGTGGCCACCCACGCCATTAACTTTAGTCTTTTTTCACCCCCTTCCCCTAGTGACTGTTGGGAGTATTCAGGGGTCACTATGAAGTCAGGTTCCACAGCCAAGAGATGACACAGTCATGAAGGAGGGCAGGTAGGAGGTGGATACCAGGTGAGTACACAGGTGAGCGAGAGAAAGAGAAGGCAGAGGACGAGCAGACACACAGCCAAGGACCGGATGAGAGACAGCCACCGGGTAGACACATATTGGTCAAGCCCTGTGACCACAGTTGGTAGGACAGGGGAAAGTTTCAATTTCAAATCATTATAAAAACCAAAACCTACTCACTGAAAAATAACAAAATCATGAACGGACAGTAATCCAGGTGGTTCTATAGAAACATAAAGTACAGGTGAGTCACCTGCCTAAAGCGTCTCAATAATTACAGAGCAGGAGACGGCGCCTACTTGCGTGAAAAGGAGGACCGCTTGCTTCCCGCAGCAGACATATGGACCTCAGGAGCGGAAATGCTGCCCGTGCTGCTTGAGGAGCTAAAATCAGCTTCGCTACCTGAAAAACAACAGGGGAGTGAGAGAGAGGCCTGAAGGAAAGGAAACCTGAGAACGTGCTGGCCAGCCTCCTGCCTCTCCGGTCTGGCTCCCGGCGCGGCGCGTGCACACTCGAGCGCAGCAAGTGGCAGGATTCCAGACCTTCTAGGTTCCCAGCCTTTCCCTCAAAGCAAACAAGAGAAGGTGCAAGTACAACGACATCACGTCATAAACACAGCTTAGAAGCACGGTGAGGCCAGTTTCATAAAGACACCCATCATCCAGCTGATCGTGCACTGTGACCCAAGGTTGCGGCAGAAATGCACGCCTCTTCCTGTGTGTTGGGCACTCCTCGACAACATCAACGTGCAGGGCCCAAACTTTAGGCAGAACGAAAAGCAGACTTGTCAGTCCCAAAGGAGTTTTTCCAGGAGAGTTTATCTTTGGGCTTTTGCAGTCAGCTAGCCATACTTGAATCTGGCATGTTAGGGTCTGGAGAGAATCAGTCTGTTAGAAGCCGTTGGGAAGAAAGCCTGGGTCCGGATAACTGCTTGAACCGGCACTATCTGATCAGTGACTCTCTGACTCCAGCTGCTGTTTTTCTATTAAGAGCACAACCCTAACAAAAAGCAGAAATGGAACATTTCCAAACAGAATGAAGAAAGTTCAGTGACAGTGATGGAAACTGGATTATACTGATATGTGAAGTTTTACTTGGGGAGGGGGGGAGCGGGTAGGGGGGTTGTTCATTACTTTACAAAAATCACATTCTATTTTGAGCACAAACTACAGTTCATATGTAATTAGAAACATGCTGTGTTGCAGAATAATTAATATGAATTCATTTCTAACAAAAAATACATAGTTCTGGAATAGTAATAATGGAAATATTCCAAGGATTGCCTGGGGAAGTTAAGGAGAGTGAAAGATGCAAAAGAGAAGAAGTGGGAAGAAGAAAGAGAAGATTAAAAAAAATAAAAGATAATGTTCCATATGCTTTGGAAAATAAATCTAGGGATACAATTTTATTTGACCTTATCTCTCAACTCCTACAACACAATTTATGACTCTTCTGGTCTAGAACCCAGAGCCAACTCACATTTTTGAGTTGAGGAAAATATGAATAATCTAAATCCTTTGAGATTCTAACAATAATTATCATCACAATAGTAACACAAGGCCCTATAAGGACATGATTTCTATTCTTTGTTTCTGTTAATCTTGACAAGTCTGTAAGGCAGACATATATCTCACTATTCTACACTGAAGAAGTCAAAGCTGATTTGTCCAATGCTTGTGGGGGAAAAGTCCTGGCCAGGACCAAGTTCCCCTGCCACTTCTCCATACCAGGCTGCATCCTCAGGAAGGCAGCGGGAAGGAGGGGCGCCAGGGAGATTCCTGGGTAAACTATATACTACCATCTGCCTAACTGCCAAGATGACCCATTGGTACAAGACGCAGCTGGACTAGCCCACTGGTGAACAGATCCTCTCACTGATGGGTTGTATTTGTTTTGCCAGGTGATGGCAAGGTAGAGAGAGAAAAATCCCTTTCCTGGCTTCCAGGACCTCTCAGGAAGTGCAGCCTCTTGTGGAAAAGAGACCAAGAATGACCTCTTAGCACAGATGTCAGCAGTGAATCCCAATTCCCAGCAGAATTCTGGGAGAACTAGGGTGGCAATTTATCAGGACTGAGATCAGCTATTCCTTCTGGATTTCAGAGACTGTCTAACATTGTAATGAGCTCCCCAAATGTAATTAGTTGCCTCTGAGTAATGCACTGGCTAACCTGTAGTATTTTACAATCTCAAGGATTCATCATTGGTAGTGCTGTCCAGCAATACGCCAGTCCTGATGGCCTTAATCAACCAGCCTTGCCGGCTAGTAAATTATCAGGTTGGTTATTAAGTGATAAAGGCAGACATTTTTCAAAAATAGATCCTGTGGTTGCAGCCACCAGGTTTGAGATATTCTTTTCTAACATAAAATTATGGCTCTGAAACACCCCAATTTTCATTCCTTAAAAGAAACACAAAAGCCCATCAATTATAACTTTACTACCTGAATAACAAGAGAAATTCTAGAACAAAAACAGACAACTGCTGAAAATCCATTGTTTCCTCAAGATGACTTTGATCTTTGGTAATTATGTACTCTGAACTGAAGGGACAAGTCTGTTCCACGTTTTATTGCTATTGGAACTCAATATATTGACTCTTAGGTATGGGCAGGGTCCAAGGTCACGTTTTTCGTTTACTTCTCTAACTTACCTTCTGCACTCTGAAAGAAGTTAGAAGACTCTTTTGGAGTACCCAGTGGCTGCATTCAGGACTGAGTAATATGATAGAGAAAAATGTCTATGCTACTTACGCCATTTCAGTTTCCTATTTTTTAAAATACATTTCCAGTTTGGTTAATGCAATGTAAAGTCAATACACTCTTTTGAAGGGGTACAAGGAAAGGTCAATTTTACTACATCATTTACTAAGCAAGACAAATAAGAGGAAGACCGGAGATCTGAAAACCCCCGATTTATCTACTAGCTGGCAACAAAGACTCAAGGAAGGAGAGGCACTCTGTTTCTTTTGAATTTGTATGCAACTAGGTTATTGTTGTGGGTGCTGTAGTTCAATGCTCATTTGTATTATTAAAATCATACAAAGAGAGTACCTAACCTAAAAACACAGGCCCTGAGTCAGACAGACCGGGTTCAAATCCTACCTCTACCACTCACTTTAGGCAAATTACTTCACCTCTCTGTTTCAGTCTCTAAATCTGTTAAACAGAGATGATAATCATGGCATCTGTCAAGGTTACTGTAAGCAATGAATGTGTGTGTGTGTGTGTGTGTGTGTGTGTGTGTGTGTGATATAGTAAGGTCTCAATAAGTGTTAGCCATTATTACTCCTATGCAGGGGTTAAAAGGACAATTTTTATTACACATTTCCTTTGTAGAAAATTTAGAAAATAGCAATGATTCATAGGACAAAATGTAGTCTATTATTCCATCACCAAATAAATAAATAAATAAATAACTATAGTTAACCTTTTGGTATATAATTACTCAGCATTCCTAGTAAATACATTACTATGTAACCTAATTGCTTTTCTTTTAATATGTGAGTATCTTTAAACATACTACATTTTGTTTTATTAAATCAATGAATAATAGGCTATGTCCAATTATTCCATTATTAGTAACAAACACTATGTGCCAAAAACCATTCTAAGCATATTTACTTATTTATTTTTAAATGTTTATTTATTTATTGAAAAGTTTTTAACATTTATTCATTTTTGAGAGATGGAGAAAGACAGAGCATGAGTGGGGGAGGGGCAGAGAGAGAGAGAGACACAGAATCCATAGCAGGTTCCAGGCTCTGAGTTGCCAGCACAGAGTCTGACATGGGGCTTGACCTCATGAACTGTGAGATCATGACCTGAGCTGAATTCGGACACTTAACCAACTGAGCCACTCAGGTGTCCCACATATTTACTCATTTATTTCTCATGACAGTACAGACTCCAGGGGGTAGGGGACAATTATCAGCCCCTCTCACAAATGAGGCCAAGAAGCTGAGTGACATGCACAAGGGGACACAACTCCCAAGAAGTAGGGGCAAGACTTGAACCGAGGTCATCTGACCAGGGTCCATGCTCTTAAAATACAGGCCTAATGTTTCATGGATATTCCAGGGAATGCAAATTTATACCCTTGCCTGCTATTCTTTTTTTTTTTTTAACGGTTATTTATTTTTGAGACAGAGAGAGACAGAGCATGAACGGGGGAGGGTCAGAGAGAGAGAGGGAGGCACAGAATCTGTAACAGGCTCCAGGCTCTGAGCTGTCAGCACAGAGCCCGACGCGGGGCTTGAACTCACGAACCGCGAGATCATGACCTGAGCTGAAGTCGGACGCTTAACCGACTGAGCCACCCAGGCGCCCCCTTGCCTGCTATTCTTTAGGATAAATGCCTGCAGGAATTTTTAAGTCAAAGGATACGCTCAATTTCAAAACTTTTAATATACATTGCATCATATGTATTTTTGGATGGCTAAAGCAGTTTTTGTGGTCAAGAATGTGTTTGCCCCCCATGTGCCTGTGCATAGATACCCAAAGGTAAATCTCTGATGTCACAGAGAATACTCTGACAAAGCAAAGGACACAATATTTGGCTGTTGAAGACTTGTGCTTGATCAGCTAAACAGGGTTTGAAAATATGCATATCTAAGTCATCCTCATCAATATTGTCTTCGATCAGCTGCTGGCATTGGTGGAGCAGGATTCCAGGACTGAAAAGGGGAGGATGAACTTGTTTTGCCAATGTCCTAGTGACTATACATCCTGCAGCAAAAGGCATTCTCCAACTATCAAGAAGCTCAGCTCGCTGGCCTCCAGAAGCTCTGGTGGTTCTTGTTTGGTAGGTAGTACTGCTGTACTCTTGCTAGGGTAATAAGCATTCTGTGCATGTGATGGTGAGGCCAGGAGTTGGAAAAGGAAAAATGGAAACAAAAATAGTATGTACAAAAACTAATAACTAGAATTACTGTTTTGAAACACTGCCTGCAATCTGGTCTCTTAGGACGTTATTATTTTTGCCTGCTTTCAGGAGACTATGGAGTCCTCCTCATACATCAGAGCATCACAGGCCTCTGAAGACAGTCGACTAAGCCATGTTAAGCCATTCTAAACCACTGATTGAAGCAACCCCAAACCTTCCTTTATCCTTTGTCATTACAAAGCTATCGAATTAATTCAGGTTGGCCACCTATATCCCCACCTCAAATAGAGGCAGCAAACTAGAAAAGAAAAAAATAAAAAAATAGTTCCCCATCCCTTCATCCTCCCCCTGTTCCCCCAACACACACACACAGATACACAGATCTTTTATTTAAAAGTCTCTAGGGAGGAGAGGAGCCATTTTCACTGAAGCCAAGCAGAGCAATTAAGGAGCAACTGGGGCAGTGGACACATGTAATTACAGAAGATACTCTAAAAAAAAAAAGCTTCTCTAAAGTAGATTTGGTAGAACAGACTCTGAGCTGCGAAGCCTTGGGGCACCTAGCCAATGAATCCAAAAAATGCTTCACAACCTAAAGGATTTTTACTTTAGTTTTTGCAAACTATTCCCTAAAACCCCTATAGATGTTTATCTTAGAAAAGGAATATTTGATCAAAAGACCAATAAACTGATTGAAAATATATACACAAGTTTTCTTGCATTTCAGAAGTCTTTCTGAAAAATTCTAAGCATCATTTTCATTAAATTACACAAAGGATTTATCTTCATTCTGAATGATGTTCAATAGATGGGGACACTGTAAATTTAAAAACATATGTAAACAATTAAAAACAAAAGGAAGTTCAAACTTAAAGTATTTAGAGAATAATTTTGTATTGAAAAATATGACTACATAACTGTAAAACTGCTTATGGGAAAACGGTAGTCAAAAACAAATAATAAACTGAAAGAAAATATTTACAACATATGACAGACAAAGGGCCAATCTCCTTAATTTACCAAAAGCTCATACAAATAAGAAAAAAAAAAATAACAGAAAAATGGGCAAAAGACATGAACAGGCAGATGGCAAAGAAAAATAAATGATCAACCTACACAAATAGCCACTCAATCTCATGTATAACATTATAAATGTAAATGTAAACAAGGGTTTTTTTTTCATCCACAAGACTGGCAAAAAATTAAAAAAACAGTTTGATATCACTACTTCTGTTGAAGGTTTGGGAAAAATACTCCCATAAGAGTTAGCAAGAGTGTGAGTTGGTGTAATATCCATAAAAAAGAAAGCTGTATTGCTAGGAATTTGTCCTGCACCTAAGCATCAAAAAAACAACCTAACTGCCCATCAATAGTGACTGGTGAAATCAGATGATACAGGGACCTAAGAGTATAGTCTACAATCATGCTAGGAGTGAGTGACATGAAGCTGTGTGTGCTGGAGTGAAAACATCTAGAAGACCTGTTGCTACATAAGAAAACCAAGATGCAGAGGCGCCTGGGTGGCTCAGTTGTTTAAGTGTCTGACTTCCAGTTTTGGCTCAGGTCATGATCTCATGGTTTGTGGGTTCAAGCCCCATGTCTGGCTCCACACTGACAGCGTGGAGACTGCTTGGGATTCTCTCTCTTTTGCCCTCTCTCTGCCCCTACCACATTCTCTTTCTCTCTCAAAATAAATAAATAAACTTTAAAAAGAAAAAAAAAGAAAACCAAGAAGCAGAATAGTAGGTATGGCATGCCTGATTTTGATAAACAAATCTTTAAATAATATATAACTGGCTACATGCATAGAACATCTTTATTGAGGGATAAAAAAGATCTGATAATAGTGGTTTCTCTTGGAAATGGGACAGTGGGATATACAAGACCCTTATTTTCATTTTATATATTTCCGAGCTATTTGGCTTTTCTAACCATGTGCATATTACTCTTCAAAAAAAAAAAAATATAGGAGGCACTACAATTACTGACAATTTATTTTTCCTTTGAAACAATCTAATTTTTTCTAAAGAAAAAGCATTTTATAATAAAAGCAGTCATGCCATTTAATGTAGTATTAAGAGGGCCCTGGAGTCTAGTCACTTGGGTTTGAATCATGCCTCTTCTAACTCTGCAAAGCCTTAAGCAAATCATTTACCCTCTCTCTCTGCCTTCGATGCCTCATCTGTGAAATGGAGATGAAGATATTAATAGTAAGTATTGTTAAGGGGTTGCAGGAATTAGGTGAAGCATGCAGAGAAGTTAGAACAGTGCTTCGTACATGGCAAGCACTCAGTATATGTTAGCTATTACTATTTCTAGTTAGAACTACTGGTACAGTGGCTTGAAGGCCAGAAGAGAGTTTTTTAAACACCTTTCCCTTAAAAAGTCCCACAATAGGAAATGTCTTCTCCTATTTAAGTCAAACATTTTTATTTATTTATTTATTTATTTATTTATTTATTTATTTATTTATTTTTAATTTATTTTTGAGAGAGAGACAGAGAGTGAGCAGGGGAGCGGCAGAGAGAAAGACAGACACACTGAATCTGAAGCAGGCTCCAGGCTCTGAGCTGTCAGCATAGAGCCCGATGAGGGGCTCAAACTCACGAGCCACGAGATCATGACCTGAGCCAAAGTCAGATGCTTAACCGACTGAGCCACCCAGGCTCCCCTTTAAGTCAAACATTTTTATAATCACTCTTTACAAAAGGTGGTTTTCCTTCAGCCATTTGTCAGTGGAGAATATGTTTCTATTTTTTACTCTGTGTGTGTGTATGTGTGTGCATGTACAACAGAGTATGTCTAAAACATTTGTGGTTTTAAAACAAACTCCCTATGGTCTCCTCCAAAAATCTCTAGAGTTGCACCCAGGTTAGAACCCTGCCTTCAGAAAGCCCCCAGGAAAATGTACATAGGTTTACTGAGCTCTACTTATCAGAGGCCAATCCCCTGAGCCTGGTCTGAGAAAAGGAGGGGAGGAGCATGAGAAAGGAGGCCCAAGAGGCCTGACAGGTCGAAGACAACTTCACCTGTTCACTCCTTTATCTTGGGTTGGCTGAGCTGCCTGTCTTGGCAGAAATACAGGGAATACACCTGCTAACCAAGAAAGTGGATGAAAGAAATGATAAACATAGAGGGTGTAAAGAAACTTCAAGAAAGCAGGAGGAAGTGAACATTTCTGACAGGAACCCAGGATGCAACTAGTCTCCCTTTGCTTCACCCCCAGGGAAAATTAAGTCTGTGTATTGACCGACTTGAGTAAACTACAGGAAGGACACCAGGTGTTGTCTGGTTTCATGAATGACCACCCAGCTTCCCTGGGCTTGCTCTCTTCATTAGTAATAAATAAATATGTGGCCCTTTTAATTTGCCAGAGATGGCCAGGAAGAGAACGCTAGATGAGAGATCCATCAACTCAACCAAAGGCCAATCAGGTGCCAGTCTGGGATCCTCTATCACCACTGCCATGCACTACCCAGCATCAGCAGAAGGAGGAGCCAGCCTGCAAAGTCACACACCCAACAAGCTCTACCTAAAGAAGGCACTATAACAGCCTGACTCCATGTATATATGTATGTATATATGTATATGTGTATGTATATGTCTATGTCTATGTATATGTGTGTGTGTGTGTGTGCGTGTGTGTGTATTTAACAAAAATTTATTGAGCATGTGCCATGTGTTATGTGTCAGCCCCACTCTAGGTGGATAGCAGTTCCTGTCTTGGAGGATAGTTGTGAAGCTGAAATAAATGAAAAGTGAAATGCATGAGATGTGCTTGACAGGCTCATAAATATTCATTTTATACTTATTATTAATAATGCAGTGATTCTTAAACCTTACTGTGCCTAAAGATCACTGGAAAGGTGAATAATAGTGCAGACTTCTGGGTAAGAGTCACAAAAATTCCAGTTCAGAAGGCCTGGGGGGAATCCAGGAATCTGCATTTTCAATAAATCTCAGATGACTGTGCAGCCAGCAGTCACAGACCACACTGGGGAGGAGACCTCCAAAGATAAAGAGCACATGGAATCTCCCTCCAGGTGCAGTCAGATTGCAAAGACTTTCTTCAATAGGAAGTTGAAGGTAAGTAAAAAGTTGAGGTGAACCAGCTGCCAACAGGAGGAGTCAGTTTGAAGACAAAGTGCCCAGAAGAGAAGAATCTAACTTCCAGAGTGGCCTGCACCCTCATGGCCTTCCGAAGGCACCCTCCTGGGCTAAATCCATCTTCAGAGGGTTGGAAAGGAAGACAGGGACTTGGAGGAGGCACACATTTGAATACTGGCCCAGGTCCAGTCAAACTCATGTGTACACATGTTGGTTTGCAAAGCTAGTGGATAATTAGTAGTGGGTCCATGATTTGAAGTCTTCATAATCCTGTTTTAAAGAGGAAGGACTGGCCAGTTTAGAGCTGGGGGTGTCAAATACCATTCAGCAGAGAGAATAACTTCACAATCTAGAAAACTCCCCATCTGGGTTATGCCATCAGCCTTAACTTGCTGCCTTGGGTGTGGCCAATGTGTCCAAGGCTAACATGCTGAATGGCACCAAATGAACCACATAGGCAACACATCATCTTCCACGATGAATCAGCATCAGACACAAACCCTTCGGCAGGTGGTTCCATCTCCCACTGCCTTCCACCGAACAGGTCTGGGAAGGGTTACATCCACTGTGGCCATGAACTTCATCCTAACTGATTGTTCTGGGAGCCTGGTAATAAGGAAAGCAAATCCTCCCTGAAAAATTTTCCAGACTTTTGCACATTCCTTATCTTTAATTTCTTGTCAAATTCACAGAACTGAACGGACTTTCTGCCCCTTTAAAAAAGCTAGATGGGGAGTCTGCTGCTTCTATTTAAGGAGAAGTGTTGTTTATCCAGTGTTTACCAAAATGAAGTGCCTGCCCTCCAGGTCTGGCAGGAAAACCTAAATCAGGGAAAAGCAAACTGGAGGTGGCTGGTGGGATCAGAGTAAGGGTGTCAATGCAGAATGAGTTCATGGGGGAGGGAAGAGGTGATGAGGCCTGGGAGAGAGAAATGCGGACTGATTAAAGTCAGGGACAGGGCTAGGACTGAGGTCTGTGACTTTAAGTCCAGAGTGTAAGAGAAAGGGAGAGGATGAGTCTTGTTCGAAGTCACCTCATTTTCTACTCTCAGTGAAGCGGTGTTGTCCGCAGGCAGTTTGACACCATGAATGGAACAAAAACACCCACTTCCTAGGAGATGACATAATTTGCTACTCACTGCAGTGACCTGCAACAACACTCTAAGACAACATGGTGTTTCATTTTGTTTTTTAACTTTACTTTTGTCGTAAGCACTGTTTTCCTAATTGACTCCAAGATCTAGGGGCACCTGGGTGGCTCAGTCGGTTAAGCTTCTGACTTCAGCTCAGGTCATGATCTTGCAGTTCGTGAGTTCGAGCCCTGCATCTGGCTCTGTGCTGACAGCTCAGAGCCTGGAGCCTGCTTCACATTCTGTCTCCTTCTCTCTCTGCCCTTCCCACTCATGCTCTCTCTCTTTCTCTCTCTCTCTCTCAAAAACAAAACAAAACATTAAAAAATTAAAAAAAGAAAAAAGACTCTAATATCTAACAGGCTTGATTGCCTCTCTTCATCCTTGGCACCCGGTGTGACACTCTCCAGGTCACACCACACAGCTCTTGTTCTGCACTCACAGGCCCCGCCACCTGTGACAGTGGCCTCACCTCCAGGGGTGCCACAATCCACATCTACACTGAAATTGCCTCTGGATCTCAGCCCACTCCCTTGACTTTCTCAGCAGCGCTGAACTTCCCCTTTCCTGCACTGAAACAGTCTGTCAGAGAGTTACATCAATGGACCTTGTCAGCACTCAGTCATGCTCCACTTCTCATATCTTAATGTCCTTTCCTGTTGGTTCATGAATGATGTATCCCCTTTTCTGTTTCTGTCTTGCATTTCAATCTCTGTGAAGTTGTTTCTCTTTGCTTTTTATGAGGTGCTATGGTTTAGTAGCTTCCATTACTAGCTGTGTGACCTTGGAAAAGCCATGTAGCCTCTCTGTGTCTCCCTTTCTTCTATGAGAGGAAAAAAATAATAGCATCTATCTCGTCGAGTTGTTGAAAAGATTAAATAAGTTAATATATGAAAAAGTAGTGCCTGGCATTCAGCAAACACTTTAAAATACTGCCCTCATTTTTATTTTTCTTCTTATGATTACCCTCCCTGAACCACATCTGGATCCCAACACTATGTAAGACCAGAATCAAGGAAGAGGACTTGGATCAGGAACCAGGAGTGAGGTGAGCTGTCCCGTGAAGTGTGAGCAGCAAACCAAAACTAGCATGAAAATAAACAAACAGAAGATGGTTCTGATAGAGAATGGTAAGGATTCGTTCTCCTCCAATTAGATTATAAATCAACAAGGGAATCCTCAGATACGGGCTGTATCGACTGAATTCTCCAATTTCACGTGAAAGCCTGAAACACATGAAAGAATAGCCAACTAGAGAACCTTCTCCTAGAGACTGTGGGTCACACGCACGGTGGGAGACGACATTCCACAAGGGTGAGATGTCATTAGTTCATATTTGAATGCCCACAGCTCTTGGTACACCTAGCAAATGTCAGGCTGAGACACTGATCCTGCTGTCAGAAACAGGCAAATGCCTTAGCAGGGAGCTAACTTAGGTTCTAAAAAAGGTCAACAAAGGGAAGTACTATTTCCTGCTGGAAAGATTAAGATTACATGGAAGAGGTTGACTAAACTAGCCAGCTTTCAAAACTACCCATGACCATTCAAGCCTGTAGCACGAGGGGCTGTGGAGACAGTCGTGCAGGGTGAAGGGAACAGCATACGAGGGAAGTAACACCAGAGGAAAAGCAATAGCAAGGAAATGAGGCAATAAAGGCACTTCAGAGGCAAGTCGTTTAACATCCTTCTAAGACACAGGCCCCCAAATTTGTGTCTGGCAACAAGTCTTTTGTACTGGACACAGTCTTCCTCATTTTCTAAAATTCCTACTTTTGCTTCTCTAAGAAAAAATGTAGACGTGTTACCTTTTTCTGAGAAGTAGGTATCAGAGAAAAGGAACCACATGTTTTTCCTACCCCAGTGATACTACAGCCATGCTTTGTCTGAATGACTCTGCTGGCAATCTTCAGTGACCTACTGATATCTTCCCTCAGTGACCTTCATTTATAAAGAACCAAATGGACCAAATGACATGAGAGATGGGAGAAAGAGGCAAAGCCTTCAGGCCACAGTGCTGTGTGGGAACCAAGCATGGGCCTAGAAGGTGACATTTCATTATTTTCTCTGCAACTTAGAAATCGATTTCCTCACTCCCTCCTCCTCTTTTAAAAATGAGTCGCAGATGCACAGAATTGGATTAATCAGACTCCTTGGTTCTTGACGCACTCTCATCATTGGTCCATGCAAGACTATCTTTATTTCTTTACTGACTGGTTTGTATGAACCAGTATTTATGTTTATTTGTTTAGTATTTATTTATTGTATTTATATTTTTGTTTACATTTAACATAATAATCAGGGAAGACACCACCACCCATCACAAAAACTAGAATATCCACACTAACTTGTATTTACCTCCTCATCTTATACCCTGCTCACCATTTCCTTCCTTTCCTTTTTATAAAGAATTATCACATGTATAAATATTCCAAAAAACCAGATTCTTTTTTACTTTCTGTCTTGTCTATCTTTCATTTTTACAACAGGCTACCATGATATCTATAATCTTTGGGGACAATTTTAATTTAAAATCATATTGCTAAGATTCTCCATATATTTGCGGTGCATTCATTTGACTGCTATCTAATATTCCATTGTAATACTCATACCATAATTTCTTCAATCTCCTGGTGATGAGAAAATGAATTGGGTTTATTCCAGTTACTCATCTAGCCAGAGTTTCCATTCTGATAAACAACTATTTGTATTTCCAGAGGCACAAGTCTCCCTAAGGAAAAAAACCCAGAGAGCAAATCCACTTTAATGTAATATATTCCACAGACGAAAAGAAATGCTCTGCAGATCGTTCATCTTTCTGTACTCTTATCTCTTACTGCCATGGAGGATCAACAGTTACAAGTAAAACTAAAATGTCTGCCTTACCCTATCCCAATTTTAGGGTCCAACATGCCTGAGATGATCCTCCATTCTTGGGTCATTCTGACCCTGAGTAGCCCTAAAAGATGAGAGATTACATGACGTCATTTGGGTTTTGCTTAGGTTACTCCATGACTTTCCCCCTTAGTGTCGACAATGAGACCAGCCCAAAGACATGAGAAGATCCCCAGAGTCACTGGACTATGAATATATCCTCACGGAGGGAGAAAATCCTTGCTCCATGGTGCTTCCTTAACATAGCCCAGAACTGGGTAAAGTACCTACTTCTAAAGCCAAACACTGGGTTTGAGTCACAGGTAAGGGAACCACCTGGGTTTTAAACCAGGCCCCACTGTTTGGGGAAGGGGAAGAGACTGTGTAAAAGTTTCTACATCAGAAAGCAACTGCCCTGCTTTGGAAATATTAAAGATAAAGATTTTTATATTTTGATTTTCATCTAACCATCTCCATGTTAGAGCTGACAATTTGTCGCTTCCAAGCGTCTTGGTCAAGTTAAGCAATGAGGTCTGTGGAGCAGGTCAGCAATCATGGGGTAGATTTTAAACCATCCTCTGCTCCTAAATTCACCAAAATCATCTACTTCTTCCTCAGAGATGGTGGTTCTCAAAGTTTGGTGCCCAAATCAGCAGCAGCAGCAGCAGCACCTGGGACCTTGTTAGAAATGCCCACATTCAGACCACATCCCAGACCTACTGAGGCAGCAACTCAGAGGCAGGGGTGAGGCCCCAGTAATCTAGTTTTTAACAAGCCCTTGAGATATCTGTACACTCAAGTTGGAGAAGCACGGCTCTAAGACACTCTGACCGAGATGCCCTCAAGATCATCTAGCGTAGCTCCTGAATGGCTGCCTCTGGGAAGCGGAGTGCAGGCTTGACTGTGATTTAAATAGAGCTGTACACCACAGAAAACACTTTGGTAATCAAGTTTTACACATTTCACATTCAAGATGAGTCAATTTCTTAATTTACTTGGCATAAATCTGAGTGTTACTAACCATGCTTCACTTAACTGACAATACGTATCTAACAGCTGTAGATAAGAGCAGCGTCTAGCTTTGGAAGGTTCTGAGTTCAAATATTTGATCTTTTCTTGAATGACAATGTGACCACAGGCAATCACTTAATCTCTCCACACCTCAGCTTCCTCAATCCAAAAAGGGATCAAGCACGCCTGTTTGATGGGATCATTGTGAGAATTTAAGGACAGACTGGGACAATTGTTAAGTGCACAATAAATATCCATCATTGTTATTATTGGCCTATTTATTCATATGTTTGGTATGTGTTGCTAAACACTTATGTTTCTTTAAGAATTCTTGCATATGGGCACCATAAATGTGTGTGTTTTTAAATTACTATGACTGAAATAAGAAGGTGAAGTGCTTATTAATGACTAACCTCTAATTCAATGATACAAAGTTTTTACAGATTACTGGGCAGTAATGGTCAGAAATGGCTTATTATGTTCATACACTGTTCAGCATGGTTTACTTGTTTTCTCATTCAATCCTCACACCACTCCCATGAGACAGGTGGTTTTATTCTCATTTTACAGATGAGAGAAGGAAAGGACAGCCATAGCCACAGCCATTGCTCGTGGTGACAGCCACAGCCATTGCTCGTGGTGACACAGCTCATAAATGGTGAAGCTGGGATTTGAAACCAGGTATATTGGCCTGAGAAAGATCACAATAAAAAGTGCATCAAAATATGCCTAAAACACTAAGAATGCACACCTGCATGGAACTTCAAGGGTTGGGGAAATACTGTTTTTTCCATTAATGGTCGCTTGCTTGCTCTGGCAAAGGGCATGCTGAAAGCTTTGAAAATTCATTTACAAACAATCTGCAGCAGGGGTTTTAACAAGATTACAGCCACTCTGCTTGGCTCTGCATCCCTTTCTGAGAGCAAACAGGGAGGAGACAGCTCTTTTTTTTTTTTTTTTTTTTTTTTTTTAGCACATTAACCCTAGGGGCTGAGCCATTCCTGCATTTTCAACAGAGATAACAGGATTGAATCTTCATTCTTAAGTGAAAAGTGAACATACTGTGAATACACTTAAAAGAAGTACTGTCATTTTAAAACATCTAATAGAAAGGGATTCTTCATGGTGTGGTCTGAGGACCATCTGCATCATGTCATCTAGACTATTTGCTGAAAATACACACTGACTCCCATAATCCACATTTTTATGAACTGTCCAGGTGATCTTTTACATACAGTAAAGTTTGAAAACCACTATAATCAATGGCTCTTGTTTTTAATATTTAACCATAAACTGCAAGCCACCTGCTCAGATCTGTTTAGTGACTCTGAACTCCGTCTGCTTCTTCCCATCCAGAATGCTCCACCACAGACCATCAGCATTTCTCGCCCAGAATTACTGAAACAGCCACACACTGTGCCCTAGCAGCTCACCGTGGCCCTGAACACTCCATCTCCCATGCTTTTCCAGAGCATCAATCTCATTAGGTGGCTCCCCTGTTGAAACCCTCTAATGGCACCCCACATCCTTAAGATCAAGTCCAAATGCATGATTTACAAGCCCTTTGTAATCTCTTTAGCTGCTACTGTACCCCAGCCAGTGCAACCACCACCATTTCCTGAAGGCAGCACAGTACCTTTTAGACTCCCAGCTTCCACACATGCTGTTCCCTCTACCTGGATTATTTTCCTGTCCCTCTGAGCCTGACTAATACTACCTGTTATTCAGGTCTCTGGCCTCTTTGACCTTCAGGAAGGGCCCCTCCTTCATGCTCTCACCCTACCCAGAATTTAAGAAGCATTTATCACACTGCACTGCAATGCCTGCTTACAATTTCCCAGCATGTCATCAGCTCCTTGGGCACTCTTTTTTTTAAAGTTTATTTATTTATTTTGAGAGGTAGGGGGAGGGGTAGAAAGAGAGAGGAGAGAGAGACTCAAGCAGGCTCCATGAGTCAGAGTAGAGCCCAACGTGGACTTGATGTGGGGCTCGACCCCACAAACTGTGAGATCATGATCTGAGCTGAAATCAAGAGTCAGAGGCTTAACTGACTGAGGCACCCAGATGGCCCTCCTTGAGGGCTTCTGTTCATTGTATCCCAGTGTGTAATGCAGCCGTTAGCACACAGTAGGTGCTGTTGCCTCGACAGATTTAAAAGTTCCCCACTCTCAGCATTCAGCAGTGGCTCCTGAAAAAGCTCTCCGAGCTACCTTCCTCTTTTTCTCCCTTCAACTGGACTGACAGACTAGTATTACTTACAATTAGGATAGATATTCCCTCCACCCCTATCTCTACCCCATATGACCAAATCTCTTAAAACTCAAGCTTTCGGCCCAAAACTTGGCATGCAAAAATCACGCAGCCTAGGAAGGCCTGTGTGTCATTCATCCCTGTCTCCCTAGGGCCAAGCACAGTGCCTGGCATATACAGTAGGCTCAGAAGAATATTTGTTGAATGAAGGGGGAAGGTACTGAAAGTACTTACATATCTGGCTGAAATAACACCACTAAATTTTTTTAATGTTTATTTATTTTTGAGAGAGAGAGCAGGGGAGAGACAGAGAGAGAGGGAGCCAGAGGATCTGAAGCGGGTTCCATGCTGACAGCAGAGAGCTGGATGAGGGGCTCAAACCCATGAACTGTGAGATCATGACCTAAGCTGAAGTCAGATACTTAACTGACCGAGCCACCCTGGTGCCACCCCAACCCCGACTAATTTTTGAGAAACCACAAAGGAAGAGAAGTAACAGGTTGGAGATGAACAAAAAGTATACAGGTATTCAAAGCAGACAGAAAGGTAAATTCTGACAATTATAAACTGCCAAGTTTGGTGTTGATCTGCAGTAAAGCTGTAGAGGCAAGTAGGAGCCAGCAAGAGTTCACTAAGAACCAGACAGGACACACAGCTCTCACTTCCTTTTCTGACAGAGTTAGGATTGCAGGCTACCACATAAATCACACGTGTGGAATCCAGTAGGCATTTAGTCACTTAGAACAGTCTTCCGAACAAGGTGGAGATGTGCACTGGGTGATGGCACAGTCCAGTACCCAAAGGATGTTGACTAATGGATTGCCTGTCAACCTTGAGGGAAATCTCCAGTGATGTGTCACCTGACTCTGCCCTTGTCCTTAACCTACTTAACATGCTTTATTAATGACATGCATGAAAACACGAAAGGTATGGTGTTGACGGCAGACTACAGATTACACAGGCCTTGAAGGAATAACCTACTCAAGGAAGGACGGGGTCAGGTACTAATGTTACCAGCTGCTGTGAACCAAAAGCTGAATGTGATAGAAACTCTATGTCTGCCATTTCCTTTAATTCTTCCTCTCAAAAACATTCAGAGTGTAGACGAGGAAACTGAGGTTCTGAGTGTGACATGATTTGCCCCGCGCCATGAGTTAGTAAACAGCAGAGCTGGTTGTCTGACTCTAGTTTCTTTTCCACCCTCTCTGCTTGGGACCTCACGATCAGAATTCACAAAGATCTAAGAACTGGAAACCAAGATAATAACGTTCAATTTAGTCCATTTCAAATACGCAGTAAACCTTGCACATGCTAAGGCTTTGGGAGTAGAGATTGGGGAGGAGGGGCCTGGAGAAGAACTCCAGGGCCCAAAGACCCTGTCAGGAGATGGACCACACAAACAACTGGAATATGAGAGGACAAGATGGGTGCAATATAGACAGGGGGGCCCTGAGGGAACACAGAGGGAGAAGAAATACTTCTAGCCAGGTGAGGGTAATGGGGGAGGAGATATGTCATGGATGAGATGCCACTTAAGATGGGCCTCGAACACTGGACAGAATGGGAACAAGTGTTGGGGGTGCAGAAAGGGACAGACCTCAGGTGAAAGGGATGACCGGACCTGACACAAGGAGGAAGGAAAACACAGGGAATATTCAGAATATGTTGGATCCCTTGTTTGGCTGGAGGATAGTGATTGGATGAGATAAAGCAGCCACAGAGGTGAGTTGTCTTGGAATGCTGAAGAATGTGAATGCTGTCCTCAGGGAGTTTACTTGGAAGGCAAGAGGGAGCCATGCGGAGTTTTAGATGGAATGGTGATATGAATACAGTGATGTTTTTGCAGATATAGTGACAGCAATATCTGGGGGAGAGATTGGAGGCTGGAAGGCAAGGCAGATGACTATGACAGTTAGGAGGTGGGTCATATGGTGAAGGGAGAACCCTGACAGTGGAGATCCTTCCCAGTTCTGAACCTAGTTGTTAGGTTCAGAAAATTAAGTGCATTGGTTCAACGTCATCCAGGTGAATAAAAGAATTTAAAACAGCAAAAGCAGCAAGTATGTGAAACATTAACAAACACCCTCACCTTGTGTTACATGCTTGACTGCAATGCCACTACATAAAAGAACAATTGAATGAAGATATGTATGTTTTCTGCCCTATCAGAGTGGAAAAGCAAACCAAGCAGGAACTTTCTCAGCCAAATGAAAGGAAGAAATGACTCTCATATTGCCTGAGGACTGTGCAAAAAATTAAATAATCTAATCAGAAAGGATTGAGATGCTCCGAGATCAATGTTAGATTTAATCTAGTGCCGTGTAATCCACCTTTAAAGCAAATATCTTTTCGTTGGAAGCACAAATGTCAATAAAATAAAACAAACAAACTGGGTAAATTCTGGCCACTTCTGGCATCTATACAGAGTGTTGGAACAAAAGCAAATGGAGAAACAGAAAGGCTAGAGGGGTTTGTTTTAATTCAGACATGTGTTCAAGGAACTAAAGTGAGAATCAGGGAGAGGGAATAATAGGGTCACATGGAAATGTTTCCAGGAGAAAACCTGGCAGCACAACAGAGAGAATTCTGGATCAAGGGCCTGGCTTGGAGGAGAGCAGGTGCAAAGCAGGTGGAAAAGCTATTGCACTCTGCTCAGAGAGACCTGTTCAAGGCCTAACCCGCCCAGGGAGGGGACACTACCTTGGAGGCGGCCCTCCCACTGTGACCTTGCAGACAGCCGGGTGCATGCTGGGCAGGGAGACAAGGCATTCTGCAAACCAGCTCAGCTTCCATCAGCCAGCTCCAGCATTGCACCTCACACCACTGTTTACCAATTAAAAATTATCTGAACTCTCCAGCTTCTGAACAAAATGCTTTTGCCTGTCCCCCTGAAAAAATTCTCTACTGATTCTTAGGTGGTTTATAGTATTTAAAAAGAATGAAGCACACTCACAATTAGATTAGGCTCCACACACAAATTATGCTCTGAATTTCCATGGACTTGTTTAATGGAACCTTCCCCAGGATCTCCACTCAAAGTGACATCTGGCACGGAGCACAAGTTCCCAGGCCAACACTTTGCTTGCCTTGCTAATCTGCCCCACCCCCAGCCCTCCACAAGTTAACTTTTAAATTCAAGTGTACTCAGTGTTCTCTCTTCTCTCCACCCCTTTCCTCCTCACCCCACAATGTTCTTTGAAAAAGCAAAATGGGATGGAAAAGCAAAACAGACCGTCACAAAAATACTGAGGCCACTGTCTTCAGGACCACTGGAGAATAACTGCACAGTGGTAAGACAGAGAGGATAGGTAGGGGAATGATAGTTTGAAAATATCTCCAAAGAACTAAATGGTTTGTGACTAATTTCTGTGGACTATATCTATGAGCACCCCCAATGAGGCAAAACTAACAAGGCTCAAAAGGAACAAGCTCACTGAAGCTGAATTCTAATTTCTCCCTGACATACAGCACCACACAAATATCCTCTGGGCTCTGGGGAGCTTCCGTTCATTCACAAACATCTGGAGAGGACCTACAAAGTTCTAGGCACTGTGCTAACTATGGAGAACATAAAGGCAAAGAAAACATGGCTCCAGGTCTTTTAAATCTTACCCTTGTGTTCAGACATATTTTTAGAGACACATATGTAATAAGATGTTAAGATTGTTTTTGAAGTGCAAGGCAATACAAAACACACATTTCGATATAGTGGTGACCTGTGGGGGGAGGCAGAGAATGGGCTCTGGGAGATCACACCGGCAGCTTTGGGGGTGGTAATTCTAAGAGTGGAAGGTGGGTCACAAATATTTGCCTTATTATTATAGTGAACGCCTACATGTATGTTATATATATTCTTGTTATGCATCACATTTTATACATAACATTAAAAAGAAACAGGGAAGCAGCTAAAATGAATTTAAAATAAAAGATAATAAAATGATAAGGAAAGAAAGAAAGAAAGAAAGAAAGAAAGAAAGAAAGAAAGAGGAAAGAAAGAAAGAGGAAGGAAGGGAGGAAGGAAGAAAATGTAGTCCATGTCCTAGAGAGGCTCACATCCCAGCAGAAGAAAGAGCCATCTAAAAAATAATTATTAGATATAACATAGTAATCATAACAACAGAATTTTTTTTAAAACTCTAAGGGAGAGGAACCCCTGGGTGGTTGAGCGTTTGACTCTTGGTTTTGGTTCAGGTCTTGATCTTGGGGTTTGTGGGACTGAGTGCTGACAGCATGGAGCCTGCTTGGGATTCTCTGTCTCTCTCCCTCTCTCTCTGCCCCTCTTCGACTCTCTCTCTCTCTCTCTCTCAAAATAAATAAATGAACTTAAAAAAAAACCAACCCTAAGGGAGTACATAGTATTCAAATGAACAGCAATGGCTTGTGAAGTTCTGATACCTCAGTGTCTGCACATTTAAACAGCTGGTTTAACCCTTTATAAGTGTCAGTACAACACTACTTCCCCTGGGATGATTTTCAGACTCCCAAAGTTTGGGTTCTAAGGTCCTCCTCTCTGCACTCACGGGACCCTGTACCTCCCCCAGAAACATGTTACACATCTTACAGGGAACCCCATGTTTACAGTTATATCCCAGTACCTGGCTCAGTACCTGACTCATCAATAACTACTTGTTGAAAAAACAAATGAGTAGCATTACAGGTTCAGTTCTGTTAAGAGGTGGCTGAGACTAAAGAAAGAAGGAAGGGTGGGAACGCTAAGTTGGAGAATCCCATCCAAAATTCAAGAATGCCCCAGCTTCGTGCAGACAAAACCCCTTACTATCCCTGGCAAGCCCGGCTTGGTGGGATACGACACCAGGGCACCACTTACAGATCCTAACCCATTGCTCAGTACGCCTAGAGCTTCTCAGCCTGTGGCCTGGATCCTTCTCCTCTTCCAGTAACTGAGGGGAGAAGCATTGGATGTCAGGCAGGATCAGGTTCAGGCACAACCTCCATCTCTCAAGAACAGTCAGGCCCGCCAACAGTCTCGGCAGAAATCAGATCGTCCTGGCAGAGGGTTGCAGAGCCTTCCTATCTCAGCCACAGGGGTGAGGACAACAAGCCAAAGACTCAGGAAGATCCAGTTTCCCCGAATAATGTTGCCACCACACAGGGCAAGGAAGCATGCCTCCCTCTGAAACTGCCACAAACTCCCTCTGCTGAAAAAAAAGACTCCGCGAACAGAGCTGAGAGCTCAAAATGCTCCTCAGATGTCAACAAAAGGATGTGACCCACAACTCATGCCTGCAGCACCAAGTGCCTAACGGAACACTTGACAAACTGTGCACCATCAGAGCATCTGACTGTGTGGCCGATAACAATGGGAAAGAAAGTGGGGCATTATTTTGGTCACCAGACCAGCATCGTAAAGATAAAAGGTCACCATGCTGGTGGGGATGTTGCTAAGGATTTAACGTTTGCCTTGAAACTTACAACAGAGGGCTTATTCTAGCTCGATTATCTGAGTGATATTGCATATGAAATCATGTTTAGCATAATATATTTAACTATGTATTTGGACATACGTTGATTCCCAAGTTCCCAAACTCCCGAGAGCTCATTTTAAATCACATCGTAAAATGTCTTCCCTTTTTTTCCATTCGAGTGGATTGGTATGGTCCTTGTTCCACAAGCCACGTTCTTTCCAGGGCAAACAGATGGAAAGAGAGGATATGCCAGAAAGAAGAAATGGAAAATGAAAATGACATAAAAATAAAAATAAAGCTGCAAAATGTAATCTGGGTCAACTCCTCATGCGTTTTTAAAATCAACACCAGCAGGCTCTGTGCATAGGGCATTGGTTTTATATGTACTTTTTTTTTTTTTGGCTCAGATGTCACACAGGATTAGTGCAAAAGGAAAAGTCCCAGCATGGGGCCTATTTTTATACAGATTAATCAATCATTCCTGTCTCTTCCTCTCCCATCACCCCCCAAACTTTCAACTTAATGAAACTGTTCTCTTTTCAAAGTATGTCATTTACTACACTCTGAACGGAAATCCTTTCAGGAAAGGAAGTGAACTTAAACTTTGAACCTAGATTTTTCACGGTCATATTTTTAATTGATTCTAAATATTAACAACTTATGCTATGGCCTACCCCCTCTTATCTTACAGACCCATTGTGGAATGCTACATATCCACTAGTGGTAGCAAAATGAGTAGGCAAACGCTTTGTTATATGCACGTATAGCCATTTAACCAAAAGAGAAAAGCACACACTGGAAAAGAGAAGACTATTCTCTATGTCACATTTTGTTAGGTACATTATCTTGTACAGTGAATGCCATCATTCCCATCAGAATACTAAGCACATAGTTAGATTCTCAGTAAGTATTTGATAGAAAATTTGATAGGCTTAAGGGAACCAAACCAAAGAATTGTGCAAGCTCTGAGCCACAGCCTCCCTTGACTATATGGCATCACAAAAATGGTGATGATGATACTCATAGTATTCATAATACAACAGCTGATAATTACTGTATGCCATGTGTCACTGATGATGTCACTCAATTTTCAAAGCAGCCTTATATCACAGGTCCTATTATTGTTCCATTGTACAGATGAGGAAACAGTTTTAGAGAGGGGGTTCACATATTTTGAGGTCGAAAAAAACCCCATGTTATGCTGGTTTGCAGAGAAGGGGACAGACACATCGAGATGGTGAAATGGGGCCCTATGCTACCAATCAGCTGAAAAACATTGGAAAAGTGTCATTGACATTGTTTCCATGTCTCCAAAAGCATGATCACAACAGAGTTCATCATGCCCCTTTATCTGTCTGCTGTTCCTTTGACAGATGGAAATTATATTTATAAAATATTAAGGCAATGACCTAAAGCTTGACCTCAGTGACAAAGTCAGATGTGGACTTGTCACACACTCTCACAGGGTGATATTTTTTCACCACTTTGGGCAATAAAAATTGAGCCATGACTAACAGTTGTCAGTCATAAGTACAGAAAATAAAAGAAATTTACAATCTAGCATGATATTCTGTGCTCACTCTTTTATGTGATTAAAAATGAATTTCTCTTATACCAATATAACACATGCTCTGCTTTTTGTTTAGACCTGCTGGATGCTATCTACTGTGGATGGCCTAAAAATCTAAATTTTACACAATTTTAAAGTTATTGAACTACACTTAGGCTTACCATATGTATAGGCTTCCTTTGTTTCTAGTAATTAATTTTAACACCACAGACATTAATCATTTGCCCACCAGATGAAAATCGCTTTAAGATGACTCATTTATTTTACAACATTGCAAACCCAACCCTTATGCTCTTGGAATGTAAAGAGGAAGCGTTAGATCAAATCAGTCAATAAAAAGGAGAAGAAGAAGAAGAAGAAGAAGAAGAAGAAGAAGAAGAAGAAGAAGATGAAGACGAAGAAGAAAACTTTTCGACATCCCAATTCCATGTACATGAAGAGTTTCAGAGTTTCTCCTGGATGCCACGTGAGAAAAGTAAATTAAAACTGGTCAGAGATGTGCTCTGAATAATTTCCATGAACTGGCAGACAAGAGCACGGGACCAAGCTCTCTCGATAATAAATACACTGCGTCTCAGCCTACACAGAGGCCCACTGCAACTATGTGCAGTGCCAATTAGCATTAATTGTGGTTGTGCTCAACTATTCCCAGAGCGCACCGCTGGGGAAGGCCAGGCTTTGCATTTATAAATGCAGCATGCGATGCTCAGACTTAGAAGAGCGTTCTAAAATGTAAATGTCCATGGTCAATCTATCTTCATTGCGTTGGCTTTGAATTCCACAAACAGACTCACAGATGACAAGGGGTATTTAAAACAATATATGTGTGTATTTTTAAAAGTTTAGTTATAGACTCTGCATTCAGAATATCTGAGAGGCAGAGTTGAAATTTGCTTTTAGACTACATTTTTCGCCTACCACAACTAACTTTACACACACAGACATACACAAAGAGCATATCCTCTGTGATCCAATATAATTATTTACTTACTGTGACTAATACTACTTACTTAGAAGGTAAGCTCCGTAGACTTTCATGGCAAACACTGCCTCTGCAAACAGCCTCCCGCCACAGGCTGGGGTATGTCTCGTGCAGAAATACAGTGTGAGCAGCTCATCTCTCCATGGAGTACAGTCTTAGAGTGGGGTATCCATGGAGACAGAGCCTCCTCCATGTGCAGGGCAAGGAAGTTCCTCTGCTGGGCACCATAGCAACAGGAGGCAGAGAGATGGCTGGCCTATCAGGGAAGAGGAGCTTCTCCCTGGTGACTGCAGCATTTCAAATGAAACCATCGCCCTCGTGAATGGACACAAAGCATTTAAAGAAATACCAAATTGTCAAATAGAAGGAAATGCCTGCACAAGTCAGGGCTGATCCTTTGACAATGTTGGAGCAAAACGCTTAGTCTTTCTACAATGACTGTATCCCAATGGGCAAGGAAGAAATTGCATCAAAACCCCACACATTCCTAAATTTAATGGCAAGAATGTGAAGCTTGGGGAAAAAATGCTTGTTTTACTCCATGAATTCCAGCTATTTAAATATGCAAGGCACTTCACAGAGCTGCCCAAGAGAGAGGAACAGGAGAGATCTGTTGTTCTGAAGGGAGGAAAGGAATTGAGGACTCCCTGGGCATAGTCCTTCCAAATGGATTTGCTTAGAGTAGACATGTTTATTAAGCTTTCACCAAAGCCCTCCATTATATCAGAATAATTCTTACAAAACAGTTATCTGTGATAAAACCAGACTAATGCAGAGGAGATGGTGAGTAGACATTCCAATGCCTTAATACTGTGCTATTTGTCAACTTTCCCCATTTCTTATTTAATGACAATAATGACAGTGATTATTTATTGAGCACATACTGTGTACCAAGCAAACACCATCACTACAAATGCAGCTTCCTGCCAAATACTGACATTGGTTTTTACAAAGATACGTGATACACATGCTTACCTCTAAAGCTGTGTTCTTTGTAAACTTGCCTCATTTCTTATTTAATAGCAGTGATAACAGAGATAATTCAATACGTTCAATAAATATATTGAACACATACAGCATGCCGGCAGACACCATCACTACAAACAAAACTTCCTGCCAGACATTAACAGTGATTTTTGCAAAGATACAAGATGTGCACGTGGACCTCTCAGTGATGTGCAGTATGCATATGCTATATACCCGATACATTTTACGATTCTCACAGCAACCTGCAAAAGCTAAGTATTAATTACTCCTCTATATTATAAAGAAAAAGAGAAGACTTTCTTTTCTCCATAGGTCTGCAAGTGGCCTGGTTCACCCTATTCAGTGCCTAAATATAAGGTGAGGTAACCTCCTGCCACAATTATCTCTCAGAAAAGGAGAAACCCCATATATTAGAGTCTTTCCATAGCCTCTTATTATAGAGCTCTTGCTCATAATTACCTTCTCCAAACAAAAAATGCTGTTTGAAAAACACACATCAGTCTGAATTGACCTCAATCAGTGCTAGTTTGGGCTGCCTATGGAGGTCAACTGATGGGATTGTTTAAAATGAAGGAGGCTAAGAAATGAAAAAAAACAGATTATGTAATTATTCCTGTGATTTCCTCCCATCCTTTAAAAGAACCTTTTAAATGGCAATATGGTCAATGGTTAAATTGTAGAAATCACAAAAACCCATATCCCTTGCTAACTGAACTCAAGAACCAAATAGCTTTGGATAATGAAGGGTATTTGTATAAATCTACAGGAAAACAGAAAAATCAGCTGTCCTCATACTACAGTGGATGTTGTGACAGCTTGCAGGTTGTCTACCTCCATTTTCCCCTTTTTCCACAGTAACAGGTGCCTATTTGACCAAGTGTCCTGGGATATAATTGGAAATGACTTCTGTGTCCTGACCTTAAAGTGACTGAGTGCCCCCCGGTCCCTTTCCCCCTTCCTCTGCCTAGTAGGTCACAGCCAACCTGACATAGGTTGTGATTCGGTGATTAGGGATCACCCAAATACCTAGGTTTTGTTTAGCAAGAGACAAATAAACTTCTGTCTGGTTTTAACCTCTGTATTTTATTTAATGTTTATATTTAACCTTTGTATTTATAACCTCTTTTTTACAGTAACTTCACTGATACCTTCATCAAAATTGTAGTCTTAAAGAAAATGTCCAATGAGAGCACTAGACGTGGATTCAAAATTGCTTCGTATCAAACAAATTGGGTGGAAGTGAAAATGATGTGTTCCAGAAGTCAGAGGAGTTGGAAAGTAGCTCTAGGGATGAGAAAAACTGAATAAAAATCTTACATTAACTGTGAACAAAAACACCCCCCAATGTTTCTAAATTAATAGTACAGTATAAATAAGTATATTTAACTAAAATAACGAATAAAAAAATCCATCAGAAACGGACTCTTCCATTCAGATCTCCTAAGATTTACTCGAGCTAGCAAGTGAAATAAAATTTTTTAATTCTCATTAGGGAAATGCGAGTCCTTTGATTCTGCCATATACACTGCATCCCTATATCTTTCTCTGTTTCCACAGTCCTTCCTAGGCTAAGCCATCTAAACTTAAGTACATCTTCTTCCAGTTTCCCATCCTGATGATCCAAGCTCCACAGGATAGTCAAAAGGATCTCAAACATTTACCTTGAATTATGTCTGTCTTCTTGAAACCCTCCAATGGCTTCCCAGTAATCAAACGATACAGACTTCACCTGACACCACTCTCTCCCTTCCTAACTCACTGCCTTACCCCCACCCCCACACGTCCCTAAATATGAAGGGATATGGCTAAGTTCTCAGCTCAAATGTCATCTCCTCAGACACTCCTTTGCCTCATCCCCAGCCACTGTCTATATAAATTACCTTGCTTCATTTGTCACTATCTGAACTCATCTTGTTTGTCTGCTTGTGTATCAGCCATCTCCCCATGTTAAAGGCAGACTCCATGAGAACAGGCATCTTGTCTGTTTCTTCCCTCTATC
This sequence comes from Puma concolor, assembly GCF_028749965.1. NCBI lineage: Eukaryota > Metazoa > Chordata > Mammalia > Carnivora > Felidae > Puma > Puma concolor. The sequence goes on along the minus strand of NC_141684.1, from coordinate 29,029,353 downwards.
CTTACTGTCTAGAACAACGGTAGCAGCACAGACTAAATGCTTAATAAATATCAGCTGCATGAAAGCTGGTCAATGTACAGCCAGGATTCAAACCTAGGTTTAGCAGAAACCTCTTAGATGTGATGAAGTACGGGTTCCCTTTCTTTTCTTTAGACTCTGATGTGAACCTCATGCTTCTGCTATGCCATAAACATTCTAGTCCATGCATCTCCAAGTATATGCAGCCAGGTTCCTGAGGCATTACCTCACTTAAACCATGGCCTGCATCCTTGGCTGCTATCAGATACAAGCTTAGGTGGCAGAAAATGTTAACGCAGTGAATTACCCAAGCAAACATACTATGTGGTTCAACACATATTCTTTTTCTCTTTTTTAAAAATAATGTTTATTTATTTATTTTGTGGGAGACAGAGACAATGCAAGTGGGGGAGGCACAGAGAAAGAGAGAATCCCAAGCAGGCTCCACGCTGCCAGCACAGAGCCCAACGCGGGGCTTGAACCCACAAAGTCGTGAGATCATGACCTGAGCCAAAACCAAGAGTCAGACGCTTAACCGACTGAGCTACCCAGGTGCCTCTCAACCTATAACTTTTTGTCTATAGCCCTGCTCTACACCAAAATGCCACAAAACGAATTGTACCCACAAAGGAGACAGTGAGATCAGGGTATTTAACTGTCTGGCTCTTCTCCTATCAGGGGTTTCATTCCTACACAGAAGCGCGTGTCCAATTGCTTCACACGTAGCCTCAGAGTTCTTTCCCTCTGGGTTCTGAGTAACTCCGCCCTCTTCTGGGCCCTTCAGGATGTAGAAATAACTCCAAGCTGCTGACAAGGCCAAGTATTTCACCATACCTCATTGGATCCCCTTAATTATGCCCCCACCTCTGCACACAGACAGTGTCTTCGATAAACTCTCCTCAGTTAGTACAAAAACAAAAGTCTAATCTAAAGCATAGATCTGCATGATTTATAACTCTTGGTTTCCACGTTTATGTATAAGGTTCCAGGTTTATTTCTCTTCTGTTGGCAGTCGATAAGTATGTTTAATAGTGAGTGTGTGGTCTGCTGGAACATCTGCTATGTATGGGGAACCAATAATGCTTCGTTCTCAACACATTAGAGCACTTAGTAAGCATTTGGCAGGCCCCCAAACTGGTGGCCATAACACTACACATGCAATAAATGCTAGCAGACCCAGGATTTGGATGGCAGTCACCTTTGGGAAGAAGGGGATTACAATTCACTAATTCTTAGGGGAACACCATTACCGGACCATTTGGCACCATTAGCTTGATTGGGTGCATCCTCAAAAGCACAGATGGGAGGAAGGCATGAGAGTGAATATGTAACCTTGCACAAAGATAAACACTTCTGTCCACTCATCACATTTCAGCTTTATTTTACTGATCTGGTGTCTGCCGGGGAAAAGTGACAGACTGAACAATAGTCTACCACAACATGTTCTCTGCTGTATTCTGGGTGAGCATTCTTGCTCTAGGGGTGAAAGAAAGGTTCAGAGGCTCATTTCCGTATAAATGCAAAAGCTCTTGTTTAAATTGACAAAGTCTAATGACCTCTGCTTAGGAAAGTATTCATGATATGCAGGGTAGCACAATAAACATTTTGACAAGCAGGAAAGGACTAGTTTATGATTAAGAGGAGAACACCGAAGATCTTAACATTCCTTTGATGTTCGTATCCTCACAGTTGATTGATCTGCACCCAAACAGTCTTATGTGTTCAACTCTGTGGACTTTATTGAAGCTATATTGAGGTTCATTGATTTTGTTATTGGCAACAACCAGCATAATCTACATATGGACTATATTAGCTAATTTATAAAAATTAATAAGAATTTTTAGGGTTTTACAGACATTAAAGAAAAATAATTTCTGTCTTATTCAACACATTTTTCTCAATTGTCACACTCCCTTATTGCAATTAAAATTATTCCTTTGAAGGCAGACCTTATAAGCAGGGCAATGGTTAAAAGCTAGTACCAAGACTGCCCTGTTTCAGTCTACTTACAGGCTGTGTGACCTTGAATGAGTTACTTAACTTTTCTATGCCTCAGTTTCTCCATCTGTAACACAGGGGATAATGGTATCCTTTTCTCCCACTGATGTTAGGATTAAATGAGTAATGTGCTTAGAATTTTGATTGGGATAATCAGTGCTTGATAAATATTAGCTAAAAAAAAATTTTTAGAGGAACATATTGCAATTCAACAGTTTTTATTTTAATTTTATTTATTTATTTATTTAGACAGAGAGTCGGGAAGAGGGGCAGAAGACAGAGGGAGAGAGAAAGAATCTCACAAGGGGGCAGAGAGGGAGAGAGTGGGAGAAAGAGAGAAACAGGGCTCACCCAATGTGGAGCTTGAACTCATGAACCATGAGTTCATGACCTGAGCTGAAGTCTGATGCTTAACTGACTGAGCCATCCAGGTGTTGAGAGAGAGAGAGAGAGAGAGAGAGGAGAATCTTAAGCTGGTTCTATGCACAGCACAGAACTGGATATGGGGTTCGATCCCACAACCCGGGGATCATGACCTAAGCTGAAATCAAGAGTTGGACACTCAACCGAATCACCCAGATGCCTCCATCCAAAGTGGTTTTTTTTTTCAAGTAATTTAATTTTTTAAGTACTCTTTAAAGTTTTTTTTCTAAAGTAATTTAATTTTTTAAGTAATCTCTACACCCATGTTGGGCTCACACTCACAACCCTAAGATCAAGAGTCGCATGCTCTACTGGCAGAGCCAGCCAGGCACCCCTAGCTAAAAAATTTTTAAATCCAGTTTCAGAGTGTTATCCAAGCCCACAGTTCCATCTAATATATCTTCCAGATATTTTCATAAGGTCTTCAGTATCTAAAATAGATCACAGCCTTACTGCTGCAAGACCTTTGATTGTAACTGTAAGCTGTTAGAAAAATCATGCCTTGCCAAGAATGCTGAAAGTTTCCGTAGAACCAAAATCTTTTAGCTCTAAAATTTTAATTTTTTCCACTCTATGAAAATATTTCTAAAATGCTTAGTACATTTTTCTGCCCTCACACACATCATTTTCTGCCAACTCCACCATCACAATGACTCAGTCTGTTTCTACAACATTAATTACTGCACAAAGTGCTACAAAGCACTTACATTTAAGAGGCCACTGTGTTTTTTAGTGGTCTTTTGTCTGCTCTTTCATATTTTCCCATCTCCTTCCTCATTGTCGAGGCATCAGCTGTCAATTCACACTGTTGCCAGTGTTCTCCTGTGACAAACACTGCTCCCATTTTATGTAAACTAGGATCCCATGACATGCTAGAGTGGGGTTTCAAATAAACACAAGTTCTGTGTGGTGAGAGTTTTTTTTTTTTTAATGTGTATTTATTTTTGAGAGAGAGAGATAGAGAGACAAAGAGACACAGAGTGAAAGCGGGGAAGGGACAGAGACAGGGGGACACAGAATCCGAAGCAGGCTCTAGGCTCTGAGCTGTCAGCACAGAGCCCAATGTGGGGCTTGAACCCACAAACTGCCAGATCACAACCTGGGCTGAAGTTGGATGCCTAACTGACTGAGGCACCCGGGAGCCCCTGTGGGGTGAGAGTTTTAAAGAGTTTTCTTGTAAAGGAACGTGCACAGAATTTGTGTCACCTATGGTAGCTACAAATGACCACTATGAACATGCACTTGAGGAATTATTTTGTGGAGGGTCCAATGTTGGGCACTTTACATTCATTAGTCTATTGAATCTTCGAAAGAACCCATTTTACAGATGCTGAATACAAGGCTTTAGGGAGATAAAAGTAGCTGAAGACCACACAGCGATAAAGTGGTGGTATGAAAATTTGAACCTAGTATGTTGGACACCCGAGTCTGGTGGTCAGAAAGTGCTCCCAACCCCGACCCACACTTTCTTTTTCCCACGCCAAGTCAAGCTGCATAACCTAGGGGGCAGCAGCACATGTTGACATTCTCAAGCTCTCAACTCCCCTCCAGGCAGCTCAAGTTATTATCAGGATGGCCTGCCCCAGGTAAGTTGTCTAGCTCTCCTTTATTTCACAGAACTAACTTTGAAGTGAAGGCATGCTACTGATAAGCACAGGAACATCTGTAGCTATCAGCTGTATGAGAAACAGCCTCCATCTACTGAGGGAACCAGTGTTGATTAATTGCTAACCTAGCTGGTGCCTTCTGAGTTTTCTAGCATCTGCCTCTGAATGTGGGAAATAGTCTTTTTAAAGTAACCAAGCCTCTGTTATTGTTGTGAGGTTATTATAGTTCATCTGGCCAGGTCTCCAATTTCCATAGCCCGGGTGGTGTCAGATGACAAGGGAATACTGCTTTAGTTTGAATGCTGATGGAGCACAGTGACATCTTTCAAATGCAGATTTCAACATTTCAGTTTCTAAATGTGGATTTCTTTTAAATTATTGTGACCTTAACGATTTGCTTTTTATCTGTCTCCTCAATCAGCAGGTGTGTTTTTTTTCTCCTTCCTTGTCTTCCAATTATTTGTTTAAATCTTGTAATTGTTTCCCCAGTTCTCCATCAAGCCTTGTGGGGAAAGGATTTAGTATTTCTTTTTGTAGAATAATGACACCAAGGTCTTTTTCTTTCTCAAACTAAGATAGACCAAGTAGTAAATCCAGCATTATAGGAGGCCCAGGAATGTTGTTTAATCCCATTAGGCCTTGCCTTTCTGGGTAAAAATTATCAGGAAAACTGCAAACCAAACTTTTTTTTAAATTAATTTACTTTTTAAAATATTTTAGTTAGTTAACATACAGTGCAATACTGGTTTCAGAAGTAGAATTTAGTGACTCCTCACTTACAACACCCTGTGCTCATGGACAAGGGTCCATCACCCATCTAGCTCGTCCCCCACCCACCTCCTTCCATCAACCCTGTTTGTTCTCTGTTGTTAAGAGTCTCTGGTGGTTTGTTTTCCCTCTCTTCTCTTTTTCTGCAAACCAAACTTGAGAGGAGCACCTGGGAGAAGAATTGTTACCACGGCAGATTCCTCAGAGCCCCCAGTCGAAATGCCTTCATTTCTTTCCTTCTGATCTGCACTATGGGCCAGATTTATCACACGGTATTCTGTCTTCAGTTACAAAGCAGGGATGGCACTGAGGTCTTCTTTACATCCCTCTGATGCCCTTCCCATGCCAAACATAATCCCTTGCACAGAGTGTACACTCTATTTCTCGTTTAAATATTTATTGGACACCTACCTATAAAGACAGGCGCTGCATTAGGCTCTGGGGATTCAGTCTTGAATGTTTGCTGAACTGACTTGTAGATAAAAGGAAACCATGAAAATGCAAAGCCATTATCCAACTGGACCATAGGGATGTCTCCTTTTGCTCTTTGGTGGCAATTTTTAATTAAATGTGCATAGGCATTAAGTGATAGAAGCCAAAATGACAGAAGGCTCACTGCCTCCAAGAAGTTCCTGAACAGGTCCTGGAGGAAGGAAGGGCTTTCATGCTGTGTGTGCCACGGTGCCCAGCTGGCAAGGTGCAGGCTTGCTCAGCTCACCTTTCTAAGCCTTTCCCGGCATCCTGTGACAGATTTCCCTTCTCCTTCTGCATCGGATACTCAGTGAGCATTATTAGCTCTTTATCTAAATGACTAAAGGGGCATTTCAAGAACTCCTTTTTGAGGTGAATAGCAGTTTTCCAGAATCTAGAACAACGGACCTAAAATTAAATGGGCCTGGGTTATTTAATGTTAAAGAGTCCTGGAACATCTGTAGAAGAGACACTAATTGCTTGCTATTTTAATAAATTGGTATTGGTTCTAATGAGTTGATTTATTTTAAAAAAAGTAGAGCACACATCAAGGGCTGAAGATGGGTTTGAGCTGAGGGGAGACTGTCACTTGGGGTTAGGGAGGAGGCGGAACGTTTTAACCTGAGAGCAGAATCTTCTTGTGGTTTAACAGATGAGGTCTCTGCATTTTATAAATTGTGGAGTCATCCAGGGGCCTCGTTTCCAGGATTTCCTCTCTTCATATTTATGAGACCGACAGGTTTATTCTGCCGAAAGTTCAGAGAACTATAGGTCACGGTGCAGATTTTTCTACAAAGAGCTTACTGTACAGAACTGAGTCCCACTCAAAGGCTTGAGCAACTTTTTCGCTGATGACATTAGGAATTTTAGGCAACTAAGAAATAAGCTTTAGGGATCTCTCTGACCTTGGTTAAATGCAAATAAATAAAAACATTGTTAAGATAAAGATTGTTTAGGTGATATGAATGCCTATGAGCAAGTAAATCAGAATTCTGGTGACAAAAGTTGTTTTTTGACAAAAGTGGTATTTCGGGCTCTGCCTCTGGGCAAGGGTCATTACACCAGGATTCATAATTTCTAATAAAGGAGGTCTAAGAAACCTCAGAAATAGGAAGTGATATTTTGTGCATATGGGTATTTTTCTGGAGTATAGGTTCATAGCCCTCATGATTCCCAAAGGATCCATGAACAAAACAACATGAAGACTGCTCTTGTTTTCTTCCTTTTATCTTTCTTTCCTTCCTTCCTTCCTTCCTTCCTTCCTTCCTTCCTTCCTTCCTTCCTTCCTTCCCTCCTCCTCCTTCCTTCCCTCCCTTTATTTCTTTTTCTTAATTATATGCATTTTCTTCAGGATGACCTACGGCCTTAAACATTCTCAGCAAGCAAGTGGCTGGTCTTTGGCAAGTGGGTACCTACTACTGGAGGATTAAGGACTTGCTCAGTATGAATCCTGCACACACACTTACGGATTTAAGTCTTATGGTAACGTATGATTATTCTTATTACGATTATTGAAACAAGGAATGATAATCTTTTTTTTTTTAATTTTTTTTTCAACGTTTTTATTTATTTATGGGACAGACAGAGACAGAGCATGAACGGGGGAGGGGCAGAGAGAGAGGGAGACACAGAATCGGAAACAGGCTCCAGGCTCCGAGCCATCAGCCCAGAGACTGACGCAGGGCTCGAACTCACGGACCGCGAGATCGTGACCTGGCTGAAGTCGGACGCTTAACCGACTGCGCCACCCAGGCGCCCCAAGGAATGATAATCTTAATGCCCATTTAATCTTAGTTTGTTCTTGCTGCACCATACTTGTCTCCTGTGTTACTCTTTCCTTGTATTGTTACCTCTATAAAATGTTTTTGGAATGAGGAGAGAGGTAGGGAGGGGGGGATGGGAAACCAAAATGAAATAATTTCACGTTGCATCCAAACCCTGCACACGTTGCATACAATGCCTGCACAGTGAAATCACTGTTTTGTTTTTGTTTTTTCAATTCACGCAGCTGGCATTCTTTCCTGCACCATTTTATCTTTTCAATTCCACAGCCTACCTTTGCTGTTGAGCCCCCACTATTCACCGGACTCTGTGTTAGGAATATAAAAAGAGGATGACAAGGCTCCTGCTCTTAAGCTTACATCCCATATGTTAGAGAAATAGATTCTATTGGGTGGGTACTCCCTGGTTAAAAGAAAACTGAGAAGATATTTCCAAAGAACATATACAAATAGCCAATAAGCACATGAAAAGACGCTCATAGTCATTAGCCACGTAAATCAAAAGCACTATGAAATACCACTTCACACTCACTAGAATGGGTATAATAAAAAAGACAGACAGTCACAACTGTCAACAAAGATGTGGCGAGACTGGAACCCTCATACATTGCTAGTGGGGATGTAAAATGGTGCAGTCATTTTGGAAAACTTTGGCAGTTCCTCAAACTGTTAAATATGGTTACCATATGACTCAGCAATTTCTTTCCTAGGTATATACCCAAAAGAACCGAAAGCATATTCATGAAAAACTGTTACATGAATGTTCATAGCATTTATATAATAGCCAAGATCCAGAAACTATGCAAATGTCCATCACCTGTGAATGGATAAACAAAATGTATAACCATACCAAGCAAGACTTTAATAAAGAAAAAGCTGGAGGTGGCAGGTGTGAAGAGGTAGATGGGAACCCTGTACCCTCCATTCAGTTTTTCTGTAAACCTAAAATTGCTCCAAAAAAAGTCCACTTAAAACTGTGGTATAGCTATACAATGGGATATTACTGAGCCACAAAAATGAGTGAAATACTAATGCATGCTACATTGATGAACTGTGAAACATTATGCTAAGCGAAAGCAGCCAAATACAAAAGGCCATGTACTGTATGATTCCATTTATATAAGATGTCCAGAATGGGCAGGCCCACAGAGACAGAGTAAGTTAGTGGTTGCCAGGGTCTGGGGAAAAGGGAGAGCAGAGAGTAGTTGCTAATGGGTAGGAGGTTTCTTTTGGGAGATGATAAAAATGTTCCGAAATTTGATAGTGGTGATGTTTGCATAACTTTTTGAATAAAGTACAAACCAGTTAATTGTATACTTTAAAAGGGTGAATACTATGGTACGTGAATTATATCTCAATTTTAAAAAGAACCACTGAGCTGGAGGAGGGAGCGGGGTAGTTCCTGTCCTTGGGTACACAAGGTAATGGTTTATTTGCTGGCTCTAATCACATCACATTCTTTTAACTCATTGTCTCTGTCTTAAGCATTGAAGGTATCCAACACTTTTTCTACAATAACCATCTTTCCCTTTTATATTCTGACTTCCCCCTTTCTTTTTCATATTATTTCAAAGCAAAAGACTATTAACGAACTCATCATGACTACCATTTATCAAGAGCCTAAGAAAGGGGATTTCTTTTTCACACCGTTTAAGTTGTATTCTGAGACTAAACAACATTGTCTTTGGTTGACCAAACGCAAGATGAAGAATAATCCATTAAGATATGCTGAGCAAATCAGTTATTCAGGAAGAACAAAAGCAGACAGAGATGGAAGAGGACACAGGACCAAGCCTTGGCTCCAATGAAATAAAGCTGTCTATAGCTCCTTGCACAATAATGCCATCACCAAACAAAAATGAGAAGACAAACGTAAAGAATGAGGACTCCTATAAGTCATTAATCTGTCTTTTCAGTCTCATAAATACGTACAGCATTCACTGTGGGTGTCCAAGAAAATAATGCAATATGGCAGCTCTCAATGCCAACGCTCAGAGATTTTTACTTTAAAGTTATAACTTTAGTTTTACTAAAACTGTACTTATTCATATAACGTATATATTTCTGGGATGTAAAATATTTATTTATATATTGCAAATTCTGAGAACTGACATTTTCTGGTGTTCATGGTGTCTCACCCATTGTAATAAAAATCTCCATTTCATCTCATATTTTACAATATTGAACATCTATATGTATACATATAACATCATATTCATATTTAATTTTTAAAAGCAAATAAAATAACTAGGCCAGTAAGTATGCCCAGCCCTATAGATCTGCATCGAGATAACCTGTTCTTTTCATAATCTGTAGGCACTTTAAGTGGTTCCAAGTAATTTCATTGTATAATTTCTGCTAGAATTACATAGTATAAATGTGTTAGACCATCCAGTTTACATTTCTCCAACTTTGCTCTTTTTTCTATGTCTATATAATGCACATATGTCCCTACACTTACTCAATTATTAACAATAAGTACACAAAATATTCCACTCTCTGCCCACTTTCTTAAAAAAAAAGAGAGAGATGTTTCTGGGTAGTGGGTATAACATCAATATAGTATTCTTTGTCTTGATATACAAGTGCTTTGTTTCAAATGTGAAATCACCCCAGTCATATTGTTCTGAGAAAAACATTAAGAGTAAGTGCATTTACCTGGCTTTACAAGGCCTGATTTTGGTTCCTTCTTATATCGAGATGACTGGATGCTTCCTTCACTAACCATTCCAACTGTGCATTTCTTTCTGGAAAAGTCTTCATCACTTCCAGGGCAAAAGCCAACAGGGCTGTTTCCGGTATCCGAGGGTGTCTTCACAGGAGACACTGACTGACTACTGGGACAGCCTGTGTCATCTGGAAGACAGGAATCAATAAGTGTTTAATGAGGAGGAGGAAATCAATGATGGCAAAGAGAAGCCATGCAGTGAGCCATGCACACGTGCACTCACACACACGTGCACGGCTCAGGAGGCTCTGGGTTAATGCCTGGGGATGCCTCTCCTTTTATTTTCCATATTTTGGCCAATTGTGTTAACAAAGAAAATATCAGCTATCATAGAACATATTTTAAGGCAAAATCTTCTAAGCTTTTTGGACCACAAATATTCCTGTAACATTCATGTTGTCAACATGTAAAGATTTGTCTGTTTTAACACTTTAGGTAGTATCCTTTTGGGTCAAAACTGTCTATAGATTTTTTCATGCAGTTAGTAATAAAATGTTCACATAGCAACTTGGGGGCATTAGTGTGAACTCTTCAGAGGTGTTTGTGTTAGGAAAAAAACGTTACTTGAATATCACTGACCACATCCAGTTTTCGATTACTTGGCTTATCAACTGGTCAATAGAGTTTGAGAGGTAACAGAGTTGGCTTTTGGAGTTCAAGGGAGCAGAAAAAAGTGATCCTGTTTTATTACCATACATACCCACCCAAAATATATTAATCCAATATCTTGCTGTCTGTGCTAAACTGGTAAAATGAAAATAATATTCAATTAGAAACTTTCCCTTAACTTTCAAGTCATAGATTATAACTATGATCATTATTATAAGCTACCATGTATGATATGAAATGACCTGTGTAGATGCTTATTAAGCAAACAGGAAAGTCATAGCTGGCTCCTATAAATGCTTTCCATACTTATTAAATATTCATCGTGATTGGTTAATTCATTTATACTTTGATGATGAGAACTGTATGGGAATTTAAAGTAAATCAATATTACTTAAAAGTATGTCAAATCAAAATAGTCAATTAGCAGTAAATATTCATTACTAAATAATTCTTCATTATACAGAAATATTTTGACGGCAGGGTTACTTTGGTAACTCATAAGAGAAAAAAATGAATAAAGACTTTTAGTACTAAACTTTAGAACTATTACATTTTTATGAATATTAAAAGAATTAAAATAATTTGCTCCCCATGAAAGACCATCTTAAATTCCATAGCTTTTTAAATAAAGACTGAAAGAGAACTAGGCATGAATAAAATATACTGGTTGCCTGAAATAAGATGACTAGAATCCATATAAAAAGTAATTGCCATTGTTTCATTTTTGGCTTTTATTTCAGTTTTTATGAAACTGATATTAAGAAATATCCTAGTTTCTGGAACAAAGTGAACTTGGCACTGGTAAAATGATTTGTTTCTCCTAATATCCTTTTTTTCTTTTTACTTTTGGACATACTAGTACACGCAGGACCTCAATGGTCCATTCTTGGAAGTGGATGGTTTTTAGTGCACTGTTCTTGCCTTCTGCCTTGGCTGCTCTTTTATTTTATTTTATTTAAAAAAATTTTTTTTAACGTTTATTTATTTTTGAGACAGAGCATGAACAAGGGAGGAGCAGAGAGAGAGGGAGACACAGAATCTGAAACAGGCTCCAGGCTCTGAGCTGTCAGCACACAGCCCAACGCGGGGCTCGAACTCATGGACCGCGAGATCATGACCTGAGCCGAAGTCGGACGCTTAACCGACCAAGCCACCCAGGCACCCCTTGGCTGCTCTTTTAAAAATGCCAGTTCTTACCAAACTCCAGAAGAAATTTTGGCCCTGAATTACAGTGAAGAGAACCCCTCTGGGCTGCTACCTCTCGACTATTTCATCAAGTATTGTCCCTGCCTTTCTCTTACATTTGCATGCCTCATGCTTCAACCCAAAGAAATCCTAGTTTCCCTCTAAAGGTGCAAAGCTGCTAATTACTCAGACAGATTCCAGCAATTTTACAAGGCTCAACAGGTCTGTACATTGCCTCAGGAGGTCCTCTGTTCTTGATTCCTCCGATCCCAAAACAGATAAACCCAAGCAAATGAGGTCTAATCATTCAAAAATACCCACTGCCTTTAAAATTATTTCCTTATGAGTCACTTCCATAAATTACTCCTTTGGAAAGAAAGATGGCCCAAATAGAAATCCATGCTTCAAATTCTCTATCCTAAAATGTAATTTTTCTTGAAAACTCTCAGACTCAAGGAAACAAAGTCCAACAATGTCCAGTATTGAGAAACACTGTCAAAATTATAATTTAACGTTTATTTATTTTTGAGACAGAGAGAGACAGAGCATGAATGGGGGAGGGTCAGAGAGAGGCAGACACAGAATCTGAAACAGGCTCCAGGCTCTGATCTGTCAGCACAGAGCCTGACGCGGGGCTCGAACTCACAGACCGCGAGATCATGGCCTGAGCCGAAGTCGGCCGCTCAACCGACTGAGCCACCCAGGCGCCCCAAAATTATAATTTAAATAGATAGAAAGCAAATGTGTTTTGTTGGTTCTATTATCATTTTGCCAGGAATATGTATAAACCATGTTTTCAGTACTAACAATGTTAAGGATTAAGTGCTAGGTCTGGTGAAAAATTGGGACCTGAAATTATATAGAAAAGTGGCAGTTTAGGGAAGGCAGAAGTACATGGAATGTGTGCTTCACCTATATTTACAGCTAGTATCTCCAGGAGAAGGGATTTAGAAGATGAATACTTAAATAAATCTGACGTAGGTACTACATACAGCATCTGAATCACTACATAAATTGGTGTTCACCCACATCTCTTAACTGTCTAGTACTGCCCTTCATCTTGAGGGGGAAACAATAGACATGATCTTTCATCGGCTAAACAAACATATACATATATATATATCAAGTCTTGGCACTGAACCAGCCCACAGGCATTATACCCAGCCCCCACACTGATGGAGCTTATAAATAAGCAAAAGGGATTGGGTAAATATCACTTACAATACATAGTTCCTGTAAATTGGCAAGTTTGTTAAAGCAAATCCATACTCAAGAAAGTCGGTGAGTTATCAGAGAAGTTTGGGGGTATTCACCTGTTTTGTCTGATGGGATCAATACTAACAAAGGAATCTGGTTTTAGACAGGGCAAGGCCATTAAATTTCCTACTAGAGAGAATAAACTGTAAGTCATGCAAAGTAAGACCCTAGCAAAGGCAACAGAGGCCCCTGTACCAGGGAGTCATCCGGTAACCTGAGGCACCTGAGGTATTTTCCTCTGGTAGCACTGAAAAAGTCGTTATTTTTTCAACAAGTCTTGCTTAAGATTCCTTTCCCCCTTTCCCTCCCCTTCCTTGCTCTTCCTCCTCCTCCTTTTTAACATCATGGTTTCAGTTGGAGGCAGACTACGAGTCCAGATGAAGATGATACTCCTTTCCAAAATTCTATGTAAAATATTCTCCCTTCACATTTACTGTAAGATTCTAAGAAGACTGCAGCCAAGTTGATGCTTTTTGGTTATTCATGTCTAATCTTACTATGTGCCAAACTACATGTGGATCAAGCACATACTTAAAGAGATTTATTTATTAAACCCACTTCAGTTAAATCCTTTGAGTACGCCTTCTGTTTCCTGCTGCTACTAGCTGAATTTGTCCTGTGGAATCCATAGATTTATAACCACAGAATTTATAATTATGGCTTTTTTGGTTATGTTAGTATAAAGAAATTATCAATGACAAAAATTTCTAAGACGACGCCATGAGGAAACTATTTCAGGGCAGGAAATGACTGAAATCCTGAATGATCTACCCAAAAAGTGTGGAGTGCTTCAAATTTCCAGAAAAATGCCTGAGAAAAACAAGAACATTTCAGCCTGGCTTTGGCATAGGGAACCTTTCCTGAAAGGCTTTAGGAAAAGCATGTGGAAGACTGTCAGTCTATTGGAGAGGGAGAAGTTTTTCTTTTAAAACACACACACACACACACACACACACACACACACACACACACACACCTCTACCTCAGCGCTTACACAATTGAGCTTTTACACTTCTTTATTATTCACAGTAAGTATAACTTCATTAAAAAAAAACATGCAACAAGACCAAGTTTCATGTTTTACACATTGTGATCCATTTGAAAATACAGGATAACTTCCTTCTGAGGTAAATAATTTTAAATCCCACTTAAATAGGCCCAGGATGGTCCCTGGTGGAGCAGGGGTAAAGGTGACTCTTATCAAGGCTTTTGATCACCATCTATAATGAAGGAGACTAATTTACATTTCCTCCTTGATTTATATTAAGGAATAGGTTATTTTGTTCTTGTTCATTTGCTCTGAATCTGTCAGCACACAGGATTAAGGATAAAGAAAGAATACTCATAGATCCAGGAAGTTCCACAAGCTGTGGCCTATCTAAAGTCCTGTAAAGAAACAGACCTACTAAATAGTTTCCAAATTGTTGTTAAGGAAAAAAAATGTTGAGGTCTATAAAGACAGATGAGACAAAATTATTATAATTTTGTAGCCTGGGGATTGTTTTAAAAAAACGTTCTTTAATCTATTTTTCCTCTTTTTACATTACAAGCTCTTTAAGAATATGGGACATAGTTAATAATTGTACAATTATAATTCTGAAAAAATGTGTATATAAGTATATTTTAAAATAATTTGTATCTTGGGGCACCTGGGTGGCTCAGTTGGTTACGCATCCGACTCTTGATTTCAGGTCAGGTCACGATCTCACAGTTTATGGGATTGAGCCTTGCATCAGGCTCTGCGCTAACAGTGCAGAGACTGCTTGAGAGTCTCTCTTTCCCTCTCTCTCTCTGTTAGTGCTCTCTCTCTCAAAAATAAATAAATAAACTTAAATATATATATATATATATTAAAGTAATTTGTATCTTATTTTAAATGCATTAAAGGAACTTGCTAAGTTAAAGGAAATCTGTTGGGGTTGTTAAAATTTTAACTTACTTTTTATTTATTATTTATTTTAATGTTTATTATTGAGAGAGAGAGAGAGAGGAGACAGAGCACAAGCAGAAAGGCAGAGAGACAGGGAGACACAGAATCCGAGGCAACTCCAGGCTGTCAGCACAGAGCCCCATGTGGGGCTTGAATCCACAAATGGTGAGATCATGACCTGAGCCAAAGTCAGATACTTAACTGACTAAGCCATCCAAGTGCCCCTAACTTAATCCTTAAAATCATAAAAGTAATAATTCTTAATGCAGAGGATCTAGATAGAGTACAGAAGAGTACAAAGAAGTAAAAAGAGAAAATAAACAGACAATAGTTTCCTATAACAGGAAAAATATTTAACAATTTTGCATATTTCTTATTCATCTTTTAATTATGCATATGGTTTACTTTCTCTCTTGCTTTTTAAAGCTCTGCTTCAACATATAGTATAGACAGTTTCATTACTCTGTTACTGAATACTTTCCCCAGGAACCTGTTAGGCTATAAAGAAAGAAGCTATTAAAGACTGACAGGAGCCAACACAAAAGGGTCCACATTGGCCAAAGATGGGACAATTTGAGCATCAGAAAGAATACATAATTAATGCCAGCTGACTGATAACCACTGGATACACAAAAAAATTCTGTGAGCTCAGAGTCATAAAAATAGGAAACTACAGAGAGAAAGAAGGACCCTTTTCACCTAAAAGAATGCCAACACACTGGAAATCATTGGCAGTGATCTAGGGACCAATTCTTTATATCGAACTGTGGCAATTAAAAGGAAAGAAAAAACTAGCATATATCCTGATTGAAAAACCGTTCCTGTACAAACTATATTTCAGTATAACTGAAATCCCTGACTGATATTGGAGAGTTCTCCTTTACAGAAGCATCTGGTTAATGAAAATATATGGAATAACAGAAAGTTACTTTTTTGTAACTATTTTTTAAATGTTTATTTATTTATTTTGAGAGATAGAGAGTGCGAGCATGCAGGGGAGAGGGGCAGAGAGAGGGAGAGAGAGAGAATTCCAAGCAGGCTCCATATTTTGCGTGGAGCCCAATGTGGGGCTCGATTTCAAGACCATGAGATCATGCATGAGCCAAAATCAAGGAGTCAGATGCTTAATTGACTGAGCCACCCAGGTGCCCCAATTTTGTAATTGTTTCTAATGAAAGAATTAATTTAGATAACACACATAATAGATGAGACATGAGACAATAGTCTGATAGAGAATTTCCAGTGAAGAGATCAGACCTTACCCATCTCTACCCATTCTTAGCATCACCAGTAGTGGGATAACAGACATGATGTACCTTCTGATGGGATGTCCAGATGAAACACACAGCTTTCCCCATGAAGTATTCTTGCCACAAAAATTTCCCCTGAATCTAACCAAGTTTAAAGCTAATGTCCACCTTATAAAATATATGGAGAACAGAGAGTAATGAGTTAAAACAGGGGCTGGCAAGCTGCAACCTGCAGGCAAATTCTGCTTGCTGCCTGCTTTTGTAAACAGAATGTTACTGGAACACAGCCATGCTGAATCCTTTAGGTATTGTCTACTGTGGCTTTCCAGCTACAATGGCAGAGTTGAATAATTATGACACAGATTGTCTGGCTAGCAAAGTCGTAAATATTTACTATTTTGTTCTTTACAGAAAAAGTTGTTTGGCCTCTGGGTTAAATGATATGAGGAAGCAAACAGACACTTTTGAAACAACTGGAGCTATTTCAATATTCTCCATGATACCAAGGAATTATGGTAATTGTGCAGTAATGAAAATGGCACTATGATTAGGTAAGAAAATGTCAATTTTTTAAAGAAATGCTTGCTGAGGTGTTTAGGTAGAAATGAAACGACATGAGGCCTGGAGATTTGCTTTTTAAAATGCTTCAGCAAAGTAAAAAAAGAAAAAAGGGAATAGACGTAGCAAATATGACAATATCTTGTTATTGCTTAACCTTGTCAAAGTAGATAAGCAGTATATGGGGGTCACTGTAATATTCTGTTTCTGAGTATGTTTTTAAAAGTTCCTTGGGGCACCTGGGTGGCTCAGTCGGTTAAGCGGCCGACTTCGGCTCAGGTCATGATCTCACGGTCCGTGGGTTCGAGCCCCGTGTCGGCTCTGTGCTGACAGCTCAGAGCCTGGAGCCTGTTTCAGATTCTGTGTCTCCCTCTCTCTGACCCTCCCCCGTTAATGCTTTGTCTCTCTCTGTCTCAAAAATAAATTAAAAAATGTTAAAAAAAATTTTTTAAAGTTCCAAAATATTTGATTTAATTTCTCAAAAACTTACTTTAAATGAGTAATTATTTAAAATAGATACAAACATATCATTTTAAAAAGTCAATTCCATCTTGTGGGTTATTTTAGGTTGTTTCTAATTTTGTCACTACTGTTGAAATTGTTTTGAATAACACATTTTAAAAATAAGTCTTTGGTCAAATTTTTTTATTGTCTTATAGAACGTATATCCAAAGTGGAATTACTAAGCCCTCAAAGAAGTTTGAGACAACTTATACTCCTATTATTATTGAATGAGAGTGTCCTACTTATAAAATTCCTGCAAGTATTAAATACCATTTGTTTGCATTTTTGCCAAATTAATAATGAAAAACATATTTTTGATGTTTCAGCTGCATATATTTAATTATTAGTGAAGCTTAATGTCTTTCATATGTTCACTGGACCTTTTTACTTAGTCTATGAACTGTTAGTTTGACAATTTTTCCACTAAAATATAATGGATTTCTTATTGATCTGTAAGAAATCCTTATATATATGAAGGGCACTAATCCTTTGTAATGTTTCACTGAGTTTGCTTGTTTTTAATTTACAGTGTTTTTTTTTAAAAAATTTAATATTTTTGAGAGAGAGAGAGAGAGAGAGAGAGACAGCACGGGCAGGGGAAGGGCAGAGAGAGGGAGACAGAATCCGAAGCAGGCTCCAGGCTCTAAGCTGTCAGTCAGCACAGAGCCCAACACAGGGCTGAACGCACCAGTGGTGAGACCATGACCTGAGCCAGAGACTGCCGCCCAACCGACTGACTCACCCAGGCGCCCCTTAATTTACAATGTTTTGACATACAAACCTTCTTCTACTTCTAGTTGTCAAATCTCTCCATATTTTCCTTTGTGATTTCTTCCGATGCTTTAATGATTAGAATGTCCTTCTTCACTCCAAGATCAATTAAACATTTACTTACATTTTCTTCTAGATTTTTATAGTTTCACTCTTCATTTAAATTTAATCCATCTAGAATTCATTAATTTTTTAATGTTTTATTTATTTTTGAGAGAGAGAGAGAGAGAGAGAGGGAGAAAAATCGTGAGTGGGGGAGGGGCAGCAAGAGAGTGAGACCGAGAATCCAAGCAGGCTCCGCACTGAGAGTGCGGAGCCTGACTTGGGGCTTGAATTCATGAATCATGAGATTCATGATCTGAGCCCAAATCAAGAGTCGGGCACTTAACTGACTGAGCCACATAGGCACCCCTGGAATTCATTTTAAGAGGCGATGGGAGGTTAGATGCCAACTTTATTGTTATTATTATTTAATTTTTTAAGGAAATTTATTCTTTCCATATTACTTTGCAATGTTTTTTTGATAAAAATTTGAAATCAATGAATATTTCTTGCAAAGCGAGTATATATACATTTAAAACCCACATTTTAAAATAATAAGCTTGCCCAGTTAAGATTGTGTGTGTGTGTATCACATAATTTCCTGAGATTTAACTACAGTGCCTAACAACCAATGTCATCAAACTTTTGGTGGCAATTATGATGACCAAGTCACTACTTCATCCTTGCACCAGTTCCATACAAAAGTAAAACACAGGTTATAAAGATTACAAACAAAATATTTCTTCAAAGTCCAAGAAACATTTCTGAAACTTCTGGTTCATTTTTGAATTTAGATCTTGGAGCTCATTTGTTTCCCAAAATGCTGAACTAAACAATTCCAGAAGATGTACTTAAAAATAACATCAGGCAGAGGAAAACGTGGTTTTATGCCATGACGTCTTGAAACATTCAGTTATGGTTTGATGTTCTTCAGCGTTCATTTGAATAATTTGGAGGAAAAAAAATCATTGTTGTTCTAAGGAAACATTAAACTACATGGAAATTTAGTTGATTCTCAGGAATGACTGAAGCATTTACAGACTACTT
Source organism: Puma concolor (assembly GCF_028749965.1). NCBI lineage: Eukaryota > Metazoa > Chordata > Mammalia > Carnivora > Felidae > Puma > Puma concolor. The sequence continues at coordinate 29,010,406 of NC_141684.1, read as the reverse complement.
GCTCATCCATTCAACAAATATTTACTATCTATGTGCCGGACACTGCTGTAAGTGTTAGTATTATTTCTGTTCCAGATCCTAACATTTCCCAAGACAGTCTGATGGAGACATAAAACGTCACAGTTTAAACTCATGCTTAATCTGAACCTTGTGAAATTCCTACCACAAACCATTCAAATGCACTGAAAGGATGTAGGTAAGATAAGAAAAGTGATACTTATTAAGTAGCTATCAAGTAACACTAATTTTTAATAATATTTCATAGGTGGGAAAGCTGAGGCCCAGAGAGGTTAAGAATTCCACAGTCACACAACTACTAAGTAACTAACTCAAGATTCAAACTCAGGTTTCCCTGACTCTGAAATCTGTTTTCTTCACTACCACAAGCCAGTTTCTTTCTAAAATTTTCTACCTATGTTTGTTCCAAGAGGAAACAGCAGCAATTCTGGGAATGCTCAAATTAAAAACAGACAAAGGAAGCTGTTAGAAAGAAGCCATCCCATAATAAACAGACCACAAAAATTCGAGGCAAGAAGTTCTAGCTGGTTCTAGTTTTCCAATATTCTTGCTTCAACACTGTAACCATATAATGCTTGCCATTCAGAGAATTTTGCTTCTAGATTTGAACAGGACAATTTAAACTTCTTTTCCTTTACCTAATTTTAGCATTTTTTGGAGTGAGAATTCACAAGTCTACAAGGCTTTACACTAATTGCTTCAGTATTACACAGTGTGACACTACCCAACAGCCAATGTTGAAGTGTAAGAATACCATCCATCCATCCATTCAACCATCCAACTAACCATCCATCCATCCATCCATCCATCCACCCATCCATTCCTTCCACGAATAATTACTGATTTCCTATTACATGACAGGTAGTCATCTACATATTAAGGATGTCATGATGATCAAGACTCTCTAAGAGCCTTGTCCTGAAGAAGTTCACATTCTAGTGGTGGGGAGAGACAGTTAATAAACAAGTAAAAAAAGAAATACATAGAGAAGATATCTGATTGTGTTTACTATTAATGAAACAAACTGGGTGATATTACATAGACTAGCTAGGTGGGGGGGTGGGAAGTATTTCATCAGACAGGATGTCATGGAAGCCCTGAAGAGGTAATTTGAGCTGAGACCAAACACATGAGAAGGAACTAATCATGGAAAAGGCAGGGAAAAGAACTCCAGGTAGAGGGAGCAATAAGGAGTTTGGTATATTGAGGAAACTGAAGGAAGGCCGGGAAGGGTGATAGGGAGAGAAGGACTAATGATGAGGTTGGAGGGAGGCAGAAGCCAGAGCATGTGCAAGATTATAGGCCAGGAATCCCAAGTTTATGTTAAGTGCGATGGAAGCCTTAAAGTGCATTAAGCAGATGACAACAATTTGGTTTGTGGAGAACAGACTGTATTAGTGATGATATATCTAGCTAATATTTACTGAGTGCCTACTAAGTACCAGGCATGTTGTAATAAGTCTTATTAAGTTAACCTAATAACCCTTCAAGACAGGCACTAATATCATCCTGCTTTGCAGAAGGCATACAAACCTAGCACTAGAATTTAAGCCACCTGCTTGAGGTTGTAGTCAGTAAGTGGTAGAGCCATGGTATGAATCCAAACAGGCTAACTCCAGAGCCTCCTTTTTAACCACTATGTAGTGTGGCCCCTTTAGGAATGAATGAGCCCAAGCATATAAACATGTGGCGCCCCTGACATGGTGGAAATCAGAGATGATAATGGTTTGACTAGGTGGTAGCTGTGAAAAAATCGAAGAAAGTAGATGGATTTGGGATTTACTTTGGAAAAATAATTGGAAGCATTTGATTCACAATAATGAAAAATAGGAAGGGATCGAGGATGTCTTCAAGTGTTTTTTTTGTTTTTGTTTTTTAGAGACAGAGAGAGAGCACTAGGGAGAGGGGCAGAGGGACACAGAAACAAAGTGAGAGAGAGAGAGAGAAAGAAAGTGAGAGAGAGAGAGAGAGAGAGAGAAAGAGAGAGAGAGAGAGAGAGAGAGAGAGAGAGAGAGAGAGAATCTCAAGCAGACTCCATGCTCAGTGCAGAGCCTGACATGGGGCTTGATCCCATGGATCATGACCTGAGCTGAAATCAAGAGTTGGATGCTCAAATGACTGAGTCACCCAGGGACCCCTCTTCAAGGTTTTTTTCTGTAAGCAACTGGTCCATGGTGGTCATTTCTGAGTTGGAGAAAAATGGGTTTATAAGCATGTAGGTGCTGCAACCAAGAATTCTGTTTTTGATATGTTAAATTTGAGGTACAAACTAACCATGAACCGGAAGATATCAACTAGGCAGTTGGATATGAGAGCCTGAAGCTCAGGGGAGAGGCCAGAAGCATCACCATCCTACAGCTGAGAAATTTAGAGGTGGGAGCCCTTGGGGAGGGCAGGAGCAGGAGGGGGCAATGTGACAAGTGAGGACAAGGAGGGGGGGGAGCCAGCAATGGTGCCCAAGAAGTGACTCGAGAGGCAGGTGGAGCCTCAGAGGGGTGGGACCAGAGGATAAGGAGGAAAATCCTTCCTAAGGGAGGGGCTTGTTCATTTGTGTTGAGTGCTGCTGGGAAGTCACAGAAAATGAGGGCAGACAAGAGAAAGATCTGCCAGCAAGGCCACTCACATGCCTGGCAAGGGCAAATTATGGAGTTTTGCTGTGAAAAGGAGAAACAGGATGGCAGGCACAAAGAGATGAGGGGTCAAAGGAGCCTATTTCCTTTAAGGATGTGTCTACTTGAGTGAGTGTATGTATGAGCTGGTGGAAACGAGCTGGGGAAAGTAATGCAACGAAGCCCTTCCACCAAGACTTGTCACCTACATCTATAAAAATGGAGAGCGGAGTAATTATTTAATGAATGTCTCCCTGGTTTCTTGGAGACAAAATAATCATCTCCCATGCAAACATTCCTGGGATTTCTGAGCTATTTTGGAGCTTTGAGCGCTCCCTAATGTCATTCTGGTGCATACTTTGGCGGTGGAGAAGGACGAGAGTAAGTGAAGTAAAGGAAGGCAGGTGTCCATTTCTTCATAGGACGCATGCTGTTTTGGAAACAAGGGCCCCTACTTGGTTTTTCACCAAGCATCAAGATGTTTGATTTGTGTTAGCAGCCAGAGGAGAAGGAGTTTGGAGGGGAAAATATCTCGGTTCCAACTAAATAGTTAATGTAGTGTGAGAAAGGACACTATGGAAGGGTTCTGGTGAGGGGGTAGCAGGTGCAGAAACAGGGGAGCAGGGTGGCTCTGTCACTGCCCCAAGACAGGGGCACCCGGCAGGTGGTGTGTCGAGGGGATCTGTCCTGCAAGCTTCCATTTTCCGTGCTTGGTCCTTTCGGAATGATGGTTCTGAAATAGGCATGTTACTAATACTTCTGATTCCCTCTCCTTAGCAATAGGGGTTTATTTGCAGTTTCTGATGCCATGCCTTTTTAAAGACTCAGTTATTTTTTTAAAGGTTCCTTGGTGGGAGAAGATGAGAGAGAGGGAGATGGGGAGGTGAGGGAGGAGCACTGGAAGGACCATCAGAAGGAAAGAGGAGAGAAACAGACAGAGACAGATCAAGAAGCTATCTCATCATCTCTTGAAGACTCATTAACAAGGACACTGCAAACCTCTCCAAGGACACCTGAGTTAAACTTAGCTGTCTTGTAGCAATGTAAATATCATTTCCCTTTTGTTCTATTTTTCTCACACTGAGAATCTGAATATAGTGATGGTCAGGAAGGAGGAAAGGATACAAATGAAGAAAAGTTAAGGAAAAAGCGATACTCACATAATTCCTGTAATTGCTACCTTTGGGTTTTATCTATTAAAAAAATAATAATGGTTTCAGGTAACACATGTGTAGCATGGTTTTACTTTGTTTAAAAAAGGGAACAAAGAGAAAGAGAAATATGCTCACAGTCTAATTCCAGTGACATTCATAAAATAAGGTTCTGAATTTTGAAGGTTAACCCTACAGACAAAATGTCCACCTACAAAGAATGCATTGAATAGTGTCCCTCTCTAGAGTGGAATATGTGCTGTCCTTACAATGAACGAGGGGACCTCTCTGTGCTGACAAGCAATGCCGGGAACAGGTACTGCCTGAATACACCCTCCTGGAGACCGGAGTTCTGTGGGTACTGTTCATCACTCTACATCAGCTCTCAGGATAGTGTCTTGCCCACAGCAGATGTTCAATAAATATTCACTTAACAAATAAACAGAAAGGATCACCAATCAATATAGCATGATCTCACTTTGGCAAAAAGCAAAGCAAAATAAGTCCTATAAATGTGATTACATCTACTCTATGGGTTTGCACATTTTTATTACTTTGGAATTTTAAAAATACAATAATTAGCATTAAAATATAATCCTCACAAACACCTCAGAATAAATACAAGTGTTGGTTAGGGTCCACAGACTCATGAATTCTGAGGGTTGGGTTAGAGTTTGTGAGGAATGCTAACTGTATGGTCACCCACACAAAAGGAGACAGAATAAAGACAGAGCCAGCCAGGAAAAAGGAGGAGCCCCGGGAAAATTCAGACAGCAGCGGAAAGCTGAAGGATGAGTTTCTGCAGGGAGGGGGGTGAGTGCTGGATGAGCCCACATGACACACTGGGAGGCACTGGGAACCTTGGTTTGGGTTCCCTAAAAAGAAAGAGCGGTCATTCGGACCTACAAATACAAAGAACAAATCGGTGGTTGCCAGAGGGGAGGGAAAGGGGAAGAAGGGAAAATTGGGTGAAGGGGAGTGGGAGATATAGGCTTCCAGTTAGAAAATAAATCACAAGAATAAAAGGTACGGCACAGGGAATACAGTCAATGGTAGTGGAATAGCGTTGTGAGCACAGCATACACAGAGGGTTCTTGAAACACTATGTTGTACACCTGAAACTAATGTAACATTGTGTGTCAACTACACTCAAAATTAAAAAAAAAAAAAAAAAAAAAAGAGAGGAGTCAGCCTGAAAAGGACTGGCCTCCTTCTGGAACCAGAGCAGTGTGACCCCAGGCAGTGGAGCCTGGGGCACTATGACTGTCCAGCAGCTGAGGAGCAGCTGTCACTGGTGTCTCTCTCCCCTCTGGCAGAAGAGGGGCTGCACAGTATCTCCAAAGCAGGAGACAGCCAAGCCGAGCAGCAGGGGACATGTGGAGCAGTTACTGTGCCCGGGAGCCAGCAAAGCCACCTTCCAGTACAGGCATACTCAGCAGTCTTGTATAGCTGAAGTGCACCCCGTCTCCCCCGGGTCAGTGGGAGGAGACCAGAGCTTTCTCAAAAGCACCTGGGTGGGGGGAAGGGTGGGGTCGTGGCTAGTGTCCAGTTGTAGTACTGGGAAATGTGAGTATGTAGCTTTGTGCTAAATTCCTTCTTGACTCCAACCTGGGCTGCTTTTTTCTCATGCCTTGCAAGTGCCGATTTGTGAGTGGAGCGTTTTCTGATTTTCTTAGCAAGAGATCTCTCTTCTAGCTACCCAGAGCACTGGAGTCACGGTTCTATTACAGAGATTAATTACTCTTTTTGACATCTGGAGATGCTAAACCGAGATGCCAAACTCTCAAGGACAGGAATGTTTCCTTCATTTAATAAACCCATTGAGTATTAGGTACCATTCTAGTTGCTATTCCCCCAACTACTAAGATAGTACCTGCTCTCAGTAAATTTTATTAAATGAATGAAAATACTTCACTTGTCTTACTCATAATTATGCCTTCTATCAAATTTCAATAAATACTAATTAAGCAACTGCTATATGTCAGGTATAGTGCAGGGAACTATATTGTTCCTGCCTTCACGGAGCTTAGTCTACTGGGGAGTCAGGTAACTAACTATGAAATCTAAAAACCAGGTGGGTCATGTGGTTTGACAGAGGACGCATATAGTGGCACCTAACCCAGCTGTGAAATGTATCCTTCAACTACCTACCCTATACTTACCTATATTCATCTCCAGCCTTTCTTTTCTTCCTATACATTTCTTTTTGGGTCCACCCCCAGGTTTGTTACAAAGCTAAACCTCTTCCACTCATTCTCTCAATCTCTGTGTGTGTTTATTTAATTTCTTTCTTGTTTATTTCCCCTCAGCCTAACAATCTTATCAAAATACCTGTCATTTGATAAACACTCTATCTTCACTATAAATAACACTTTTCTTAAGTTTATTTATTTTAAGAGAGAGAAAGAGAAAGTGAGCTGGGGAGGGGCAGAAAGAGGGACAGAGAAGGAGAGCAAGAATCCCAAGCAGACTCCGTACTGTCAGCGTGGAGCCCAATGTGGGGCTTGAACTCATGAACTGTGAGATCATGACCTGAGCTGAAACCAAGACTCCATTCTAACTGATTGAGCCACCCAGGAGCCCAAAATAACACTTGTTTTCATTCTACTTCTTTCCCATCCCAGTTAAGCTTGTTTTAAAAAGCTGTCTACACTGTATTTGTCACCTCCCATTCACATCTCAGCTTGATGCATTTTGGATTCCATCCCCACAATTTCCTGGGATTGTTTCTGCCTAAGATCACTGATACCCTAGTGGTTTTATCCTTGAACATTTTTTAGAGAATACCTTCCTTCATCTTGTGTGACAGCGGAACCTGTTGGCTACACTCTTCTTCACTGTCACTCCTGACTCTCCTCCTTCCTCTCTGAACTCTTTTTTTGGGTGCCTTGGTTTCCTTTTTCTGTATACTCATGCTTGATCTCAGAAGTCTAGCCTTGGGCCTCTTATCTTCCTCCATGCACTGCCCTTGGGTAATATTATCAGCTCCCTTGACTTCAGCTACCCACATCTCTGCCTTCTCTCTGGAGCTCCAGACCTTTAGCTTTACCTCAAATGCAACCAAGCTTAATCTGAGCTTGTTAACCTGACTCACTGTCCTTTTCCCCCAGTCCTGCTGCTCCATTTGTGTTCAACCAGAGGAAATTCAGATAGAACTCTTTCCTGCCCCTTCCCCTTGTAATTGGTGGACTCATATATGTATGTTCTAGCCCCTAAATCCTCTTACATACCATTTTATTGGTCTTCAACTAGACAGTCACAATGGCCTTCAAACCAGGCAGGCTCCTCGCCATCATTCCTACCTCCTTCCATCTACCGTCCAACATATAATCTGAAAGATTTTTCTAAATTGTAAATACAGTCATAACTCTTCCTTGCTGAAAACCCTTTCATGGCTCTGCAAGATCTTTAGGAATTGCCATATGGCAGCCCAGGAGCCACACCCAGCCATTTATACATGCTGCTTAGCTGGCAGTTAGTTAAAAACCTGAATTTTTAGGGGTGCCTGGGTCTCTCAGTCGGTTAAGCCTCTGACTCTTGATTTTGGCTCAGGTCACAATCTCTCGGTTCGTGGGTTCAAGCTTGGGATTCTCTCTCCCTGTCCCTCTGCCCCTCCCCGCTCAAGAATAAGTAAATAAACTATATTAAAAAAAAAAAACAAAACACCTGAATTTTTAAATTTGAATATTGTGAGAAGGGGCACATGCTGTCCAGTTCTAGACTCCCCTCTATTGTGATCTATCCAGGTGGCCTCACCCTTTACATTACTAGCCTAGTTTCTGTATGGATCTTTGATCTCATGGATCAAGTTAGCATAGCATACAAAGCCTTTCCTGATCTGGCCTGGCCCACCTTTCTAATCTTATTTCATGCTTTCAACTCAGGTCTAGAATGCCAAGGCTCATGTTTATCCACTACACCACACTAATAAATGCCACTTCTTTGAATCCTTGGGCTTATGAAATGTGAGAGGCCAATGCAGATAATAAACGGACCAACAAACTCAAATTACAAGGAAGAAGTGTGTGTGGAGTGGGCGTAACTAAAAGGGACAGGGAAACAAGTAAGTAAAAGTAGTCGCGTGGGAATCACATCTACAGACGTGGTATCCCACTTATTTTTTGATGCCAGGGTGAAGGCAGTAATAGAATTGATTTTCCCGTCTCTCTGTTTTATTCATCATCATGACTTTAGCACAATTCCTGATCCTCAGCAGGCATTTAATAAATGCTTAGTGGACACCACATTTTTGTGGAAGCTTGCAAAAAGGTGAATGTTCTGCTACTCCCAGGCTACAGTTTCCCTTTTTCCTCATTCAGTGAATCCACTGGTTATTCAGAAAGAGTATATCCAGTGTACCTGCTTTCAGAGTACCCCAAATCATCCTAATACCAAAGAAAGTAAATGCAAAAGAGTTAAAAGTATGCTAGAGATAGTAAATCCAGTGAGAGGATTACATAGGAAAATAAAGGAGGAAAATACTTTCTCCTCCTTTACTTGTCTACCATTTGAACACAAGTTACAACAATAATGTAGATATAAAGAATATTAATGCAAAGACTAATGACACAGGAATTATAAATACAGAGTGAGAAGCTATCATTTCCAGGGAATGTGGAGGCATTTTCCTTGCCCATGCCATGAGTTTAAACAGCTTGGTTGGCCACCACTTCTATCTTCTTTGATCTTTCTTCATCTTGCAATGCTACTGGGGCATACCCTTCACGTCCCTCATACAAAATTCCTAAACACACACAGACCACAAAGGATTGAGGCTCAGACTTCAGTAGGTATAAGTCATCTACAAAGCCTATAAAATACAGATTCCTGGGTCCCTCCCATTCTGTGATAATAGATAATAGGTTAGGGTGGGGCCAAGGCATCTGCATTTCAAACAAAGTTTTCCTGAGGATTAGAAAGTAGACAAATGCCATTCTCTGAATTGCGAAACAATTCAGATCATTTTAGAACAACCTTAGTATTTTAGAACATAAAAGATTCTCATGGTACCATAATCTGCTCTCAGGCCTGATCCAATTCCATCATGGTTACTATTCACCATCCCCACTGCGCAGTAGGTATTTTATTAAATAGCAAAAATTTTTGCTCTTGCCCTCCTAATTGCAGTCACCACATCCTCAAAGAAATATTGCCTATATTGTGACCCATATCATTAGGTGCTTATTTCTGTGGCTGAGGCAGTTAAGCACTTGAAATATCTATTATGCAACTGTGCCTGGGTCCTGTACTCATTAAAATGATACTAAAGTCTTAGGGTCTTTGTTTTTTTCTTCACAGCAGGTTGGCAGTCATTCAATTAGAGTGTAATTCAGTATTGCAGCTCACTTCACTTTAAAATGTTCATCTCAGTTCTGATGATTATGTTCAAAGATTTACTCTATCCAGATGCCAAGCTTCCTCAACTGGACAGAAGCAAAGCAGAAATATTTGTTTGGCAAGGCCTGGCAAATTTTTGGAGGTATTGTCATGTCACAGCAGGGCACTAGTCAGGTTGTAATTTGCCTTAATTGTTCTTCCCACAAATAGCAACGATGATTACCTCTAGGTCACTGGCACTCAAAGAAGGATTTCTTCCCAGTCACTGTAAAAACCAGAATACTTTCCACAAACACCTTCCTCAGGATTCCACTGCAAAGAATCCTGGATTTTGACCATTTAGTGTCTTGACCTGATACAGGTTTTTAAATTTTTTTAATGTTTATTTATTTTTGAGAGAGAGAGAGACAGAGCATGAGCAGGGAAGGAGCAGAGAGAGAGGCAGACACAGAATGTCAAGCAGGCTCCAGGCTCTAGGCTCTGAGCTGCCCGCACAGAGCCTGATGCGGGGCTCAAACTCACAAACTGCAAAATCATGACCAGAGCTGAAGTCAGATGCTTAACCAACTGAGTCACCCAGGCGCCCCACCTGGTACATGTTTTAGTGGGTTAAGTCACAAACCTGCCTATATACCTGTGTGTGCACATTAGCAACATGGAAATAACTCCGAGAAATCACTGGTCTCCCATAAAACAACCCGTGTTCTCTACACATAATTTGTTCCACCTGCCATATTTACAAGGCACCCTAAGGAGAACTAGAGTAAAACCCAGCAATCCATCTGCCTCCCAGCCGTAAGGGGTAATTATTACCTCAACTAAGCAAGGAGGAAATGCACAGCAGGCTGCTAACCAAGGCAGGTGACCGATGGAGGTGACTGACTGACTCAGCCAGGTCATGGGCTTTTCTAAGAATGTCTGGAGTCACGGTATTATGACAAACAAAATTCACTACCAACAAAGAAAGGGGAGAAAAATGGACAGAGGCCTAGATTCAATGGGCCACACCCAGAACACAACTCACAAATATGAGTTTTGTCACTTCTTGTGGGCATGTTAAAACAAGAAACAAGGGGAAAGAGGGTGGGGGGGAGGAAGTTGGGGTGATGTTATACCAAACCATTGGTTAAAAAAACTTTAAAAGTGCGAGAGTGGACATGAAAGCAGGTGTTTTGTTTCTATTAACCTACTATTAACTATACTTCTGTATGTATTCTTTAAAAAAAAACTTTAGCTAATATTTACTAGGAATATATAATGTTTTGTTTGCCATGCACACAAATAGGGCCTGGCTTCCAATACCATATAAACTTTACTGTGCCCAGTTAAGGTCACAATGACGAAGACCAAATACAAACTGTAAAGAATAGACTGTTTTATCAGAAGAATGATGTTGGAGTGCACAAAACACATTCATATCTTCAAAGAAATTCTGTTACTAAGAAGCTATTAAAGGAAGCGCTCTTTGGGATTATACCCCAAATGAATTGCAAAAGGTCACACACAACTCCTTCTTTCTGAAATGAGATAGATACAACACACAAATTAGCATATAGAATATCAAGTCATTAAATGTTCCTTGTCAAAGCTCCCGTGGGAAGATAGGGGAAAGGCAGGGAGTGGGGGAAGGAATACAGTAGGCAAAAATGGACAGGCCACTTTGCAAAGACATGGTTCCCAGTCTTGTAATTTCACAGATCAGTAAAATTAAAAGAAAAACATATGGTGGACGTGGGGAACACATCAACAAAGAGTTGTCATTTATTCTGCTCAAGTTTAACCACCATCCACTATCATGACATTCTGTTATAATATAAAATTATAAAATAATAAAATAATATAATACAATATATAAAGGATAAAAAGTCAGACTCTCAAAATAAAGGGTAATTCTTTATATCAAGTAAATTTAACTTCATGTAAACTCACCACATCCTTTTTTTAAAAACTGAGCATCTTAGAACATATGAAGCTCTTCACAATCAATGCCTTTGATATGAATTTGGGGAAAAGAGTCTCTAGCTTGCAGTTCTGAAAATGTAATTTTCAAATTAAATCGCTTTGTGTTTGAGGACCATTTTCCTCCACAATTTCATACCTGATGGTAAGAATCCCCCTAGCTCTGCCTGTCCTTTTTCACATTAGTCAGTGTGATGATTTATAAAGAACACAAGCTAATGCAGAATGATCACCGTAAGGCAATGAAGCTATGGCAGCAACAGATCTCTCTAAATTATTTTAATTTAATCCTAACAGAAGATGGCATTTTTAACGTTTGCCTGTACCTTGGTCTCTGACTTAACTGCCATGATTAAGCAGCCAACACATATTCTGGCCTCAGTGTTAAAGTGGCTGGATTAAAACCAGCTATTTCCCCCTGCTGGTTGGACGTGTTTTACATTCTCTACCTCACTGCCTGCAGCTTTAATGCTCCCCATAGTACCAAACCCATTTATTTTCCATCCCCAGACTGACCTCCTAAAGCATCATTAACACGCCCCCAAAGGGGGCTCCTGTCAATTTTAGCGCAGCACTCAAAGCTGTCTTGGGGTCTATCGGGGCTCCATAGGAAAGGAAGGCACTGAAGGAAAGGCACCAACCCAAACCTTGGGGAGCACCAACACAGAAAGATGAGGCCCAGGAACAGGGGGAATCCTATTCGGAGACTGCATGCAAGGCTAACGATGGAAAGACAGGTTTATAGACACCCATAATTAGAAGCTTCTGCCACTCAATTCTCAGCTAGTTAATGGCAGAAGGATCAATATCTACTTTCGATTTTCATGTACAGCATTAGGGCCTTAGTGGGAGACAGGTCTCCTGGGAAGGAGAAACCACCCAGGAATGGGTCTTGGAGAAAGTGATTCACGACCAAAATTTATAATTTTATTGATTTGCCTAATATATTTTCTAAAATATATTTGGAGTTTCTCTTTTGTTTTGATCAACTTCCTTTTTTTTTTTTTTTTCCTTGCTAACACTACTCACCTTGAAGTCAGTCACAGAGAAAACGATTATGTGGAGAAAATATCGGGAATAAATGTGGAATGGAGTTACGTAAACAAAGCGTGCCAGTTTGGAATGATATCCCCTGGGTTCATTCACACTCAAACAGTGATTCCTGAGCTCCAAAATGGAGTGAAAGCAAACAGCACTGCCTTCTGTAAACACGTTTCCAGGTCCTAGGGATCTTTGTGTTCTCTTCTTGCAAAAGTACCGAGCAAAACCATCAGTGGGTCTCCACTTTAAATTAGATTCATAAAGTCCAAATGGTAAGAAACAAGCTTTAAAATATAATATTTTGATAGAATTTTTTTTCAGAATCAAGCAGAGCATCTGAGGCTTTACAAAGAAAAATAAAAAATTGTCAGTACAGTATTTCTAATGTACAATTTATGCATGGGATGGGGATTATTTTGTCAAAGTATATAAGAAATCCAAAGCTGCACTTAAAAGCACACTGAAAAACATAGTTACTGATACTAAAAATAATATTGAATCCTGCTAAATTGGGGCATTAATCATAGCATCTTGATTCCTATGTTCCTTCTCATACATGTGTTAATAGAAAATTACATTTTCCCTGAGTAAGCCCTAAAAATTAGCCACTATGAAACACTCTTCATTACTAACAAGACAGTCACTCTTTTAAAGTTTACCCAATTTCCAAATACTTCTCAAAGAATACAAGTCTTTCCAAGTCACATGCTTTAATGGGTTATAACAGGCTCTGTCAAGTGATAATGGTGGCATCTTCAGAAGCTATGAAGAGATTTATGCCTTTGCCAAATGAGCTCACAACTTTAAGGAAACTTCCTTAATCATGTGCCAAAACTGACATCCATAGTTCATCTTATTAAGAACCATCATTTATTAAGTGCTTCTATTAACCAGGTACTGCATTAGGATTACCTTTAGGTCTCATTCAATCTTACAGCAACTCTACAAGGTAGGTGTTATCATCCCATTTTATGGATATAAGAACTGAGGCTCAAGGAGGTTAAGCAACCTGCCCAAGGTAATTCAACTTGTAAATGGTGAAAAGATCAGGGCTTCCAGCTCAGGTCTGGCACATGACAAAGCCTGTGCTCTTTTCCTCTAACACTACACGGTCAGGCCCAGCCCTGGGATATAAACCTCCTTGATCCTGACCTCATTCATTAGAAGTTGTTTTATCTTTGGGGATTCCATAATTGGAAGTACACAGGTTTATAAAGGCTGTTGGTATAAAATGCAAGCAAATACATTTCCCAGAGCGAACAAAGGAATAGTTTTTTAAACGGTCATAGGAAAAGAACTTAGATTTCACATGGTAAATTATAAACCAGAATAATATGTAAAAATAGGTATGAATTTCCATCAGGACTGAACCATATGAAACTGCTATATGTGAAGGTCAAAACAGCCAAAAAGGTGCAACCTCAGACAATTCATCCTAATAACAGAAGTGCAGATCTAGGCTCTAAGGGGCATGCTCCGGTCCATTCACAGTGCACCAGCAGAGCACAAACTTGGTGATCGTGTGTGGCTCCCATGGGTACTATACCTGAGCAGAAGCTGTTGCTGCTAATGGTCCTCGCTGAGCGCCCAGAGCTGCTGGGGTTGAACTCTCTGCTCTCTTCCTCAGAGAAGGGAGACTCAGAGGCTGGGGACACTTTGTGCTGTTGCTGGGGCAGATGGGGCCGAAGAATCAAACGGGGAATTCGGCTTCTGGAAATCTCCTTCTCATGATGCTGCACTCTCTGCTCCTTCTTAAAATCGGACATTAAAAAGAAAACAATAGGAAACTTGTTTCCCCCTCTTAACTCCTGTTTGTTCCTTCTGGGTTCAGTTTCTAAGAAATCACATTTCTGAATACTGTATCTTTACAAAGTACTCCTTATCTCAGTTGCTTCAGTGAACACCAAAACTCTGCCACTGAGCTAATCCTTCAAATCTTCTGAAGACCACACACTTGGGAGTGGATGTGTGTGCACACACACACGTGTGTGCATGCACACGCACACACCTCCACTCATTAGCAGGAAAGCCATTCCCTCCTCCCATGCGATTCCTAACTCACCTTCCCTCTCTGGCTTCTTCTATCACATTCAAGCTTTTGCTTCTCTCAAAGGCTCTTTATTACTCACAGCACACTCCAGCTTATTACTTGATTTCCTCTAGACTTCCATTTTGCTTTCCCTGACTTGTTCTTTCCTGTCTCCTCACAAAGTAGCCCCCTATACCTGGAACAATTCTTTCTTGATGGATCATTCAGGCTTATCTTTCAAATCCCTCCTCTTCCGGCCAGGATCTTAATTATTCATTAATATCCTGGTACACAAGGCTTGTTGCCAACAGAAAAGCAAACAAAAATCCAATACCCAGTAAGATGGCTCCACCTTTTACATCCTGGTTAGCTTTTGTTTTCCTTGCAGAACACCCATGAGAAGAGAGTTTTCTCTCTCTCTTCTTAAAAACACAGCATTAAATACAGAACCATGCCTTGGTTTTAAAAATGCATAAAAAAGTAATATTTTGGCAGGGTGTTCCAATTTTTCAAGTACTTTCCCAACCATTACCTCATTTGATCTTTACAACCCAGGCCATAGAGAGGACACTAATTTAAATCCCTATTTACAGATGAGGAAACTGAGGCTAAAAGAGCTAAAGATGCTTAGCCAACAAGGCATATCATCTAAAAGCAGAACAAGCTTTAAGTCCAGTGTTTTTCGGGGTCACCACCGCCCTGCCTTATTAAAATGGATTCCTAGGAGGAGCTCTTTGCAAAAAACTGACTGCTTCCTCCAACCTCTGCAATCGAAAAAGGCCTTTGGATTAGTAACAAACACTATTTGGAAACATGACCTCCTGCCCATTTCCACCGGCTTACCAGGAAGGGTCGCTGCCAAAGTAAACATCTCTGGGAGGTCTGCACAGTGCAGGAATTGAAGGGAAAGCCTCAGCCGCGGGAACTCCTGAGGTCGCTGAGGCATCTACCCCATCCAGGGCGAAAGCCGCACCCAAGCCTCTGGATTTGCTCTGCACATCAGTCACCCAGCAGGTATCACACGTCAGCCACTCTCTGGCACACTGCAGACCCTGAACCAATGCTGGGTCGCTGACATGCTGGGGATCTTATTTCTCAGTCACCAGTACACCAAATCCTTTTTATTCACATCACTAACCGGGCATCATTTGAGAGCTAGATCCCAAATCCCCATTTTCAGGAGATGGATTAACCCTCCAAAGTCAATCTTTTAATCCTCGTGTCACCCCCTCAAATCTTTTCCTCCGGTACCATCTCTCCACCTCCTGGGTCTCATCGTCCCCTGAACAAATGTCCTCTGCCTTCCCATCGTCCCCACCACCTCCTCGTCCCCGTTCCCTGCGACTCTGTACGCCACCCCTCCAGCTCTCACCTGACCCGCTCGGGGGCCCCGCGGAGCGCGCGGACACTGCCCCCCGCGCCCCCACGACGTGCCTTACTTACCTTGGTCTCTCGAAGGGGTCCCATCGCTCCGCTGCCCGCCGGGTCCCCGCGCCGCCGCCGCCGCCGCCGTCCAGGAGGAGGCACCTGCGGGCACAGGAGCGAGGACACTGCGCTGAGCCGGCGGGGGGTGCGGGCGGCGGGTGCTGCGGGGCCGACGCGCCGCCGCCGCGGCCGCCGCTCGCTCGGCTCCGAGGGCGCGCCCGGCCGCCCCGCCCCGGCCGGACACGTGGTGCCGCCGCTTCTGCCCGCGGCCGCTCCCCGGGCGCCGCCGCCTCCTCCCCGCCACCCCGGTCACCTGCCGGACCCCGGGCGGCTCGTCGGGTCCGCCCGCCCGACCTCGCCGCCGGCACTTGCCCCTAGTACCGCGCGCCCCTCCCGCTCTGCTGAGCCCGACCCGAAGCGGGCAGGCCGGGGCTCCGAACATCTCCAGCCTGGAGGTGCCCGACCCCCTCGCTTTGGCACCTTAGGGTCCGGTTTGAAGGGGTGCAGTCTGAGAGAAAAACGGAGAAAAACTGCGATATCACGAAGAGCCAAAATGGAGAAAGTTTTTTCCCTCGCGGCCCCTCCCTGCCCTCTCGGGTTTTTAGTCAACATACGGCTCCCCACAATTACCTCGCCCGAGAGAGATGGGGCGGGTCCCCCTGCACCCGGACCCCAGCCAAGCCAATGCTGCAGGACTGACACAGCAGCTCTTGCAAGGATCTCAAAGGCCGAGATTCTCCTTGGGGGATTTACATCAGAAAGTGCAGGGAAAAAACGACGGGGCCGGTTCCCAAGGGCTTGGAGAGCCAGGCTGTTTAAAGGCGAGGGCAGTCTTTTTTCTCCATCTCTGCCTTGAAGCGGTGGCCGGGGATGCGCCCCGGGGCACACTGCTATGGGAAGGGCACTACACCTGAACTCAGAAACCCAGCGCACTACTACTCTCTTCCAGCGGATGCCTTTACCTTAAAGTTCTTGACCTCTCTGAACCTCAAGTTTACCCTCGTTTAATTGAGGGATAACAACAGTATCTACCTCGAAGGTAGCTGTGAGGATTAGATGAGGAAAATAAAACAGTTGTACCCAAAACAGTTGACTGAACAGAACTTTCCAAAGGGCACTTAAGTCACGTTCAGGTCACCCATTCAGTATTTGCTGAGGCCTCTCACATGACAGAAAAAGCATTTGTGAGACATACAAATTTGTTCAAAAAGCTTAAAATCTGTCCAACTGAGGACTTAAAATAGACATCATCAGCTGGGTCATGGGCCTTACTTATTACAATTACTACAGTTAATCTTACGCAAGTCAACATATATAATAACAGATGTCCTTTACTCAGAATTGGAGGATATTCTTAGTAATGTGGACAGGACACAGTCTGATCCTTACACACAGTGTTGTACATAGGAGGACTATAATCCTTGAAAATTATATTTGAACCACCACCATCCCCATCTGTCTGCCCTGCAGACAGCATTTTTCCGAGTCCTCAAATCTCAAATCTAGGAATGTGCGGTGTGAGTCCAAAGAGAGCCTGAAATCAGAGCATTAGAGAAATCAATTTGTCTTTTTCCTATATTCCTAAAGAAATTTTATCACATACATCTTCATGACTTTTCAATCTACTTAGATTTCTTAAGCAGTGAGCCTGGTAGTCTTAGGGTTCTTTATTTGGAAAGAGGGGGTGATTAATTCATACTTTCTATACCCACATTGTCTTGGATAAGGACTTCAGAAAAGTGATGATTCCTACAGTCTATTATTTCCAAAATTATGTGCCCAAGGACATGTAGTATGATATAGAAATGCACTGTTAAGGCCAAAATGTGCCTCTGAATTCACTACTGAGAATTGAGAATTGAGTCTGGGGGCCTCATAGTAGAAACACTCCCCACTGAGCTGTCCAAATCAGAACCTCGGAGTCATTCTTGACTTTTTCTTCTCCCTCATAAAGCCCCCACAGAAACCACCAAGTCATCTCCATGATACTCTAGTAATAATATCTTGAATCTGATTTCTTCTGTCTACCGTTCCACTCTATTATCTGCATTTAGAGTCTAAACCACAAACATCCCAGATGATTGCAGTAGTGGTCTAACAGAAGTTGTCTTGTTCCCAATCGTGCCTCTTATTCCTTTCTTGCCAGTTTTTAAATTTTTCCACAAGGCCTTTCTGAATGGCCAAATCAAGCCATGTTTCTTCATTAAAACTCATTAATCACTTCTCAGGTGTCCTCTAAGTAATATTCAAATTCTTGAATGTGGCACAGAGGCCTTTCATGATCTGGCCTTCTTTACCTCTCTGATCTCATTTGTTACCATTCCTCATCCACCATCCTCCCTCCTTACCTACTCCTCCTCTCTGTCCCCCCTTCCCAACCTCTGCTCCACCTACAAATGGATAACCCTCAAACTGTAGAACTTTCAGTTCTCTGGAGGTGTCATGTTTTATTTTTCCTCGAAACTGTTTACATGCTGGTCCCTCCGTCTAAAGCATTTCTTGCATTTGACTCCCCTTAACCCCCTTCAACTCCTAAAGATACATTAAGTTTCATTTTAGAAACAGCTTCTTCCACAAAACCTCCCCTGACCCTCCAAGGTCAGTCCTTACATATTTCCAGGACACCTGTTTTAAATTCACCCCAGGAGAGCTGTTAAGATCTTGTATAAGAATTCCCTATTTATTTGTCTGTCTTCGCCAGGGATCACAGGCAGTACCTAGTACAGGTCCTGTCATACAGAAGGCACTCAATATACAACAGTCGAATGGTGATGGATGAGTGAGTT
Organism: Puma concolor; assembly: GCF_028749965.1. Lineage (NCBI taxonomy): Eukaryota > Metazoa > Chordata > Mammalia > Carnivora > Felidae > Puma > Puma concolor. Next base: position 28,992,051 of record NC_141684.1, on the reverse strand, counting down.
CTATAAGCCCATAAGAAGTCCATCAGTACAGGGTAAAGAAAATAGGCAACTTCTGTTTTGCAAATGACTCAGATAAAGCTGCTTCCAATATGTCTTTGTATTTGATGATGGGGTGTGTGCCTAAAAAACCCAACATGTGTTCAGTGAAAGCTTTTACTGCAGAAGTGCAGGCAGTGAGAGGCTGTGCAGTAGCCCCGTTGTCACCATAGCAACCCTGCCAAGGGAAAGGCTGATGATTTAGTGTTCTAACGTCTCTTAGCTCTGTACTTTTGGAACCCAAGCCTGTTTTTCTGCTGTTCTAAAAGACAAGTTTTACAAATGATAATATCTATGCTGCCTTTAATTTCATTCAAGTGTTTCTCATGTCATTAACAGAAATGTCTTACAACGTTTGGATTATACCACCAAAGAGATATAATCTATTATAGCATATTATATTCATCTTTCATCTGCTTTAAAATATTCTCATGCATCATTTTCCATTTCTACTTACTTATTTTGTAGTCTCGTTTTGTAATTTTGTGGTTTCTCCTTTAGAGATGAGTGTAATGCTAGGTTTTAGAAAATATCAGCTGCTTTAGAAGACTAGAACCCATCTAGATTATAAATAATATCCATGCCCAGGCCTGGGAAGGAACTGGAAAGATAGGGTGTTATAGTTTGGGGAGAAAAGAAGAATGTGCAGGTAATTATGCCCCCCAAATCTAGGATATATTATTTCTTTGTTTATGTGAAATTTATAGTTATCAAATGAATAATCTCTTTCATTTATACAAAACTTTATATTTTCAGAGTTCTATTTTTAGAACCTCACTTGAACCTCACAAAAATCCTATGAGGTGCATGTGGCCAATTCCTAAAATTAAAGAAGTGAAAAAGGACAGGTTTTTATTGATAGGAACCCCCCAGCCTGCAAACTTAAGAGAAAAGACAATATATATAAATGCACTGCAAAGAGAAAACATCTCCACCATACAACCGAGACCTACTGCAGTACCCCCCCCCCCCCCCCCACCTCTGCTCTCCCTCACAGCTCACCTGCGTGTGTATGCTGAGGGCTTCTCCGGACTCAGTCAAGGCTGACAAAGCACCATCTCCTAATCCTATCAGCTGTGTGAGCTAGCGCTGCCTTCTGTCTCAGTGACCCGATGTTGGGTGATCTGCACAGCAACAAGGAGCAGCTGACGTGCTTTACAACACGTCATGAGGAAAAGAAACTGCATTCTGGGGCATCCTGGGATTTTTTTGTGGTGGGGTGGAGACCCATATTTTTCTCACCAGGGAGAGAGCAGTCCATTTCCCCTTAGAAGTGTGTGTGAATGATCAATCCTCCTCTTAGATTATGTGTGTTAATGTTACTTTATGGTTAAGGGATTTTGCTGTTGTAAAACTGTAATGAGTAGAATTCTACAAGATCTCTCCCTGAGGATGGGGGCCAGAGAGTACCTGGGTCAGAGAGGGGAGTGGGTAGCCTGAAGTAGGGCCGGCTAGAACAGCCAATGGGTTCAGAGTGTGTCACTTATTTCTGCTCTGCACAGCCCTCAGTCAGAGGCATCTCACAGATGAAGAACGGGAATTAAGGAAAAGTCCAGCTGAAGAGGCAGAGAGGTTGAGGGTTGAGGGCTTTGAAGGATGGTACAGATACCATCTTCCACTTGTCTGATGGGGGAGCAAACATGAGGTAATCCTCCCCAAATGCCATCTGCTGTTTGTGGCCTTTTGCCCATTTTTAAGAATAGGGACAGATACCAGCCAAAGACATAGGGATGGTGATTGTATTGTACAAATTGGGGACACGTGGTTGGACAAGTATGTGTATACTTATCGGGGCAGTAGATTCAAACAACTAAAACTAAGATGCTCTGGAAAGTGTGAGTGTCAAGGTTGTCACCCAAATAGGAGAAACTGAGTCTTGACATTTACCTAATGAAAAGCTTCAAATGACTGGACAAGACAGCAAGATGTGTGGGTCTTACAGATTTACAGAAAGGGCAAAGAAAGTTATCTGTAAGGTAGACATAGGAAGGCCTAAATCCAGAGGCTGAATTCTGGGTGGAGAGAAAATCACCTTCCACTCTTAGGAGACCAAGAGACCAGAAAGTATGAGAAGCACAGGCTGTTGAAAGCTGCCTGAGCCCAGGGCGGGGAAGCAGCGACCTGGAGAGAAGATGAGGCTGAGAGTCTTTTCACACATGGAATGGGCAGAGCAGGCACCCCAGGCTGGAGGCTCTGGAGGATTCATGCAGCATCCACACCAGTCTAGGTTTAGAAAAGAAATGTATGATCTAAGTTCCTAGAAAGCAGATCTGTGGCTAGGTTTGAGTTACATTAAGATAAAAGAACCTGTTTTCCATTATATTGTTTATTTCCATGATCTTTCCATTTAGCTTTCTAGTAAATGTTCTTCTCCTTCTCCTTCTTCTTTTTTGAAATTTTGCCTTTATTTCTGCTAAAAGATGGGGGAGTGGGGAAGGATTTTGAGATTGTCTACCAAGGGGCCAGAGCAGTATAGCAAAATGGAGCAGAGAACCCCTAGAGGCCAACTCCTGTGATGGTAGCTGCAGGAGTCCAGGGGAAATCTTGAAGCACCAAGCAAGCCAGTTATACTTTTGAGAGTCCTCCTAGGACACTGCTGTGAACACCTTTCCCTCATCACCTGAAATCCTGTGACCTAATGAGTAAATTTAGCCCCTGTTATGTAGTTGTAGCCACTTTCCTGCAGAAAAATAAATCCAGAATTTGGGAAACTAGCCAATGTTGTTTCATCTGCCTGTGTGTCCTCTTTAGCTATTTCTATAATACTGTTTAATCAAAGGGGAAAAGAAGTACTTTTTCTTTAAAGATAGCTTTAATGTTTTCTTTTTAAAGATATAAAAGCCACATCATCAAAATTTGGGAAAAGAAAAATATTACTCACCATCTCATTGCCCTAACATCAGTTATCCATATTCCTTCTGTTAGCATTTTTGTGTATTTGCTTTCAGGCTTATCTATTGTGAATCAAAAACAGGACTGTTGAAATGAGAATAAAATTCTCACTTGGGGCCTCTTGAGGCCATCGCATCTGGCTATTTCTGGATGGCTGTGGTAAGCTCCCATGCCCATTGTTTTCCCAGAAGTTATTCCCCTCTGTTTTCCTATGATTGGGCACTAATACAGGATATTAGGCTCTTGGTCCTCCTTACCACTGTTGACAAACAGCTGGGGCTTCAGCCAGACACTCAGAAGCTCAAGGGTATCTTCCCAGGTTCCTGGCCCTAGTGGTTGCTGGACCAGCCAAATGTTTCATGAAGAGCTGCCAGCAATATGATGGAGAATTAGCAAATTCAAGGCTTGAGAATGACCTCAACTCAGAGGGTGGTAGAGAAACATCTGTGTCCCTTTCAAATAGAAGCCCAGCTAGTGGCCTGCCATGATATGATGCTGATTCAAGGGATAACAGGAGAGTGAAATGAGTTTCCTGAAGTCTGCAAAGACATCTGTATTGAAAAGAAAGTAGTTTAATAAAGGACATGGATTCTCCTGTCCCACAGGCCCTTCTTTGCCTCTTTCTGACTGGGTAGCCTTAGATTACCTTAACCCCTCTAGGACTCAGCATATGATAAGTGCATATTAATTAAAATAAGGAAGGAAGGAAGGAAGGAAGGAAGGAAGGAAGGAAGGAAGGAAGGAAGGAAGGAAGGAAGGAAAGAAGGAAGGAAAGGAGGGAGGGAGGAAGGGAGGAAAGGATGGAGGGAGGGAAGGACAGAAAGAAGAAAGAACATTTTGTACAAGTTAATGTCTTTGGGGAAATTAACTTCTCTGATCCTCATTTTCTCACCTATAAAATGGACTTAATAACAGTAATTACTTCATAGTGCTATTGTAAGGATTAGATAAGAATAACTGCAAAGCCTATCATTTATGTTGGGCACATGGTAGAGCTTAATAGGTACCCTCTCTCCCTCAGGATCAACCACCATTTCTATCTCCTGCTTGCTTTTTTCATATTCTCCTTATCCTGAAGATTTTTATTTTAACTTTTATTAAAGGGAAGCACTAAGGTTTTCCCCAAGTGCTTGCTTCAGGAGCACATACACTAAAGTTTCTCCTCAGGTGACTTATGAGATAGAAAGAAAATTAATTTTTCATGGGAAAAGATGCTGACAGGACTTTTCTTCCCAAAATAAGATTAAAAAGGTGGAAGGCATGATAAATGACCTGATACCTATCATCCAACAATCCATCCATCCATCCATCCATCCATCCATCCATCCATCCGTGTTTATTCCATTCCTATTCTGAGACACACACTGGCTCAGATACTGTTTCCAGAGTATTCAAAGATGAACAGCTTCCTGTCCTCAAGTATCTCACAGCCCAATAGAGAAGATATGGGCATGGCCATAAGCTGCTACACTACTCACTGTGTTAGCATCTTGATAGATCAATATCCTGAGGGCTTGCCAGTATCCCCATTAGTCTGGGGTCTGAGGCTTCCAGGGGTGTTTTAAAACGAATTTCAGAGGACGGATAGGTCCTATTATAACTTTGGCCCATGTAGAGTTCCTTTCTCTCTCTCCTGTCCTCTTGTGTTTTCTCTTTTCCCCTTCCTTCCCCTTCCTAGCCCTTCACTCCCTCATTCCCACCTCTCCCCCCCCCCCCCGCCCCCACTCTTCTTTTTACTTGGAGAGACCTGCTACTCTACATACTGGCCTATGATGGACTGATACAGAGAGAAGCTTTAGGTTTCCCCTTGAATCTTTACTGTTTGACTGTAATCTTCTGGAAGAAAAGGGTTTGTTTCAGAGTTTTGATTACCTAATACAGCATCAAGCACATATCTGGTGCTTCAATCAATATTTTAATTAGCAATATTATTTAAAATTTCAAGAACACCGTGTTATACTGCCACCTATTGGTTCATTAGTGAATTGTTTCCTGACAGGTAAAGTCTTTCCTTTTGGTTTGCTACCAAGTCTTCATAACAAACCTTAACAGTGGCCTTATTCAAACTTCCATCACTTACAGAAAATTTCTAAAGTTTAAGGCTACACATAACTGAATACGTGGGCATGATAATGAGTATGTACTTTGTGGTCTGACATACAAATAGTTCCAAATGCTTTTCTTCTCTTTATCTGCTGAGCCACTGTAGACAAGCAAGGGAAGTCATATTTGTAAGTCATATTCAGATATTCCCTACCCTTTATATTTCCAGATCTATTTCTTAAATTATTAGACTCCATCTTTTAGCAGTTTTAGGTTTACAGAAAAATTAAGCAGGAAGTACAGAGTTTCCATTTACTGTTTCAAAGATCAAAAATAGATCTCAGAATTTTGGACACAATCCATTCCTTTTTTTTTTTTTTTAATCTTTGGACACAATCCATTCCTAATTAAACTCTACATCTGAAGAGGGTGCAAGCAAGTGCCTATCAAATGGATCTACATCCCTCACCTCTTCCATACCCCCTACCTGCTTGGTTTGCCTCCAAGATCTTCTAACTTCATGGTGGACTCAAGGCCAAGACTCCTGGATCTTTCTTGAATGCTCTTTAAAAAAATTTTTTTTTCAATGTTTATTTTTGAGAGACAGAGACAGAGTGTGAGTGGGGGTGGGCAGAGAGAGAGGGAAACACAGAATCGGAAGCAGGCTCCAGGCTCCAGGCTGTCAGCACAGAGCCAGACGCGTGGCTTGAACTCAACAGAACCATGAGATCATGACCTGAGCCAAAGTCGGATGTGTAACCGACTGAGCCACCCAGGCACCCCTTTGATACTCTTAACAGCACTACCTCTCCTCTGACCTGAAGCTGAGCACAGGGTAGGCGGTAAGCCCCACATGCCTGCAGATGGATGACACAGCCAGACTTGCTCTCCAGCTGCAGGGGGACTTCAGTGCTGCCTGGCAATCATTTTAAGGCCCTTCATCAGCATGCTCTCCTATTTTCCACAGGGTCTATCTGAAACCCCCACACTTTAAATCTACTGGCCTACCAACTCCACCTTCATGCTATTCAGATGCCCTTATCTCCTGACTAACAAAATAAAAGCTCTTAAGAGAGCTGTCTCAATCTCTTGCCTCCAAACCTACAAATTCACTTGCTTCCACCCCAACCTCTCCATTTCTGGTCCTTCAGAATGGAAGTTATCCCTCTTCTGTACAAGGGTAATTCTTTTACTTGGGCTTTGAGTCCCACTTTTTCCACATCTTAAAGTTATCCCATCAGTTAGTCCTTCTAAGACTCCAGGTTTCTATTTCTTTATCTATAAAATGGGGCAACCATGGTACCTACCTCATAGGGTTACTATGAACATCAGAAGAGTTAATACATGTGTAGAACTTGGAAGAGTGTCTAGGGTACATCAAGCACTCAATGGCTGTTCACTGTGATTATTAGCTATTATTATTTTTGATAACTTTAACTTACTTTTTCTATCAGAGAGTTCACATCATCATTTAAACATGATGAGTCCTTTCCCAACTAAGTAAATGACTTTCTTAAACTCTTATATCTCTCTAGTACTACCCAGTAGCTTCTCCCAATTCATCATCAAACCCCTGAAAGAGTCTATGTTCTCATGTCTCACATTCTCCTTGCCCTTTCACTCTACTCATGGATGTACCACCACTCTGTCAAGAGCTCATGCCCAAAGTAAAAAATTACCTCCATTTGGTTTAATCTAATGGCTAGTTTTTATCTTAATCTTGACCTCTCAACAGGCTTTAGGATAAACACTCCCACACTTTTGAAAACTGCTTTCCTTCTGTAACTCAGCCCTCTTGTTTTTTCCCCACTTTTCTGTATCCTTTCTGGCCATTCCTTAAATGTTGATGTTCCTCAGTTACTAGCTCTGACCCTCTCATATTTTCATCCTACCTTCCCTCCCTAAGTAACATCTTTCCTTTTAATTGCTTCAATTATTACTTATAGGCAGATATTCCATAAATTCTACAAATTCACATCTCTATTGCATGACTATCCCATTAGACATCTGGGTATCTTGAGTTTTGTATGCTATAGAGTCCACAAACTCACTATATTCCAAACTGAATCTATCATATTTCCTCTAAAAGCTAATCTTCCTTCTGTGTTCTCTATATTAATAAATGCTATTATCCTGCAGACCCAGGAAGCTGGGTGGTACTCTGAGCTCTTCTCTCTCCTTCTCCTTTACAACTAATTGGAACTGAAGTCATAGCTTTTCTACCTGTTAATTATCTTTAAAACATGTTCATTTCTTTACATCTTTTCCTGTCTGGATTTCTAACCTGGCCTACAGACTTGTCTCCTTCAGTACATTTTTAAACAGTAGCCACAGTGATCTCTTAAAAGTGCAGATCTGATCACTCTCTATCCCACCCTGCATCTCCTGGCCCAGTGGAGGCCTTTCAATGCTCACCATTGCCTTGAAGATAACATTCATACACTAACATATGGCTTGCAAGGTCTCATGATCTAATCCTTGTATTCTACCTTTGACTTTCACAAATGTTGTTTCTTCCACCTGCAACACTTTCCAATCTCTAACCTCCATCTCCCACCACCACCATCTGGTTACTATTGCCCTTCAGAGAGATTCATTGAAAAATATGACTTGTTAGAGTCATGAATTTACTCCAGTCTTGAGTGTGAAATAGAAGAGAATGATTTCTGGCTTTGAAAATGCTTTCTGCTGTAACCATACGGGTGGAAGGTATTATGGAAAGATAAATCCATATTAAAGACAAGATGAACATGGGAGCTGTGTTAGCTTTTGGGCTAGTAACATGAGTTGAAGGGCAATTCAAAAGAATTTTTTAGTGATCAAGTGAAATAATGACTTCCAAATTAGTATAACTTGAAAAGCTTCTGCCAGAGATAATACATATGTTTCACCCTATTTATTATAAAATATTAATCTTAGCTTCATTATTCTAATAGACTCCCTTCTCTCAAGTGAGAATTCATAGCATGCTCTTTGAAAAAGTATTCCCCTGACTCCTTGTTATAGTTTTCCCTCCTTTCCTCCTTACCATTTATTTGACTTTTAGTATTAAAATAGAAAACAATTTTAGATGAGGATTTATTTTTTAAAAAGACAATGGCATTTATATTTTTAAATACTCATATGGTTGCATTGCTGTATTTTTTTTAAAATAATAAACTCAGGAAAATGCAACTTTTTCAACTGTATAAATGCCTTAAGTAGATCTATGTTGAAACTTGGAAAATTTATAATAAATAGTTACTGGGACAAGAGAATACTAGAACATCCCACAATATAAACCCTTCTTATATACACTTGAGAGCAGACGGTTTCCTAATGCTTGAGATGCTAAGTATAGAAGCGTGAGTTTGTTAAAACCAATGTGCTTGCATTTCTCATAGTAAACATCTATAATTTCTGCATATAAATTACAATTTTTTTTCTGTCTACCTTAAGGCCAGTAGTTCTCTCCCCAGAGTTCTAAATTCAGAAACACGTCTATGGGAAAGGACCATGAAGTGCTGCAGATGGAGAATAAATATAGACTTAAGAATCTTCTGTTTTTCATTTTTGGCTTTTAATTATGCAATAACAGATATCTGAAATGGTATTTTTTAAAATCACAGTGGAGCTGAAGCAAATAAAAATTAGGCAGTTTCTGTAATATTCACCTAAGAACTGCCTTACAGAGTTACACTTTCATTGTTATAAATCCTATCCTGTGAATTCCAGACTTTTTATAAATAACTGATTTTATTTATTCAACAAATATTAACTGAGCCTTTCCTTGGTATGTGCCAAGAACCCTGGTAAATATTAGTGGACATTTAAGTAGTTTGGCTTGGCAGTCGAAATAGATATAATTTTTAAATTTTACTCTGTGCCCTCAACAATGCTGGGACTGTTGCCTGGCCATGGAAAATAAAGGCAGAACAATGAACCCCATCCAACCATGCTGCCATGCTGCATCCTTTTGGGCAATTTTTAAATAATAACATAAAATATGATCATTTTACATTTATGGGATAATGACATGACCTTAATATTAATAACTTCAATTTCCACCTTTAAACAACATTTGAAGATAAAGCAAAAATAAAAATGCAAGCATAAACATGACAAAATGATACTATTTATTAATGCTGGACAGATGTGTATTTTTTTCTCCGAAATCAAGAAATGTGGTCAAGTGAAAATACAGCCAATCTTTCTTCCCCTTGGTTGAGTCCCATGAATCCCTTTTCCATAGAGCACTGCTATTTCTATACATATTAAAAACTTGGGGCACCTGGGTGGCTCATCGGTTGAACATCCAACTCTTGATTTTGCTTCAGGTCATGATCCCAGGGTCGTGGAATTAAGCTCCACATCAGTCTCCACACTGAGGCCTAGTGTGAAGCCTACCTAAGATTCTCTCTCTCTCTCTCTCTCTCTCTCTCTGCCCCTCTCTCTTGCTTGCACACTTTCTCTAAAAACAAAAACAAAACACACCTAAATGGACACACAACAACCCCTTAATGATAAGAAGCGTACTCACTTTTTCATTCTATTTTGCCAGAATACTTCTATTAATACACTCTACCGCAAACCAGTCCCGTCTCCATAATTTACAAATAGAGTTAGAGATAATGGCGATTTACAGAGAGAATTTGAGTAGAAAATTCTGCTTCCTTTTTTGTATTAGAAGAATATGGTTCTTCTTCACACCTGAGGTTTTCTGAGGGTCTTTTGCCTAAAGGTAATTTGTTTGTTCTGGTGAGCTTGAAAAGAAAGAAAAGGTTGACAGCAGGTCTGTGTTACATAGTCCTGACACTGGGCCTTCTGCAGAAATGTGCATTAGATATTCAAGCCCTGCTGAAGTATTTTATTCCTGTAACCTGACTTCATCCTTTCCTTTCCACTGTTGCCATTGAAACTGGAAATGACTGCAGAATACAAAGCGTATGATAAATATTTGGAAATCTGTCTTTGTGGTTTTGCAGCACCGCGGCCAAATTGCTGGCCTAGAGAGCTGCGGGAGGCTTTTCAACCTGAAACCTTTGAGTAATCCCATTCTCTAGCCAACCGGGAAGCATCCACATGATTTAATTGTAGGAGCCTTTCAAAGGGATTAATAGACACTTCGAGTTCTTTGCATATTTAAGGCTTGTTCATTTGTGGGTCGTAATTTGTATCCAATAATTTTATTTTTTTTTTAATTTTTTTTTCAACGTTTATTTATTTTTGGGACAGAGAGAGACAGAGCATGAACGGAGAAGGGGCAGAGAGAGAGGGAGACACAGAATCGGAAACAGGCTCCAGGCTCTGAGCCATCAGCCCAGAGCCTGACGCGGGGCTCGAACTCACGGACCGCGAGATCGTGACCTGGCTGAAGTCGGACGCTTAACCGACTGAGCCACCCAGGCGCCCCTATATCCAATAATTTTAAACACTAAGATGCATCTTCTTTATGGAGCCCCCCAAAATGGGATTTGAATAGCATCAGTATAAAAGCATTTATACTTATCAGTATAAATGAGTATAAACGAGGTCTCTTTCCCTAAAAATTTTAATCACAATATATATGATCCCTCATTTAATCTGATCCTACTGAAAGATGCTACTTTTGGGTTTCTTTCTGTATTCATTAGTACATCACTGAGTGCACTGCACAAGGTCCCTTTATAGAGCCTCTTGAGAGTGAGGTAGCACTTGTCAAGAAACAAGTGACAGAGAGCAGATCACACTGTCCCTCAGAGAGGCAACACTATCTGGAGAGTAGGTTTAATACCTCAACGAGGAGAAGAAAGTATAGGACAAAGTTTAGACTAGTCAACATCTTCAGGAAGCTCTGGTTTCTCATTTGTAGGACTGGACTTCTGATCTTCTCAGTGACCAGGCTTTTAAACTGAGGCAGTAGGGGCGCCTGGGTGGCGCAGTCGGTTAAGCGTCCGACTTCAGCCAGGTGACGATCTCTCGGTCCGTGAGTTCGAGCCCCGCATCAGGCTCTGGGCTGATGGCTCAGAGCCTGGAGCCTGTTTCCGATTCTGTGTCTCCCTCTCTCTCTGCCCCTCCCCCGTTCATGCTCTTTCTCTCTCTGTCCCAAAAATAAATAAACGTTGAAAAAAAATAAACTGAGGCAGTAACACAAGAAAAAGGCTTTGCCTGCCCTGTTTTCTATGCTGTAACTAGTGCATCCCGTCGGTATTCTTTAGTGTTGTTAGACCGTCTTCCACAAATTCTGCTAAAGTTTTTAATTCAACAAACAGTGGTTGTTTGATAAAAATTATAAAGAGAAGTGTGGCAAAAATGTCAACAAAGCCAGTGTTTTCAACGTGTTCACAGCTGCTAGCTCTCTAAGTGGTGAAGACAATGTATTGAAACCAGGAAAGGCATTTCCTGCTTGAGCAGGTTGGAAACTTCTCTCTTCATTTAGAGATTAGAGCTAATAGTGTCACCCACTAAACTAATATGCTTGTTTTCACATCTACTCCAAGTACTGAGTCTGTGTTAAGAATTATTCCTCAGGGGCGCCTGGGTGGCTTGGTCGGTTAAGCGTCGGACTTCGGCTCAGGTCATGATCTCACGGTCCGTGAGTTCAAGCCCCGTGTCGGGCTCTGTGCTGACAGCTCAGAGCCTGGAGCCTCTTTCAGATTCTGTGTCTCCCTCTCTCTCCGCCCCTCCCCTGTTCATGCTCTGTCTCTCTCTGTCTCAAAAATAAGTAAACGTTGAAAAAAAATTGGAAAAAAAAAAAGAAAAAGAAAAAAAAGGGAAAGAAAAAAAAAGAATTATTCCTCAAATCTCTGTATTCGTCTGCTTGGCCTCTTTTAAGCTCAATAATTTAAAATTTGGCAAAGGAGTCTTACCCACACAGAACTTATACTTCATTTTATAGGCACTAGCACTTGTTTTTGGACCCAATGGAAAAGTACTGGGTTTGCTGAACAGTGACCATGAGATCATGTCTGACGGCTTTTCCAATGATGTGGGTGAGACTTATGTTTACTTCCAGCAGGGTAGTCTTGCCCCAAGTCTGCTCCACGATGGACTTGTAGTTGGGCAATGAGAGAAAATTACCCAAGGGAATTTCCAGTTTGGCTAATGTGTAGGCAACAGCAAACAACGTGACAATCTGCTACCTCTTATTTGCTTCGGCACCTGTAAGACTTGTATTCAGGATTGTCAAATTGAAGTTCTCCATTGTAACAGGGTAGGGACTTTTCAAAGCTGATAACCCTTTGTTGCATTTCCCTGCCTAGGTGTTTATTTATGCTGTCCCTTTTTTCAACGAGGAACACAGAATGTTAGAATGTATTTCAGAGTGGCTCAATTTGAATTTCTTCTTTTGTACACAGAGAACAATAAATTTTACCAACCAAAGCTCCACGGCTAGATTCATAGGGGCTCTTCACCTCTGCTCGCCATATTTAAACTTAAACTTTAAACAATAAGTGCTATTTGTTGTTCGTTCCCTTCTGCTTTCACTTAGACTTCCCCCTCTCTTCCAAACCTTATAGCCCTTTTGCAGTTCCTTGTAAATAGGTGCAATCTAGTAACAGTATGAGAAGGGAAAAATACATATTTACTATTATTAATTAGTTTTAGAGACTGAGGTGGGTGTTTTTGTAAAATGGTTGCATAAGTCAGTTTTAAAAAATTACACTGCTAAACTCCTAAGTATACTGGTCTTGTGAAAATACAAATGCTGCATGGAAAAGAACAAAAAAAATTGGTTTTGCTCTTATATCAGCTGTAATGTTTATGAAGCAAGCATCAATTAGCCAAATAGCTCTGATGAAATGAGTCTAAAATATACCTAATTCTGAGCCATCATGTGGCAATATCCATTTGGCTTCATTTATTTTATTTTATTTTTTTTAATTTTTTTTTAACATTTATTTTTGAGACAGAGAGAGACAGAGCATGAACGGGGGAGGGTCAGAGAGAGAGGGAGACACAGAATCTGAAACAGGCTCCAGGCTCTGAGCGGTCAGCACAGAGCCCGACGCGGGGCTCGAACTCACGGACTGTGAGATCGTGACCTGAGCCGAAGTCGGCCACTTAACCGACTGAGCCACCCAGGCGCCCCTGGCTTCATTTATTTTAATAAGAAATAGATAGATATCTTTCCACATTGGTTTAAAGTTTAAAATAAAACCAGAACCATATTTTTTTGTTTGTTTGTAAATCAAAAAGTCAAAGCCCTTTTTCTTGTGAGGCTAGGAATAAAGCTGGTCCACAGTTATTCACAATTATAATAAATTGCTTCCATCAGAACTATGGTAGAAATTACAAATGATTTTAATGTCATTTGATTATTTATAAGTATTGGAAAGATGAGTACATTAGAAACTTTGTGGACGTGTACTTAACTATGTCGGGATCTCAAATAATCCAATCAGGATTCCCAACTATTGTCTGATTTTTCAATGCAAAGGTTTATTTTCCAAGTCTCAAATGAGAATATATTTCCAAGTGTAGTGTGGCCAGCCTATTGGTGAGATCATTAGTGCCCAAGCATAGGAAAACCTTTAATTCAAGTTTTAAGAAAACAATAACATGATCAACAAGAAAAAACAGAAGTTAGAAATAAGATAAAAGCAATAACCTGAGTAAAAATAAAATAAGACACATTAACTGATGTTATTTTCTGCTCATTTGACAAGGATTAGTAAATGTTTCTGACATTACCATTTGACTCTCATCTCCAAATTATTTCACACTGAGCAAATGATCGAGAAGTTCTGACTGTGTCACTACTTTAACTTTTGACAAATAAAAGGCAGGTACTCGCTTCACAGTGAATGGAACTAAAAATTTATGGGTATTCTCAAAGGAAATTCTGGAAACGTACAGAGAACGTAGATCTTTCCACATACAACTCTGTAGTGGCTTACTCTGAAAATAATTATGAAATTCTCAACATCCTATCCCGAGAACCATGAGATAAAACAGGAGAAAGTTTAAGCTGAAATGATTTAAAGGAGAAAGGGAAACTAAGATGGTAAAAAAAAAAAAAAAAAAGTGAGCATGTTGCATAAGGAAACTAAATCTCCAAGGCCTCTAATCTGGGAAGGGAAAGATGGAGAATATTTTGGACAGAAGCATGTACACTATACAGTGTACAGATACAGTGATCTCACACCCATCTACTCAGCAGGTGCTGGAATAGGACTATTGAAGAAGCACCTTCTGACCCTTGAGAAGTTAAGACAAAGTCATTGGTCTCCAAGGTACAGAGAAGTTCCCTGGTCAGGTGGAGGACAGCTAAAGAAATGATGGGGGGGGGGTGGCAAAGCTAGAGTGGCAAGTGGTAAATAAAACATTATGATATTTAATAGGTGGAATGAAACCAGTGCCAAAATTTAGTTCCTAAATCAGATGTTTGGCGCCACCTATCTAAATGCACTGAGGAGGAGCGATCTATAATTTGTAATAGTAACCGGATGTAGTTTACATGTGCCTGGATAATACAGAAGAGTTTTAACTCAATGAAATGGAGAAATGGCTTTAAAAAGTATTCTGCAAAAGAACTGCAGGTTGAAGTTCCTGCTGATAGTGCCTGCCTTATCTCCCAGTATGAACTCATCATTAGCTACATTATCAAGTGAAAACAATAGAGAATAAGTTACATACATAAGGGTGTATGCTCAAAAATTGTGTCTTAGAGGTATGGGATCAAAGAAGTTTGTAGAGCTGGTCTAGGGTCATGTAGAATTAAAGACCAATATACAACCTTATCAAATTCATTACCTGCGAGAAATAATATCTATGCAAAAATGCAGTCTTTGATGTCTCTGATGTATTCTCTTCTCCAGCGAACTTTCGAAATCTCTGTAATGTGTGCTCTCACATTTAAGACTTCCACCTTGTACAAGCTGACAGCTTTCATCTCCAAATCCCACCTGGACACATCTACTTGCAAATACTGTTATTCCACACCCAAACTTTATTTCAAATGTAAGTCATTTCTTACTCTCTTCAAATTAGCTCCTCATCCCAAACTTATCTATGTCTCCCTCATTTCTTTAGGACATGAGACAGAGATTAGCACAGACGGGAAGATAATGGGATTTGAATCTAGGCTGCCTGGATTAAAATTTCTGCTCAAGTTATATTTTCTCTATGAATTTGTTTCCTCACCTATAAAGAAGAAGAAATATTAGTACTTACGTCAATAAATGCCTCATGAAATTTAGGAAAACCCATGGTAAGCACATAAAACCCTGGCACAGAGCAAATACTCAAGAACACTGGCTATTATTATTTTTTATCTGTGCTCAAAAACTTGGGGTCATTTATTGCCATCTCAGCCACATATTTTTATTGTCTGTTTCCACTCTGTCACCAAGTCCTATCAGTTCTTCTCTCAAAAGCTGCTCCTGGCCTAGTCCCATGGTCACTGCCCTAGAGACACGCATCCTTTCAACTTAGGCTAAAGTCAACAATCTCTGACGTGGTCTTCCTCTCCCTGCCTCTCCCTGCTCTAATCTCTTTTCATACTGGCTGTAGGAGTCTCATCTTGCCATAGGACTCATCTTGTGGGCTCTCTCCTCAAAAATCTTCCTGGGCTCTCTGAGGTCTACCAGAACATAATGTAAACCATGCTTCTGGTTTTAATAGCATTCAAGGTTGGCTTTATTTTGCCAATTCCTTGGTTATTCCAGCCTACTTTCAGTTCCCCTTTTGTGAATGGAAGTATTTGTTCCACAGAACTTAGCACTCACTCTCCATTGGTTTCTTAATATCTCTTTGTCTTTTCTTCTCAACCCTCAATGCAAAGGAAGCAGTCATTTTCTTTTCTTTTTACATTCCCAAAGCATCTGGCCCAAACACAGTAAATAGATTATAAACACGTACTTGTTGATCTGAGGTCAATTCAAATATTTTACAATATAGAAAAAGTCTCAGGTGATATTTATCCTGGGTTATTAAGGGAAACTTGGATCTTCAGATATGCTCTTGATTTTTAAGATGGAAATCAAGAAAAGAGCTACCCTCTTCTTTAACACAATGCTTAATACCACTGCCGAGGATTCTGCAAATATCAAGTGAATTGTACCAGGCACTAGAAATACAGAGTCTCTTCTCTGTCCCCTTCACTCATATCTTATTTGGGAATCAAGTTTATAAAAAATATATGAATAAAAACAAGGGAATAGGGCAGAGGTAGGACTGACTTTGATAGGGACAATAAAGGATGAAATGGATAGGACTGTCTCTGGATTAAACCTAACATGACATTTCCTAGGCATCATCTATCACATTTAACTCATAGCTGGCTTAAATGTTCTTATTATGATTAGTCAATGCACGTACATACAACAGTAATAAATCAATTACACTTTTGAATTTGGTCACTGAGTGCATATTTTTGACAAAATAAGTTAGAGTTAATATATGACCAAACCAATATTTGATAGAAGTTCTTTCTTTCTTTTTTTTTTCCAGTGTCATTTAATTAAAATATTTCTGGTAGTACTTTATTACATCGTTGTCTTTCCTTCTCCCTAGTATATTTTTAAAGTTCTCTTTTTCACTCTTATTTTCTAGTCTTTTACTTGACCTCTAGCTTATATTTTTGCAGTAATTTACCCCTTATGCCCTTAAAGAAATACTTGAGGTACTTATTGGCTTTGTTTAGTGTTGCTGACGGTTTTCCCTATTGAACATGTTGCAGATTATCCTATACTTCTACCACTAATTAGAGTTTAAATTTGAAAGTAAGAACTATGGGGTTTGGTTTATTGTAATGTCCACTTAGTATTGCTATTACCACTAACAGGACTAATACACATGTAGTATGACCCCTTAATATATGAAGCTAAATCAACAGGTATTTGTAATTTTGCATAGCATTGACCAAAATGATTTCTCATTCACTAAAATTCTATAATGGCTCAAATCAAGAGAAACAAAACCACAAAAGAGTACGTGCTGATTCATGGTATAGGCATTATTTCTCAGAGCGTGTTGCTAGTACGTCAGTCCTGTGAAATGCATGGAGAAAAAAAATGCACTCCATCCACTGTCAACAAGGACTGGGAAATGTTGTATATCAAGTGGCCCTTTAAAAGTTCTCAATCCAGGGTAGTAAAGACATGAATTTGACTGTGTTTAATCTAGTATTTCCCTAACTCATTTGACCATGGTACTTTTTTTCCCTTAGAAAACCATACTCTGGCAGTCCCAGTGTTAGAAGAAACATACTTCAGGAAAGGCCAGTACAGAGGAAGTGCTGAAGATTTCAGAAATGAGAGAGACCACTCATAGTTGGGAAAGACCATTATGGAAAAGGGATGTTTTGAGTTCGATCTTGAAGATTGACAAAGGGCACATTGTGAGAGTAAAAACAGGAGAGAGAGCCCAAGGTGTTCAAGGGAAGTTTGGAAGAACCTCTTTGGGAGAAGCAGAAGGTTCCTGCAGAGTAGAAATTAGGAAATGAAAGGTTAACGCTATGTAAATGATGCTACGTAGTAGAATGATTAGCAAACTATATATACGTTTCTTCTCATATAATCACAATTTCTCAAATGCTTATTTGATCATGAAACTGATTACTTAATTAAACCTTGAAGAGTAAAAAGAAAAAAAAAAACACTTGAGGGGCACTTGAATGTCTCACTTGGTGAGTATCTGACTTTGATCTCAGCTCAGGTCATGATCTTCTCACAGTCTGTGGGTTCAAGCTCTGTGTCAGGCTCTGTGCTGATACTGCAGGGCCTGTTTGGGATTCTCTCTCTCTCTCTCTCTCTCTCTGCCCCTCTCCCACTTGCACATGCTCTCTCTCTTTTTCTCAAAATAGATAAATAAACTTAAAAAAAAAACCTAAAGGGTCTAGGCCAGTACTGTCTAATAAAGATAATGAGCTACAAATGTACTTTCCAATTTTCTAGCTGCAACATTAAAAAAGTAAAAAGAAACAGATTAACTTAACAATATATTTTATTCAACCCAACATATCCAAAATATTAACATACCACCATGTAACCAACATAAAATTATTGGGATTTTTCTCTTTTTTTGGCCACATATCTAATACTACAATACTGGATAGCACAGGTCTACCTAATAGGATAAATTAGTTCGATAAAATAGTCAATTTGGATACTTGTTTCTAAGAACACTGGCTGTGACTGAAAGTTTTAAACTCTTTAAATTGGTAAGACACATTTGCTTTATTGGTTTCTGAAACTGATGTTTTATTTTTTAGCTGGTTTTGATATAGGCAATTTAGGTGTCATTATAGATTAAAAGCGAAAACCTCAATTTTCCCTCCAAATTAGCTAATTAATGTAAATAAATTACCTTCTTGCTCTCTTAACTATTAATAAGTTAAGAGAAGTTAGTGGCTTTGTGACAGTTAAACGCAAAGGCTCTACTATATACGCCAGCTGATTTGTAACCATATACATGTTCTATGAAACTATTTTTCAGGTTTTCAGAATTTTAAATGATTCCTCCTGCTGGTACAATTTCTTCACACTTCATCACATTTCTAAATAAGTGATCATGTAACTGAAGATTTCATGTCCTGAAGGCATTATACCAATCCTTCCAAATGCTTCAACATAAAATACAAAAAAGCAATTTTATTCACACTTCCCATTTTTGGATCCACTAAGACCATTTGGGGGAGAAAAAACTAGAAACCTGCTCTTCTGTTTTTGTTTTCTATGAATTCTCTTTACTGAGAACTTGTACATTTTTTGCTAAGTTTCCAAAAGCACATTTAATCCCCGTCAGAAACTGAGTGAATATGGCACATCCTTTAAATGGAAGCTCTGGAAAAATCTGCTGCTTTAAAAAGGGAAGATGAACGCCAAGGCACCTGCTGTGCCTCTAAGCAGAGAGCTCTTCTCTAAAAGACCAGTGTGGACACGGGATAAGAATGGAAAATATTCAACAACACAACACAGTCTTTGAAAGTTCATGGCTTTATTCCAGGGTTTCTGAGTGTCAGCACTATTACCATATTGGGCCGGATGATTCTTTGTTGTGGGGGGCTGTGTCCTTTACACTGTGCCCTGCACTTCTGGCCTCTACTCACCAGATGCCAGTAGCACCACCCCCACACCTGCCCTCACTCTGGGCTTGACAAACCAAAAATGTCTCCAGATATTGTCAAATGACCTCTGGGGGACAAAATTATACTTGATAGAGAACCACTGTGCTGTTCAAAGTCTGAAAATTACAGATTTAAAATTATACTATGAGCTCTAGCTTCAGAGTACAAACCCATTAATATTATCTATATCTGCTTTACCTAAGAGCTTGCAACTCTGGAAAACAGATTAGTTTCACATAATATTTTCTTGTGTCCCACCTTCTCAATCTCAATGATCTTGTTTTAGCTTGCTCTCTAATTTAAATTTAAACGCCCAACCTCATTTTTACCTGGAATCAATATACCATCACAATATCATATTGGTATATCAACATAACACATATCATTATGATATGTTGACTTTCACAGACAATCATTACATTCAACAGTGAAAAAAATGCAGCAGATTAAAATCCCTTAGATATATTTCAAGGGTATGTATTGAAATTGTTTCTCTAATGACCTGTACTCCCTAAATAAACAAGAAGGACACTAAAACTTCATCGCCTTCATTCTGGTATTCTTCAGTAGTACCACAGAGAAGACGCAGTAATTCATGTTTTAATTAGTATGTAAAACCTCTCCAGCCACATAAAATACCATGTATGAATAAAATACTTCAAAGCAAGATGCATATTTCTCTACCTCCTTTAAAATAGTTCAGAAATGAAGCATCTTATACTTAGTACAGCCTATTTCTTGTCATATGTAAAATCTGGATATTTATGAATAGTAAAAACATACTCCATGTCGTTAAGCTTCTGTATTTATTTTGGAATGACAGAACAGGCAGGTAGATGTATTATGAGGACAAGAACATGGTAATTTCATAGAGATAGCACCTGGAACAAAGCATACACAAGATTTGTTCTCTACTACCCTCTGGTGGCTTGTTAAAAAAAAAAAAAGTAATAGTTAAAAAAACTTAAAAAAAATTCTAATCACTGATCATCTCAGTAGTATTTATTGGTAAACACTTGTGGTAGGCTTAATGAAAATTTCTCATTTAACCATGAACAGTTGCTTGAGGTGGGTATTATGACCCACATTTGATAAGGAAACAGAAGCTCAAAGTGTTGAAATAACTTGCCCAAACTGATGTACCTGGTAGAAATGGCATTCAAATTCGTACCTTTTGAATGCCAAGGCTCAAGTTCATTGTGTGTGTGTGCTGCTGCTTCCTGGGCAACTCTTAATGAGAGCTGGCCTGATACCATGGGCCTTGTAATTCCAGAAGGCTAATGGACTTTTTGGCAAAACAGTCCAGTCTTGTCATATTCTCATTTAAATTAATCAAATTCCACATTCAGTTTGAGAGAGAGAGATTTTTAATAGTGGAGCCATTTTCCAGCTTAGGCCTGAGAGTTAACTTGGGCCTAAAAATGTAAGCAATGTGTTGTTTAATACTGCTTGCTTTTGAGCTTTCTAAAAATGGTATCAAACTGTAAAAAAAAGTTTTTTATTTAAAAAAATTTTTTTTTAACATTTATTTATTTTTGAGACAGAGAGACACAGAGCATGAACGGGGGAGGGGCAGAGAGAGAGGGAGACACAGAATCGGAAACAGGCTCCAGGCTCTGAGCCATCAGCCCAGAGCCTGACGTGGGGCTCAAACTCACGGACCGCGAGATGGTGACCTGAGCTAAAGTCGGACGCTCAACCGAATGAGCCACCCAGGCGCCCCAAAAAACGTTTTTTAAATAGGTGATGTGAATCTGTTATTTCTTTCTTTCTTACATCTCACTGGGCCACGTGTGTTTCTAGTGTTTAGGGATACAAATACTTTTATTCAGGGTTCTAATTATAAGCCAACAAGTCACCCAGTATTTAACTAATGGAAGTGACCTGTTCTGATGCTAGAAGGAAATTGGCTAAATAGCGAACTTACAAACAATTTAAAGCATTTTCAAAGATAATTTGAATTCTATTATTATTGTTGTTTCTATTCTTATTTACCTCGCATGCTTTCTTTAAAACTTCAACCTAAAGTACGGAGTGATCGCGCCCCCTTTGTAGGTGTGTATGTGCTGGGAGAATAGGAGGTAAGAGGTGATTTTGACGGGGTATCACACCATAATTTTCGACAGGAAAAACGAAGCTAAAAAACATATTCATTATGGTATCATTTAAAACTACAAAATAGTAAACTGTCCTTTCAGACCACTGCTGGCAAAGATGAATATATTTTAGAGGTTCTCGAGATGACTGAGCCAGGGCAACACTGAATGATAAATGTTTTATCTTCAAATAAGAAAGTCCTTCAAAACAGCCACAGTGAAAAAGATTGTGCTGATAGCTCAAGTTTGATAATTTATAACTTCAAATTCCTCTTAATTGTTATTGTGTGTATTTTGTGAGAAATAATAAATATGTGTATTTAACTCCATTACATCAGATTTTAGGTACAAATGGCCTGAGATTCGTCCACATGTCAAATATCTGAGTGCCTATGAAAGGGCAGAATTGAAAACAGAGCTAAGTTTTCACCAGGCGTAGAAATGCAGGTTTATTTCCCTGACTTATTTAATTACTTTATGAAGCAACCGATCTCTGAGATTGAAGATAATTAGTGACCCCGGTGTAAATACCTATAAAATCTGATGAAGTCAATTACATTTATGGAGTATTATTACATAAAACATATCAATGTGTTGAATTTCAAGTGGAAAACATCTTATTGTCATTTCTGATTTAGTACCATGTGAGGTTTTATTCAAACACTGTATGTTTTAATTTCTGGAATGCAAGTTAGAGATTCTACCAACGAAAAGCTCCTTTGGGTTTATTCTTTCCTCATCCCACACCTCTTTCCTCATCCCAACCTGTCCAAGAAAATGCAAGGCAGCAGAGGTTATCATTTCTTAACAAAAAAGAGCAGAGCCATTGATTTTTAGTTTGCACACGAAGGACATTTCTTTGTTAGCTTAAATCAGTGCTTATGCCTTGACTACAACTGTCTTTATGTAAGTTCTATGACTGAGCCTGGATCCTAGCTACATATGTAACACGTGGGAAATTCATGCACACTTACACTGTCCAAGTCCTTAATAACTGATGGAATGTTCATCACAGGTACTCTTATTTTCAGTAGAAATGTAGAGGACTGGTGGGTTTAGTCCAAATGAAGGAAAGATTAGTGATAATAGAATTGCGAGCAGAACTCTAATAAATACATTAATTTCCATGATGTAGAAATTAGATTCTGTTATTGTCTATAACATATATATATATACACACACATACATACACACACACACGCACACACACATCAATATACCAAGAAAAACATCTAAACTGAACATGAAAATATAAAATTTTATTTTAAGGAAATTTTAAAATTCAGACTTCTCATATTTACAAAAAGAAAATTCCAGAAAACTACAATGTTACATATATTATCTTATAGATTTTTCATTTTGCAAGTCCTCCTCCCTGTCCATTTGATTTCCAAATGCTTCTTGACCCTTACAATGGTGTTTTTCCTGTAATACTGTTTTAAACGAGCCTATTGTGTAATTATTTTTTGGTTTTATGTGCACTACAGAATGAGGATATAAATGGTGGTTCATTTCTGTCATCAGTGTTTAAATATATCTTTAAATAATATTTTAAATTAGAAAATATTTGTCTTATCTCTGCCAGGATATCAGTTTTTACCAAACAACCCTGATCCCTTCCTTCCTTTTCTTCTTCCTCCCTTCTTCCATCCTTCCTTTTCTTATACATAATATCATTCTGGGTATAACATATTTTTTTTTCTTTCTATTTTTCTCTACGGAAAGGAAAGACAGACAGAGATGGGTGGAGGGGAGGGGAGAGAGAGAGAGAGGGAGAGAGACAGAAATTGGCTTAGCTTGTGCAGGTTATCAAAGGGAATCTCAGTATAGACTTGCTTCTCTTTGAGTTCTAAGAGATAAAAGAACCTACAGGTTCTTTTTAAAGGACCGGTCAAGACAACATCTCTCAAATTATAAATCTTCTAGATGAAGCTACTTGCTCTTTGCAATTCATAGCACAGTAATTAGGTATGAAATTCCTGACTTCAAATGTGTAATGTTGGTTTTCCCCCCATAATAATTCTTTTTGATAGAGTGGATTCAAATTTTTATGCAGAAAAGCATTCTTTATGGTTAAGTCATATAAGTTCAAGACAAAATTTATTTCAGATTTCTTAGGTTTTCTCCTCATTATGGGTATAGCATAGTATTTTTTTTTAAAGAGAGGAAGGCTATGTGAGTGCATATTTCATAAGCTTCTTATTCATTATTCATACCATTAGAGATAGAAAGAATATATATATACACATGGAGAATTCTCTCAGATGTGCCCTCTGAGAAGTATACTCAGTCTAAACCTCAAGGGTCTCTTTCAGTGAGGACTGGAGGGAAGACAAGACAGCAGACGGCCTTCCTAGGGATATACTGATAGTAATGTTCCAGTGGGTCCAGTGTCAATGGAATTTAATTTTTGGCCACATGAATTAGGCCAATAGCACTTTACCCCAAAATACTTTGAGTAATTGCAGTATTTGAAAAGTTTCAAACTAGTTTTATTCTATGTTTCAGAAATATTATTTCTTGAAATATGAAAATAAAAGTATCTTATTTCGAAGGACTCATGTCACTTATTTATTTACTTATATAAACTGGACTCATGCTTCTTGAAAGAATGTACAGCTGATTTAGGCCTATGAGCTAATTAATATGCATTGAATATGCTGTGGGTACTTTATAAATATTTCATTATAAAAATGAGGATAGCATATTCCTCCTCCACTTGAATTAAAAAGAACTTATTAGTTCTTTTTGAAAAACCCATTTATGAAGTCAAAATGAGTCAATAAACTGAGTGCTAAAATATACTACATAATTCAAGAATAGGAAGGAAAATCTTTGTACTTAATATCAGCTTATATTTTTACCTGAACGATCTATATAATTTCAGTCATAAATGAAATATTAAAAATAAAACTAAGAAATAAAAATGAATTTTAGAAGCAACCTTTTTCTGCACCTTGTTTCTGCATATACCTGATACAGATTCTTAGTTATTTTCTCAGAAAAACACTTACTGACATTAATAAATTATCATGTAGTTTGTTATCATTATTAGAAAGAATGTAACAAACACAAGTAATTTCAAGGTTGCTGTGCATTTAATAAACTGTAGTTGAGCAACTTAGAATCTGGGGTCTCAGTATCAATGGCAGGTGTCTTAACTCTAAGTTCACAGTACAGCATCAGGTTCTTTACACACAAAATGTAAATTAGCAAGAATTCAAATGAAATAGAAAAAGCATAAGTAACTTCAGTATTAAGATTTATAGCTTGATTTCCAGAGGTTGTCTGATTAAAAATGATTTAAATATTTTCTTAATAAGTTGGGCTGTGGACATGGCATCCAACAGGGAATGGGATTTTTTTGTATAATTAAGAATGTGTCAGTTTGGCATTTAGTGGATTGCTTTGGCAGTAGTTAGTTGTTATCAACATTTAAATTGGCTAAGATCCTAGAGTGTACATTGTGGAAAAATCTCTCTCTCTCTCTCTCTCTCTCTCTCTCTCTCTCTCAATCTCTGTTAGGGAAGACAAAGAAAAAAAAGAGCAATAAATATGTATTTGGAAAGAGGCAAGTGATATACATATATATGAGTTAAGATTTGGGTTGGAAGTTTTTTAAATAACTGGTGTCAATAAATGACAATGTTCATAAAACTAAGAGAATTTAAGACACTTTAAAATAATATATACAAATTTATCCCTGAGAACTTTTCAATCAAAAAATTTGAGAGAACTCAAATAATTTTAAATGCTTTCTGCATTGAAATAAGGATGCTTTTTAGTCATTTCTCTTATTTTTAATGTTTAGGCAAATTAATATACCTTGTATTTTCTGCATGATTTCTTAGTTACTCTGAATTCCTTAAATTATTTTGAAGTGAATTACAAACAAAAATGCATCATATTCCACACAGAGCTCTGAATTAATCCACTTTAAAAAACAGAAGAGGAATAAACACAATAGATGAGACATGATAGCTTTTTCATACCTATTGCCTGAAGAAAACCATTCTTTATGGTTAAGTCAAATAAATTTAAGACAAATTTTATTTCAGATTTGGAATAAATGTTTGGAAAAAATAAATTTAGGATGTTTTAATATTAAAATTAATCAGCTAAAGAAGGAAGGGGAAAACTAACTTAGATCAAGCATAAATCATGCTAGACATTTAAACATGCATTATCCCATTAACTCTTTCAATAACCCTCTAAGTAAAGTAGTAATCTAGTCATTTGTTCTAGTCATTTGTTCCTCATCTAGTCTAGATGAGGAGACTGGTTGGGTGTTGCCCAAACTTCCGGAATGAGATGCATCACAGGGACAGGAGAAGTGTGATAAGCATTGCTGAATAACTCACACTCTACTTTTTATCTTTAGATATACTGAGACGTGGGAGAGTAAAATTAAACACCCTTTTACATTTTACTTTTCCATACCTGCCTCCAAATACATCAGCATTTAGATAAAACATCTTGTTTTACAAGTTAAAACTAAATATACTTGCACCCCTATGAATTTCATGCATCATTACCTGAAACTCAAGAATGTTGGATTAACTTTGATATCTCCCTACTTCTCTCAAAAGTATATAAATCACTCTAGTATTCGATATTGTTGTCTGGGGTGGAGAGGAGAGCAGTGACAAAAGACTTTATTTCATGCAGGGAAATAATTCCTTCTCAGGCAGTGGTTCTCAACCACTGAGTAAATCTTAGAATTCCCTGGGAAACTAAAAAAAACTGATGCCTGGGACCCATCAGGTGATTGTAATGTGCAGCTAAGTTTAGAAAACATTGCTTTTAGTTTCCATCCACAACAAAGGTACTGTTCTTTTACAACTGCTTTGCTCTTTCACTCATGTGACCTCAAATAAGATGAGCTTAGGGGCAACAGGGGGTGTGGGGAATTAGGAATAGCTTTCTGTTATTAGCTAGCAATGAGATACCTCGGATAGTAACAATAATTACCATCTCTCTGGCATAGCTTTCAGAACTTTTGCTACAACAGTCTACACCTTAATGGAATGCACCATAAGGCACCAGACAACAACCCTTTTCCCCCTTGCTGAGGTGGGAGTTTAACGGGCTTTCACTTAATGTCAAGAGGGATCGGAGCCCCCAGGAAAGCAGCTATATTTAAATACAGATTCACCTGCAAGACTCTCCATCAAGTTGTAAATTGTTAAATTCATGGCAGCTACTTTTGAAAATCTACATACTAGATAATTTAGCAATAAAAAAATACAGCACTTTTACTTAACAGCAAACAGAACATTTTAGTCCTGATTGTGAACATTCTCAACCAGGGGAACATGTATAAATGGTCATAGGCTACAGAAGCACTCAATCTATACAACCTCAAAACAACTAACATAACAGATTCAAAATAATTTAGTCAAAATGCTTCTAGATCAAGAGCATTATTTTTCAGTTACATTCTAAAGCAAAGTCTGCAGTATAAAATTGTGGAGTCTGGAATAAACTCTGGATAGAAACTCACTGAGACTAAATTACTCACTCAACTGCTATCTAGCTGGCAAATGTAGGAATGGCCACATGCCACCGTAGTCAGTTTTCTCCTTGTCAACCAGATCAGAGATACTCATGGTGAAGAACACAAGTAGTTTTACATGGCTGGATAAAAGGAGAGCTGCATTCTAACAAAATGACAAATTAAAATTTTGTAACATATGTGGTGCCTGGGTGGCTCAGTCCGTTAAGTGTCAGATTTCTGCTCAGGTCATGATCTCATGGTTTGTGGGTTCCAGCCCCACATTGCGCTCTGTGCTGACTGCTCAGAGCCTGGAGCCTGCTTCAGATTGTGTGTGTGTGTGTGTGTGTGTGTGTGTGTGTGTGTGTGTGTGTCTGCCCCTCCCCCACTCACACTCTGTCCCTCTCTCAAAAATAAATAAATATTAAAAAAATTTTTTTTGTAACACATGATTTGTAAATTTTTTTTGCAGTAATCATAAATCAAGCAGTATAAATTCTTCACTGTTTAAATGCTCACTTGGAAACTTAAATTGCCTCCAAAACTAGGTTTTTCTGGAAAAATCAGTGACATCTCATAAAATATGGTTTAGTTAGCCACAATTTAACCTTGACAGATCTCTGACAAAAATATAACCCCTCACCAAAACAAATATTCCTCCCTCATCACCAAAAGCAAACTTACCTATTGGGAAGGGGAAGTAATAAAAAAAAATCACTGCTCAGGCGAATATAGTTATATCAGGCTTCAGTTCAGGAGCCAATGGTTGGAGATTTGTTTAAATGAACCCAAGAGTCAAAATGGCTGTGGTTACCCTCTAAAGGGAAACCAGAGCAATCTGTACTGGTAGGTGGTGTTTCTGGGCACTTCCACTTTGTTCTAAGTAGAATGCTAATGTTAAAGTCACACTTTTTTTTTTTTTTTAATTTTTTTTTTCAACGTTTATTTATTTTTGGGAGAGAGAGAGACAGAGCATGAACGGGGGAGGAGCAGAGAGAGAGGGAGACACAGAATCGGAAACAGGCTCCAGGCTCTGAGCCATCAGCCCAGAGCCTGATGCGGGGCTCGAACTCCCGGACCGCGAGATCGTGACCTGGCTGAAGTCGGACGCTTAACCGACTGCGCCACCCAGGCGCCCCTAAAGTCACACTTTATATTCATGCTTGCTCAGGGAACACTGATGCAGCCTGACAAAGCTTCCAGCTTAAATGTCCTGATGGGGAAAAACTAAGACCTAGATATGGAACTTTCCTTGTGTACTAGTAAATATGAACAGGGGGAAATCTGTGGTCACATTAACATGATCTCATCTCCTTTAAAAGATAAACTGGGGACATTGAGAAAAGAAATTTCTCACTTCTTGTAAATGTGCACTAAGGAAGTGAAAGATGTGTCTTTGAATTTTTTTTACCTCTTTCTTCTCCTTGCTGTGCAAAATTTTCATTGGCAGATAAAAGCAGGTAGTGTAAAAAGAAAAAAAATTCCTTAGGGCAGTGAAATATAGATCAAGGCATAGCATAATGGGATAAAAAATGCTATGAAAAAGTTAAGGCCATGAAGAAGAAAAAAACCCTAACACTGTAATTTATTCATGTGTTAACATGATATGTTTAAAGTAAGAAGTTTAATTTCAAATCATTTTTAACACTGTTTTTCACTGTACTGGAGGAATATAAAGCAAATCAAAGAGATAAGGCATTATCATGGTCCTAAGAAAATCCAAAATGAAGAGTTTTTGGAAAAACAGAAATTGACAGCCGTTAAATATTATTGATGTTGGTATATCCTAATGAATAATGAAGTGTGGGAGTAAAATATGAAAATTCCCAAGCTCTACTTCAAATAGGTTAAAAAGAAATATTTGCCAATTCAGCCTCCATGATGCACATTATTGAAATACACAAACTTGTAATGTGTGCACATTTTATTGATATGCTAATTATAAAGTTGAAAAATACATTCATTTCTAAGTCAGTATTTGTATTCTTAAATTTTTTTTTTCTTTTCCTTTTTTCAACGTTTTTTTTTTTAAATTTATTTTTGGGACAGAGAGAGACAGAGCATGAATGGGGCAGGGGCAGAGAGAGAGGGAGACACAGAACCGGAAACAGGCTCCAGGCTCCGAGCCATCAGCCCAGAGCCTGACGCGGGGCTCAAACTCACGGACTGCGAGATCGTGACCTGGCTGAAGTCGGACGCTTAACCGACTGCGCCACCCAGGCGCCCCAGTATTTGTATTCTTATATGTCATTAACTGGGAGAAACATCAATCCTTTCCCCCCTCCATCTGAGCCCTGTCGTAGAGCTACTGAGGGAAAAGCCGATTTCAGCACCATGGACAAAGGAACTGAAGCACTCAGCCTTACTCTTGGGATCTACAGGAAATGTTCCTCTTAGGTTAAAATGTAAGAAATAACTTCATAGTAGCCATCTTCCATTTTAATATGTTTTAAGGATCAAATGAATACAAAAGAATGTTCAGCTCGATAATACAAAGTTTATACTTTTAAACCCCTTCTATCTTATGGAAAAACATAATGGCACTCCTAAAGACATGCATCATTGTGATAAATCCATTTAAGTGTCATTAGGTTTAATGGTTCCTACTCAGTCAGACTATTATACTATACCTTTTAGAGTTAACTTAATGCGTATTAATGGTGTGAAATTGAAGAAATTATGAACTGAGTTTCCCTGGGCACAGGTTAAACCAGAGAAGAAGGCAGAGGACAGGTTAATATTACCTTCTACCCCATTCTTCATTTGCACTACAAAATATGGCAGCTATGCCCTTGGGAAAGAAATGCTCACTGTTAGTAAGTTGAACTTAAATTGATTTTTATGGTTTTAAACTTAGGTAACTGTCTTTGACTGGGTCACCAAAGGTTTTCAGTTTTCTTCAGGGAATAAGAAAATATGTGCACTTCTGAGATTAAGTTCATATTTTATTTCATAGTTTCAGACAAATAGATAACTTGCCATTTCCTTCCCTTTCTGTATTCATATTACAAATTCAACTTAGAGGGTCATTCAGGATATTTTTATATGTATTATTTAGATACACATTATTTTATAAGCTCTTCTTCACATTATCACCATGTATCACACAAAATAGTGGTATTTATTTAATCCATTTAAAATTTGAGTTAAATATGGGGCGCCTGGGTGGCGCAGTCGGTTAAGCGTCCGACTTCAGCCAGGTCACGATCTCGCGGTCCGTGAGTTCGAGCCCCGCGTCGGGCTCTGGGCTGATGGCTCAGAGCCTGGAGCCTGTTTCCGATTCTGTGTCTCCCTCTCTCTCTGTCCCTCGCCCGTTCATGCTCTGTCTCTCTCTGTCCCAAAAATAAATAAACGTTGAAAAAAAATTTAAAAAAAAAATAAAATTTGAGTTAAATATTATGATAATAAGTACTATTACTATTAATGTAAAAAATTGAAAAAGCCAAAGTTCTGGTCCCAGGCACACTTGATACAGCAAAACTATGGGTCATAATATCAGGAAGATGAGAATCAAATTTTGAACTATAACCTCCAAAAATATTAAGCTTCTGATTTTGGCTCAGATCATGATCTCACCATCAGTGAGTTTGAGCCTTGTGTCAGGCTCTGTCTGACAGCTCAGAGCCTGAAGCCTGCTTCAGATTCTGTGTCTCCCTCTCTCTCTACCCTTCCCCCACTCACACTCTGTCTCTGTCTGTCTCTTTCTCAAAGACAAACATTAAAAAAAAAATGAAAACAATATTCATTTTAATTATGTTTGGAGAAAGAAAAGTATAAAATCATTACTTGTTGCAGTTTATCTATTATTGATGGGTGACTAAAATAAAATACAAAATAGAACTTTGTAGTTACTCTTTTGCTTTTCTATCAAGCAAAAATGATTTCCAAACTAAAAAGGATAGAATAAAACTTGGCAAAGGAGACTAAATCTCAAGTCAAGTGATGCTACTAGTGTCTCTGAAGGTATTTAGTTCATTTGACAGACAAATTATGTTCTAGGTTTTATAATCTTACTGTTTACAAATAGGATTATAACACTATTAATGTTTTTCAAGAATCTTGGAGATGAGGAGAGATGCCAAGAGGGAACAAATCTAGAAAGGAAACCTATAGTTTTGAGTTTCAAAAATTAAAGAGTCTGTAAAACATTGGTGAGACTAAAATAAAATATTAGGCAATATTCTGGCACAAATTAATAAAAAGATGGTTTGTGAATTCTTAGGAAAGCAAAACGTAATAGTTAGAAATTAGCTTGGGCTCCAAAGAATAACTTGGGTAAGCTAAGTTCATTTTTCTTTTTTTTTTAAAGATGGGGTTAAGACTAGTAAATCTGAAAAAAATACTTAGGACAAAAGTCAAAAACGTAGAAGCTTACTTAATCCAGGTAATTAACACAAGTGAGCTAAGTGGCCCAGTATGCCAGCGCACTATCAAATGCAATGGCAATGGGCACTGCGAAGAAAAGAGATTATGCTCTGCTGGGTTATACTCAGCTCTAACCGTATTATTTATTTTCCAGGGAAATCATAAATCCGGGATTTCTTTATAAATCCTCTTGATTAAAAAAATTCTAACTGCAACCTTTTATTAGTGAATACTCCCCTGATTTTTAAAACAAAATACATCTGCAGACTGAATCTGGCTCATAGGCTGCCAACTTGGGACACGTGGCAAAACATATGGAACCCAGTGAGGCATCTGGCAAAATTTCACATGATATCATTATTGAGAATTTCTGGTTGGGTGACAATAGAGATACTGCAATTAGGTGTGTTCAAATTTAATCAATATTAGGATAGTTAGATCTTCCCAATGATGAAATAGACTGCCCTTAAACTAGAAGTATTCACCTTAACTACAATTTGGCAATTCACAAAATCATATGGAAGAATAATCTGGGGCTGAATTTTGAATTTAATGCTAATAATTTCTCATAAATGTAAATACGTTCGTGTGTATATGTACTTAGTCTTTTATTCACTCATTCATTTGAAAGTATTTACTAAAAACCTAATATCGCCAAGTGTTGTTATAGGTGCTGGGATACAACAGGAACAAAAATCTCAGTTCTATGGAGTCTGCATTCTATATTTGCCCCAGTTTGGACATTAAATTATATAGGCACTCTAGGAATGTTTCCCTTTGTGGGTTAATTTTATACAGGAATTTTCGTATGTATTCAGCATGGGACATGAAATTATTTGGGTGAACAGCACATTACAATGTGACAAACAGGTGTTGTTACCTAATGCGTTTATTCATTCATTTAAATTTTCTTCCTAAAATATTCACTATACAATTGTCACTCCACATGCACGTACATGGTGAATACTTTGCTGACGCAGCCCAAATGCCCTACATTATCTTTGATTAGCCTTTCATAAACTTAAATAAATTAGAGAAGAGGTTGAAATCATCTGTCATCTAGCAGTGACTGTTCCAACAACAATATCATCCTCCTTAAGGAAAAACATCTTGTCTTTATTTTTTAGTCTCTTCATGCTGTGGCCAAGTGTAATCCCAAAATGAGGTGGTCTAGTGATAGACCTATGAATGAATTTGTCCTACTCCAACTTCTTGTCTTTCTATTTGTATTGGTGATAGGGTAAAGAAAACATTTTTAAAAATGTTTTATATCTAAGTATCTATATCTAAGATATTTTATATCCAAGCAATTTTGACATCCAACATGGGCCTTGACTATAACACCGAAATTAAGAGTCACGTGCTCCATCAACTGAGCCAGCCAAGCACCCCAAGAAAAGATGCTTTTAAATTACCACATATTAAAAATAATCCAGGGGCGCCTGGGTGGCGCAGTCGGTTAAGCATCCGACTTCAGCCAGGTCACGATCTTGCGGTCTGTGGGTTCGAGCCCCGCGTCAGGCTCTGGGCTGATGGCTCAGAGCCTGGAGCCTGTTTCCGATTCTCTGTCTCCCTCTCTCTCTGACCCTCCCCCATTCATGCTCTGTCTCTCCCTGTCCCAAAAATAAATAAACGTTGAAAAAAAAATAAAAAAAAAAAATAATAATCCAATCTGATTTTGTTAATAATTCAGATTTTTTGAAATAAAGGGTCAGGAAAAAATGGGGGATTTAGGATGTGACTGAGTTAATCTCTCCTTACACCAATTTAGTCATGCTCAAAGAATGAACATTCTTTTCTCTCAAATATGGATTTTGTGTTAGGTAAGCTTTAGGAAGATATTTTTCTATGGTCCAAGAGGCATGCCAATATTTCTTGAGAAACAAAGTTAAAAACAAAGCAACAGATCCTTTTAATGCTTGCAAATAGGTTATTTAAATAAGAAAGAATCACAGCCCTGATGAATGCCTTTGTAAGCCACATGTTGTTATGGTAAATGTTTGTCTTTTCCTTTTAAAAAGAAAGATTTTTATATTTACGTAATCTCTATACCCAATTTGTGAGGCTCAAACCCACAACCCCGAGATCAAGGCTTGCAGCTCTACTGACTGAGCCAGCCAGGCACCGGTCTTTTCCTTTCTGGTGAGTGAATATTCTCACTTAAGTTTGATGGTCATAAAAGCTCATTTTGGAACCAGAAGAAGCACAAGGAGTTGAAAGCAATTTTAGGAATGCTGTTATATTTCTTCCATATTCATCTACTGATCTTTTCTCATATAGTTTTTCAACTTCACTTGAAGAATGCGAAGGTCTTCTCATCCATGGACATTTTTTAAAGGGATTTCTATACCAAATCAAATGCCTTATAGTTTAAGTAAACTGAGTTAATATACTCTGCGAGACTGAAAAAGCCCACAGACATATGACTTGGTGATTAAGCCTGAGACACAGCTTGTATAGTCATTACCATAAATTATAGAAATAAAAACCAAATATTGATTCTAGTTTCTACAGAGCTAAATATATTTGCTGAGATGCTTCACTCCAATAAAAAATGAAAGTACTTTTAGGAATCGTTTATAATTTAAAAAGCTTAAGAAGGGGTGCTTGGGTGGCTCAGTTGGTTGAGCATCCAACTTCAGCTCATGGGTTCAAGTCTTGCATTGGGCTCTGTGGTGACCACTTGCTCAGAGCCTGGACACTGCTTCGGATTCTGTGTCTCCTCTCTCTGCCCCTCCCTGGCTCGCACTCTCTCATTCTGTCTCTCAAAAATAAATAAGTGTAAAAAATAAAAAATAAAGCTTAACGAAAACTGTTTTTTTCTAGAAGGAATAAAAGGCCATTTTTAAATGGCTACTAGGATGTGAAGCAACCTAGTCTCTCTCCATTCTACCACTGATCACGGGCTGCTCTGTGGAGCTAGGTGTGCTTCCCTCACCACCGCCTTGGCACCTCATGGAGCTTTGCCATTGTACCGCATCCCTGGTGCACTGAATATACCACTGGTGGGAGCCAGGATGATTTTAAATGGCTCATGGATATGTCTCTTTCAAATTTATACATTTATTTTTATGTATTTGGAGAAATATAACACACACATAAAACTTGGTATTTCATGGATATTATTGCCTAGATGAAGGCTAAGTAAAAAAAAATGTATCAATATCAATTTTGGTGATATTAAGCAAACAATAGTACAATTTGTATTTAGAAATGGTAGAAATTATGACATGTACTAGAGTAACTGAAGTTCTGGAAATAGTGCCTCCCCCACTGGAGAATGGTATTTCTTTGGTCAGAAGTGTGTATACGTGAACCTTCCTTTCCTCTGCCAGGACCTGCGAGAACCTCAGTCTACAGGACCACTGAAGCTTTAGTTTTCCATCTCCTTTCAGAATGTGTTCTAGGGCTTCTGCCATTGGTAGCCAACCCTGTAAAAGAAATTTCACCCTGAAATCGATGAGGGTAGCTCTAAAAATCCGCAAAAAACCTTTTCAGATATTTTAATTAGTTTACACTCCTGAATTTCCACAAAGAGAAAAGTCATATGAGCATCAGATTCTTTCTAAAGGAAGCCTATGTCCTCCCATCACGTCTGCTTGGTGATATCTCTCCATTCAATCACTTGAAGCACAGAAAACATCCTGCCAAGAGGAGGAAAGACCAATTGTAGACCTAAGACCTCAGTATTTTCATGTAGGAATAAATAAGAAAGAAAAACACCTGGCTGTTATTTTAGCACAATAACTATTTAAAGACAACACTTTCTCCCTATTTTCTAAAATTTTAAATAAATTACTTATATTTACTATCTCTTGCTAAGATGCTATTTAGTATCTCCAAGGATATACTGATATCCTAGCATAAGCAGTAATACCTCAGGAGTGTATATGGTCTTTTTAAATATCAAATCAGCAAATATTCAGGCATTAGTTTGTATCACATACTTAAAAATGGCATATACAGTAAAAAGCAAGGTATTTTGTATACAATTCAGATTTAGCAAAATAGCCAATGTAGGATTTTGAAACACTTACAAAATTACTTTGAAAAGACCTTTTTAGGGGCACCTGGATGGCTCACTCAGTTGGGCTTCTAACTCTTGATTTTGGCTCAGGTCATGATCTCGAGTTTCGTGGGATTGGGTCTCCAAGTCGGGATCTGTGTTGGCAGTGTGGATCCTGCTTGGGATTCTCTCTCACCCTCTCTCTCTGCTCCTCCCCTGGCTCCCAAATGCACATGCTCTCTCTCTCTCAAAATAAATTAAAAATAAATAAATAAATAAACCTATTTATTCTGAAATAATTATAGATTCATAAGAAGTTGCAAAGACAGCAAAAATCCATATATTCTTCACCCAGGTCCCCCCAATGACTCTCAAAATAAATTTTAAAAATAAAAATAAAAATGAACCTGTTCTGAAATAATTATAGATTCATAAGAAGTTGCAAAGACAGCAAAAATCCATATATTCTTCACCCAGTTTCCCCTCAATGACTGTATCTTGCATAACTATGGCATAATATCAAATCTAGGAGACTGACATTAGTGCAATGTGTGTGTATAGCTCTATATTTTATCACATATGTGGATTCATATAACCATCATCACAATCGGGGCGCCTGGGTGGCGCAGTCGGTTAAGCGTCCGACTTCAGCCAGGTCACGATCTCGCGGTCCGTGAGTTCGAGCCCCGCGTCAGGCTCTGGGCTGATGGCTCAGAGCCTGGAGCCTGTTTCCGATTCTGTGTCTCCCTCTCTCTCTGCCCCTCCCCCGTTCATGCTCTGTCTCTCTCTGTCCCAAAAATAAATAAACGTTGAAAAAAAAAAATTAAAAAAAAAAAAAACCATCATCACAATCAAGATACACAGCTATTCCATCATCACAAAGATCTCCTTCATGATACCTCTTTATAATCACAGACCTCTATACTGCATCTCTAAGACCTGCCAGGCACTCATCTATAAAATCACTCATTTATGCTTATCTCTTACATATATTTACTAAAATATGAGAAAACCACAGGACTGGGTATTGGGAAGTAGCTAGTTCTAAGTTTGCCACTGGCTAAGTCATGCTCTTGGACAATTCACTTACTCTCTATAGCCTCAATAGCTCATTTATAAAATGAAGGTTCGGACTCTTTTTCTTTGGGGTGGAGGAGGGCATCAGCATTTAAGAACTCGTGATTATTTCTCTTATTTATGATAGATATCACTTTAAAGATTATTAAATGCAAACCAAGTTAAGAAAATGTGATTTAAAGATGTAAAGCTCAAAAAGAATTAAATGTATTTCAATGTATTCTGCATTAAAATAGTGTCATTGTCAAACAACTTCAGTAACCAAAAGTTGCATTATGATAATATATTGCTGCTCTAAAATCTGAAGCAAATAAAAACATGATGTGACTTATACTCATCTCTCAAGGGACAAGGGGCTACTGTTCCTCCAAATGTACAGGTGGAGAAAACTTGCCACTGGGATTACCAGACTCCCTTTGCTCCCAAGGTCACCCTTTGGGGAAGAAGCAGCAAAGATGCCTAAAATGTGCCTGGCCAAGTATCTGAGCTGGCAATGCTGCAGCAGAAAACTTAAGTAGAAGATTCTGGACTTTGGGGTTCAAATTTGGCCCTTTTCTGAGATGGGAGATTCAGACAGAGCTGCTCTTTGCTTCTGCAACCAGGGTCTGGGGCCAGGGGTTCAAGGACCTGTAAGGAACCTAGCAGTGGAATTTTCTGCTTTCCTTGAGGTCACTCCTTGCTCCACACTAGAGAACATAAAAACAACAGAAGAGCAGTTTTTCCCAACTGACTCATTCCATATAAAGCTTTAAGAATCTCTTCTCATGCACCATTTTAAGCTTACTGATGTCTTCCTCTCTACAATTTACTCATCTTAAATTCAAGCCTGCTGATTTGAGCTCATCAGCTGTGCCCTTCAACAACATATTGATGAATATTCGGTCCTCACTCTTCACCTCAAATAGTCTGTATGAAAAATCCCCAAGGAAGCAGAAACTTGAAAGTGTCGTCTGGGGACTATGGGCCATCCATGTCTTTGGAGAGATCTACCAAGGCTTTCTTTTGGGGTAGCACCAATTCGTTACTGAAGGAACCTTCCTTATCAAAAGGCACCATTTCCAAGCTCCACTCTCGAGGACAATGAGTAAAGGGGCATCCAAAACCTATGGCCTGGCCAACCTTGCCTGCTGTCCCAACCACCTCAATTACCAAACTGGGCCACTGTGGTCTCTATCCGCGTGCTGCGAGTCCCCGTTTTCCACGACCTCTCCCGAGCACCCTGACGCCCCACCTCATCCCATTGCGGATCCGGGGTGTCCTCCGCTCTCATTTGACCCAAGAGGCCCTCTCGTGCCAGCGGGCACTGGCAACGGAGCCCGCACAGACGCCCAATCTTACCCTTTCTCTCCCAGAAGGGCCCCATCGCGCCGTCCAGGAGGAGGCATCCACGCGCGCCCGGGAGGCCGGGGCCCGGCTGGGCCGGGGTCGGGCGCGCACAGGACCCGGCGGCGCCGCCGGTGCGCGCTCAGGCTCCGGGAGCCCGGCCCGGCCCGCTCCGCCCGCGCCAGCCCGGGCGGGACACGTGGTGCCTCGGCCGCCCGCGCTCTGGGCGCCCGCGGCCTCTGGGCCTCGTCAGCCTGCTCGGCCGCAGCAGGGGCTGCGGACGCTGCGGGGAGAAAGGCGGGGACCGAAAGGGCGGGCTCCGGGAGGTGGGGCGCCGCGACGTGGGCGCCGTGAGGGCCGCACGCGGGGGGCACCAGGGGCCTGCTTCCGGGGCTCGCGACCCGCGGGCTCCGTCCGGGTCTCCTGACAGCAGCGGGTTGCGCCGCAGGCTTTTTCCCGGGGCCACTCGGGGCGGGGCGGCGCACTGCAGAGGCTCCGGGTCGCCGCCCGTTGAGGGAAACGGTGGGGGGCCGGAGCGTCTGCTTGCACAACCCCCTTCTCGGGCCCGCCGGGGATCCCGGAGCGGCTGCGGGTCTGGGGCCGGCGTCCGCCTCGCGGTCTTCACTCACCGCTGAAAACGAATACCCTGTCCGCGCGTGGAGATGCAAAGCACTGAAAACCGCAGCGGGGACCCGAGTTGCCCTTTAGGACAGACTGTCGCTCCCTGGGAAGATTCCTCTCGCGACCACAGCCTGTTGTCTGGGGACAGCTAAGGAGAACACTGCCCAAAACTGGACCTGAAGCCACAAGCTCTTTCCAACTTCACCAGTGACCTTGGACGCCTCTGCTAAACAAGGTGTCTCTGTTGAATTTCCTGATTCTGGGGATTAACGTGGCTATTCACTTTCTAACTCTACGGAGGTAATAGCGATTGGGTTAAAATAAAATAAAGCACTCCAGACTTCTTTATAGCAAGTGCAATATAGCTATAATTTGTATTGACTTTAGGTTAAGATTCTTTCCTCAGAATTGCCAGAGCCCCAGGTAGCCCCATCTAGGACTTTCAGCTTTACTAAAGAGCCTCATGATGAGACTGATTGCATCATTTTGTCTTACCTTAGTTGAGGGTCAAAGGGCAGCCACCACAGTCTGGCTAAGGGCTCTTCCTGGTGAGTTTCTTGTTGTGTTATTTGTTCACTCTTAGATCAGTCTTCATTTTTACCCCTAAACAGAGCTTTCTGTACAGAAGAATCCTTACCCTGACTGTTTTCTCCTTACCCTGGCTCTCCTTCTCAACCATATTCACTAGAGTTTAGCACACATAGTCAGCTTGAAGTGTAACAGACTTCTATTTATGTGTGAGAGAACTCAATACAGTTGAAACCATCAGTCTCACGTTACTTGGCAAATGTTAAATGCATGAAACATCTTATTCTGTTGTCCCAGCTTATTTTCCTTCGGTATTGCTTCTACTACTGTCTGATCATAAGGCTCATGAGGCTCATAAGATTTCTTGTCTCTTATATTTCCTAAGTCTTGGAAAGCCCCTCCTTCATGAAAAAAGAACGTTCATGACACAATGGAACCCCATCACAAAAGAAATCTTCTTTTGCCAAATCTTGACTTTACTAGATCATAGTATGTACCCTTTTCACCTCCATTCAAGGTCCTAGTGGTTTACGCCTCCTTTGACCTTCAACAGAGATAAATCTGCCCCTGTGGCTTCTTGTCAAAACTGCTGTCTGCACCAGCATCTCCTTCACCTGCTTGGCATATGGTCTTTTGGGACAGCGTCCCAGGAATTTGTTTTTTTCTCTTCCTTCTCATAATCCAGGCTTCCAGGCCCTCTGCATCAGACATTCCTGTATAATTTCCATTGAATCCCTTTTAGTTCTTTATAAGATTGTTGTAAAGGTAAAAAGGAAAGTACCTGGAAAGTGCCTGGAAATATAGGACTATTGGGTTAAAGATAACCAGTCTCATGCCCTTGCAGGTTTACAGCTTCCTTTAGAACAGGGATTCCCACCCATTTGGAAGGAAATATTACTACATTTTTATTCTGAAGCCTTCTGAGCACAGGGAATGTGTGTGTGTGCACATGGATGTGAGGGAAAAATGGGATGATAGGAAGGTAGAGACAAAGAGTGGTAAAGTAGGGATGAGAGAAGGGTGGATATGGTACTGATGTGAAGTTTCTGAGCGGGAAGTGTCATGGGCTAGAAGGTGGCAAGAGAAGAGAGGAAAATCCTATTGGGAATGGTTTTCATTGGAATGGGTCCCCCAGTACTGCCTCCAGTGGAACAAAATGTGATGCTCGTCCATAGGAGCTTAGTTTCTTACTCACTGTCAATATACATGTTCCATAATGCATCTTCTATGAGATGACCTTCTGAAATTAAGAACACAAGAAATATGTAGACGGTTATCAAAGCACAAACTACTGAACTCAATCTTTCCCAGACATTTTGCAAGAATCCAGTGTAATTATAGAAACTATGTAGAATTCATTTTAGAAGGAAGGTTTAAACAGGGAGGTTTATAGAATCTTGGAGCTTAAAGAGGACTTTAAAAGATTATCTAATCATGCCTTTGAGATGTTGCATCAATCACGCTTCTTGGTTCCTGAGTTCTCTGTTTCTTCTGTCTGGCACCCAAGTCCTTCTTAAAACCCATATGTTTGCAAGCCAGGACATTCCTCATGACTACTAAAATGAAAAAAATCCTCTCCCTTATCTAGTTGTTTCTTCTGAGAGTCTGGATTTGAATTAGACTAGAGAAAATTGTCTTTTTATTTCTTCAGACCTGAGGATATTAAATAACCAGCTTACAGGTGGGAGGATTCAACTGGTGTCCAGAAACCACATGGTCCAATAACAAACTCCAATCCACTTATTTACAGGAAAATAAATTCAGTTAAAATATTTACAAAGAAATGCCAGCTTTCCTTTTCTGGGACTAAAGTGTAATTTTCTTGTGCTAAGAATATTTGAAGTTTTTCACTGCTTTTATCAAAATATGTTGAGCTAGTAGTACCTGTCTATAATTAATTTAGTCATTCTGCAACATTTAACGAATACCAAATTCTAAACCTATCTTGGTTTTCTTTTTCCTCTTTCCATTTCCTTAAGGCTTGTTTGTTAAAGTGTGATTAGATTCACATGTTACTCCTCCAAGTTACCAGGATGAGAAGGAGTTCTCATTCTCTGACTTTGTACTGTATATCTGGCACCAATTTACATCATTTAATTTAATTTTACACTTTTCTTAAGTTAATCTTAGTACACTTTACTGATGGAGGAACAGAGGCCCATGACTTGTTTACAGTCACAAAGGTGGTAAATGGTGGAGTGGGGATTTGAACCCAAGTATTTTTTATTATTCTGTATTCCTATTTACTGCAGGGGCTTTCTGGAGGCAAAGCCTTTACTCAAAGGAATAAGTCAAATGGGAAAAATAGTAGATGCAGGATGGACAGGAAGTAGATTTGGTCATCTTCTGTCCACTCAACTAAATCATGCTAGTAATGTTCTTTTTTTCCTATAGAAAGGGCTGGCTGGAGTCTAATCAAAGGCCTTGGAAGACTTGAAAACTATGTTCCACTCTCATAAACCACAATTATGATGATTAATATTTCTTAAAAAATATTTCACAGAAAGATTATTTTTTATAATTCCTAGGTCTATAGCATAACTATAAAAATATTTAAAGTATTAGCCAAGATAACAACTTTTATTTATC
Organism: Puma concolor; assembly: GCF_028749965.1. Classification (NCBI taxonomy): domain Eukaryota; kingdom Metazoa; phylum Chordata; class Mammalia; order Carnivora; family Felidae; genus Puma; species Puma concolor. The sequence continues at coordinate 28,950,952 of NC_141684.1, read as the reverse complement.
AACAAATTGATTTAGTGAAATAAGATGCATGGGGCATTTGAGCAACTCATATACCCGCTCTGAACTTGTAGTTATTCATCTATAAAACAGAAATAATAAATGTAAGTTTCCAAGAGTTTGAGGTGTCAAAGGAAATAATGGAAATGAAAGTGCTTTGAGAACTGTAATTACATATACATTATTGTATATGTCAATAAGAAAAAAGCTAATGGAAATCACATAGTGAATTGAGTGGACAAGAAATATTTTATGTCAAATAAGCTTTGATCGCAGAGTCATGAAGTTTCAGCATAAATCGGAAAATCATAGATTAATTTTCCCCATTTATAAATGAAGAAACAAATCCCCCCTCTCCCAATAAATTGTCCACAGTTACAGCACATCCTTAAAAATACTGTTGAAAATTCTAAAATAAGAAAGTGGTATCATAGGAATAGGCATAGTCAGGCAGTAAATATTTATTGAGTACCCACTGTAAATCTGACACTTTTTTAGATGCTGGGAATGCAGTGGTGAACAAAACAGATTGCATTCCTTCCCTGAAATAATTGATAGTCTTTCTAAAGGAGAGAGTCAGATAAAAGATGTGTGAACAAACAAGATTATTGCAGGCAGGCACTGATGAATGTTTAAAAGAAGTTAAAGGTAATAATGCCAAGGCTTTTGGTCTGAATAACTGAATGGATGGGGGTGGAAGGGGCAGGATGTGGTCATGATGGAGATGGGAGACATAATTAGTTCTGTTTTGGTCATATGAAATGTCAGATAATGATGGGGCATCCGCATGGAGCTATGGAATGGAAGTCCAAGCTCAAAGGAGAGGTCCAGGCTGGAGATAAACATTTCAGAGTCTTTATCTCGTAGTTTACCTCCAAGCCATGGATTTCAAAAAAAAAAAGTGACTAATTTGTTTTTATGTAAAGCGTTTTATTGGTCAGGTTGTGGTGTGAGCAAGGTGATTCAAACACGTCTTAGCTTGTCCACTCAAAGTAAAGCCACCCAAAGCTGCTCAGCCATAGGGTAGCAGACCGTCACCATAGCAACAGTGTCCTGTCAAAGGGGGTAGGGAATCTTTTCTCATTTTGAGGCTAGAGTCATGTCTACCATTTTAAAATGAAAGTGTTCATGACCACACGGTTATTCCTTTTATTAAGGCCCAAATGTATGCCTCAATTCCATTTCAGTAACTGTTGTGATGAGAAGAGACTAGAAGCTCCTCTGCAGAAATGGATTTTCATTAGTGCATTATGTGTCCAAATAACCCCAACTTCTGAGCTGAACTTACATGATAATGGCTTGCTATTTCTGTGTTAAGACATATATACAAAACCTTCACTCCATTTAGATTTTCTTATCAAAATTATCTTAGCAGCCTATTTTGCTTATTTTTTAATTTTTATGGGGTGTTAGAAAATTTATCTTTCAATGCTTTCACAATAATTGTTATTTATGACTCTGGTAACAGTTGCTGTGATGTGCCAAAGGAAGTTGTTCTTGGGTAAATTGTCTTTTAGAGGAAGAAATAATGAGGCTAGAGATGATTGAGTTCAAGTATAGTGTTTCTCAAGGTGAAGTCTGTGATTAAAAAAAGGACCTTAAACCCCCAAATATCCAGGTTTCACAATGACTTAATGTTCTACCTTTAGAGAATAATTTCTGTTTATCCAGCTCTGGATTTTCTTTGTAGTTCTGTTTAATTTTTTTTTTTTAAATTTTTTTTTTCCAACGTTTTTTTATTTATTTTTGGGACAGAGAGAGACAGAGCATGAACGGGGGAGGGGCAGAGAGAGAGGGAGACACAGAATCGGAAACAGGCTCCAGGCTCCGAGCCATCAGCCCAGAGCCTGACGCGGGGCTCGAACTCACGGACCGCGAGATCGTGACCTGGCTGAAGTCGGACGCTTAACCGACTGCGCCACCCAGGCGCCCCTGTTTAATTTTTTTAAAGTAAAACTATACATACATATCATAGAAAATTTAAAAAATGAAAAAAGCACCAAGAAGAAAAACATCATTTGTAATTTCCCACTCAAAGATAAATACTAATAATATTTGTGTGCATGTTATTCCCATATAACTTTTTAAATAAAATAGAAGCATACTGAAGGTACTGTCTTGTTGAATAATAACTTTCTCTGGGCACAAAGTAGAAAATTTAGAAAATATCTAAGTGCAAAATCCCAGAAAATGATAATTACTTATTATCCTATTATCTGAGGGAAACATTAGTACAAATATTCCTGTATTTGAAATGAATATATGTATTTTATATGCACACATATGTATGATATATGTATATATATTCTATTAAAGTGGGATTTCCTATTTTGCAATTTAATTTTTCCTCAGAATGTCACACATGATTTTGTCTATAATTATTCTGCTACACAGTTATTTTAACAACTTTATAGTATTATACGGCCACATAATGTAGTTGTCTGCTAAAATATAGATACTCATGAGGTGCCTGGGTGGCTCAGTTAGTTAAATGTCTGACTTAGGCTCAGGTCATGATCTCACAGTTTGTGAGTCTGAGCCCTGCATTGGGATCTGTGCTGACAGCTCAGAGCCTGGAGCCTGCTTCAGATTCTGTGTCTCCCTCTCTCTCTGCTTTTCCCCCCACTCACACTCTGTCTCTCTCTCTCTCTCAAAAATAAATAAACACAATGGGGCGCCTGGGTGGCTCAGTCGGTTAAGCGTCCGACTTCGGCTCAGGTCATGATCTCACGGCTCGTGAGTTCGAGCCTGCGTCGGGCTCTGTGCTGACAGCTCAGAGCCTGGAGCCTGTTTCAGATTCTGTGTCTCCTCTCTCTCTCTGACCCTCCCCCGTTCATGCTCTGTCTCTCTCTGTCTCAAAAGTAAATAAACGTTAACATAAATAAATAAATAAATAAATAAATAAATACTACACAAATTTTAAATATAGATACTCATGCATATTGCCATGATTTCATGCAAGGGAGTAGGTTCATATCAAATTAAAATGAATGTCTTTAACAATTTTATGCAACGTAAATCCGGATGGTAAGGTTATTAAGGTAGTTGGTAAAGGAAAAATAACTAGCAAATGAGCAAGTTTGTAAGATATGGGTATGAAAGGATTAGGGTAGCGCTTCCCCCCAGCTTGTTGATGATGCATATATGGGCATAGGGGTGTGATAAAGGCATTTTATTGCCATTCAGCTATAGTTATAAAGGTTGTTCTAAAGGTATTGAACAACGTTAAAGCACTAGTGTATTTGCACATTATGATTATATACACCAGCATTGGTACAGATACAGGAGCAGATATAGGTATAGAATATCATCACCAGAACATATATGGAATTAATGTTTTCAGTTTACAGAATACTTTAAACTGGCCCTGAACATAGAGGCCTGGATGGAAGAATACCCTATAAGTATTCATTCTTTTGGGTACCAGCAGACCAGGAACCAGTTCCTACATTTTATGCAGCCTATGTGGCTCTTTGAAAGAGTTAATAATGCATTTCATAGTGAAGTGCATGGACCAGTACTTGCATGAGGGATATTTTGGAGCTTATTAAAAATTCAGATTTCTGGAGCTCACTCTAAACCAAATAAATGAAATTCTCACATTTAACACACTTCCCAGGTGATGTGTATGGAATTCAGATTATTAGAATGATTGGGCATTAATTTAGGGAACTAAGATAAAATGCCTGTGAGTTCCTTAGCATTAGGGATTGTTTTTTTCTTATTTGTATTTCTGGCACCTAGCACAGTGCCTGGCCCATGGGAAGTGATAGTTATACACACACACACATTTTTTTGCTTTTAGAGAATGTGTGTGTGCAAGCAGGAGAAGGGGCAGAGAGAGAAAGAGAGAGAATCCCAAGCAGACTCCACACTGTCAGCTCAGAGCCAGCAGTGGAGCTCAATCTCAAGAACTGTGAGATTGTGACCTGAGCCGAAATCAAGAGTTGGATGCTCAACCGTCTGAGCTACCAAGGTGCCCTGATAGTTATATATTTATTACATTGATTATTTGGCTTAATACTTGTAATGTTGTAATAAGTTCTTGTATTGTACTATAACATTTTTCTTCAAAATGTCTTTTTTGTAGTTTGTTTAATTATTTTGAGACAGTGTATGTGCCTGCATGAGCAGGGGAGGGGCAGGGAATGAGGGAGAGAGAGAATCCCAAGCAGGCTCCATGCTGTCAGCACAGAGCCCAACACAGGCTCCATCTCACCCAAGGTGCAATCATGACCTGACCCAAAATTAAGAAGAGTCAGATGCTCAACTGACTGAGCCACCCAGGTACCCCTCTTCAGAACATCTTGTAATAACTTTTCAAACCACTTTCATAATCTCAGTGATTGCACCTTATATACAATAGGAACTTAATGATTGTTGATTACATGAATGAGTAAAATAATGCGTGGTAACACTTTATCACTCTTACCTCAGAGCAGTGTGCCACCCCTAATTACTTGGGATACTGACTTTTGTCCCTGAAGGTTATCACAGCTGAGAGTCAAACCCTCTGTGTTCAGTATCTGCCACAATTTCCACATGACCATGGATGAGCAACTGCTAATCCCTACTGATTTGGGCCTTGTAATCTATAAATAAAGAAAATTGAAGAGATTCAATGAGATAATACACATGGGGATACTTTGAAATAAGTAAAGTGCTTTGCAAATATAAGTTATTATTCTTATTTTCTCCATCAAGGTCATCTTCATCAAGAACTTTCCACCTGCCTCAGGTCTTGGGAGAGCCAATCACTGCCCATTTATATGTGGTAAGCTTGGGACAAGAGTATACTTAAGAAATTTGTGAATGCGAGATCCTTGAGTGTCAGGAGTGGCAAATAAGTTGACCCATGTCCACCATTTCACCTCTGGTATCTACGGCCAATGTCACTAAGGAATTATAGTTCTCTAAAAAAAAGAAAGAAGAATTACAGACCTCTTGTTCTTATGTGCTCAGAAGTTCCCTCCCAAACTTTCTCAACCTAGTGCCACAGGCAACCCCTGTGATTAATTGTCATTGACCCTTCAGTAGAACCTATTTGCCATCTCTAATGTAGGATAAATTTATATATAAGTATGCATGTATTAGATTTGAGTTTTGCATATATTTCTTAAAGATATGAGATTACATTGTATGTATGAAGGATGTGGGAATTGTATATACATATTGTGTGTACATATGTGTAGATAGAGATGTACATATTATTTGTGACATAATATTGAGTCTGATATGAATGTATGTGTATGTGTAAAATCAAGAGAAACCAAGAAGATATTAAGGTCATCTTTTTAGCTAGGCTTTAGCATTAAAAATTCACAATAAAGTCTTCTGAAAGAAGTAAGAACAATATAAAGATTACATAGGTCTCCCTGCTGTCAGCAAGTGTTATAGTCAGCCTCTCAGGCACCAGAACCAGATTTTCTTTTTTATTGCTGGGGAGATCCCAGCTGGAGTCTTATTGGGGAGATCCCAGCTGGAGTCAGAATATGAGCATGAAACATTTGGATAATTTAATTTTACAATGGGATAACTGGAGTTTAGCGTCCTGTAGTGGAAATACCAGTAGTCCTTTGGAATAATGTCCCAGTTAGCTGCTTGCTCAAGTATTTCATGTCCTAAATGAATTCTTCCCTTCAACAAAAATCAGTTCACTTATAAGCACCTACTAGTATGCCAGCCAGTGCTAGATGCTAGATCAAAAACCCTGATCCCCCAAAGTTTAGATTAAATCATTCTATGTGCTCCAATAGCACTTTTAATTTCTGCTCTCAAAAAACCTATCACATTGTGGGATAATTACCTGTATCTCCCACTGAAGTATAGACTCCCGTAAGAAAGGACTGATTCACTATTGTATTTCTATTGGTAAATCAGGGGCTGGCAACCTTTCTCTGTATAGGGTCATCTAATGAACATTTTAGGATTTTCAGACCGTACGTTCTCGTCTGTCTCAATGACTCAATTTGTCAATGTAGTGAGAAAGCAGACATAGTCAATATAAAATTGAATGGATGTGACTCTGTTGCAATAAAACTTTATTCACAAAAGCAGGTGGGTTAAAATTTGTTCTCTGTTGCTTGGCATGTGGTCAGAGCTCAATGGATTTTTAGTGGTAGTAGTAGTAGTAGTGCTATGTTAATTTTGTTGAATTCATAATAAAATTCTAATGAAATACAATGTTCGCTTTCATGGATCTTACATTCTCCTGAAGACTAAACAATTGCAACAGAGTATGAAGAGTCCATGGACCGTGGGTGGTGTCTTATGGAAGCCCAGAGAACAGGCATCCTGTGAAACTAGGGGAGTAGATTAGAAAAGGCTTTCTGGAAGAGATAGATCCAGAATTCTATTTTGAAGAAAACATAGAAGATAGAGAAGACAAAAGGTAGAAAGGCTGTTCTAATCTAAGAGAAGAGCACCAGTACTAATGCAGAGCAGCACAGAAGTCCATGACACATTTGGAGAGCTGCAGGTGGTTCATTCTGGGAATCTTGACTATGGAAGATGGTGTTGCAGTTTGCTTCCTCCACCTGTGCACTAACCTCCTTGTCTATTTTCCTTTGGGACCCATTCCATCCTTTGTTTCTTTGTTCTCTTTCTCTTACTGGTTCTTTCACCTTGGCAGATAAACATGCCCAACTATTTTCTTTATCTAAAACTACTATTTCCGTCTCTACTGTTGCCACTACCACCACCATCACCGCCTGCATCATCACTTAAACCACCACCCCCACTGCCACCAGCATCTTCACCACCACTATCTCTGCCACCTCTAGCATCTTCATCACCTCCAAGACCACGACTGCTACGAGCACCTTCATATCTGTCATCTCTACCGTCACTTCTGCCACCTCCTTCACCAGCTGCGCCACCATCACCGCCATCGCCATATCCACAATGAAACTTTCCTTCAGTCTTCCGTCCCTCTAAGTCAGTCATGACATCTCCCTATTTCACAGACAACCTTCTTGAAAGAGTACTATACACTTGCTTTTTTTTCTCTTTGACATTCTCATTTGCTATTCAGCCAACCACAACCTGGTTTCATTTCTCATCACCCCATTGAAATTATTTGAAATAAAGTCACTACTTGCCATGATCATCATATTGCCATTCTCGGTGGACTCTTTGGCCCTTAACTTAGTTGACCTCTCCGTGGCATTTGATTCTGTTTGAGTTTCGTAATGCTAAAATGTTTAGTTGCCTCCTGATTTTTTATCCTTTTCTTTTCAGTTTTCTCTAAGGGCCACCATCATCTAGTTACCCCTTACATGTGGGCATTTCCTTGGCTGTCCACTGATTTCAAAATCATTAGCCAACTGTGTGTAACCTCTCCTACTTGGTTCCTACATCCAGTGAGTAGGAGCAAGGCAGTTGGCTGCAAGGGAGTGAGAAAACCTGGGCACCGATGTGTTTGGCATAGCTGCTGAGAGAAATGAGAAAAGGAGTTGGCTAAGATGTGCTGGCCAGGGCAGGGAGCCCAGTGGAAGTTGCAGATCTTAAATTTGTAATGTCTTGAAACCACTCAGTGGTATGTTATTTCCACCATGCTAAGAATAGGAAAAAAATTGATTTGATGGATATTCGTCTAGAAAAAGAGATAAAATCCCTAAATAAATTTCCTTACGATCTTCACTGGGACTGTTCCCTAAACTGACATCATATCCTCAAACAACTGAGAGTGTAGGGCTATCAAAAAATAGTAATCTCTAACTATTTTGTAGTTAAATCAACACATCCTTCTTATATGACGTGATAACTCTTTATTCTATCCTTCCTTCATTTTCAGAGATGTTGTAAGGTTTATATTTATTTTTTTTTAAATAATATGGAATAAAGTTAGATCTGTCTATAGCCCTTGATGTAATCTTTGTAGACTTTAAGATGATTTTTTTTTTTTAATACTGAATCCTGGAACAGGCAGAATACATTTTGATGTAAACATTTGGAGCTATCCCCCTGAAAAGGGGCTCCCCTGTATTTTTAGGACTGGTCTAAACCAGTTCATTCTTAACTAGAATCCTTATTGACAATGCATGGATATTTGCAAGTCTGAATTCGTATGTGTTATTTGGTTTTCTATTTCATGTTGCATTTTCTGTTGCAGATCTTTGAATATACTACTTAAAATTGTTAGAAGTCAGAGGGAATTATATTTTGGATAAAATCCAAACATTTTAACATGGCTTTTCATTAGAGGTCCCCAGTCTGTCTTTCCACCTGCAGCTTTTCTAACCTCACAACATATGCTCTAGCCATATTGAATTACTTCTGAATCTTCAAACATGCCTTGCCCTCTCTTACCGTCTCATCCTTGTGCATGCCACCCATTCACAGTAGATTATGTTCCCTCTGACTTATTTCTGTGAACTTTGCAAAGCTTCATATTGGGACATCTTTCCTGACACCCTAATGTTAATTGTATCATAGGACTTCATGAATCATATTGTAATAATTCCATTTTTGTTACTCCTACTAGACAATGAAATCCTTGGAGATCTGTTTTTGTCCCAACATCCAGTACCTAGCACAGGGACTTGACAATTGAAGGCATTCAATAATTGATATTTGGCTAAATGAATGAATGAATGAATGAATGAAGTTACTCTTTGTGTTCCATTTTTCTTTTTAAATCACATTACTGTGACATTTTCAATCATTTGTCACAGCTTCTTGAATATAAAATTATGTTTTAGTAATATTTAATATAAATATTGTTTCTGAGTGGTTTTGTGTCTTTGTAGTTGTTTAGTATTATTCACCAGCGATCTTGTTCTATTCCTGCTCTCCTAGGCTTTACCTCCTCTATTTTCATGCATTTACTTGCTTCTGCCTGCAGGCCTAGACTGACTTGTACTCCAGCAGGAAGTATAGAAGGCTTCCTGCCAGGGACTGAAGGTTGCCTTAAAATCAAACTCTCCTTTTTGCTGGTACCTGGTATCTTTTCTTCTGCTCATCCTGCTTGTAGATTATCTTGTTGCTAACCTGCCTTGGCTTTTGACCATCTGCCCTGCCTTCTAGCTTTGAGAATCTTCAGTTCTTCTATGCTTTCTTGTCTCTTTACTCACCAGCTGTTTGCTCTGACCTTCCATTGCAGGCATTGATTTTTCCTTTTTTTCTTGGTTTCTGATTTTACTATAACATCTGACCTCTGACTTATTTGTGTGTTTGAATTATGGGCTAAGCAGTATGGTTGCTATTTTATCACCTCACTTAGATCCCTTACTTTGAACATACCTAGGTTTTCCCAGTCTTAGATGCATGCATTATTATCTTGAGGTAACAGCTTGGCTCTGTACAAGAATGCTGTTCCTATTTCTTCATGTTGACTTTGGAAATTGAGGCACAGGGGTTTATAAACTCCAAGTCAATTACTGTGCTATTTATGGTCTGTAAACAAAACATATAATCTAATGAATCTGAAAGTGGTGTTTAATCTATGACATACTAAGTAGCCTTAATTGTGCCCGTGCATCAGAATTACTTGTAGAACTTACAGTATGTTCAGGTGCTTGGGCCCTCCCACAGAGGCATTGAATCAGTATCTTGAGGTGGAACCTCAGCATATATATTTTTGAAAGTTTCTTGATTTATTTTAATGAACACCATGGATTGAAATTGAGCAGCACTGCTACACTAATGATTACTCTAGATGTCGTACATTAGCTATGACAATGAGGATCTCAGATGTTAGAGGACTAATAAAAGTCAACGTTATCCATTGCTCACTGTATGCATCTAATTTCCCATGTAATTAATCTTCCAATCAACACTATGTACTAGGTACTATCTACATAGAGGGTTATTAAACTTAAATTTGAGAGATGTTAACTTAGTAGATGAAGGTTACATAGCTAATTGCAGAGTTAGAGATTCTTATACTTAGACATTGTGCTATATGGGATACCAATGGCGCATTGATTGTGTGTCATCATAAACAATATATTGTAACTGTTATTAATCCATCAGTTTACTACTAACTAGAGTTAATATGTTCAAAAAAAATCTGATCATTTTATTACCTTGCTTGAGGATTCCTATAGTCTCCTCATTGCCGACAAGATAAAGTAAATTTTCCTTGCCATGATATAAAGTATCAATCCATTTTCCCACTCCCTCTCCAATTCTATCTTCTCTGTCATTTCCTCTATACATTGGTCATGCTATATTTCCCACCATTTTTGTAACACATCAAACTCTGAAACAATGAAATACCTTTGTAATTGGGATTTGAGACTCCTTTGAAGAGGAAATCAGTTCTTTCCAGATTCTGAAACGACTAAAGGGTCATAGGAGTCAAGGATGGATAGATCAGCTTTATAATGAGTAAATTAGACTAGGAAAAGGCAACCTGGATCCAGTGTCTTGAATTGAGCCTACCCAGCTGGTTATGGATGAAGCAGCTGGATAAGTGCTGGCGTCCCACAGGGATGGGGAATCCAGGAGCTGGCAGACCTTGGAGGAACACCCCTGCTTCCTGTTGGAAGTGAGCACATGAACTGAGGCTTCCCAGTGTCATCAGTCCCACAGTCCCATCAGCCATAATTTCATCTAGGGTGGAATGAGTGAGAAGTCAAAGGAATCTTTCCAAGATCTCTAAGAAGATTGAAGTCCTGTTTATAACTTGAAACAAGAACTTGGAAAGAGAGAGTGGAAGATTCCCCCTATACTTTTCATGTGTAGTTTCCCTTGCTTTGAGTGGCCTCCTCTGCCTTCACCACCAGCTCATGTATTCTTCTTTGAAACTTTCTTATTTTTATAATGTATAACATGTGACTCCCTCTCTAGCCATAGCATTCAGTTCATACCTCTTTTATGATACAATTATCCCATAGCATATGCACTTACATGCTTGTCCATTCCAAGGACTGTGAACTTTTCTGAGGCAGGACCCTTGTCTCATGCATTCTTATAACCCCCAGTGCTAAGCACAGTGCCTGGAACATTGTGTTCGTTCTTCACAGATATTAAGAGTATTCCAAGGTATGGCCACTCCAAGTTGCCCTGCTCTCTAGAGGTGGCCTACAGTTATTTAGCTTCTTTATCTGTGCCTAGTACAGTGCCTGGAACACGGCACTTGGGACATCACACCATAAAGGTTGAGTGAATGATTTAGTTACAGCAGATCATTTCATACGGTGAAATTTATTGACTGCCATTTTGTTTCGAGGTGTTGGACTTTTTTTGGGGGGGGGCATTTTTTTCAAGTTTTTATTTAAATTCAATGTAGTATTAGTTTCAGGTGTCCAATATAGTGATTCAGTACTTCCATACATCACCCAGTGCTCATCATGACAAGTGCCCTCCTTGAACCCTATCACCTGTTTAAACCAATCCCCCTTCCACCTCACCTCTCTTTTGGTAATCATGAATTCTCTATAATTAAGAGTCTGTTCCTTGATTTGCCTCTCTTCCCCTCACCCCCCCCTCCCACCCTTTGCTTATTTCTCTTGTTTCTTAAATTCCACATATGAGTGAAATCATATGATATTTATCTTTCTCTGACTGACTTATTTTGCTTAGCATCATAATCTAGCTCCATCCATGTCATTGAAAATGGCAGGTTTTCATTCATTTTATGGCTGGATAATATACTCTGTGTGTGTGTGTGTGTGTGTGTGTGTGTGTGTGTGTGCGTGTGTGTACATAACATCTTTATGCATTCATCAATTGATGGACACTTGGGCTTTCATAATTTGGCTATTATAGATACTGCTTCTATTCACATAGGGGTTCATATGCCCTTTGAATTAGTGTTTTTGCATTCTTTGAGTCAAGTACCTAGTAGTGCAATTGCTGGACATAGGGTAGTTCTATTTTTAACTTATTTAAGGAACCTCCATACTTTTCTCCAGAGTGACTGCACCAGTTTGCATTCCCACCAACAATGAAAGACAGTTCCCTTTTCTCCACATTTTGTTGTTTCTTGTGTGATTTTAGCCATTCTGACAGGTGTCGGGTAATATCTCATGGTAGTTTTGATTTACATTTCTCTGATGATGAGTAATGATGAACATTTTTTCATGTGTCTATTGGCCATCTGTATGTCTTCTTTGGGGAAATGTCTGTTCATGTCTTCTGCTCATTTATTAACTGGATTATTTGCTTTTTGGATGTTGAGTTTTAGAAGTTCTTTCTGTATTTTGGATATACTAACCCTTTATTGGATAGATCATTTGTGCAGAAGCTTTTTATTTTGATATAGTTACAATAGTTTGTTTTGCTTTTGTTTCCCTTGTCTCAGACATATCTAGCAAGAAGCTGCTATGGTCAACGTGAAAGAAGTTACTGCCAATGTTCTCTTGTAGGAGTGTTATGGTTTTAGTTCTCACATTGAGGTCTTTCATCCATTTTGAATTTATTTTTGTGTATGGTGTAAGAAAGTGGTCCATTTTCATTCTTTTGCTTGCTATGGTCCAGTTTTCCCAATACCGTTTATTGAAGAGATAGTCTTTTTGCCATTGGATATGCTTTCTTGTTTCATCAAAGATTAATTGACCATATAACGATGAGTCCATTTTAGGGTTTTCTATTTTGTTGCATTGATCTATATGTCTATTTTTGTGCCAAGAGTGTTGGACTTTTAATAGTAAAAGATGTATATTTTGAGAATGGACCAAATATGGATAAAATCAATCTAATGTTACCTTGGAACAAATAAAAAAAAACCCACTTAAATATTAATGGAAAGCTACTGAATTGGGAATCTGTAAAATTCCATGGGCTGTACAGGATTAGTCTTGTAAAATATAGTCACATGCTTTCAAAAGTGCTATTTATCATGCTATATAACTGATGTGAATGGTCACATATATACTAGACATGAACTCATGGCAGATTTATTCATTTGTAAAGCCCACATTCTATTAAATGGAAGCATTAAACTTTTTTTGGAATTACTTATGTCATTTTATTATTTTCACAGTCCAGCATTACAGCTTTGCTCATGTTCTTTCAGACTGGTACTTTATTTGAAAAGTTCTGGGGTGCCTGGGTAGTTCAGTTGGTTAAGCATTTGACTTCGGCTCAGGTCATGATCCAATTTCTTAGGTTTCAGGAAATAAATTTAAATAAAAGTCCCTATTAGGTGTTGTCATGTGAAATAATAAAATTAAACAAATATTGGCATGGAATTTGTAATTATGTTTCTGGGCCTGTGAATCAATTTAATTCATCCCCTGATCCTTGGAACTAGTTGATGAAATCACTGAAGATAGTAGGTCAGCATGCTTATACTTTATATTTGCCCCTCTAGACACAGACTCTGGAAGCTGGAAGCAAATTTCTTTTCTTTTCCCAGAAAATTTCATTGTATTTTCCTTCATACCATGCTAACCCTTTACTGAAGAAAATAAACCTAATAGGAGAATATTTTCTTGAATTTGTTAAATGTGAGAGAATGTAGGTAATGCACAGTGCCTAGTATGTGGGTGACGATAAATTATTGTTGCTAGTCCTGCTTCACAGCATATTTCTCTCCCAGTGTTTAGTTCCACAACCTCCTAGGGGCAGTGACCCTGTCTTATTAGCCTTTGTATTGTTTGCATCACCTGCACGGCCCCTTGCACATATGAGATACAATAAATTTTGGTGAACAAATGAGTCCATCAGTTGATTAAAGAGAGAATTGAATGGGGCAACATGTGTGAAAACAGCTTGCAAATTAGAAAATGCTGTTCTAGTAGGAGATTACTATTATTTGTTATGTTGAGTAATTTTTAAAAGTTTTTGAAATATGATGACATTCAGAAAGGTGTCAGATCATAAGTGTGAATTTCCAAAAAGTGAACAAACCCAAGTAACCAGCCCCCAAATAGAAACAAACCAACATCCCAGAAGCCTCTTTATGGTCCCTTCCAGTCACTATCTCCTCCCAGACGTAACTACTATCCTGACTTCTAACATGATTGATTCATTCTGCCTGTTTTTGATTTTCATAAAATTGAATCATACAGATTGTATTCTTTTTGCTTACTTCTGCTCAATATTGTGAGATTCATTCATATCTTAGGATGTAGTTTATTCATTCTCATTGCCATATAGTATCCTTTGGTGTGAATGTATTTTAATTTGTTTATCCTTTTAACTGCAGAGGGACTTGGTTGTTTCCAATTTTTGATTCGTCTGAATAGTGCAATAATGTTCTTCTAAATGTCTTATGGGAAAGATAAGTACCAATTTCTTTTGACTATAGTATACCTAGAAGAGGAATTGCCTCTGGGTACAGACATATTCAGCTTTAGCTGATGCTGTCAAACCATTTGCCAAGGAATTTATACCTATTTACACTGCTATTAGCAACGTAGGAGAGTTCCAGTTGCTCTTCATCCTAGACAAGACTCGATACTTGTCTGGTTTGTTCATGTTAGCCATTCTGGTGGGTGTCTGGTGGTATTCCAATGTGTTTAATTTGTATTCCTGTGATACTAATGAAAACAAAGACCTTTTTTTTATTGGCCATTTGGCTATTCTCTCTTATGAAGTGCCTGTCCAAGATTTTGCATTTTTTAATGGGGTTTTCTTCTTTAAAAAAAATTCACAGGGCACCTGGGTGGCTCAGTCAGTTGGGCATCCGGCTTCAACTTTGGCTCAGGTCACAATCTCACGGTCTGTGAGTTTGAGCCCCGTGTTGGGCTCTGTGCTGACAGCTCAGAGCTTGGAGCCTGCTTCAGATTCTGTGTCTGCCTCTCTCTCTGCCCCTCCCCCCACTGGCACCCTGTGTGTGTGTCTCTCTCTCAAAAATAAATAAACATAAATAAAAAAATTTTTAAAATTCTGTAATAGTTCTTTGTATATTCTAGATATGGGTTCTTTGTCAGATATGAGTATGGCAATTATCTTTTAGGTGAACAGTTTTAACCTGCAGTCCATTTAGAGTGAAGCCACTCCATAGCACCAACTACGGGTGGTGTCAACTTGAAATCTACTCCAATTTCTTGAGTAGATTTCACCAGATACCAGTGCCAGGGCCTCATTCCTGAACAACTGAATCAGAGTCTCTGAGGATAGGGACTAGCTATACATGTTGTCCATCATTGTATCTCCAGTGCCGAATAAACAGTATTCTTGATATTGAAACAGATATTTAAAATTTTATCTTTAGGGGCGCCTGGGTGGCGCAGTCGATTAAGCGTCCGACTTCAGCCAGGTCACGATCTCGCGGTCCGTGAGTTCGAGCCCCGCATCAGGCTCTGGGCTGATGGCTCAGAGCCTGGAGCCTGTTTCTGATTCTGTGTCCCTCTCTCTCTGCCCCTCCCCCGTTCATGCTCTGTCTCTCTCTGTCCCAAAAATAAATAAACGTTGAAAAAAAAAAATTAAAAAAAAAATAAAATAAAATAAAATTTTTATCTTTAGTTCAAGATTCATTCTTCTGCAAACAGTATACAATATAATTTGAATGCATTTTTTCACATGGTTAAAGTAAATTACATCATTTATAGAATTTGATAAATAGGGAAAGATAAAAATTTATCTTGCATGTTTGCTTTGTGTTCCTGATTATAATAAAACAAACCTTCTAACAGAATGTTTAATGATATCCTCATATAAAATGGAAGAGTCATTTAAAATTACTTTTTTTCCTATTCCTCATAAAATGATATCATGATTTAAAACAGTTTAAGGGGGATTATGCAATTTTATATTCTAGCAAAGAAGGTTATGGTGCAAAATCAGTTGGGGTTTGTTTCTCTGGAGGGGCAAATGGGTAGAAATTAAAAGTCTGTAGGTTGTGGCTCATGATTAAGAATTTGAGGAGAGGGACGCCTGGGTGGATGAGTCCATTAAGCGTCTGACTCTTGGGCTCAGCTCAGGTCATGATCTTGCAGTTTGTGAGTTCGAGCATCACATCAGGCTCTGCACTGACAGCATGGAGCCTGCTTGGGATTCTCTGTCTCCCTCTCTCTGCCCCTCCCCCCACCTGCCCTCTATCTCTCTCTCTCAAAATAAATAAATAAACATTAAAAAAAATAAAAAGAATTTGAGGAGAGAGCTGCCCAGCAATGCAAAGGACTCCTTTCAGGAGGCCTTGAAAGACCCATTAAGAAGAGTAATCACATGGAGTTTGAATTTCCATTCAAATGGAAATTTCTACAGTAAGTCAGATTAGATGACCTTTAACAATGCCTTGCACCTTTGTATTCTATATGTTTTTTGCACTGTAAGACACTTAATATGGGGCAAACACACGTCTTCCCAACCCCATTTCTCTTGATACTCTTGCCTTGTATGCAGAGGCATGCACTGACCTTAGGTTTTTGGAAGTCACCCTTTGAAGGAGTTTTCACTGAAAAGATACCTAACTGTTATTGATTTAGCTGAGAGGTTCTTATTAGACTTCCGTCTTCCTTTCGCATTTATTTTTGCTCTATATTTTTAGGGACCTCCCTCAGCTAGATTCAAGATGTTCTGTGAAATGAAAATGTAGCCGAATGGAAAGCAAGATTGACAGTGAGAATCCTCAATCTGCCATTTATAAAGGATAATTTGTTCAACATTAAATATAAAAAGCTCTGCCTGATGGTTGCATTATAACCAGTGGGGTGTCTTGTCAACCAACGTGCTGGGAAGCAGGTTTATACAACTCACTCCTTTCAATAATTATTGCCTTTTAAGTGAGAGCATCCAAGCATGTTAAATGAGACTTAGTTCATAATTGTCAGATATTAGTATAATGGATTCAGCTAAAAGGATTTTAGACATTTGGGCCAATTTGGCCCTCTGTTCTAGAAGCTGCATGTGGCACGGTATGAACCTGCCTCTTGAAATTGGAGAGAGGACAATGTGAATGACTGAATACCTGGCTTTAGTTTTGAATATTTCCTGACTCTTTTCCCACCCAATCCTGCATCACTGCATTGAAGCAGGCTTACCTCTAACAGACAGAAACACATGTAGTAAGTTATTGACTCTAGGATGCACTAAAATCAGAGCTTAATTCTCAGGCTGAAAACCCACAATCAAAAATATTTTCATTTGGCTTCTTAGCTTGCATTCCCAAGTGTTACATGGGATTTGTTAGGCAGTTTTTAGTCTTATGTCAGGAAGAGAGCTGTACTGAATTCCTAGGATGTGTCCTGAACTGCAGCATATTGTACCAGTCCCTAGGTCTGTAAAAGCTTTTATATGAAAAAAACATGACATTTCAATTTACCTTTTTCTTAAGCCTTTAATACATAAGGTGTGTACCCATAACAGGGAAATCACACCCGTTCTGGTGGTAACTCAATCAGCATGTCAAGGGTGGGCCTCGATTTCCACACTTTGGCTGGGTTGGCATTGTTACTTACACAGTTAGGAACCTTTTGAACAGCTCTTGCAATATGGTGTCAGGAACATTTTGGGAGATTCCAGGGAAAGCATGATTATTTTGATAAACACATAGCTCGTGACTTTTAAGCAGTTAGGGATCTCTGACCTAACCTCAGAGAACCTATAGATGGGGACTGAACCTCCCTGCTGTCAATATTCATTTTAGAATATCCCTTGGCTGTATTATGTCTCGAAATCCTTGAGTCTATGATAAAATTTTATTCCACATCCATGCCCAGGTCCAATCATGGGCCAACCACATATTTCCCCCCATCTTTTGAACAGTACTTATTAGTTTACGCAGGTAATATACGAATGCATTCTTGTAGGAATATTCTAAACAATGAATAACTGTGTTCAGGATTAAAGAGTTGGTCTCTTTTCACTCCTACCACTAATCCCACTCACACCCTAGAAGTAGTTACCATTAATAGCAGAATATCATTTTCTGTTCTTTTTAATGCATTTATGCTCATATGTAAAGAACACATACAAATACATACTTGAGCAAGTATTAAAGGAATCACAGAGCACACTTTTTTTTGTTATTTGCCTTTTTTGTTAAAAAATATAAATTGTGTTTAAACAAAAATTGTATTTGGGAATGTGTCTCTGTTTACAAACCGAGACTTGGACAAGTTTTCCAAAGGCCTCACATGTGACCCTGACTGTACTATTTTACCTCCCCCCACATTGTCTTTGCCATTGTCTCACAGCCCAGCTGCATCAAGAGGGATAATGTTCCATTCAGTGCCTTCAGATTAAAATATACATAAGATTTTTGAACCAGCAGGGTGAGAAAATGGAAAGAGTTAACAAAGATTCTAATTAAGAGCTAAACAGTGTACATAGATAGTCTGCTTAGGCAGCAAGGGAATATTTCTCATAGCCTCAGAGATGGAAATGGGATAATTGCTAAGAAAAATGGGTCCATCTAACCTATTATCCCTTATTTCTGCCAAATTCTAGCAGCTTCCTTAACCCTTTCTTTATGACCACTTGACAACCCAGCAGAAGGCAAGAGCTCTTCCTGCAACGTTGAGCTTGATTGCTTACAATCTTCTGCCCCTAGGGGTTCTCCCCCCCACCCTTGATTAGGAGAAATGGCCCCCTGCTCATCCTGTCAAGACTACCCGGCTGCACAGTGAATGGGGGAGAAATCTCATTTTGGAGACAAGCATTTTCTGTGAACTCTATTAAGCAACAAAGCAGTCAGGCTTTCACGGGGGTCACATTTCCAGGATATAATCACCAACTTCTTGGGTGCAATATAAGGCCCCTGCCGGAGTCCACTCTTTCCATGTTCGTCAATGTGATTATTTCACGATAACAGCTTTCTCAAGGGAGTCAGAGATGCATTCTGCACATTTTAATGAGCCTGTCATCCGGCCTCAATTTTTTTCCCCCTTATTCTTTATTTCTTTTCTGATTCCTTTCTTTCATGTTGTGAGCCACATGTATTTGGGAGGCCAAGAGGACACAGAAATTTTAAATGTCATCCAGCATAGATGAAAATCCATTGTCTTCCCTTCTTGAAATTTGGCAATATTGCAGGGTTTTTTTTCTTTAATTCTATAAGGTTAAAAATATTCTGTATCTGGGTTCTGAGAAAAAATAATGTATAATAGTCATGGAATTTCAATATTTTCCTAGGTAAAGAATAATGTTATTTTTCACAAAAAATTGAAACATGTTAAGTACAATTATAATAAAGAGCATTATGACAAATATCCCTGTGTAATAAAAGATTTCAGAGTCCTACCCAAAGACCCAGCAAATTCAAGATTCCATAGTTATAGTTTTACTAGAATTTATTAAAAGAGCTAGATGATCTGTATATAGACACAGCGGTTTTAATGCTAACATTCTAATTTTTAGGTGTTACTTATTTGGTAGCAAATACTGAATTTGGGATCCATAAAAATTTGGTTTTGATTTTTAAGAACAGGAAAAAAAGAAAGAGTAGATTAAGGCTGGTCAAAATATTTGATTTCATTTCTGTTTTCATACCATCTCATATTTTCTAAATTTATACTTAATTTTCAATATGTTTAATTATTTTTCTCACACTAGACTTTGTTTTTTTAATAACTAAATATATCCTGAGGTTTTCTGTAAAAGGATAGTAGAGTAGAATTTGATTTTATAAATGTCTACCTTGAGATTTGCTATGTAAAGATTGTGGATTGGAGTATATTTTAGTGAGTTTCAACTAGCCATTGATGGTTTTTTTCTTCTAGTTTTTTCAGATGGCTTTTGTTAATGAATGATGTCTGTGACTAATGCTCCCTGTAGCTTTACCTACTTAAATTAATCTGGCTCTTTATCCTTTGTAAACATATTTATGATCTGCTTCAATCAGATTTTCTGAAAACAAAGGAAAGTATTCTCCCTCTTTTCTCAGGAGGCTTACAATGATATGCATTGAACTAATCCAGTTGGATTAATATGATTATTTTTGTGTGTATATGCAAAAGGGCATTGATTGCTCAATAACATATGAGAAAAGAGCGATGACTATTTTCCTGCCAGCTTTGTTGCATCTGGATCTGGGGGAGAAGTTCTCTGTGGGCCAAGAACCTATGTGGCTGCTAGCTCTAAGACTTTTTCTTAGGAGCGGTGCTCTCCCTCTGGAACCAAGGATACATTCCCCAATTCAGACAAAGAAGATGCATTGGCTCACCTTCACTTATACCCTTTTTCTATCAGTGATGAGGGGCTGTTAGGCACAGACTTATGCTCCCACTTGGCCACCAGGGTGACAGAACTGAGGCCTGGGTATCAAGGCCAGTTGCCCTCTGTCTGAGCCTGGATATGGCTCCATGAAGTTATCCCTCACACAACTTCATGTGTGTGTGTTTGGTCTGTTTTGGCTGCTACAAGGAAGTATCTTAAAGTATCTTAGACTGGGTGGCTTATAAACAACAGAAACTTTTTTCTCACAGTTCTGGAGGATAGGAAGTCCAACATTAAGGTGCTGGTATGGTTGCACTCTGTTAAGAATCTTCTTCCTGGTCCATAGCAGGTATCTTCTTACTTACTCCACCTACTTAGGGGTAGAGGCTTGGGATCTCTGTGGTTTCTTTAAGAGTGCTGAATTCCATTCAGGAGGACTCCACCTTCATGACCTAATCACCTCTTAAAGATCCTGCCTCCTGATACTATCACCTTTGGGGGTTAGATAGCAGTGTGCTTCCTTCCTCTGCTCTCTCTCTACTCACTGGAATTCTCAAAGCTCCTGTCAGGGGCACCTGGGTGGTTCAGTCGGTTAAGCATCTGACTCTTGATTTCAGCTCAGATCATGATCTCATGAGTTTGTGAGTTTGAGCCCCACGTTACACTCTGTATGGACAGTGTGGAACCTGCTTGGGATTCTCTCTCCCTCTCTTTGCCCTACCCCCCTCCTTGAAAATAAATAAACTAAAAACAAAATCTCCTGTCTTGGTTCTCCTCTCTTTTCATTATACATAAACCCCCAAGTAATTTCACCAACCCCATGGTTTTCATCATCTGTTGACTCTGAAAAATATATCACCAGCCTGGACCCTCTCCTGATATCCAGACTCAAATATTCAACACTCTATTGGATATTTTCATTTGAACATATTGGTTCCTCAAAACTATCAAGTTCCAAGATAAACTAAGTATCTTTATTCTCAAAAGTTCTTTTGTGTTTCTTATCTGAGGGAGTGATACCACCCAATTGCCAAAAATGGAGCAGTAATGTATTCTTTCCTCTTGTCTTTTCCCACAGTCTAGGTCACTAAAATCTATAAATTTCCTCTCTTAAATATCTCAGATTTCTCCTGTTTTCCCTGGCACATCCACTATATTATATCAGTTGCTGAATTCATGTATGATTTTGTGAAGAAGGGAAGTGAATAGATAGTGTTTTTCTTAGATGTGGTATATACTCTGTAGGTTGGGTTAGACACTGAACATATTAACATTCCCATTTTTCTTCTTTTTGCATAGCTTTTGTGAAAACAATTTTGAGACTATAAATTATATTACTTTGAGTAAGACACACCATTTACCTATTGTTATATTCCCTGCATCAATTTATTGTTCCACTAACATTATATGAAGTGTTCACTCTTTCCAATCCTAAATACTATCAGTTTTTAACAATCTGATGGGCAAAATGCTATACTTCATTCTCTTAAAGTCATATTTCCATGATTACCAATAACTTCCAGCATTTTCATGCATATATTATAGTTTTGTTTTTTTATGTGAATTAAAACATATATTTTACATGAATTACCTGTTTTCATGATTTGTTCATGATAACATAATAAAATGTAAATATTTCTACTGAGTTGGAGGAGCTTTTTATGTGTTAAGCATATGAACCTTTTCTGGGATGGGGGTAAAAGGTTTTCCTTTTACTCTGCCACATGCCTCTTAAGGATATTTATGTTATCTTTGTCATCCAGAAATATTTTGCACATAGGTTTTTTAATAGAAGTAGAGTTGAAATATGTTGTATTAGTTTCAGGTGTACAATACAGTGATTTGACAGTTACATACATTATACTATGCTCATCATGACAATCGTTAAACCATCTGTCACCGTACAATATTGCTAACTATATTCCCTTTGCTGTACTTCCCATGCCTGTGACTTGTTTATCTTCTGACTGGAGTATGTAGTTTGACTGTGGTCTCCCGGTCCTTTCCTTTATGCCCCCACAACATTGTCTAATTAGTCTCTCTTTCGTGGTCCTCTTTTTTTTTTTTTTTTTTAATTTTTTTTTTTCAACGTTTATTTATTTTTGGGACAGAGAGAGACAGAGCATGAATGGGGGAGGGGCAGAGAGAGAGGGAGACACAGAATCGGAAACAGGCTCCAGGCTCTGAGCCATCAGCCCAGAGCCCGACGCAGGGCTCGAACTCACGGACCGCGAGATCGTGACCTGGCTGGAGTCGGACGCTTAACCGACTGCGCCACCCAGGCGCCCCTCTTTCGTGGTCCTCTTGCCTTCCTCTGGGATCCAGGTTATTCCAGAGATATCTTTCACAACACAAATCAGCCTGTTACTTCTTGCTTAAAATCCTTCGGTGGCCTCCCATTGTCTACATTGATTTTAAAGTACATATTGATTTTAGTACAGCAAAACAGATCTTTCGTGATCTGGTACCTTGCTGCCTTTCTGACTCACAGCCTCTCGCTCATCCCTACCAACCACATGAACCCACCAGTGTTCACGTATGCCACGTGTAGAGCTCATGTCATAGTCCCCTTTGTCTGGAGCGCCTTTCCTCTTTCCTTGTCCTCTTAGGGATTTCCTACTTATCATTTCAGGCTCAAGCGCAGTTGATTATTACTTTCTTTATGCTACCATACGATGTATATTCCTCTCTTGTACTGTTTTCCCAATTTTTGCTATAATAGTGTATCTGTAGTCTTATTTACTTAACAGCCTTCTTTCACATATATCCATTCTTAACTTAAATAAAACTATTCAGAAAGGAAATGTTTGATCTCTACAGTAAATGGACATGCAGTGCTTTTTGCGATAGCTATGAGAAAACATAAAAATAAAAATATAACTACTACAAAAATCTAACAATGGCCCATGTGAAATCAATGAGCATCAGTGGCAATGCACATGTTACCTTTTGGAGCACACTGCTTAATTGTACAACTTACCAGATTATCCAAAGATTTATAGACCATGGTATAATTATGGCTTACAAAAAGATATAAATTTAAAAGAGTTTAGACGAATTTTTAAATAATCACATTTTTTTCTAGTTATCACCATAATAAAAAGCATTACTCTTAACCTTGTGCAAATGGAGTAAGTCTTGGTTGACTATACCTCAACTGAATTCTAAACAGAGTGTGGTGGAAACCCTTAACAGTGTTTCTTAGCCCATCTTTCCTCTGGCCTTTGTCTTAATTCAGGAGGGAAAGTATTAAATACAGATAAAAGGAAATGAGATCAGCAGGGCAATGAAAATGGGATGTTGTGCCTTAGGGGGCAGATGTTGTCGTGGAAAACTCTGTCAGGCTGAGTTTGTTAGATTATATGGTAGGATGAATGTGAACTTGGAATAAAACACAGAATTATATTTAGATTTGAGAATGGTCAAGGGCTATTGCTAGGCTAGACTTAATTACATGTGTCATTTGACTTTGTGGCACTCTATACTCACAAAAATCTCCAAGGGATGCCTTATTTATCTTAAAAGTTTAAATATACAATTCACATTGCTTTACATTATTCTCTTTTGTTCTTTTCATTGTAGTTGCTGATTTGTGCATTTATCAGAAATGCGGGAGCAGTAATCTAGTTTCAAATGCTTTGATTTGTTGAAAATGAGTCAACATAAAAGCTGAACGTTTAATAAATTGAGAGCTGGAAACAAAGAAAATTATTATTTAAAACTTTTCAAATTTGTTACATTTCACATCCCAGGATTTCAAAGTACCAGTTTTTTACTAAATGCATAAAAGTGCTGCCAATACTAGAAATTTCAGAGAGAATAGTAAGCCTTCACTGGTAGTATAAAAATAGAACTTCGTGACCAGTAATGAAAGGGTGTTTATTTCTCTGAAATGTATAATTTTAGTTGTTCCTTTTCAAATTACAACCGGATACAAAAACCTTTTCATTCAGAAAGGATGTTATTAAGTTTTCCTTAAAAAAAAAAAAAAAAAAGACCTGAAACATGAATGCAATAGCTTATTAACATGATTCTATATTTTAATGAGATGAAGTTACTGTTTAATTATTTATCCTTTGTGTTGATTTTATTACTATTCACCGTTCGTGATCTTGGGTTGTGATAAAGGCATTTATTTTAGACAATGCTGAAATTGCACTCATGAGTCCATGAGCTATTGGACTGATAATGGTGTCCTTTTGTTCTGTTATCCCATCTGCGATTTCAGTTTTTCTAGACTTCTAGCTGAACTTGGAGATCACATGCCAGTGAGGCTTCCCTTCCTTCACTGAAAGCTGTCTGACATCCTCAGTGGTCTTGTTGAGTCTCCCATGACTGCTCTGTCACAGAGGCCAGTGGGGGCACTTCAGGGGGCCATCATCCCTGTCCCCCAAATTATACACAACACAACGGTGTGTTTTTTTTCCTTAGAGAGGAATTCCATAGCTTCCAGAAGATTCTTGAAGGGTCCATTAATTTTAAAAAGTTTGAAAACTATTCCTGTAATACCTCATTTTGTTGTCATTTAGAGTCCTAGAGCAACTCTTTCCACATTGTTTGACTCTAAATCTTTTGATGGTGATATTGATCAAATTTCTTTTTTAACATATTATGATATAATACATACAACTTAATATTTATCACTTTAACCATTTGTAAGTACATCATTCAGTGTCATTAAATATATTCACAATGTTGTGTAACTATCATTACTAGCTATATCAAACACACTTTCATCTTTCCTAATAAAAACTCTGTACCCATTAAACAAAACTCCCTCCCCACGCCCCAGACCTTGTTAATTTCTATTCTACTTTCTGTCTCTATGAATTTTTTCAGTTCTAGCTAGACATCCCATACAAGTGGAATCGTACAATATTTGTCTTTCTGTGTCTGGCTTATTTCACTAAACCTAATATTTTCAAGGTCCATCTATGTTGTTAACATATATCAAATTTCATTCATTTCTATGGGTGAATAGTATTCTTTTATGTGTATATGCCACATTTTGTAATTCATTCATCATTGATGGACACTTGGGTCATTTCCATCTTTTGGCTATTATGGATAATGCTGCTGTGAACATGGGTATACAAATATCTATTCACGTCCCTGCCTTCAGTTATTCTGGATTAATTCCTAGGAGTGGAATTGTAGGGTAGACCTCTTTTGATTAGATTAAAAACCTAAAATTAGTTTCTTCTTTTCACCATCAAGAAAAGCTTTTGCCACACTACTCAAAGTCCATTGTTCTTCCCTAATCAGTTTGCTGTGTGTAAGTTCTCTGATATGAATCCACCTGAGTAGTTAACACCCCAGTGTTGTCTTGTCATACACTTGAAAGCAAAATTCATCAAAGAAGAAGATAGTTTCTTTACAAGTTTATAGTTTCCCTTCAGTATAGATTCTGTAGGTCCTGTTCTCTTGCACCATGCATGACACATAGAGAATATTTTACTTCCTGACCAAGATATCCCAGACATATTTCCATACAGGTTTCAGAATTCATTTTGCAAATTACTTGGAATGGCACCTTTCACCAATGAACAGGAATAGGAAATAAAGACACGTCATTTCCCTTGTGGAAATGATTATTCTGGACACGGTGCTAATTTGCCAACGCTGAAAAAGTCAGTTTTGTTTATAAAGACCTTGACATATCCACAGAATGGAGAATTTTAAGTAAATATCATGAGCTTGTGTTTGCTGGTCCTTGGGGTAATCACTTAATTCAAGTTCCTCCAGAGTTCTTTATCCTTAGAAATCATATTAAAAGAATGACATTAGCAAGGTGTTGGAAGATAGGAGAAAAAAATCAAAGATGGATTTATAGTTGTAGCTCAGACTGAGGGATTCATTTTCATAGAGGTATTTTGTCATTTCTCCTAAACTCATCCTTATGTCCATCAGAGAGGCAATAGAGAGGGAATGGAAATATTCCTTTGAGACTCACAGTTAATTATCCTAAATAATGTGGTAGGGGCTGCCTGTTAATGGGAATGGAAATCAAGTAATCTGGGGAACCTGCAGTGCCCACATCACCTCTCACGCTTCGTGCTGTCAGATGTGCTCCAGATTAGCTTATGTTCTTTAGATTTGCCCATATTCTGGAGAACAACAGAAACACAGAATTGAAGCTTTTGGAGGTGTTCTTATTCATGTGTTTGAATACTCTCTATATCTCTGCCAGGTGGATTTCTGGATCCCAGAATTGTTCAGACAGAGCAATATAGGGTGATGGTTTAAAGCACCCCCCCCATGTTGGGAGTCAGGCCCATTTGGAGCTGATTTCCAGCCCTGCCACTTATTAGTTGTGAGCCTTAGATAAGTCACTTAAACATCTGAGTCTCAGTTTCCTTACCGCAACACGTTTTTAGAAACTTTTTTTAATGTTTATTTATTTTTGAGAGAGAGAGAGAGAGAGAGAGAGAGAGAGAGAGAGACAGAGTGTGAACGGGGGAGGGGCAGAGAGAGGGAGACACAGAATCTGAAACAGGCTCCAGGCTCTGAACTGTCAGCACAGACCCCAACGAGGGGCTCAAACTCACAGACCATGAGATCATGACCTGCACCGAAGTCAGATGCTCAACCAACTGAGCTACCCAGGCACCCCTATCGTAACACATTTTTAATAACAACTTGCATGATTGTTAAGAGAACCAAGTAGAATAAAATTTGTAAGTTCCTACCATTATTGAATGGCCTCTTTGTTCTCATCACAGTAGTGAGTACCTTGCATACATGTTGTCCCTTGTTGGAACAATAAATAGGCCAGGATCATGTAGGCCTTGAGTTATCACTCAGGCAGATTACTCCAAGAGTTTCTCAAACAGCATCAAATCACACCTCACCCCCACCTTCAATTCATTCTCCAAAATGTGTTTGCAGTGACACTTGAAGGAGTTTGATCATCTTGTTTCCCTACTTGAAATAAATCAGTATCATCTTATCACCATCAGGACTATGTTTACTTGCCTGCTGACCAGACTCAAATGTCACTTCTAGATTCCTTCCTGGATACCTGCACATAACGTCACTGCAAGCTTACCTGATCGCCATAGACACAGAGCTCTGGCTCCCAGTGAGCAAGAAGTCTCTTTCATTTTCTGTATGAAAACACCACGCATCTATCCTGGCCTTCAGTAGCTCTCAACTAATATTTACCGAATCAATGACTAAATGCATGTCAGTCCTTTGAGAGTAATTAGCATGTCTCCCCCTGTCTCTTGCTCTTAACTTTTTCTTCACATTAAACCAGAGACACATATCTAGTTACCCTTATTAATATACCTCAGTGGACCCAGCTGCCCACAGGATCAGTCCAAGCTTGGCTTATGACTCAGCTGGTAAATTGAACACATGGGTTCATCTCTCCTAAAAAAAACATTGAAATCATGGTAGAACGTACAAAGGGTGAGGCAGTCTCACAAATACAGAGACCTGGAATAGGGATATCAGCAAACCAAAAATTTCACCCAATTTCTGGGTGACTCAGAATGCATGGGTTCACATTGCTGGTTAAAGCAGAAAAGAGGGACTCCCGGCTCAATGTATGCAGAATGAAACAAGCGTAAGGTAAACTGGGTTTTGTGTGTGTGTATGTGTGTGTGATAAATCTATCAGATTAAGCAGTGGGAGGAGGGGCAGAATCAGATGACCGAGGTCACTAAGAACTGAGGACCAGCAGCTCGTTTACCCCTCCCTCTTCCTCTGCTGCTGCATGTGCAGTGCTGGCATTTGCCCATTGATTGTCTTTCCCAAACGATTTCCCTGCCTTCATGATTTATACAGATTCTCTCCAGTGAACTCCTTTTATTCTTCAAAATGCCACGTGCACATCTTGGGAGTTCTGGGGAGAGTTGGGAGGTCCACAACCCCTTGGGATTCCTTCTATTAGAATGCTTAACGCATGATGTTACAATGTCTGTAGCTGCTATCCTCATGGACTACAAGCTTCTTGAAGAAAGGAATTGTATCTTATTCATATTGTATTTCAGAGCCTGGTCTTATGCTTGCAATAGTGTAGGTCTTCAATAAATGTTGGGTGGAAGAATGAATGAATGACCAGGACAATGTTCTGTGCTTCTTACAGATCTGGCCTCCCTTTGCAGATTATGCTACAATTGGTTTATAGTTTTCCAGATACAGTCTGAGTATACGTAGGGCTAGGCAGGGAGTGGGCAAGTTACCCAACTGAAATTATTGATTTTCAAATTTATTTACATAATAATATTGACAACAATAATAATACCATTTGTTGATTATTATGTGACCGTCACTGTGCTGTAAACTTTGTGCAGATAATCATGAATTCTCATAGCCACTCTATAAGATAGCTGTTATGTTTCCACTGTAGTAGTTCCCTATAGCTACTGTAACACACGATTACAAAGTCAGTATCACTGGGTGCAAGTCAAGCGTGAGTAGAGCTAGCAACACTCCTTCCAGAGGCTCTACGGGAGAATCCATTCCTTCCCTTTTCCAGCTCCTGGTGGCTGCTGGCATTCCTTGACTTGTGACTGCATCACTCCAAGCACTTCTTCTGTGGTCACAAAGCCTCTTCCTCCTCTGTGTCAAATCTCCCTCTGCTTCCCTCTTGTAAGGACATATGTGATTGCATTTAGGGTCCACCTGGGTAATCGCCCTATCTCGAAACCCTTATCTTAATCAGATCTGCAAAGACTTTACCATACAAGGTAAAAATTATAGCTCCAGAGATTAGGACACAGATCTCTTGCTCTCTTTTTGTTTTTTAAGTTAATGTATTAATTTTTTGAGGGGGGCAGTGAGAAGGGAGGGGCAGAGAGAGGAAGAGAGAAGATCCCAAGCAGTCTCTGCACTGACAGTGGGGCTCCAACTCATGAACTCTGAGATCATGACTTGAGGTGAAACCAAGAACTGGATGCTTAACTGACTGAGCCACCCAGTCACCCCAGGACACAGGTATCTCTTTGTGTGTGGGGGGGGGGGGGGAAGGGCATTTTTTCAGCTCACCATACCACACTTTGCAGATTTGGAAACAAAGGGATTAAGTTCACTTGCCCAAGTACACACAGGCTTTAAGCAGCGGGGTCTGGATTTGAATTTACATCTATTTGATCTCAGAGTCTGTCTCTCTGTCCCTTCTTCTCTCCCTCTATCCTTAAATAATGAGTAATAACCCCAAGACACTTGCATTGTTGCTTTATTCTGAGTCAAGTTTAAATGTAAAAGCCCCGCGTTCAGAATTCAAAGAGCAGGCTGTACCAGGAGAAATCACTGATGACACAGGCCCGCACTCTAGGTTAGCTCAACACTTGCATTTATTTCCTTCATTATGGAAGCAGGCAGTGAGGTGTTGAGGAGAGCAGGCTGAGAGGGGCACACTCCTCATGGGGATGGGTCAGTATCTCATTACTTTGGCTGCTGCTGACTCTAAGCTGGTGTGTCAGGGGCCTCTGCCAGCAGGATTTCCTTCTGCCTGGGAAGCTGGAGTCACTTCCCGTTCTGTGTGTTGCAGTCTGCACGAAACCTAATCCAGTTGCTCCTTTACAGATGTGGAGAGGCAGAAGCCCAGCCCAGCCGCCATGGTAGAATTTTCTTTTTGAAGTTTATTTATTTATTTTGAGACAGAGAGAGAGAAAGAGAGAGAGACAACAAGTGTGGGAGAGGGGCAGAGAGAGAAGGAAAGAGAGAACCCCAAGCCGGCTCCCCCTGTCAGCACAGAGCCTGACGCAGGGCTCCATCCCAGGAACCATGAGATCATGACCTGAGCCAAAACCATGAGTCGGACGCTTAGCTGACTGAGCCACCCGGGCGCCCCTGTGCTAGGATTTTTACTGTGGGCCTGAGGACCACAGCTGCAAGGAGTATTGGTCCACTGGCTTTTATTTATTTATTATTTTTTTTTTTTAATTTTTTTTTTCAACGTTTATTTATTTTTGGGACAGAGAGAGACAGAGTATGAACGGGGGAGGCGCAGAGAGAGAGGGAGACACAGAATCGGAAACAGGCTCCAGGCTCTGAGCCATCAGCCCAGAGCCTGACGCGGGGCTTGAACTCACGGACCGTGAGATCGTGACCTGGCTGAAGTCAGACGCTCAACCGACTGCGCCACCCAGGCGCCCCAACATTTATTCATTTTTGAGAGACAGAGAGAGACAGAGCATGAGCAGGGGAAGGGCAGACAGAGAGGGAGACACAGAATCAGAAGTAGGCTCCAAGCTGTCAGCACAGAGCCCGATGCGGGGCTCGAACTTACAAACCGCCGAGTTCATGACCTGAGCCGAAGTTGGGCGCTCAACCGACTAAGCCACCCAGGCGCCCCCACTGGCTTTTATTTAAACTCAAACAACTTTTCACATTACTCACCTTTTAGGTGTAAATACGCTTTTCCCTTCTCAAAAAATACTATGTTCAAAACCATTCATTTTATATAAAAATATTTATAATATTTCTTATTAACAATGTGTTTAACATACTGTGGTGAAAACACTCTGCCAAAACATATTCGCTTGAAGGGAGTGACGAAACATCTTTGCAGAATATTTAAATCACACAAGTCATACTTGTACATATTCAAACAATGCAAAGGCGGATAGGACATTCCTTCCTTAGAGGTAACCACTGAAAGGTGAATAATTTGGGGTGCATCCTTCCAGTCCTCTGTTTATATAGTTTTACATGAGTATCTAATATATTTGTTTTTATTTTCAATACATGGGATCATATTTTGACTACTTGTTCTTTTTTTAAGAATTTTTAAATTTATTTTGAGAGAAAACATGCTCTCATGTAAGCTCAAGCAGGGGAGGGGCAGAGAGAGAGAGAGAGAGAGAGAATCCAAAGTGCAGAGCCTGACATGGGGCTTGATCTCATGACTATAAGATGATGACCTGAGCTGAAATCAAGAGTCAGAAGCTTAACCAACTGAGCCACCCAAGCCCCCCTTGACTACTTGCTTTTTAAAATTAACAGTGAACTTAGAAGTGTTTACAGATGAACTTAGAAAAAGTTGTATAGTATCCCAAGATGTGGATACATAATCCCATAATGTATTTACTCCCTTATTGGACACATTTTAAATGGTGCTTTTTCTGTTATTAAGACAGTGCTGTGACAGGCATTACTTTACGTGTAGCTTGAGTGTTTGTGTAACAATACACAGGGGTGGATTTTTAAAAGTGGCATACTCTTTCCACTGTACCAAAAATGGGAAGATTGGTACAAAGCTAGCCAGATTTGAGTCAGAGAGCTCCTCTGAGATCTCAAAAGTTTTAAACCCTGCAGCCAGAGTTCATACTATGCTATAGATGAGGTCTTCTGGCAATTATACTTTCTCACAAAGCTCCTTGAGGGATGTCTTCAAGAATTCATCTTCCGGTCTTTCCCACATGCCCATTGCTGCCCTTGAAGCTGATTGTGTCTCTCTTCGTGTTACTAGGATAACTTCATATTTCTATTGCTTCCTTTCATGGTGTATTAATTATGATTTTGTTTGGCTGCAACATAGCACACTTGACTGTAATGACTTTGCCACGTGGGTTCAGTTTGCTTACACAGGAACAAATCCAGAGGGTGTTGTACGGAGCAGGCATGACAGCTCCATGACACCACTGGAGACCGGGCTTCCTCTGTCTTCCTGCTCTGCCATCTTTTGCATCTCTCTTATCCTCATGGCTGCAAAATGGCTGCTTTGCCTCCAGGCATGGCATCTGCATCCTAAGCTAGAACATGGGAGGGGCAATGGGCAAAGGAAAAAGACAAAGTCTGTATGCCAGCTGAGGCTGTCATTTTATAAAGAGCTTTCCTGGAAGCCTCAACCAGTGACCTCTGCTTACATCTCTCTTTCCAGAACTGGAATACATGGTTTTTCTGGTTGCAAAGTTTCAGCGGAGATGAGCATATTTAACAGGGTTCTTTGTGACCAAACTGTGGGTTTGGTTAATAGAAATGGAGGGAAGAGTGGAGATTGGGTAGAAACAAGCAGTGCCATACTTGGCGATTCAGGTGAAAATGTCTTGAATAAAGCCCTAAAAAGGTGGAATATTCATCACTGATTCTGTTATAGGTAAAGGCATTAAAATGCATGGTATATATAACACTGTAACAATAATATTGCAAATAAGAAATTACCTCTTCTACTGTGCTAGAAAAAAAGAATCTTTTTCATTTTTCTACACTTCATTCTGGCCCCACTGAATATATGCACTTGTGATTTTTTCTTTCGTACCTTCTGCATGCATACAGTCTAGGATAAATTAAATTTAATATTCTTTACTTTTTAACTTTCTGTAAGTATTTTAATACTCTGCTGCCCAATTTTCTAAATATTCATGTAAAAGAATTAGAGTAGATTCCACTAGTTTGATTTATTTATTTATTTATTTATTTATTTAAATCCTACAATGTTATATATTTAGATATTTTCCATTTTAAAAAGATAATGTTACAAGGACTTTTTTCATATATCACTTTTTATTTCTTTAGGACTCATCCTTTATGGACACATTTCAATAAAATGAACTATGGTTGAAGTATATGAGCATTTTTATGATTGTCAGGAAAGGCACCATGCTATTTTTGGGAAAAGTTTTTACCAAGTTATATTCTCATTATCACTGCATATGCGTATCCCTTTTATCACATTAAAAAAAGAAGAAGAAGAAGAAGAACGAAATGAAGGGAAACAAAGAAGGGGGGGGGGGAAGGAGAGTTGTCCAGGATTGAATCAGCCCTGCCCTCTTGTGGTAAATCTTAAAATTTCAATGCAGGCTTTTTCTTTCTCAAGGGCTTGTGTTCAGAATGTTGTGCATAATGCTGTTGTTAGCCACTGATCTTTTCAAATAAAAGTGGGGACCTCAGTATTAGTTTTACAGACTCAGAGAACAGGAATCATTTGGGCTTGAAATCCACAATAGTACCCAAGAAACGACCTACAATAGATCTGTATGGGAGCAGATAAATTCTTGTTCTGTTGATTAGGAACTGGTGGTATTGCTTGGGAAGCAGTCTTCTGAAGGGGACAGTCCTTAAATGATGATTTAAAGAAATGGAGAATAGTTGGTTTAAGACTGATATCTATATGTATATCTATATCTATATCCATATCTCTCTCTCTCTCTCTCTCTCTCTCTATCTCTGTCTCTATATCATCTATCTATGGAGAGAGAGAGAGAGAGAGAGAGAGAGAAAGGGAGGGAGAGATCCAGAGGAAACAAAGCCTAATTATTGTACTTTGCAAGTGAAGAGACAGAATCATAGCACTTAGGAGGCTTTCCCAAATAAAAACTCCAGTAAATAACACAGAGCCCGTAGTTGCTCTGTTAGCCCTGTTTTTTGCTACCGGACTCCATGGTCTTTCTGTTAGATTTCTTCTTAAAGTGTATGAGCACCAAATGAGATAGTATCTGGGGAGTGCTTTGAGAAATATTCAGTACAAGCACAAGCAAGCAGAATTATTAGTAGATATAGCAGAGAGGCTATAGCAAAGTGTGATTTATATCTGTGGCAGAGTTAGTTTGCCTAAAATCCCTGAAATGGCAGAATTCAAAAGGTTTTTAAAAAATTCATTTTGGTCCACTCATCTTACTGGTAGAATAAATACATCAGAACTAATACACATGTAGTGCTTAACATAGTGCTGGAGCATAGCATTGATCTGAAACTGTTAAATAATAATCACTACCCCTGTATGTTTGGCCTGTCCTACGTGTTTTACGCATATTAATTATATATTAATTTTTCAGTCATCACAACCACCTGATGAAGTAGATCTTATTTTTTTAATTAATTAATTTATTTATTTATTAATTTATAGAGAGCAGGGGAAGAGACCAAGAGAGAGGGAGAGAGAGAGAATCCCCAGCAAGCTCTGTGCTGTCAGAGTGCAGCCCGACCTGGGGCGCAGGCTCACCAACCATGAGATCATGACCTGAGCTGAAATCCGGAATCAGGTGCTTAACCGACTGAGCCACCCAGTAGATTCTATTTTTAATTCCTTTTTATGAGGAACCTGATGCCTGGAGGGGTTAAGTAACTTGCTATGATCACACGCTTTAAGTGGCAGATCCAGGATTTGACTATAGGCAGTCTTACTGTCTCCCTAAACTACCTTTAATGACATCTAGTGCTCAGACTAGAAGCCCATTTCCTGGCTACTATTTAACACACTGTATCTTCTCTGTTATGCATGGCTCTATCTTATGCTGGAAAATAGGAGAAGGTCTCCTCAGATCTTTTTAGACAAGTAACAATTTAATTTTATGGAGAGTCCATGTATTATAAAAATGAAGTGTTACAGCCGAAAAGTAAATATTTAATTTGTTTCCTTTAGTCATAGCAGTGGAGAAAGAGATATGCCAGGATCTTTTTCTTCTCAATACCAGAGGGGAGACGATGTAAAGAGACTCCTTTTTCATTCAAAAGTCAACTAATGTTTACTGAGTGTTTTTTTTTTAACATAAGGGCTGAGTTTACCTTGATGAGTAAGGTAGATGGGGTATCTGCCCTCAAGGTACTTAGATTCTTGAGGAAATGAGTGTTAATTAACTGATCACAAGGGCAAATGTGATAATTGTAAGAAAAAAAAGGGAGACTATATGGCAGAGTATAACACTGACCCATCTTAATATAGAAAGTGAGAGAAGGTTTCCTAAGGAAGTGACATTTCAGGAGGAAGAGCACTTCAGGAGGAGGGAATAGGGTGTGCAAATATTGTCACAGGAGGGAATATGACCCCCATAAGGAACTGAAAGATGCCTGTGGCAGGAGCATTGGAGAGCAGGAGAATACAGGTGAGATGAAATGTAGGTGATGGACAGATCGCACAAAGTTTTTTGGATCTGTGAATGGTTTTGATCTTTCTCCCAAGAGCAAAAGGGAAGTGATTAAAAGGCTTCAAGCTTGTGGGGGGGGGGCGGGGAGTGGGGGTGTGTGTGTCAATCTTGCAATAGTCTGAAGAATGGATTGGAAAGAAGCATTGGTAAGAATTTGGCTAGGAGATGCCCTTTTAGTACTGGATGGGAAGATAATGTTTTAGATCAAAGTAGAGGCAAGGCAAAAAAGTAAGTGGAATTAATAGATATTTAGGAGGTAAACTTGAGAAAATTTGGCAATGGAACAAATATGGTAGATGGCAGAAGGAGATTGTCAAGGAAGCCTTCAGGTTTCTTGGAATGCAACAGATGGTACCACCCTTCATTGAAATAAAGAATATGGGAAGGATGGGGATGGGGGAACAGAGCTCCTTTTTAGACTTCAAGTGTTAAATATAAGGAGGTAGTTGGGTTCGTGAAACTAGAATGTCAAAGAGATAGCAGGAGATAAAAACTTGGTCATCAATGAAGCACAAAGAATCATGGATGAAATTGCCTAGAGAGAGTGTGTAGCAAGAAGAGGGGCTGGATGAGTCTAGAAGAACTCTACTATTCAATGGCCAGAAAAAGGAACGTGAGCTTGCAAAAGAGACAGAGGAAGAGTTGAAAGTCAGAGAAAAACTAAGAGTGGTGTCACAGAGGATGCAGAACGAATATTTTCAAAAAGAAGTAAGTAATCAGTTGTCAAATATGCTAAAAGGCCAGGAGAAGTAACACTGCAAATGTCCATTGGATTTAGCTGCATGAGGGTCTTAGATGATCTTAGCATGATGGAAGCCAGATTGGATGTGTTAAAGAGAATAGGTAAGGAAATGGAGATGGGAGAATAGAACGGTAGCTGAATTAGTTGAGGTTCTCCAGAGAAAAAGAACCAATTATATTTAAAATTCATCTTTATATGAAAACATTTATTATAAGGAATTGGCTCATGTAACTATGGTGGCTGACAAGTCCAAGGCCTGAAGGATGCAAGCTGGAGACCCAGGAGAGCCATGAGTATATTTCCAACCCAAATGCTGGCACTCTCCAGACCCAGGAAATGCTAATGTTTCAGTTAGAACTTGAAGGCAGAAAAAAGCCAGTGTTCCCATTTAGAGGCAATCAGGCAGAGGAATTCTTTCTTGTTCAGGGAATGGGGTCAGCCTTTTTGTTCTATTCAAGCCTTCAACTAATTGTGTGATGCCCATTCACATTAGGGAGGGCAATCTGCTTTACTCAGTCTACTGATTTAAATGTTAATCTCCTCCAAAAACACCCCAACAGATACACCCAAAATAATGTTTGACTAAATATCTGGCTACACCATGGCTCAGTTAAGTGGACACAAAAAATTCTACTGAGAGACCAAATAACAGGAGAATGGAAAATACCCACTAGGTTAGTTGACATGGTAGAGAGATGGAATCAAAGTCATACCAGAGATAGCTGAAGAGTGACTGAGAGGTAATGACCTATAGATGTTTTATTTGAGAAGTTTTGCTATGAAGGAGAGGAAAATGGAATGTCCAAGTTAAAGTCTCTTTCTTCCTTCCTTCCTTCCTTCCTTCCTTCCTTCCTTCCTTCCTTCCTTCCTAATAGCAGAGAATTAAAAATATTTTGAATGGGAAGATCAACCCAAAATAAAAGAGATAATAAATATTATAAAGCTCTTGAGAAGTAGGAGTGGATGAGATCCTTGCCTTTCCTTTTCCATCTGCCTGTCAAATCTCAATCCATAATACCAGTGGGAACACCTGGGACCCTCACTGGACTAAACATTGTTGTCATGATTTTCATCACCACCATCCTTAGCATCATCAAGAAGCATTGCAAATTTCCAAATGGCATAAGGCATAATGTTCTAAAGCTCTAGAAGAGAAACATAATTTTTGCTTTATCTGCTCTATTTCAAACCCTGGCTGGAAGGGATAGTTCAGCCTGGTCTGCCTTAGACAGCATGCACACAGCTGAAGGAAGTACAGAATTTTTTGCTCATCTGTGAAAATTTCTTTCTTCATTCCATGTACCAAGTTGACACCATGTTCAGGAATAGTGAAGATCATAAAAACCCATTCTGAAGATGTTTCAATTTAAAATATTAAAAGTTGAACCATTAGGGATTTCTGAACCTTTGTGCTCAATGTTAAAAATTTGTATAAATGGTAAAATTTGCCTTTATTTTGTTTAATCCTTTTGCTTTCAACATTTATTGAAGAAGCATTTGTGGAGCATTTATCAGATGCTACCAGTATGCCTGGCAGTCTAGGAATAGAATGGTGACAAGAAATGCTTCCTGCTTTCAAAGGATTTGCAGTGTGGTATGACTACGATAAATACAAACTAGTAAATAAGTCACTTACAAGTAATAGCATTAGTCATGTTGAGAACATGGTGTCACATAAGCACATAGAAGGGGCGCTGGTCTTGGAGGGTCTGGGAAGTCTCTTTTTGAGATGTAATTTGGAAGTTGTGACCTGAAAAAAATGATTAGAGTCCTGGTGAAGTGAAAAAGGAGGGGAAAAAAAGAGATTTTTTTCTTTTTTCTTTTTCTTTCTTCCTTCCTTCCTTCCTTCCTTCCTTCCTTCCTTCCTTCCTTCCTTTCTTCCTTCCTTCCTTCTTCTCTCTCCCTTTCTCTCTCTCTTTGTTACAGAGAGAACAACCTAGGCAACCCAGGGCATGGGGGAGGTAAATCTTGGTGCATTCAGAGTCACCTCAAATTTAGCACAAAGTGCAAGGGAAAATGGCAAAAGGTGAGGATGAAGTAAACAGAGGATAGTTCAGGAAGGGAAGATCCAGCAATAACACTAGCAAATACTTCTCTAGTGCCTAGTTGAGCTAGGCTTTATGCATAACAATTCACTTAATCTGTATAAATGCCCAAAGGTAAGGAATATCATCGTCTCCACCACATAGAAGAGAAGTATAGTAAGATGTAGCAACTTACCAAAGTCACACTAGTGACCAGTCATGCTAGTAAGGGTGGAAGAGGAGCTTAAACAGTCTGTTTACAGAGTGTGCTCTGACCACTACACCATACAGCCTCTCAAGGATAAAGCCTTGGGAGAGAATCAGACCGTGTCCCAAAGCACAGCAGTGATGTGTAGCCAGAACTGTGTTTTGGAAAGATCACTGAAGGTACTCTGAAAAAAAAAAAAATAATGCATACGAGCAGGTCTGGAAGCAAGGGAAGAAGTGGAAATCAAAACCAGGAAATCTCCTGGTTGGGAGGAGAGAATGGGAAACCTAAAAATGTAACCTTAAGTAAGTAAAGAAAATGGTGAAATTTCAAATATTCTGTTGGATATTTGAATGATTAGTGTGCAAATTCAAAGAAGATGCCTCTTGGACAGTGATATCAGCAAGATGGCTAAATAAGACATCTTTCACTAGTATCCCCTCAACAGTTTGGCATCCATCCACAGACAAAAGTACCTTTGAAGAGAGCTGTGGGATCCAGGTGGGAGATTGTGAAACCCTGGTGCAGTCCAAGAATGATGAGAGCTGTTTTGTGAGGATAAGTCTATACCCAGGCAGTTGACTCACTGACTTTAGTCTTAGCTATAGACCTAGAAGCAGCTCTGTACTCCTGAGGACTCACCTACAGCTCTGTTTAGCTTTGGTTCTGTCACAAGCACCTCATGCCAGGGAACCTAGGAGAAGTCTTACCCAACTATAATAGGCAAAGAGACCTCAGTCCCAGCTGTGGACTCCAAAATGACCCATGAACCAGCTCCAGCCCCTCACAGCTGCAGTCTGGGAGTCCCTGGAGAAAACCAACTTAGTCAGTCATCCACAGATGAGAAAGCTTTTGTGAAAGTCCAGGAGTCTAGTGGAGAAGTTACGGCATACTGCTGGAGCAAACAATCTGAGATCGGATGTGTTGGAGAGGATAAGAGGGAAAGAATCTTAATGACTCTACCAAAAAACTGTTAGAACTAATCAACAAATTCAGTAAAGTTACAGGATAAAAAATCAACATGTAGAAATCAGTTTTGTTTCTATACACTAACAATGAAATATCTGAAAAAGAAACAAAGAGAACAATCCTATTGTTAGCCTCAAAAACAATAAAATATGTAGGAATGAATCTAATCAAGGAGGTGAACTTCTGTACACTGATATCAATGACTTTAATGAAAGTAATGAAGAAGATACAAATAAATGGAAAGATATCCCATGTTCATTGAAAGCATTGATATTGAAAGCATTAATATTATTAAAATGCACATATTATCCAAAGCCATCTGTAATTTCTTAAATTTTTAAAAAATGTTTATTTATTTTTGTGAGAGAGAGAGAAGACAGAGCACAAGCAGGGAGGGGGATTGCAGAGAGAGAGGGAGACACAGAATATACAACAGGCTTCAGGCTCTGAGCTGTCAGCACAGAGCCTGATGCAGTGACTAAACTTACGAACCCTGAGATCATGACCTGAGCCAAAGTTGGACACTTAACCAACTGAGCCACCCAGGCACCCCCAAAGCCATCTGTAATTTCAATGCAATCCCTATAAAAATTCCAATGGCATTTTTCACAGAAATGAGAAAAATCAATCCTAAAACTTGGATGGAACCAGAAAAGACTCTGAATATCCAAAGCAATCCTGGGAAAGAACAAAGCTGGAAGCATCACAATTTCTGATTTCAAACTGTATTACAAAGCAATAGTAATTAAAACATTCTGGCATTGACACATAGATTAATGGAACAAAATAGATAATCCAGAAATAAACCCATACATATATAGTTAACTAATTTCAACAAAGGCACCAAAAATGTACAATGGGGAAAAGATAGTCTCTTCAGTAAATGGTGTTGGAAAAACTAGACTTCCACATGCAAAAGAATGAAACTGGACCTTTATCTTACACTATATACAAAAATCCCTCAGAATGGATTAAAGACTTAAGGGTAAGACCCCAAAACTGGAAAACTCTAGAAGAAAATGCAGGGGATAATTTTCTTGACATGGGTCTTGGCAATGATTTTTTGGATTTGACACAAAATGCAAACAACAAAAGCAAAAACAAATAAATGGGACTATGTGAAACTATAAAGCCTCTGCACAGCAAAAGAAATAATCAACAAAATGAAAAGATAATCTATGGAATGGGAGAAAATATTTGCAAGCCTATACATCTGATAGAGAGTTAATATCTAAAAAATATAAGGAATTAATATGACTCAGTAGCAGAAAACTCAAACAACCCAATTAAAAAATGGACAGAGGACCTGAATAGACATTCCTATAAAGAAGACATAAAAATGGTCAACAGGTACATGTAAAGATGGTCAACATCATTAATCATCAGGAAATGCAATTCAAAAATTCCAACTACATATCGTCTTACACCTGTTAGAATGGCTATCATCAAACAGACAAGAGATCACAGGTATTCTTGAGGATGTGGAGAAAAGGGAACACTTGTGTACTGTTGCTGGGAATGTTGTTACAGCCACTGTGGAAAATATGGAGGTTCTCAAGAAATTAAAAACAGAACTATCTTATGATCCAGAAATTCCACTTCTGGGTATATATGCAAAGGAAATGAAATCAGGATGTTGAAGATATATCTGCACACTGATGTTCATTGAAGCATTATTCACAATAGCCAAGACATGGGAACAACCGAAGTGTCCACTGATGGATGAATACATAAAGGAGATGTAGTACACACACACACACACACATACCCCATAGGAATATTATTCAGCCATAAGAAAAAGGGAACTCTTGCCATTCATGACACCTTACATGGACCTCAAGGACATGCTAAATGAAATAAAAAGAGAAAGACAAATATTGTATGATCTCACTTATATTTGAAATCTAAAAAACCAAACTAATAGAAACAGAGAGTAGAATGGTGGTTGCCAGGCACTGGGGGGCAGTGGAAAAATGGGAAGATGTTAGTCAAAGGGTACGAACTTCCAGTTATAAGATGGAAAAGTTCTGAGGATCGAATATACATCATGGTGATTATAGTTAATAATACTGTATTATACCCTTGAAAGTTTCTGACAGAATAAATATTAAATGTACTAACCACACACACAAATAATGATAATTATGTCAGGTGATGGAGCTGTTATCTAGTCCTACTGTCATCACCTCACAGTATCTACATGTATCAAATCTTCTGTACACCTTAAACTTACACAATGTTGTATGTCATTCTATCTCAACAAAGTTGGAAAATGCTTCAATAAAGTAGACATATCTTTGTTTAGCAAGGCCCATTAATAATTCTTTGGATCTACAAACGTAGGCCTGGGGCTTTGGTGAAGGCCTGGGGCTATTGCAGAAGGCAGTAAATTGCCACTGTTCTGAGTGACAACCCAGCAGGAATAAGAAGTATGTACATAAACAGAAGGGCAGTGGTGAGGCGGAGACAGGCCATCAGAGACTGGTGATTTTAGAGACCCTACAAAGGAGCAAGCCAGTGAGGAATTCCC
This sequence comes from Puma concolor, assembly GCF_028749965.1. NCBI lineage: Eukaryota > Metazoa > Chordata > Mammalia > Carnivora > Felidae > Puma > Puma concolor. The sequence goes on along the minus strand of NC_141684.1, from coordinate 28,909,674 downwards.
TGCAGAGATGGAGAATTGTGGATACATTTTGGGAACTCCAATGTCCACTCTCAATTTGAAGTTGGTGTACCTTCTGTGGTATCTTCATTCCTGAACTCTCAGAACTGGTCTGGCTCCTCCTCCTGCCTTGGATCAGTAGTGCTTGGAGAAGAAAGGAGGCATGGGCCGGGGGTGGGGGGGGGGTGGGGGGTGGGGATGGGGTGGTGGGGAGGAGGTGTGAGGCTGAATATGGTCTTGGTGGTAGAAGGTGCAGGGAGACCTGACTCTGGTGACATTCTGGAAGAAGGGGACCCTTGAAAGATGGGAGGCCAGCATCTGGGTGACTTAAGCAATAACAGTCAAGAGTTGACAATCATCCTGGTAGAGGAAGTGAGAGTTTCTTTGGCAAAACAGAACAGAAGCATGTAAATTATTTTACGGCATAGTTGGTTTGAATAGTGCACACAGGCTTAAAAATTTTCAGTTTAATGAGAGGCAAAAAACGAATGAAAATATGAGAACTAACATCAAATAGATACACAAGCAACTGTAGTGGCAAAGCGCTGCTTTGGGACATTTTGAATTGCAAAGGAAGGGTGTGATCAGGGAAGAGTTCAGTAAGTGAGAAGCATGGTGTTCTACTCCACGTGGTGGGCTCGATTTTCACTGAAGCTTCAGGCTTCCTTCCATTTTCTCGCCTAGGGCTCACTTGTTTATTCCTTTGTTCCTACTCTTTTTTTTCTTTTTAATGTTTATTTTCATTTTTGTGTGTGAGAGAGACAGAGTGTGAGTGGGGCAGGGACAGAGACAGAAGGAGACAAAGAATCTGAAGCAGCTTCCAGGCTCTGAGCTGTCAGCGCAAAGCCTGACGCAGGGCTCGAACTCACAAACCATGAGATCATGACCTGAGCCAAGTCGGAAGTTTAACCGACTGAACCGCCCAGACACACCCCTGTTCCTACTCTTTTAGTAGGAACCCCAAGGATGCACAGGGATAGAGGAAGGCACCTATGCCCCTTTACCTAAAAACTCTTGGAGGAAATCATTGGGGAAGAGCAAGCAGTGAGTGGAGGAGAGAGAATAGAACATTCTGAGTGGCAGGATAGGGTTGTTTGTAGTCATAGAGAAATCACACAAGAGGAGCAGTGAGCTTGGCTTACCCCTGAGTATGGTGGGAGCAATATCCAGCTCATGTACTCTAAAGGACCTACTATGTGCTAGGCTCTGAACTACAAATTTTACACACATTCTCTCATTCTCTCCTCTCAGTTACCCAGTGAGCTGTGCACTATTATCATCCTCTTTTTACAGATGAAGAAATTGAGGTCCAAGGATGATTAATAAGTAAGTTGTTTGGGTTTTTTTTGTAGTTTCAAGTTTTTATTTAAATTCCAGTTAGCATACAGTGTAATATTAGTTTCAGGAGTAGAACCTAGTGATTCATGTCTTGCATAGGAACCCAGTTCTCATCCCAACATATGCCCTCCTTATTACCCATCACACATTTAGCCCATCCCCTGCCCACCTCCTCTCCAGCAACCCTCAGTTTTGTTCTCTATAGTTAAGACTCTGTTTTATGAAAAAAAAAAAAAAAAAAAAAACAAGAAAAAAGAAAAAAAAAAGAGCCTGTTTTATGGTTTGCCTCTTTTTTTTTCCTGTGCTCATTTGTTAAATTCCACATATGCGTGAAATCATATGGCATTTGTCTTTCTCTAACTGATTTATTTCACTTAGCATAATACTGTCTAGCTCCAGAAATAAGTAAGTTTTTAAAATCACACAACTGGTAATTGGCAGAGGCATTTAATCTCAAATCCTGCTCAGATTCAAAGCTATTCCTAGATCTGTCATATGTGTTGTGGCGTGTTAGATGCACGCCAGGACAGGACAGCAACGTTTCTAGTACCTGCACTTGGAAGGCACACATCAATTTCTTGGGCCCGTAGTTCAGTCTTCAAGTCCTGCCTGAGGTATAGAAATCTGTGGTAAATCAAGTCATTCTCGTTTAGTGGCTCGGGGGCCTGAAGTACAAAGATTCAGTCTGTATTGTAAAGACAATGAGCAGATAGGCCAGTACTAGAGTTTTACTCATTTCCAGGTAGATTATTTAATTCTGTCGCATACTGTGCAGAATTAGGTTTCTGTGCACTTAATTGTTTTTGGTCTCAGAAGAAACTAATCTATGAATAACAACTACGGAGTGCAGCTTGTGAATAATAAAGTGAGAGCCTTCATTTTCCAGTTGTTTTATTCCACTGCTGTTCCGTTTACATGGGGAGCAAGGGAGCAAGGATTTCAGATTAATTGCAGTACAGCACATTGAATAATGCAGGTCAGTGGCTGCGTTGCTCACGGGGAAATGCTTTTAATGGGTCCTTTCAAAAGTTGATTTTAAACAATGTCCTGAAAGATTTACTTGCAGATTTTTAAAAAGCGTGTCTTAACAAAGCTATTTTGAGGAGGTTTTTTTCATTATTGTTCAGTATAAACTACATAAATGCCTTTTACTGATGGCTCAACATTTGAGTGTCTCTCATAAACCCACAAGCCTGGTGAACTAAAATTGGAATCTAGCATTGGAAGTCTAATGCAAGAAGTCTGGGACTGATTGAGGCTACTTTGAAGATCATATTTTAACTGTTGTGGCTGAGAACATGGCCTATTGCCTGTACTTTCAAAATCTCCAGGAATACCATACTGCCCGCCCGCCCCCCCCTCCCGTTTCCTTTCTTGTTCAGGTTTTCTAGAGCCCTTGCTGGGCTTCCTTCCATCTGCAAAGAAGCGGGAGAAGGTGCTAAAGTCATCTGTAAAGGCTAACGACTTTTATTCCCAGTAAGAATATTCTTCCTTCCTTTACGATCAGCACATGAAAAATAGCATTCCGACTTGGTGGTAAACTACCACGGAAAAAGATTAAATCTGTTACCTGGTGAATAAATACAAATAGTTAAAAATGAATTTTTGTTTCGTCGTTTGGCCTCTACTAGTTCAGAATTCCACTATCTGGGAAGATTTAATATCAGAGAAGTAAAAGCCCTGTTTCGCCACTATTTCATGGGGATTGCTGTCACTTAAAATGAATTTCTTGTACCTTACCTTCTCTTTCTCAGCCAAGATTTAGGCTGCAGGAAGGAGAGCAATAGTTTTAGAGGCAATATGATCATTTAAATGCCATCTCTAAGCTTTGGGTTATTCAGACAAATTATCCAGATTCTTGATTTTTTTTCTTTCATGTTGTATGTTTTATACCATTTTTGCCTCACAGACTAATATACTTGGTTTAAAGACTTCCGCAAAAGTGGGTGGTTACTGCAATTAAGTAGGGTAACAATTAATAACTATATGATTTTTGATCAGATTGGCTCTTTTCTCAAGTTCCCTCAGCCTCATCACTCATACCTTTTAAAGGATCTTTTTTTTGTTGTTGTTACCCAAAAGGTTTATTTTTCCTTCTCTGTGTTCTCTCTAATACAGAGTTCTGGCCAGCTGTATGACCTTGGACAAGATACTGAACTTGGCTAAGTGGATTGTCCTCATCTATAAAACGAGGACATACTTTGCTGTCTGCCGGAAGACTTCAAGGCTTGAATGAGGCAGCATCTGTGGAGCTCTTTGTGAACTGCAAAGCCACTTGTACTGTAAAGTATTAATGAACTGCCCATTCTACTCCCTAATGTATGTACTTTTACCGCTGGTGGTGATGTCGCACAATCCACTATCTCAGATAGGCTTCCATTATTTCTTTAATGCCCTGCACAGCCAAACATCTGTCCCTGGCTTCTTCGTGTCTTCCTGGAGGGCAGATCTCTTTAGTCTGCTCCTGGCTAAAGGCTATCGTCAGAGAAAGTACAACTTGCTTTTTCTGAAACCAAAGACATTTCAGCTTTGAATTCCTAGTCATTATGCTATTTATTGATTGTGCACATGTTTATTGTGCCTATTCTGTCAGACCCTGTTCTCAGCACTGAGATTTGGTCACCTGATGGATGTCTTCTGTTTGCCCCTGCAGATCTGGACTCCAGCCTTCTCCAGTCTGCTCTTTACCCTCAGAGGCTGATCTGTGGGGACTGCTGGCTCCCTTTAGTGTTCAGTTCCAGAAAGGGTCAGCAGGCAGTTTAAGGGATGGTTGGAGGGAGGGAGTTAAGGCATGTATTTTCCAGGCTCCCTTCTAAAGAGAGACCGTGGGCCAGCAGTACCCTTCCACTATAGGTCCTCTCTCTTGTTGTTGGTCCTCTCCAACAGCCTCTCATTCTCTGGGCTCCAGTGCCCTTTAGGCCGAGAAGTGACTCAGGCCCTGAGTGCTGCACTGCCCCTGTGCAACAGAAGTCATGCAGTAGTCCCTTGGTAAATGGTCTCTTATTAAACTTTCTCCAGCTACTCATCTGCTTCCTGCTGGGGCCCTGGTAGATTTAAGCAATAAACAAGATGTAGAAGACCTTGCTCTTTATGGGACTTACATCCTAGAGGCAAAGATAGATAATTAACAAACAACAATAAGCAAAATCATAATCATAATAAATAGTGATATTACCTTTGTGAAAAGAAAAGTTTATTTGATAGAAAGAATCTAGGGTGTTGGGCAAGGTACAACGTTAGACAGGGTAGCAGGAAAAACTTTTTAAAATTTTTTTCAATGTTTATTTTTGAGAGAGAGAGACAGAGAGAAAGAGAGAGAGACAGAGTGCAAGTGGGGGAGGGGCAGAGAGAGAGGGAGACACAGAATAGGAGGCAGGCTCCAGGCTCTGAGCTGTCAGCACAGAGCCTGATGCAGGGTGGACTGCGAGATCATGACCTGAAAGTCAGATGCTCAACCGACTGAGCCACCCAGGTGCCCCAGTAGGGGAAACTTTTCAGAGGAGGTAATATTTAATTTGAGATCATATTGACAAAGTGATGAGGGAGAATAAAGTGCAGGCAGAGGAAAAGCACTGGTACAAAGGTCCTGAGGTAGGAATGAGAACAAAGAACATAGAGAAGGCTGGGGTGGCTGGACATCATGAATTCAGAGTGTAAGGATAGGAAATAAGGAAATCCTGAAAGTGACCAAGTGTCAAGGCACCCAGCCTAACAATGATAATATAGTAGTATAGGATATTTGGTTGGTAAGGTACATGCTCCAAGATGTTTTGTTACATATACCAGATATTTCTGCCTACCTACCTGGAGATTTCAGAAGGACAACAGATGAATAATAATTTCCCCTCACTGGAAAATACAAGTCTTATTTGTATCTCTGAATTATATTTTTCAAAAATTGCACTGTGTTTTTTACAGGTCAGGGTCAAACATTCTCCATCCCTCCTCTCCAGATTCTTTTTTAAAAAACATGCCTTGGGCTTCTGTCTCAGTCTGCCATTTTCCATCTCTGCGTGTCATCCACATGTCTAGACCTGGGAATGTTTTATGCCTTTTCAAAACTCTCTTCCAGAGAGCAAGCCAGTCATGCTTACAGCTCATTACTTCTCAGATCAAGCTTCCCTTGTGATTTTCCCCCTTAAAAAATGTAGAACCAGTGCCTCTGATACCATGTTTGGGAAGATCAGGCCCCTCACTGCAGGTGTCCGACTCTTGTAAAACTTTCTTATCTCACAACCCTACAAGCCTTGCGGCTGTCTTCACAGTGGTACTGGGAGCCTCCAACACAGCAGCTGAGTCTACAGTTGGACCGCCTACAATGCCCTGATGATCACAGATATGGTGAACGGGAGCAAAATATACCACTTCAAGATAGGCCTTTTTGGCATATTGATTATTTTGAGCTGGTTATTTTTAAGAGACTGCAGACATGGGAGAAGCACTGAAAACTGAGCAGATGTTACCCTTTTGTAAGAGACATTTACATTTATAAGGGGAATCTTCATTTGTAAGACTGTCTTCCTCTCTGTTTGGGAAGAGAAGGATGACTAAATTTCCAGAAACTCTTATCAATGAAAAAGGCAAGGGCTTAAAACCTGATGACAACCTTACCCTGTTTACGTGCGTTTCCTAATAACTTCCAATAACTGCCCTCCTCCTCCCCAACATCTTTTTTGTTTGTTTGTTTGTTTGTTTGTTTTTAGCTGGAGATATTATTTGAGGTGGTGGCTTAGGCCCTTCCAGGGGACTTACTCAGTTTTCCTGCGTTTTTCTTATGTGTACGGGAGAAATATATGTTATTAAACTTCTGGGGCTTTTTTTCTTGTTAATTTGTCTGTTATCACAGTGGGGTCTCAGCCAAGAACCTGCGAGGGTAGAGGGCACATTGTTTTTCTTCATATACAATGTAAAACACCTGTCTTTGAGAAAAATTTTTGAAGCAAATTCTTTAAAATTCCAACTTAAAAAAAATTTAAACTGAGACTATATCAAGGATAATTGAGTCTCTTTACATCAAGCATAAAAAGGGTAAGTGATGTTTGTGATTAATGAATCAGTACCCGGAGACTACACTTAATGTTTGATTAGTATATTTGACTCTTGGGTTTAATAGTACCTTCCAAGAAACAGAATTACATTGGATCATTCAACATTTAGGAAGAGGAACTTGGTGAAATGCAAGAATTTCAAGATATAATAGTTTTCTGGGAATTTGCTCAATGTGGGGCTTGGTAAGTGGAAACCTTGGAACTTAAAATTTATTCCATATCTGGAGTTTTGGCTCTCTGTTGAAATGCTGTGGGCAGTAACACATGTGGAACATTCACAATCATGTCTAGACTAGAGAGAGAGGGACAGGACTTGTGGATGAGGTAAATTGTTGGGTGACTGACATCCCATTTAAAAACTTGCATTTGTGATTTCTAATTCTGACTTCCACATTACTATATGAAAACCACTAGATGGCAGGAGTGAACAACATAAAAAAATACAACATGGCTTCTAACTGAAAAAACTAGTTTTATTTATCTCTTGCTTTCCCCACCTCCCCACTTTTCATAAGCTCTTGTCTCGTTTTTTCATTTTTCCTCTTTCTGTCCCTCATTGTATTTGTGTTTCTAGTTATAATTTTAAATAACTGATCCTCAAGAATTACACAGCAGTTTGTAAAGAATCAGACCTGAAAACCAGTCACGAGTGCTTGTAATTTGAATAATAAAGCAGAAATTATTTTCTCTAATTCAAGAGGTCTTGTATAACTGCTTTCTATTTGAGCTGAGGATAAAACTTCAGAGACTATTGAGACTCAGAAAGGCTCATGTTTCAGTCCTGTCCTCACAGTGGCATGTTGGGGTGGGGGGCGGCTTGTGTGTGCAGATAAGCAAGACTGAACCAGAGAGAATGAAAAAGCACAAAGACCTTTGGAGCTCTGTGTAAACCGATAAGCCATATTCTTTCTCAAGAGGCGATTTGATAATGATCAAGGTGCTGTGCTGAAGTTATTCCTAAAAACATCCAACACTCACCCCCCCCAACCTCTAAAAAAACAAACAAACCCACAACCCTACAACATAACTTGACTGCAGGCAGCATTTGAGAAAAGAGCTACCATTTTACTAATCCATTCAAAGGAGGAGAAGTCATCAGTCAGAGTAACAGCCATGCAATTGAGCCCCATGTTTGAGAGGTATGATTTAGGCTCTCTGTCTCTCTGTTTCTTGGAGTCATTGTTCTCTGCTCAGTAAATCTTCCTTTCATTTTTAAAATTTATTTTTCTAGGGGCACCGGGTGGCTCAGTCGATTGAGCGTCCAACTTTGGCTTAGGTCACGATCTCATGGTTCATGAGTTTGAGCTCCACGTCCATTTCTCTGCTGACAGCTCAGAGCTTGGAGCTTGCTTCAGATTTTGCATCTCCCTCTCTCTCTCTGACCCTCCCTCCTCAAAAAATAAATAAACATTAAAAAAATAAATAGTACAATTTATTTTTCTATTCTCAAATCCTTCTTTTGAAGAGTAGGCCTCCAGTTTCAGGAGCGCAGAATTTGAATTTTGTTCCCCAATCCCTTAATAACTCAAAGGCAGGCTTCAGAGAGCTTCTCAGACATTAGCAGTACCTCCTGAGGGTGCTCCTTGAGCACAATTGGTATGTCAAGGATTTTTCAAGGTTTAGCTGTTGTATTTTTTCAGACTCTGGGAATTAAGGAATTGAGGAAGAGCCAACTCTTCTGTGGTGTCTAAATGGGTATCTGTCCAATCAGACAGGAGCCCCAAACATGGGGCAACAATAGAAACCTGTGTCCTGGGCAGTGAAAGCATTCTTCTGAGGCAGAACACAAGAGATAGAAGTTTATTGAATACATGGCAAAGGAGCAGTGAGCAGGACAGCAGAGGAGAGGCTGCAACAAGGCAGTGGGTGTGGGCTGGTTTTAAAGGGGCAAGATGAGGAGGTAAGGCAGCATCCAGAATTCTCCCTTTTTGGTGTAAGTAACCCCACTGGTCAGTTAGGGCGTGTGGATATTTTGAGGTGGGTCGCCTGATGGGCCTGTCTTTAGTCAGGGGGTGACTGTGGGCTCTTTCTACATTCCATTGCTCAGGCTTGTTTGCCTAAAAGTGGCCTCTACATCTCCCTCCCTGTAGCCCACTCTCTCTCCTTGCATCCATCTTTCTGTCTCTCTGTCTCTGTCTCTGTCTTTTTGTTTCTGTTTCTCAGTCTCTCTCTCTCTCTCTCTCTCTAACACACACACACACACACACACGCGCACACACATGCACACTGTGCTTACAAACATATAGATAAGAGAAGGAAAATACTTATTCCAGTTTGAAATTAAACCTGGCCAAACAAATGAGATTATGAAAATCCCCTCTGTGATTGTCAACATGCTGTCAACTCAGTTTTCCCTTGTAGACGTTAAATATCAGGACTTGATGGGAGGTTAAGAGAGAGGAATAGGTTATAAGATGAAGTAATTTCTGGGATCATTAAAACTCACTAAAGGAGCTATATTAGCTCCAGCAAAACTCAGAATTCAGGGTGTAATTGTTCATTCCAACTTTTCTACCTCTGAATTGCAAAGCAGCACATGCACAATTAATATGATTGCTTTATCCATATCGACTAGTTCACACTCTGATACTGTCGCTTACTAGGTGTGGGTTCTTAGTCAAGGTGTTTAACACTCTGAGCTAGTTTTCTCATTTGTAAGAGAAGATTGATAATATCTACCCCACAGTGTTTTTCTGAGAGTGAACTGAGATAACATGTGTAAAGTGTTACACTGCCAGTGTGCCCGGCTCACAGTAAGCGCTTAATGAATAGAAGTTATTAATTTTGGGGTAGTGATTAAGGAGTAGTGAAATATGGACAATGGAGTTAAACAGACCTTGCTTTAAGTGCTGTACACTCTTTTTTTAAAACGTTTATTTATTTTTGAGAGAGAGAGACAGAGTGTGAGCAGGGGAGGGACAGAAAGAGAGGGAGACACAGAATCTGAAGCAGGCTCTAGGCTCTGAGCTGTCAGCACAGGGCCCAACGAGTGGCCCGAACCCATGAGTTATGAGATCATGACCTGAGCTGAAGTTGGATGCTCAACCGACTGAACCACCTAGGGGCCCCATAAATGCTGGATACTCATAAAGGCTACATGACCTTGGGAGAGCTGTTCATTTTCACCTATAAAAGGGTGATAATATCATATTGTTTACTGAGTTACTGTGCCTGCCATGTGGTAATAATTCTGTAAATGGTAACTAGTATTACTGATGTTGCCTGTTCATTACTTAAAATATGTACTGAAACCAAACCATGTTATGTGTTTAGCACTATGTTGAGTCCTAAGAGAGAATATACGAAAGAATCATGTGATGGCACTTGCTTTCTAGAGGTTAACGGGTAGAATGGGTCACTTAATGTGACCATATGATAGTCAAATGTCAGTAGTAAGTGATATGGTATATAATCAAGTGTGGTGGATTTTAGAAAAAGGAGAGAATTTGGGAGCTGCCATTGTAGGGGAGTCATAGAGGAATAGAGTCATAGTCAAGTCCTAGAGGGCTTTGAAGGATGAGTAAGATTTGCAGATGTGGGGACTGGGGTGGACAAATATAAAGTATATCAGATAGTGACACATAGTATGTGACACATAGAACATAACAGAGAAGGGGCAGAGGGAGTGCTGTGGGGTGTTTTACAATTTCAAATAGTATAGACAGGGAAGGCCTCACTGAGAAGTCCTCAAGAGATGTTGCTAGCTGAGCAAAGGAGATGAGGGAGTGAGCCATGTGGATGGATATATGGGGAGATAGTACGCCGGGCTGAGGATACTTTGGGTGCAAAGGTCCTAAAGCAGATACAGGCTTGAGATATTGGTCTCCTAGCCAGGAGACCAGTGTGGCTGGAGTGGAGTAGGCAGTGGGGAGAAAGTCAAAGGAGATGAGGTTGGAGAGGTAGCACTGTGGGGTTGATGGTTGAAGAGAGTGAACAGATCATGCAGGGCCTTGTGTGCCATTTTAGAGACTTTGGCTTCACTTTGAATGGCATGAAGCATCATCAAAGGATTTGAGCAGAGGGAGGGCAAAATCTGAATTCTGTTTGTAAAGGATTATCTGCCTGCTCTTTTGAGAAATAGGCTCTAGGGAAGTGGGGAAGCGCTTCTATGGAAGCAGGGAAATCATTTAGGAGAAATTTGCAACAATACAGGTGAGAGATGATATCATCTCTTGATATCTTTTGAACCAAAATATCAGATGTGACAAGTGATTGGATTCTGTAATTCTGGATATGTTTTGAACTAGCAGAAAGAATCACACAGAAACAATGATCTCATGAGGTACCCTTTGAGCCTTTTGATTTAGATTTATTACAGCTTAGAGATGAGGAGGGACATTGTAGGCTTTAAAATTCTTACCTTTACTTCTACAACACTGTTCTGATTTGAGTCCTCTCTCTCACCCTCCATTCTGTCTCCTTCATTATATGTCCATCCCCTATCTTTCCATCCATCCATCTATTAATCTCTCTACCCACTATGTGCTAATTTTAGGAACTGATCCTGATGATTGGCAGATGAATATGGCTCCTGATCCAGCCCTTCAAATGCTTATAGTCTAATAATGGAGACAGGCAGGGAAACAAAAAATACAAAAAGGAAAACAGTTTGACAGGAACTGTGTTGGAAAGACTGAAGACATGATAGAGTACAAGATGTTTATCACTTATCTGCATGTCAAAGAAATCTTCATAGTTGAGATTTTCCCCTGTTCCCTTAAATGTGAGTATTCACTGAAGTTCTGTCCTTCAACCTTTATTTTCTTTCTCCTTTTGAGATCTCATCCATTCCCACAATTTTATTACCCCAATTAGTATGTTTTCCAATTCTTCTTTTCTAGCCCCGACCTTTCATTGAATGACCTCAATTAAGCCTGAAATTGTATCTTTCTTGACTATTTGGACCCTCACCCTAATGGCTACTGTTTATCTAATGCACATGGTCTAAACTTCAGTCAACTTTGCTCTTTCTTTTTTGTTTTCTATGCCCAAATACCCAATCAATCATGTAGAATCTATCTCTGCAGTGTCTTTCTTACCCATTCTCTCTTGCTCCATTTCTGTTGTCACCAATACATTACTTCTTGGCTTGACTGTTGTGATAGACACATGTGATGACTATGGCTGGTTTCTCCAGTCTATCCTATTGTTGGCTACCAAACTTACTTGCATAAAAATTCATCTCAACAGCTACCCGCTGCCTGTGTGAGTTTGAACTCTGGCAAAACATGGCAGAGAGTCAGACCTTATTTCCCTACTGATATATGTTCCTCTGCTCCTGCCAAATTGAGGGTCTCTTGGTTTCTTCTATCCCATTTCTTCATTTCTTATGTTTTTCCAAATGTACAGAATTCTCTCCCTACCATTTCTACCTTTTAAAATCCTACCCATACTTCAAACCCCATTTCCATAAGTTGCCTTTTCTATTTCTCTCTCTCAAAAAAAAAAAATATATATATATATATATATATATATATATATATATAAAACTATATAACAGATAAATCAATCATACAATTATAATGTTTACATATAAATTCAGCAAGCATATATCTACTATGTGTTAAGGTATATCTAGGTTGATGATGTCAGAGATCATCTACGTATCTATACACTATGATACTGGTAGGCATATGTCAGTAATTGAGCTGTGGGAATACACTGGAAGAGTCCTTCACATGACCTAGGTAGAGTTTGGGAGAATAAGAGAAGATTTCCTAGTGTAAGAGAAAAGTCGATTCTTAGGGCTCTTTTTTTCTTTATTTTGGAGTTCGGATTCATTGAAATCAGAAAACTTTGAGACCAGATGCTTGTAGTTCTCCAGTGTCATATTCTTGTACAAGTTCTCTGCAAGTTCCTCCGTCTTGAATGAAGTCCCAGGCACATCTTAGAAGTTTGGTGTGATGGGGGCACCTGGGTGGCTTAGTCGGTTAAGTGTCTGACTTTGGCTCAGGTCATGATCTCACAGTTTGTGAGTTCAAGCCCTGCATCCAGCTTCCTGCTGTCAGCACAGAGCCTGCTTTGGATCCTCTGTCCCATCTCTCTCCACCCCTCCCCTGCTTGTTCACGCTCAAATAAATAAATAAATAAATAACTTAAAAAAAAACATTAAAAAAAAGAAGTTTGGTGTGATGAAGCCTGAAGGGATTCCTACTTTCATTGTGCTTCTTGGGGAGGTAAGAGTCCTGGGAATGTACATTGCACACAAATGGTGATTGGTGTTGATGGGAGTGTGTATGAATGACCTCTTACAGGACTGTGTATATTGCTCATATTTTCCAGCTTTTAGTCTGCCTTATAAACTTACCTTATCACCTCTAGTAGAAAGGGCATGCATGAGTTGGGTTTCACTTACTTCAAAACCCCATTTTTTCAGGGTTATTGTGATATTATATGAGGTCCCCTTTGCCAAGAACTTAGAACAGTCCCTGGTCCACAGTAGGCACTCAATGTGATATTGCCCATCTGTCTCCTAGGTTTTTGCTCCCCCACTGTTGTAATCTTCTTGAGGAAAAGAATTGGGCCTGACATCCTTTTAATCACTTAGCTCAGAATAAGGTGCTTCTAGCTCACTAACTAAACATAAAATCCTTTATCTTTTGGAAAACCAAATTGAAATCCAAACATGCTGGTTCTCACATTTGCTGTTCATTAGAATTATCCAAGAAAGTTTGTAAAACATACAAATTTATGGGGGCTACACTGAAGATATTCAGTAGGTCTGGGGTAGAACCCATAAATTTTCATTTTTAATAAGCATTCTAGGTGACTGTTATAGGTAGTCTGAAACAACACCCAAAAATATGACATGATTTGCCTAAGTGCACCTAACACACCCAAAAGTCAAACCTAAGTCTGGCTTTATTTGAACATTAGGGAGATTTGATTGAAGTATCAGTAAGTAATGATGCTGACTAGATGGATGTTTTTCTCTTATCTATTGAAACTTCATACACCTGGGAAGTGTTTTGTTGTTGTTGTTGTTGTTGTTGTTGTTTTTCTGGTTACTCAAATCTTAGCTAAGACACCTCATGTCTTAGATACATTTGGCTCTTTGAGTAGGGTTTGTGTGACCAATATCAGCTGATAAGTCAATTTTCAAAATGAACAAGCCCTTTGCACTATTGGTGGGAATATAAATTGATTCAGACACGATGGAAAACACTGTGGAGGTTCCTAAAAAAAGTTAAAAATAGAACTATCATAAAATCCAGCAATTACACTTCTTGTTATATATCTGAAGGAAATGAAATCATTTTCTTAAAGAGATATCAGTGATCCCATGTTCATTGCAGCATTATTCATAATAGTCAAGATATGAAACAACCTGAATGTCCACTAATGGATGAATGGATAAAGGAAGATAGTGTGTGTGTGTGTGTGTGTGTGTGTGTGTGTGTACACACAATGGACTATTATTCAGCTATTCAAAAGAAAGAAATCCTTCTTTTTTGTGTGTGTGACAACATGGATGGATCTTGAGGACATTAAGCTAAGTGAAATAAACCAGACAGAGAAAGACAAGTACTTTATGATCTCATATGTGCAATTTAAGAAAGGGGAGCTCACAGAAACAGAGAGTAGGGGAGCCTGGGTGGCTCAGTCGGTTAAGCATCTGGCTTCAGCTCAGGTCATGATCTTGTGGTTCGTGAGTTCAAGCCCTGCGTCAGGCTCTGTGCTGACAGCTCAAAGCCTGGAGCCTGCTTCAGATTCTGTGTCTCCTCCTCTCTCTCTGCCCCTCCCCTGCTCATGCTCTGTCTCTCTCTATCTCTCAAGAATAAATAAAATTAAAAAAAAAAAAAGAAAGAAACAGAGAGTAGAATGGTGGTTAAAAGGGGCTGACAATAGAAGAAATGGGGAGATGCTGGTCAAAGAGTACAAACTTATAAGGTGAATAAGTTTTGAGGGTGTGATATATGGCATTATGATTATCATTAATAATACTATATTATATATTTACAAGTTGCTAAGAGATAAATCTTAAATGTTCTCATCACAAAAAAGAAATGATAATTATGTGACATGATGAAGATGTTAGCTAACGCTGTGGTGGTAATCATTTTGCAATATATGAGTATATCAAATCAATTCTTTGAAAACCTTAAGCTCACACAATGTTACATATCAATTATATCTCAATAAAGCTGGAGAAAAAAGAAAATGAACAGAATCACTTAAAGATCTCAACATATCCCTTTTGATTTCTACATTTTTAGAGCTTTGATATAGAGTAGAAGTTTTATTTTGAAAAGGAAGTATATTGGCACAATGTTTTTTATTTGAGATGTTAATTGTTCAAATGAATATCTGTCTATGGAGCTCCATCAAGCAGACAGAAGTGATTTTGTTTTCATTTTTTTTTTTTTTGCCTCTTGTCAACAGTAATGACAATTCTTAGAAGATGAAGAGACTGGAACAGATTTTTATTATTTCAAAATGAAAACAAAACCTGCACAATTAGTAAAAAGTAAATGGGGAAAGGGAGACCAGAAACTTGGCTGGGTGAGTAATGTGTCTTGAATGAGTTTTGGACTTCATTTACCACAGGATGAGGAAACTATGCTAGGTTTCTTTGCGAGATTTAACTTGATTAAAACAATATTGGAGAAGATGGATTCAGTGCTAGTATATAGTACTGAGGGCAGAAGAACTCCAGGCTCCTAATTAGAGGACAGTTGCAGTAATCTAATTGAGAGGTATTGGGGGATAGACGAGAATGAAAGCTGACATTTCTGGCTCTCAGGTCATAACCAAACAAAATAAAATCAGAAAGGAACTCTTTAAAGTAATAGAAGAACAAAGCTTGCACGCATTAATTGCCATTTATTCCTTGAGACTTTTTTTGAATGCTTACCATGTGCTACACCCTGTGTTTACACAAGGCTTGAGAGATGAATGAGATGGTATTTTTGCCTCCAAGGAGCTCATGGTCTACGAAGGGAGACAAAATATAACCCAGTAGTTACATAAATTTAGAGGATTGTTTTTCTTCTAATAGTGATATAGTTTTCTCTATAATCCTCATTTTCCCTTCGGGTTTTTGCTTAATAATGTTCAGTTAGACTGACCAGGATTAAGGTAAAGTCTGTGATGTGCCATCTGTGGAAAGGAGTCAGCCTCTGGTTGATTTAGGGGTGTTTTTTAGATCCTGTATACTGCCTCAGGCTCCTTGGCTGCTGTTTAGCTAAGGATAAAAGAACTCAGACAGCTGAGGATAAAAGAAGGGGAAGAGAGAGGGGGAAAGCATCAAACACTGCAGACACACCCAACTGGCTGACTTCCAAAACATCCTCAGGTTTCCTCAGCTTTGATGAAGTGTTAAGATCTTGTTTTCATGGACTGAAAGTCTTTCAAATGGGTGATAGATCTTCTTGCCAGGAGTAAAAAAAAAGAGAATAGAATGAGCCCTCTCAGTCTGCTACTGCCATCATTTGACTTTATTTGAAGAGCAATCAACTGATGAAGAGGACTCAGACTTCTAAAAAGAAGGGAAGTAGTACTGAGAACACTGGCCAAGTAAAATGATTTAGCAGGTGGAAAACAGTTTAAAAGTGCAATTTCCACCCCTTTCTTCCTGATAGTAGATGATGACACAGACACCAACAGTATCTCGGAATGTAAATGAAATCCTCTGGGGATTTCTTGCTGGCTTGCTCAGTGGCACAAGATGGAACCCGGTGTTGCATTGGCTGCGATGCGCTGAAGCGCCTAAGAAGGGCGTAGATGAGTGCCAGGCACACAGTAGGTGCTCAGTTGACTCTTATGGAAGGCTGCAGTGTGTCTTCATCATTTCCATCCCGTTAGGCTCTCTTCTCAACCACTGTAGATTGCAGATAAACAAAAGGTGACAGTTAGAAGGAAAAAGACATTGTATTGAAAATAAAGCAAAACTGATCAAGTGCAGTTTTAGGGGTTTTAAATGCAACTGGAAAAAATAAGTCATATGATATGTGTGTGTGTGTTTGTGTGTGTCTGTGTGTGTGTGTGTGTGTGTGTGTGTGTGTATAAACTACAAAATGGAGACAGACTGTGGTGGCGCTAATGCTGTGCCAGCCTTTGTAAGCAACCCCAAACCTAAGCCTATGTATAAATGCCTTAGGGTTATAAAATCAAAAAGCTAAGACCATCAGTCACAAACAGCGAACTAGCCTTTAAACTCTAACCAATCAAATAATTTCCTTTCTTTGTTTTCTCATCTTTTCTATGTAAATTTTTCCCCCAACTTTTGTTAGTGGAGTGCTCCTTACCACTTCCGGTTTGGTATTACCCCATTCCAGTAGATTCTTGCTCAAATTAACTCTTAACATTTTTAATATGCCTCAGTTTATCTTTTAACTATGAATACAAAGCATAAACTATTATATATATATTGTGTAGTTTATATTTTGTATATATAAAGTTGCTCCTTCTGTGAAAACATTTTAGACTGAAAAAAATACTGAGTCACCTTTCTCTAAATTCAAGTGCAGTCTCTGTGTGTCTGCATAATAGTCCCTGGACAAGATCAATTTTATAAATTAAATAGATTCACCTCCTTTTTTTCCCATTTTGCTATTTGATCAAACACTAGAAAAATTAGTGGATTAAATTTAGACTTTTATGTGTTAACTCAAGTAAAAATCTTACTGCTTTTTTTTTTTAAATAACAGACTACTGTCTCCAAATTAGGTGACCTTTCTAATTGTTAATATTTACTTATGGGGTCTTAATTCCTTAGACATATTTTTAAGCTCAGACTTCTTTCAGTTTGATCTTTCAAGTAAAAAAAAACCCTACACATTAATAAAAGAGAGGATATAAGATAATAAGGCTAAAAATGGTCTTCAGATGTTTTTTTTTTTTATCCCAGTTTCATTTATCCAAAGTGGGTGTGCAGGTTATATAGCTCTTCATCAGAGTGCAAGATATTCTGACTCTCTAATTATAATTACAACTTATAATTAAAACTGAAGTCATTATTCTTACTTCCAAAAAGAAAAACAAAGACATTTAATGGCATCTGCCTTATAGGGGCTCTTTCATACCTGGGATGGAACTCCCAGGGCCAGAACAGCTAATTATTTCTGCAGTGATTACACCAAACATATGAACTTCAAATAGATTTCAGTATTTGCATTCTCCTCAACTTTTAATAGACAAGCAATACTGAAGGAGTACGTTTAAAAGAGGCAAATTCCAATACTCCATCCACACAGATTCTGGTTTTGTAGCTTTGAGGTGAAGTTCTGGAGGCCTACATTTTTCTCTGCTGTTTCTTGGGATAGTCACACTTTGAGAAACACCCTGGGCTTTCAAACCTGCTCCAATGGCAAATCTTAGTCAAATGCCCACTGTTATCTTCCTGCCACTCGTAAATTTCATTCCCCTCTGTACAAATAAAAGCTCCATCAAATTATACTCTTGTTCAAAAATAAAGTGATTGATTTTTATGGTTTTCATATCGTTATGTAATTCTTCGTGAATTTAGGAACAGCCTCAATGACTTTAATTTCTTGGTTTAAAATTTGCATATGAGTGAAAGAATTACTCATGGATTATTCAACATTTAGATGAAATGTGAAATAATCACCTGCCATTCACAGACCTGACCACAGTGTTTTAGAAATGGAGGAAGAATCTATAATGTTTCTTCAGGAAAAGAGTTTCTGGAATAATTTAGAATTTATGTTAGGCCATTTTAGGTTATTCAAAACTGTTGCTCATTTATTAAAATTAGTAATGTGTCTTCATTATTTTTTGGTCTTTCAAAAGTCAGCTTTAGCCTCACTTGAGTTAAGTTGAAAATCGCAAGGGAAATTTTGAAAGGAGTTTTTTTTCTTTTTGGGGGGGGTGGTGGACTTTGGCCAAAGAACAGATGAGGTACTTGTAGTTGAAATGAGTGACACCTGCAGTATTTTATAATTTGAGAGAGTTACAAATCTGAGCTCCCTCAAATTTTGGGTGGAAGTATCTACCTGATTTCTAGAATATTCTGGACTGGCATTGTCCAAATGAACTTTGTGCAGTGACGAAACTATTCTATATCTGTACTGCCCAATATGGTAGCCACTAACCATGTGTGCACTTGAAATGTGGCTAATGCAATATAGGCTGAATTTTAAATTTTTTACTTTTATTAAATTTTAGTAATTTAAATTAAAATAGGCACATGTGACTAGTGGCTACCAACTTGAACAGCACAGGTCTACATAATATATTCAGAATTCATCTATAGCCATATATTTCTAACTTACATATACCGAGCCTATACAAAATTCAAAGTCCTTTAAAAAATTCTTGTTCCTTAAAACATGATAACTGAACAGTGGCCTATGAAATTAACCATTCAAGAAAAAGGCACTCAACTTTTAGGCCTTTATTTTCCTCAGTGGAGTAAAAAGGAGTGTGGTCTGAAAAGGTTTCTCCAACTTCAACAGTTTATGATTTACATTTAGGTTGTTTCTAGATACTTAGTGAGGAACACAGAGAAATCAAGAATACATTTTTCTTGGCTTGCTGCTGTTATCTCTGTAGATTTTTCTTTTTGTGGGCTTTTTCACTCTCATGATTTCAGTTACCATCTCAGCTTTAAATCTCTGCATATGACCTCTTACACATACTCTTGTGCTACAATTACAATGATTTAAGGTTATCTCTTTTTGGATGTTCTACTCAAATTCAGCCTAAAATACATTATGTGCTGAATTGGGAACCCTCCTCCCCATTTATGTGTCAAAATCCTAACCCCAGTACTTAAGAATGTAACCATATTTGGACATAGGGTCTTTAAGAAGGTAACTATGTTAGAATGTGGCCATTAGGGTGAGTCCTAATCGAATATACCTTGTGTCTTCATAAGAAATGGAGATTAGGACATAGATACACACAGAGGGAAGACCATGCAAAGACAGAAGGAGAAGTTGGCCATCTGTGAGCTAGAGAAGCCCAGAAGAAACCAGTCTTGCTGACATCTTGGTCATCTAGCCTCCAGAACTCTGAGAAAATAAATGTCTGTTGTTCAAGCTGTCCAGTCTGTGGGACTTTATTACGGCAGTTCTAGCAAACTAATATCCAAAACACATTATCCAAAACTTCTTTGTTTTCTTAAATAAATTTTTAAGTTTATTTTTTTATTATTGAGAGAGAGAACACAAGCTGGGAGAGGCAGAGAGAGCGGGAGACACAGAGTCTGAAGTAGGCTTCAGGCTCTGAGCTGTCAGCACAGAGCCTGATGCAGGGCTCAAACCCACAGACCGTGAGATCATGACCTGAGCCAAAGTCAGACACTTAACCAACTGAGCCACGCAAGCACCCCAACTTCTTTATTTATTTTTTCTTAAAGACTACAAAAATTTTTATCCAGTCCACATTAAGGAAATAAACAAACAAATATTTGAATAATGTGTCACAGTGTTTAAAGCTTTGGAACATTGGTGTTTCTATTACTTTTTTCTTACCTCCTATTTTTGACAACTCTTGTTTTTCCTTACTCTGCTGCCAAGATTCCACTTTCTTAGGATCTCTATATCTCCTCCTTTTATGCTTGTTCTAATTCTAGTTAACTTTTAAGACCCCTGGACCAGGTGGTCTTTAAATTCAGGGTGAGCTACCGCTGTTCTCAACTTCCATTGCATTTCACATAGCTCTTCATTTGTCTTATTTACTTGAGTACAGGGTCCCTGTCATATTGATTAAAAAAAATTTCCAGTGGGAGCTCTTGATATTTAATGGGCACTCCAGAAACATATTTTGAAATAAACATGCAAAATAGTCTCGATTCTTTAGATCCTAAGTTCCTTGATAGTTATTCTTTCTCATGTGCTTCGGATATGCAGTGTTCATTGAGTATTTACTATATGCAAGACACTGTAATTGTTAGCCTTTCACTTCATTTGGGCTCTATGCAAAACTTTATTCTAGGTGTGTTTTCGTTTTGCTAGATTGCTTAGTCAGGTAACCATTCAAGCATAAGACGTGTCTGCTTGATTGTGCCATGTTATTTAATACTGATTTGAAGTGAACTACTTGTAGAAAAAGTGGATAACTGTGATAGTTTGATTTGTAGTGAAATAATATACTCTTAAATGTATCTTTGCTCTTAAATTCATCTATGCTTTTAAGTGTATCTTTCCTCTGCCTATCCATTCTTGGAAGACATACAGCAGTTGATTAAATTCAAAGAAGTCCTAAATCACTATGGAAAATCAGAAATTCATACCACTTTCAGTCAGGCTGAGTTTATTGATGCTGGTTTTTATTTTAACCACAAATGACCATTTTGGCCCTATCATACATACATGAGTTCTCTGAGCTAAATGTTGGGAAATTTAATAGAAGAAATATTGAAAGATGTATGCACTAGTGGTCTCCTTTTATTTCATAATACAGGTTTTTTTTCTTATTTTTCTTGTATACATTTCTGAAAAGAAGAGTTCAAAGTGGGAATGAAGGCAAGCCTGAGAAGTAATGGTCCCTCAGTCTATAGCTTCTGTAAATTGAAAGGCATATGGGAATTTCCCAATGAAATAAGATGAAAGAAAATATGAAGCAATAAAAAAGAAGAGCTAAAGTTCATATTTCTGTTCGGTTTACATAGGACATAAGACAATAGACATCATCTGTTTGAAATTTTGTTGATTTGGCATATAATTTCAAAAAATCATGAGGTATATCTGTGCCTAACTAAATCCTCTGCATTCTCCCTCAACAGAGGGAGCAGCAGATTCCTGATGGATTCAATATTAGAATCAGGGCCAGAGTAGGGAACTAGTTGAGTTTATTATCCATTTCTGTCTTTACTACACAGCATCATCAAGACGTAAGAGCCTTATGAGGTCTTCCAGTTCAGTTCTCTTAACAGATGAGAGAAGTGAGGCCCAAAAGAGTTAAGATCTGGGACAAAATCAGATGTTTTCTAATTCACCCATGTGTCATTTTCACCATTTAGAGAATGTGAACGATTCACACTCATTTGAACTGAGCTACTGTTGTATGAAAAGTGGACAACTGTGGTTTCTAAATATCTAAGTACAGATTGAGACAGTTTTAATTTTCACACATATCCAGAGAGAAATGTCAGGCAATTTGATCTTATGATATAAAGGTTGTTCATCATTAACCTGGTTGAACACCAGAAAAGGAAATTTTGATGAATAAAATAAAGCAACTGACACCCAAGTTTCAGAAGCTTAGATAATTTAAATGAAGATGAACTTTCTCTTTTTTTTCTGATGACATTTACTGACTGGAAAGTCTGTATTGTTATCAGGACGATTAATGCAAAATGGCATTGCATTGTTAAAGGTACTGTTTTTTTCATGTGATTCATAACTGAAAAAAAATCAGTTCGATATTACAAATGTATAAATTGCTTAATGTCCAATTATCTCAGCAAATAAACTACTTCCTGGAGGAAAGCTTTCTTTCCTTTTCTTAACTGCTATTATAAAAACAAAAAAAAATTGCAGTGTTTTTAAATTATGGGAAAACACGCCCATAAAATTATTCTGTCCTAGCACAACTATCATTATTTTGTGTAGTCCCTTGTATTGTTTTAAGTGGCATTTTTAAAAAAAAATTTTAGTGTTTATTTATTTTTGAGAGAGAGAAAGAGAGAGAGAGAGCATAAGTGGGGGAGGAGCAGAGAGAGGGAAGGAGACACAGAATCCTAAACAGGCTCCAGGCTCTGAGTTGTCAGCACTGAGCCTGATGCTGGGCTTGAACTTGGAAATGGTGATATTATGACCTGAGCTGAAGTCAGACGCCCAACTGACTGAGCCACCCAGGCGCCCCTTAAGTGGCATTGTTTAAAAAACAATCTTAATTTTGGTCCTCAGTGGCAGAGATTTGAGTTTATTACACTCTTTGTCATAGCAGAGTACATCATGGTCTGGGCAAGGCCATTCTCATATTATTTTATTTTTCTCCATTTTCATCCCTACTGCAGTGTCATACCTCCATTAGTCACTTATCTTTTAATCTGTGTTCATTGTGATGTATGCATATACACGTTATGGAAAGATCTGTAGTGCTATTTTGTTTAGCTGTGCTGTTCTTTTATATAAATGGTCATATACAAACCTCATGTACCTCATCCTATATTTTTAAGGTGCTTTCTTCATAACTTTTGCTCTTCAACTCCTTTTTAGAGGTTTGTATTTCAACTATTATATTTCTCATAGTCTTTTTCATACTCTATTCATAATTCCAGATTCTACCTCCTTATGACTCAGTTGCTGGTTCATGTTTATAATATCTCCCCTTGTCTCTTTGAGGCTATATATTTTATTTTAAAATGTTAAAAAAAGTTTTATTTTAGCCATTCCATTAATTTGGCTTCTTCTACTAGAGAGTGTTGAGCTTGTTAATGCACTTTCTTTAGAATTTGTTCCCCTCCTGTAGAATTTAGAGAGGAGGCTCTGGAGAGATACCATAAGGTGGAGAGCCTCTGATGTTACCATCTGGGCTAGCCTATGACCTCTTTCCATGGCCATACTTCTGAGTGATCCATTCTCTCTCTCTTTCAGGGCATCCTTCTGCACTGATAGTTGCTTCTCTTGGATTAAATCACCTAGGCTAGTCATTCCGTAACTATAACATGCATCAGAATAATCAGGCATGCTTGTTAAAGCACAGAATCCTGGGCCCCCCAGATTTTCTCATATGGTAAGTCTGGAGTGGAAAGGAGTATTTGCATTTCTCACAAGTTACCAGTTAGTGATGATGCTGCTGATCAGGAACCACATTTTGAGAGCTACTGACTTAAATAATGGGATAGAAAGAGGAGAAGTAAGCAAATAATTAGGTGTTGGCTCATCTACCTGCACCTACTGTTTTCTGCTCCTCCTTACTAGTTCTAGAATCCATCCCTGTGTAGATGTTATCCTGAAACCTCTGTTAAGCTCTGACTTGTCCTTCAGCTAATTGGGTAGATAGCGGTCCAGGGCAATGTGAGGCAGGATCAAAGGCCAGGGAAGAAGTTCTTCTTAGTCTATTCCCATGGTTATGGTTTGGGGCCTTTTTCTTCTCTAGACTGTCCTTCTCCTTTTCCCTCATGAATGCCCCCTAACTGGGACATAACCAAATACTGTTTCATCAGAGCTTTCTGACAGTTTTGTGTTCTTTAAAATTTTTTTTGATTTATTTACTTTTGGCTAATAAAATTTTATATATTTAAAGTGTACAATGTAATGTTTTGGTATATGTATACATTGTGAAATGATTACTGCAGTCAAGCTAATTAACATATTCATCACCTTTCCTTGTTACTATTTTTGTGTGTGTGTTGAGAATACCTGAGATTTACTCTTAGCAAATTTTAATTATACAATCAATTATTATTATAGTCACATGTTCCATAGTAGGTTTCCAGACTCATTGGTCTTATCTTGAATGAAAATTTGTATGTTTTGGTCAGTATCTCCCTTTTCCACCTTCCCCCAGCCTCTGGTTACCACCATTCTTCTCTCTATTATTATGAATTTGACTTTTTTTTTTTTTTGAGATTCCATATATAAGTGAGATCATGCAATATTTGTCTTTCTGTGTCTGGATTATTTCACTTTGCATAATGACTAGGTTCATCCATGTTGTCACAAATGACAGACTTTCCTTCCATTTAAAGGCTATTTGAATAATATCCTGATATATATATATATATATATATATATATATATATATATATATACTACATTTCCTGTATCCATTTGTCTATTGATGGACACTTAGGTTGTTCCACATCTTAGTTATTGTGAATAATGCTACAATAAATATAGTGGGCAGATATCTCTTTGAGACATATATCCTTTGGATACATAGCCACAATGGGGCTGCTAGATTATATGGTAGTTCTCTTTTTGAGGAATCTCCCTACTGTTTTCCATAATACCTGTACCAGTTTACATTCTCACCAATAAGGTTTCCCTATTCTCCATATCCTTGCCAACACTTGTTATTTCTTACCTTTTTAGTAATAGTTATCCTAACAGGTGTGAGTTGATATCTCATTGTGGTTTTGATTTGCATCCCTGACAATTAGTGATGTTGAGCTTCTTTTCATATACCTGTTGGCCATTTGGATGTCTTCTCTGAAAAAAATGTGTCCTTTGCAGATTAAAAAAATTTTTTTAACATTTATTTATTTTTGAGAGATAGAGAGAGACAGAGTGTGGGGGGGGGGAGGGTCACGCAGAGAGGGAGACACAGAATCTGAAGCAGACACCAGGCTCCAGGCTGTCAACACAGAGCCCGATGTAGGGCTTGAACTCACGACCTGTGAGATCATGACCTGAGCCGAAGTCAAATGCTTAACTGATTGAGCCACCCAGGTGCACCTTGCAGATTTTTAAATTGGGTTATTTGTTTTTCTGTATTGGGTTGTGAGTGCCTTGTATATTTTGGATATTAGCCTAAAAACCTAGCCCATAGTTTGTAATATTTCCCCCCATTTCATAGGTTCCCTTTTCATTTTGTCAATTGTTTCTTTTAGAAGCTTTTTAGTTTGATGTATTCCAACTTATTTAGTTTTGCTTTTGTTGCCTGTACTTTTGGTGTTGAATCCAAAAAATCATTGCCAAGCCAAGACTAATGTCAAGGAACTTACTCCTTGTGTTTTCTTCTAGGAGTTTTATGGCTTAAGTTAAGTCTTTGGTCCCTTTTGAGTTAATTTTTACATAGGGTGTAAGATAAGGATCCATTTTTATTCTTTTGCATGTGGATATCCAGTTTTCCCAGCACTATTTATTGAAAAAACTACCCTTTCCCTGTTGTATATTCTTGGTGCTTTTGTCAAAAATTAGTTGACCGTGTATGTCTGAATTTATTTCTGGGCTCTCTATTCTGTCCCATTAGTTTGTATGTCTGTTTTTATGCCAGTAGCATACTGTTTTGATTACTATAGATAGCTTTGTGGTATAGTTTAAAGTCAGAAAGTATAATGTCTCTAACTCTGCTTGCTTAAGATTGCTTTAGCTATTTGGGGTCTTTTGTGATTCCATATGAATTTTAGGATTGCTTTTTCTATTCTTCTGAAAAATCCCATTGGAATTTTGATAGGGATTGCTCTGAATCTGTAGATTGCTTTGGATAGAATGGACATTTTAACAATATTAAATCTTCCAATCAGTGGACGTGAAATATCTTTCCATTTGTGTCTTTTTCAATGTCTTTCATCTATGTTTTATTTTTTTCAGAATACAAATCTTTCACCTCCTTAGTTAAATATTTTGGAGTATTTATTCTTTTTTTTTTGCCTTTGTAAATGGGATTGTTTTCTTAGTGTCTTTTTTGAATAGCTCGTTGATAGTGTATAGACATACAAATGAATTTTGTATGTTGATTTTATATCCTCAACTGACTGGATTCATTCATTAGTTTTAACAGTCTTTTCATATTCTTTAAGGTTTACTACATAAGATCATGTCATCTGCATAGTTTTATGTTCTGAAATCCATTGATACACCTCTCATTTGTGCAGCTTCTAGGGTCAAGCACAGGGTCAGAGCCACCATCATATGTTAGTTTGCCATCTTGTCTAGCTTCCTAATATTTGTATGTATTTTTAAAAAACATAGCACATGTATAGTTTCGCAATGTTTTATTTTCTACCTAGCACCTTTAATTTCTATTTTAAGATTTATAATTATGGAACATAATAATCTTAATGATTACAGAATACTGTAATGATACATTACTTGGATAAACTATATTTTACTTAATTATTCCTTACTGTGGACATTTGAGATGCTCTCCATTGTCTCAACGTTAGTAGTAGCATTAAATATATTAAGTTTAAAAATTTTTTTTTGATGTTTATTTATTTTTGAGAGAGACAGAGACAGAATGCAAGTGGGTTGGGAGAGAGAGAGAAGGAGGCACAGAATCTGAAGCAGGCTCCAAGGCTCTGAGCTGTCAGCACAGAGCCTGACGCGGGGCTCGAACTCACAAGCTGTGAGATCATGACCTGAGCCAAAGTCGGACACTCAACCGATTGAACCACCCAGGCGCCCCTAAACGTGTTAAGTTTTTAATAGCTACACAGGCATTTTTGGATAAATTCCTTTTTTTTTTTTTTTTTTTTGTTTCTCAGTATTCTGAAAGAGTTAAGGCAGCTTTCAGAAGTGCTTTAAGTTCTGGGAGAATCTGGCTCTTTGTGTCTGATTCATTTTCTGAGTAGGTGGTGTATGGTTCTAACCTTGTCACTGACAGGAAAGTTCAGATTTCACACTGTAAAGAAAGAAGAAGTCTGTCCTTACAGATCTCTTTGACTGAAGTATTTGCCTGCAGACAATGATTATACGCACTCTTCCATCATCACACTGGTAGTTGCTAGTGTCAGTTCTTTGAATTGAAATTGCAATTTCCTTTGTTCATCTGGGCTATTTTTAAATCTTGGCAGCTCATTTAAAAGGCACAAGTTGTGTTTCAGGTTAACCCTGTCCAAATTTTGTAATAATGGTTTATACCATTGAGTGCAGCCAAAATAATCAAATGAAGGAAAAACACATATTTTCTAATTTATTTGACCAAAATGAATGTTCAGATAACATGACTTTAGTTTTTATATAAACATAGTGTTTTGGTAAACAACATCTGAGAATAGGTTAATGAATCATCATGGGAGGAAACTAGAGAATCTTTGATTTTATAAAGGATGTTTGCAGTCATTTAAGTGAACCTACCACCCAAAGCAAAACTCTCCACAGTGTGCCTGATGGTCTATCAGTTTTTGACTAAACCCCTTCCATGACTGGATTACCACCTCATCAGAACACCCATTTATTCTTGGACAGCTGTAATTAAAAATTCTCCTTTTTATCTTTTCTTGAGTTGAAATCTTTTTTTTTTTTTTTTTAGATATTCACTTGTTCCTTTTTTTTTTTTTTAAATCTCTACCTTTACATCCATCTTCAGAAATATTATTGATTCTTAAATGTTTGGTCTTCTCCAGAACAACTAGGCTGCTAATCAGCTTTTCTTATCATATGTTCAGGAACCCACTTTCTCAGATTGATGGTTAGGGTGAGGGTAAGGGTTAGGGTGAAGGTGAAGGTTAGGGTTAGGGTGAGAGTTAGGGTGAGTGTGAGAGTATGTGCCTAGCATCTTGCCATTCAGAGACCTCTCCATAGGGTTAGGTTTAAGTTAGGGTTAGTGATTAGGAGTTAGAGGTTACAGGCAATGTTAGTGTTAGGGTTTGAATTAAGTTTAGGGTATTTGCCTGGTATTCTGCAGTTCAGAGGACACTTCAGAGAATAAAACCCCAGACTTCTGCCGGGGTGAAATGAAACTTGTCCTTTTGACACCTACTGGATGATACATTGACTTTCTCTTTAGAGCCTTACAGAAAAAGGTGTTTTTCTTCTCCTTATAATCCTTTAAATATTTGAGGACATCTATATGGTTTCATTCTTTTATACAAATATCTTTAGCCCATGAAGGCTTTTTTTTTTCCTAAGATGATGTTCATATTCCTACTCATCCCAAATGCTTTCCTGGATATTTTCTAATCTGTCCATGTTCTTAAAATAAGGGCTGTAGCGCACAAAATATTGGCTTACCGATAACAGTGAAACCACTTTGCCTTCCTACGATCTTGACTTGAGATTTTTGCTTTACAAATATCTTAGGGACTTCCTTCAAAGTTTGTTATTGTGTAAGATTTCCCTGTTATATACCTATAAGTACATGTTATTTCCAACAGTCTTATCCTAGAACACAGTCTCTGAGACATGGCACCTTACTCACAAGAGTTAGGTGTAAAGTTGGTAATTATTAAGCTCTTTTATAAGGGCTCTATCATAAAGCCCAGGTGCTTTTGATAGGAAGTGTGGTTCATAATAGATAAAAACATTATCATTTACACCTGAGAGCTAATCTTTAATTGCACCTTGAATTTCATGACCATAATGGGAGAAAATTAAAAAAAAAAAAAAAAGAATTTGTCAACACACCACAACTAGCAATAGACAGTGTTGTATGCCTAGAGGATTTGTGGTCTAATTATTTGTAAAGCATATCAGACTTAGATTAAAAGGGATCTTTCACATCATATCCTCTTATATATATGCTCAGGTCATTGATCACTCCTGACCTATCTCAAATACCTAGGAATCATTTGTATTTTAGAGATTATTTGAGAACAGATTTCACTTTTTTACCTTTTTGTTTTCTTTTTTTTTTTTGACTTCCTACTCTACACAGATCATTATTTTCATCATTTTGAACATCTTGATTGAGTTCAATCAATCTGTCTATTTAATAGAAAACAAAATCAGTTAATGTTTAATGCCATTTATTAATCAAGTTAGCCACAAGTGTCAATCTAGCTATTCCTTAAAGATATAAAAATAAAAAATATGTGGTATACTTAGTGCCTTGTCATTTTTTAATGTTTATTTATTTTTGACATAGAGAGAAAAAGAGAGTGCATGAGCTGGGGAGGGGCAGAGAGAGAGGGAGACAGAGGATCTGAAGCAGGCTCTGTGCTGAAAGTGGAGAGCCCAATGTGGGACTCAAACTCATAAACTGTGAGACCATGCCACGAGCTGAAGTTGGATGTTTAATTGACTGAATGACCCAGGTGCCCCATTGTGGTTTGTTGAATTAGATTTTAAGATTTTTTAAATTGTGAAACTTGGTTGGAGGAAGATGGCGGCGTAGGAGGACGCTGGGCTCACCGCGCGTCCTGCTGATCACTTAGATTCCACCTACACCTGCCTAAATAACCCAGAAAACCACCAGAGGATTAGCAGAACGGAGTCGCCGGAGCCAAGCGCAGACGAGAGGCCCACGGAAGAGGGTAGGAAGGGCGGCGAGGCGGTGCGCGCTCCACGGACTGGCGGGAGGGAGCCGGGGCGGAGGGGCGGCTCGCCGGCCAAGCAGAGCCCCCGAGTCTGGCTTGCAAAAAGCGGAGGGGCCTGACGGACTGTGTTCCGACAGCAAGCGCGACTTAGCGTCTGGGAAGTCATAAGTTAACAGCTCTGCTCAGAAAGCGGGAAGGCTGGAGGACAAAGGGAAGGAGAGCTGCTGAGCCCCCGGACGACAGAGCTCAGTTTGGTGGGGAACAAAGGCGCTCGCCAGTGCCATCTTCCCCGCCCATCCCCCAGCCAAAATCCCAAAGAGAACCAGTTCCTGCCAGGGAACTTGCTCGCTCCGCGCAAACACCCAACTCTGCGCTTCTGCGGAGCCAAACCTCCGGCAGCGGATCTGACTCCCTCCTGCTGCCACAGGGCCCCTCCTGAAGTGGATCACCTAAGGAGAAGCAAGCTAAGCCTGCCCCTCCTGCCCCTGTGCACCTTGCCTACCCACCCCAGCTAAGACGCCAGATCCCCAGCATCACAAGCCTGGCAGTGTGCAAGTAGCCCAGACAGACCACCCCACCCCACAGTGAATCCCACCCCTAGGAGAGGGGAAGAGAAGGCACGCACCAGTCTGACTGTGGCCCCAGCGGTGGGCTGGGAGCAGACATCAGGTCTGACTGCGGCTCCGCCCACCAACTCCAGTTATACACCACAGCACAGGGGAAGTGCCCTGCAGGTCCTCACCACGCCAGGGACTATCCAAAATGACCAAGCGGAAGAATTCCCCTCAGAAGAATCTCCAGGAAATAACAACAGCTAATGAGCTGATCAAAAAGGATTTAAATAATATAACAGAAAGTGAATTTAGAATAATAGTCATAAAATTAATCGCTGGGCTTGAAAACAGTATAGCTGACAGCAGAGAATCTCTTGCTACAGAGATCAAGGGACTAAGGAACAGTCACGAGGAGCTGAAAAACGCTTTAAACGAAATGCATAACAAAATGGAAACCACCACGGCTCGGATTGAAGAGGCAGAGGAGAGAATAGGTGAACTAGAAGATAAAGTTATGGAAAAAGAGGAAGCTGAGAAAAAGAGGGATAAAAAAATCCAGGAATATGAGGGGAAAATTAGAGAACTAAGTGATACACTAAAAAGAAATAATATACGCATCATTGGTATCCCAGAGGAGGAAGAGAGAGGGAAAGGTGCTGAAGGGGTACTTGAAGAAATAATAGCTGAGAACTTCCCTGAACTGGGGAAGGAAAAAGGCATTGAAATCCAAGAGGCACAGAGAACTCCCTTCAGACGTAACTTGAATCGATCTTCTGCACGACATATCATAGTGAAACTGGCAAAATACAAGGATAAAGAGAAAATTCTGAAAGCAGCAAGGGGTAAACGTGCCCTCACATATAAAGGGAGACCTATAAGACTCGTGACTGATCTCTCTTTTGAAACTTGGCAGGCCAGAAAGAATTGGCACGAGATTTTCAGTGTGCTAGACAGAAAAAATATGCAGCCGAGAATCCTTTATCCAGCAAGTCTGTCATTTAGAATAGAAGGAGAGATAAAGGTCTTCCCAAACAAACAAAAACTGAAGGAATTTGTCACCACTAAACCAGCCCTACAAGAGATCCTAAGGGGGACCCTGTGAGACAAAGTACCAGAGACATCACTACAAGCATAAAACATACAGACATCACAATGACTCTAAACCCATATCTTTCTATAATAACACTGAATGTAAATGGACTAAATGCGCCAACCAAAAGACATAGGGTATCAGAATGGATAAAAAAACAAGACCCATCTATTTGCTGTCTACAAGAGACTCATTTTAGACCTGAGGACACCTTTAGATTGAGAGTGAGGGGATGGAGAACTATTTATCATGCTACTGGAAGCCAAAAGAAAGCTGGAGTAGCCATCCTTATATCAGACAAACTAGACTTTAAATTAAAGGCTGTAACAAGAGATGAAGAAGGACATTATATAATAGTGACAGGGTCTATCCATCAGGAAGAGCTAACAATTATAAATGTCTATGCGCCGAATATCGGAGCGCCCAAATATATAAAACAATTACTCATAAACACAAGCAACCTTATTGATAAGAATGTGGTAATTGCAGGGGACTTTAACACCCCACTTACAGAAATGGATAGATCATCTAGACACACGATCAATAAAGAAACAAGGGCCCTGAATGAGACATTGGATCAGATGGACTTGACAGATATATTTAGAACTCTGCATCCCAAAGCAACAGAATATACTTTCTTCTCGAGTGCACATGGAACATTCTCCAAGATAGATCATATACTGGGTCACAAAACAGCCCTTCATAAGTTTACAAGAATTGAAATCATACCATGCATACTTTCAGACCACAACGCTATGAAGCTTGAAATCAACCACAGAAAAAAGTCTGGAAAACCTCCAAAAGCATGGAGGTTAAAGAACACCCTACTAACGAATGAGTGGGTCAACCAGGCAATTAGAGAAGAAATTAAAAAATATATGGAAACAAACGAAAATGAAAATACAACAATCCAAACGCTTTGGGACGCAGCGAAGGCAGTCCTGAGAGGAAAATACATTGCAATCCAGGCCTATCTCAAGAAACAAGAAAAATCCCAAATACAAAATCTAACAGCACACCTAAAGGAAATAGAAGCAGAACAGCAAAGGCAGCCTAAACCCAGCAGAAGAAGAGAAATAATAAAGATCAGAGCAGAAATAAACAATATAGAATCTAAAAAAACTGTAGAGCAGATCAATGAAACCAAGAGTTGGTTTTTTGAAAAAATAAACAAAATTGACAAACCTCTAGCCAGGCTTCTCAAAAAGAAAAGGGAGATGACCCAAATAGATAAAATCATGAATGAAAATGGAATTATTACAACCAATCCCTCAGAGATACAAACAATTATCAGGGAATACTATGAAAAATTATATGCCAACAAATTGGACAACCTAGAAGAAATGGACAAATTCCTGAACACCCACACTCTTCCAAAACTCAATCAGGAGGAAATAGAAAGCTTGAACAGACCCATCACCAGCGAAGAAATTGAATCGGTCATCAAAAATCTCCCAACAAATAAGAGTCCAGGACCAGATGGCTTCCCAGGGGAGTTCTACCAGACGTTTAAAGCAGAGATAATACCTATCCTTCTCAAGCTATTCCAAGAAATAGAAAGGGAAGGAAAACTTCCAGACTCATTCTATGAAGCCAGTATTACTTTGATTCCTAAACCAGACAGAGACCCAGTAAAAAAAGAGAACTACCAGCCAATATCCCTGATGAATATGGATGCAAAAATTCTCAATAAGATACTAGCAAATCGAATTCAACGGCATATAAAAAGAATTATTCACCATGATCAAGTGGGATTCATTCCTGGGATGCAGGGCTGGTTCAACATTCGCAAATCAATCAACGTGATACATCACATTAACAAAAAAAAAGAGAAAAACCATATGATCCTGTCAATCGATGCAGAAAAGGCCTTTGACAAAATCCAGCACCCTTTCTTAATAAAAACTCTTGAGAAAGTCGGGATAGAAGGAACATACTTAAAGATCATAAAAGCCATTTATGAAAAGCCCACAGCTAACATCATCCTCAACGGGGAAAAACTGAGAGCTTTTTCCCTGAGATCAGGAACACGACAGGGATGCCCACTCTCACCGCTGTTGTTTAACATAGTGCTGGAAGTTCTAGCATCAGCAATCAGACAACAAAAGGAAATCAAAGGCGTCAAAATTGGCAAAGATGAAGTCAAGCTTTCGCTCTTTGCAGATGACATGATATTATACATGGAAAATCCGATAGACTCCACCAAAAGTCTGCTAGAACTGATACATGAATTCAGCAAAGTTGCAGGATACAAAATCAATGTACAGAAATCAGTTGCATTCTTATACACTAACAATGAAGCAACAGAAAGACAAATAAAGAAACTGATCCCATTCACAATTGCACCAAGAAGCATAAAATACCTAGGAATCAATCTAACCAAAGATGTAAAGGATCTGTATGCTGAAAACTATAGAAAGCTTATGAAGGTAATTGAAGAAGATTTAAAGAAATGGAAAGACATTCCCTGCTCATGGATTGGAAGAATAAATATTGTCAAAATGTCAATACTACCCAAAGCTATCTACACATTCAATGCAATCCCAATCAAAATTGCACCAGCATTCTTCTCGAAACTAGAACAAGCAATCCTAAAATTCATATGGAACCACAAAAGGCCCCGAATAGCCAAAGTAATTTTGAAGAAGAAGACCAAAGCAGGAGGCATCACAATCCCAGACTTTAGCCTCTACTACAAAGCTGTCATCATCAAGACAGCATGGTATTGGCACCAAAACAGACACATAGACCAATGGAATAGAATAGAAACCCCGGAACTAGACCCACAAACGTATGGCCAACTCATCTTTGACAAAGCAGGAAAGAACATCCAATGGAAAAAAGACAGTCTCTTCAACAAATGGTGCTGGGAGAACTGGACAGCAACATGCAGAAGGTTGAAACTAGACCACTTTCTCACACCATTCACAAAAATAAACTCCAAATGGATAAAGGACCTGAATGTGAGACAGGAAACCATCAAAACCTTAGAGGAGAAAGCAGGAAAAGACCTCTCTGACCTCAGCCGTAGCAATCTCTTACTCGACACATCCCCAAAGGCAAGGGAATTAAAAGCAAAAGTGAATTACTGGGACCTTATGAAGATAAAAAGCTTCTGCACAGAAAAGGAAACAACCAACAAAACTAAAAGGCAACCAACGGAATGGGAAAAGATATTTGCAAATGACATATCGGACAAAGGGCTAGTATCCAAAATCTATAAAGAGCTCACCAAACTCCACACCCGAAAAGCAAATAACCCAGTGAAGAAATGGGCAGAAAACATGAATAGACACTTCTCTAAAGAAGACATCCGGATGGCCAACAGGCACATGAAAAGATGTTCAGCGTCGCTCCTTATCAGGGAAATACAAATCAAAACCACACTCAGATATCACCTCACGCCAGTCAGAGTGGCCAAAATGAACAAATCAGGAGACTATAGATGCTGGAGAGGATGTGGAGAAACGGGAACCCTCTTGCACTGTTGGTGGGAATGCAAATTGGTGCAGCCGCTCTGGAAAGCAGTGTGGAGGTTCCTCAGAAAATTAAAAATAGACCTACCCTATGACCCAGCAATAGCACTGCTAGGAATTTATCCAAGGGACACAGGAGTACTGATGCATAGGGGCACTTGTACCCCAATGTTCATAGCAGCACTCTCAACAATAGCCAAATTATGGAAAGAGCCTAAATGTCCATCAACTGATGAATGGATAAAGAAATTGTGGTTTATATACACAATGGAGTACTACGTGGCAATGAGAAAAAATGAAATATGGCCTTTTGTAGCAACGTGGATGGAACTGGAGAGTGTGATGCTAAGTGAAATAAGCCATACAGAGAAAGACAGATACCATATGGTTTCACTCTTATGTGGATCCTGAGAAACTTAAGAGAAACCCATGGGGGAGGGGAACAAAAAAAAAAAAAAAAAAAGAGGTTAGAGTGGGAGAGAGCCAAAGCATAAGAGACTGTTGAGAACTGAGAACAAACTAAGGGTTGATGGGGGGTGGGAGGGAGGAGAGGGTGGGTGATGGGTACTGAGGAGGGCACCTTTTGGGATGAGCACTGGGTGTTGTATGGAAACCAATTTGACAATAAATTTCATATATAAATAAATAAAAAAAAATAAAAATAAAAAATAAAGATCATAAAAAAAAATAAATAAATAAATTGTGAAACTTATATACAAATACAATGTGTATATAATATGTAACATGCATATGATTATATATATATATATATATACACACACATATATGTATATGTATACACTATGTATACAAATATATACATATATCTCATTTAACTCAGTTGAAGAAATAGACATTATTAATGCCAGAAACACCTCTCCCTTCCCCCACCGTGAACACCTCCTGATTCAGACCTCCTCCCAACAACCATCCTGTCCAAAACACAATCTTGGCTTTTATGATAATCATTTTCTTACTTTTTTAAAAAATGGTTTTATTAAGTAAGTATGTGTCCATAGGCAATACATTGCTTAGTTTTTCCTATTTGGGGCCTTAGTATAAATACAATTCTATTTTGTATATTTTTCTATGGCTCGCTGCTTTTGTTCGATGCTGTTTGTATAATGTATCCACATGGATATGTGTAGTGTGTTTCATTTATTTTTTATTGGTGTATGGATACATTACAATTTACTCAGTTTACTGTCAGTATGTAATTAGATTATTTCTGGTTTTTGTTTTGTTTGTTTTTGTTTTTATCTATTAAAGGTACTGCCACTAGTAATACTTTATATATATCAACTGGTGCACAGGTGCATGTTTATATTTAAAAATGGAGGGTGCTGGGTTGTAAGGTATGTGAATGTTCAACTCTACTACATTAGGCCAAACCATTTCAAAGTGATTATATTAGCCATATATGTTAGTATAATCTCTGATTACTAACAAAACTGAGCTTCTTTTCGAGTGTTTACTGGTGTTTGAGTGGTCTTTATTTTTGAAGTGCCTGATTAGGCTGTCTTTTTCCTTTCTGATTCATAGACTTCAAAATGAAAATTTTTTTTAAGTTTATTTATTTTGAGAGCGACAGAGGGGTGTGCACAGGGGAGGGGCAGAGAGAGAGGGAGACAGAGAATCCCAAGCAGGCTCTGCACAGCCAGTGTGCAGAGCCTGACGTGGGATTCAAACTCATGAAACCATGAGATCATGACCTGATCTGAAATCAAGAGTCGGATGCTCAACCAACTGAGCTACCCAGTCGCCCCCAAAATGGTGTCTTGATATTGGTCATTAATTGAGAGCCAAAGCATAAGAGACTCTTAAAAACTGAGAACAAACTGAGGGTTGATTGGGGGTGGGAGGGAGGGTAGGGTGGGTGATGGGTATTGAGGAGGGCACCTTTTGGGATGAGCACTGGGTGTTGTATGGAAACCAATCTGACAATAAATTTCATATATTGAAAAAAAACAAATATCTTTTACTGATATAATTTTTTATTGCCTCTAATTTGTATATTTTTGGAACTGATGTTCTTGATTTTAATGCAGTTGAATATATCAGTCTTTTCTTTTTTGGTCAGGATGTTTGGAATTTTGAGTTCTGCTTGAAAATTTTTCTTCTCTATGTTGAGACTGAAAATAATTTTTCTAAAAGGTGTATCACTTTGCTTTCAATTATTATGTGTTTGAGTGGCAGGAAACATCTATCTGTGTTATATATGGACAGATTAAAGACAAAGAAAGATTTCCATTTCTTTGTCCTAAGTGTAGGACATTTGGTATTTATGGAAGACACTTACTGTTCTATCTAGTGCTTAAAAACCAATTTTATAAATAACCTGTTTCTGAGGGTTTTTTTCTGTGTATTTCACTGCTTAGAAACAAACTAAAAAATCTGATTCTTCTAGAGCCTATTGTTATATTTCACAGTACCAAACAACTTCTGGAAAGTGCTAGAAAAGGGTAGCTACAAACTGTGCAGAACACCTGTTCTCTGAATATTCCAGAAGACATCACTTAGTCAGGTACAGATAAATACTTTGTAAAGTCACACTGCCAGCCACTCTGACAACTAAGTGTAGCTATTGGAGGGGAGTTTCTCATTGTTTTAAGCTTTCTATGTAGGTGATGATAAATAACTCCTTTTAGCATAAAAAAGTAAAATTA
This sequence comes from Puma concolor, assembly GCF_028749965.1. Taxonomy (NCBI): domain Eukaryota; kingdom Metazoa; phylum Chordata; class Mammalia; order Carnivora; family Felidae; genus Puma; species Puma concolor. Next base: position 28,872,728 of record NC_141684.1, on the reverse strand, counting down.
ACATTTAAGTTCATGAAAGCATTCCCCAAAAGAGGTAATACTTCAGAATGGTTTAGAATACTCTCTTGCCTTTGGTGTTATGTCTAAGACTTTGCCTAACCCCAGGTCACAACTATTTCTATGTTTTCTTCTTAGAGTTCTATTGTTTAACTCTTAGAATCAGTCCATGATCCATTTTAAGTTCATTTTTATGTATGATGTAAAGAAGGGGTCCAACTTCATTCTTTTGCATATGTAGGTATCCACTTCTTCCAGCACCACTTGTTGAATAGACTCTTCTTTCCTATTGAATTGTCTTACTTAGCACATTTGTTGAAAATCAACTGACCATGAATTTAAGGATTTATTTATGAACTCTTACTGATTTTCATTGATGCATGTGTCTGTCTTGTCTCAATTACTCAATTACATTGTCTCAATTACTATAGCATCAATGTAGGTTTGAAATCAGGAAGTGTGCTCTAACTTTGTTCTTACTTTTCAAGATTGTTTTGCTTGTATTTTCAAGATTCAGTAACTTGTATTTTCACATTTAGTTTAGGATAGGCTTGTGAATTCTCATAAGAAAGTTAGCTGGGGTGCAGGGGTGCCTGGGTGGCTCGGTCAGTTAAGTGTCAGACTCTTGATTTCAGCTCAGGTCATGATTCCAGGGTCATGGGATTGAGCCCTGTGTCATGCTCTGTGCTGAGCATGGAGTCTGTTTGAGATTCTCTCTCTCCTCCACTTGCACTTGCTCTCTCTCTCTCTCTCCCTCTAAAATAAAATAAAAAATTAAAAAACAAAAAAGGAAAGTTAGGTGGGTTTTGACAGGAAGTACATTGAATCTGTAGATTAATTTGGGGATTATTATCATCTCACAATATTAAGCATTCGGATTCATAAATACGGATTTCTTTCCATTTATTTAGGTCTTCGGTTTCTCTCAGTAATGTTTTATTGTTTTTGAGTATAAGTTTTGCACTTCTTTTGTTAAATTTGTTCCCATATGTATTATTCTTTTTGACACCAAGTGAATGGAATTGTTTTCTTAATTTCAATTTTTGGATTGTTCATTGGTAGTGTGTACAAGTGCAGTTAGTTTTTGTGTATATTGACCTTGTATGCTGCAATCTTGTTAAATTCATGTATTAGTTCTAAAAATGTCTGTGGGTACCTTAGAGTTTTCCACATACAAGATCATGTCATCTACAAATAGAGATAGTTTTAAAACTTTCCTTTTCAATCTGGATGCCTTTTTTGTTTCTTGCCCAGCTGCCCTGGCTGGAACATCTCATTCTGTGTTGAATAGAAGTGGCAAAAGTGGATATTCTTGTCTTACTGCTGTTCTCAGAGGGAAAGCATTCAGTTTCTCACTATTAATTATGTTAGCTATGGGTTTTTGTAGATGCCTTTTATCAGATTGAGGAAGTTTCCCTCTATCCCTAATTTGCTGAGTGTTTGTATCATGGAAAGGTATTGGATTTTGTCAAATGCTCTTTCTGCATTATTGATGCCCCTTATCAGACTGAAGAAGTTTCCTTTTCTTCCTAATTTGCTGAGTGTTTTTATCATGATAGGGTATTGGATTTTGTCAAATGTTTTCTTTTTCTGCATTATGGAGAAGGTAATACATTTTCCTCCACTTTATTATATTGATATGGTGTGTTACACTAATTTATTTTCAGATGTTAAAGCAAACTTGCATTCCTAGGATAAATCCCACTTAGTTATGGTATATAATTATTTAAATGTTTTAGGTTCAGTCTGTTAATATTTTGTTGAGGAGGTTTATGTCTCTATATTAAATATTGGTCTGTAGTTTTCTTGCGATGTCTTTGTCTGGTTTTGGTATCAGGGTAATACTGACCTCAAGGAGTGAGTTAGGAACTATTCTCTTCTTTTCTATTTTTTAGAAGAGTTTGCAAGGAATTTGTTTTTCTTTAAATGTTTTTTTTTATGTTTATTTATTTTTTTGAGAGAGAGAAAGAGAGGGGCAGAAAGGGGAGGGGCAGAGAGAGAGGGAGACACAGAATCTGAAGCAGGCTCCAGGCTCCAGGCTCTAAGCTGTCAGCACAGAGCCTGAACTTGTGAGTTCAGCACAGGCTTGAACTCATGAACCATGAGATCATGACCTCACCCAGAAGCCAGCCACTTAACTGACTGAGCCACGAAAGTATCCCTCTTTTTTAAATGTTTGATAGAATTAACCAATGAAGTTATCTGAGCATGGACTATACTATTTAAGAAGTTTTAAAATTATTAATTCTATATCTTTACTTGTTATAGATCTATGCAGAATTTTTATTTTTTTTCTTCAGTCAATTTTGGTAGTTTGTGCTTTAGTAGGAATTTCCCCATTTTATCCAAGTTATCTAATTTATCAGTGGATTAGCTCTTTCTTCATGTTATTTTGCAGTTAAATGAGGATTCTCAACAGTGTATTTACTGTTTGCAATGGGGTTTTGATTTAAAAAACACCAGAGCCATCTCAAAGCTGGTAAACTAATCTGGTATAACTCCATAAAGGCTATGGGGTCACACTTTTTCTTTAGGAAGTGAAGTCTCTATTACTTCAGGCTATAAAGGGGAATACCAAGGGGGAAGAAGAAATGTTTATATTCAGTTTCTTCTGTCAGGATTTTTTTTTTCCTGAGGCTTCGGTTTCAAGGATTTCTGTTTCAAGGAGTTCCTGATTCCCATGATTGTACAAAGTCTCTACAGAACCATTTTTTTTCTGACTAGATTGGGCTGGGTGAAGATAAGGAAACAACTATGGTGCTATTTTTATGAAGGAAGGCCATTTTTTAAACATCCTTCTTATGCAAATTATATATAACTCTTGGGTCACAGAAGTGCATTTTATCCAGGACTAGCCTCCTGAATAGCTTAGGACTATGGAGTTTCCAGATCTGTTAGGGTCTTATGTAGTCCTGGGTCACCTGCCTGAGGATGTAGCTTGAGTTAGTCTCCCTGGCCACAGTGTATCCAGCTGAGGCCAATTATGTACAGTCAATCCATATGCCTCAACAAAGTAATAGATTCCAAAGGCTTTGAGAGCCTAGCGTGTGACATTCAAGCCTGGGGAACCAGCAAGCTGAACAGGAGTAAATGCTAGGGGTCACAGATTACTGGTCAGTTCAGATACAGCGTGCAGGGGAGACCTCCTTTGGGTCCATCTCGAGGACTTTTTATTAATACCCTTCTGGGCTTTGGAAGCTTTAGTCCAGGGGACATCAAGTTTCACAAATTGTTTGTGACTGGATAATGGCTTCACAAGGGGACAGGGACAGCCGTGCCGAGGTCAGAAAGTCTGTTTGGGAATTTATTGAAATGTCTTCAAAGGAAGAAAGAAGTGCTGAAAGTCAGTGATTAAGTGGTCCTAATACTTCATCTTGTAGTGAAGTAGGGCTAGGAGCTAGCTCATTTCTGTTGATTCAGAGAAAATAGACCATTCCTAGGAATTGTACAGTCTGGAAATGTTTACCTGTGAGGAAATCATTCCATTTTAACTTCACAGATTTATGCCTGTCCTTGTATCAGAGTTGGCAAACTTGGGGGGTTGGGAGATGTCTTTATGCCTACTTGTGAGTTTAGCCAAAACCTGGGTGACGCCAGGCCTGTGCTCTTGGAATACACATTTTCCACAGCTGTCCAGGAAGGGTTGCAGGAGATGTCATCTGAAGTCAGCAGGTGTAGTTCGAGGTTAGGTGAAGGGAAAAGAGGCTGGTTAAAATGAGCTCAGCCAGTTCCTGTTCTTATCTGGAAACCACATCTTCCAAAATTTTTGATAACTTTGTAAGTTTAAACTTTTTTTTCTCCCTAGCATGGACCTTCTGGGTTCTGAGTCTCAGTCTTCACTTGATCTTAGCCAAAAGGCCGAGAAGCGATTTGAGTCTCAGTCTTAATAGGGAGTTAAATTTCCTTTAGAAAAATTGTGTGTGTGTGTGTGTGTGTGTGTCTTTTAATCTGACCTCAATCTCTCTTTTCCTGCTGTTTGCTTGGTAGGTCCTCTCCCTCCCTTCAGTCAGCTTGCTCGGAACCAAGAAAAGCCAGGGGAACATTTGTTTACCTTCCCAGGAAAGGCCTGATAATTGATCTCTGCTCTGCTTTGGAGACTCTGCTTTGCTTTGGAAGATCTCTGCTACTTCAACTTCGAGGCTGTGGCTGCTTCCTTCCCTCCTGCCCAAATCCCTCCTCTTACCGTGCCCCCATCCCTCTTTCTCTCAGCTTTTCACATTTTAGTAACAGATCATGGACACTTTTCGATGTTAGTCTCTCTGTGGATACTGTGTGGATACTGTATACATACAATGAGTCTTATATATTTGACATTGCAAGGCGATTTATTCTAATAACTGAATCAAAGTCTTATAGTATGTGCTTAATTATTATTTTCTCTTCTTATTTTATGCTAGTGCTACAAAAATGTACATTCGTAAATTATAGTAACTAAGAATTTGGATTAGAATGATAATCGCAGTATCAAAGATTGGTGGTGGGGGGAACCCCAGACATTATACCAACCTCTTTTAATTCTTACACATTATATTTTAGTTTTTGAAGATGTAATTTTTCAGTGTGTGTGTGTGTGTGTATTTTTATATTCCAGTTTTGTAAGTAATCATTATTTCTATAAGTCTACATAATTATTACCTAATGGACTTAATCTTATCTCTCATTTACATACATATGAGCAATTCACTATTTAGGTGATTTTAATTTCCTTTCTTCCTGCCTTCTTCCTGCCTTCTTTCTTCCTTTCCTGTATTAGAACTCCATTTGGAATAGATCTCTTATTAATGTAGGTGTTTGCTTTTGTTAAATGTATTTCCTCCTGAAACATTCCTGTGAACAGGGTTGCTAGGTAAAAGGATATGAACAGAAATGGTTTTACAAACAAAAATAATTTTTAAACTTTTAATGCTTCCAGCTGTGTAAGTCTATACAAGTTTCACCATGGCCTTGAGCATCATATAGTATCATTTAAGACATATTTTATTAATTTGATATGATTAAATTGTTACCTCTAGTTTGCTTTAATTTGCTTTTCTTCTTCTTTTCCTGTTCCTTTAGGACCATGGTGAGCGGAGGTTACAGAGCTATTCTGATTGGCCTCGCAGTGTCATCCACTCAATTGCTTGTAAGAAAGTAGGCTCATTGTGAGAGAAAGAGGTGGCCTGGCATGGATGGCCTGCCATTGCTGTACCTGGGAGACTTGTTCTACTCTCTGAATTTGTTCCTAACCCTGGCCACCAAGGATTTATTACAGAGCCCTGGTGGCCCCACACATGAGAATGCCCTTTAACCAGTTGGGAGCTCTCCCAGGGAGTAAGTACCATAATATTGAAGCCATTCCCTTTTACCAGTGCAGCCTCCAATCAGAAGTGCTGTTTAAAGGGGCACCTTGTGCGGGGTCGGGGGGACTGGGTGGCTCAGTTGGTTAAGCGTCCAACTGTAGCTCAGGTCATGATCTTACAGTTCATGAGTTTCAGCCTCGTGTTGGGCTCTGTGCTGACAGCTCAGAGCCTGGAGCCTGCTTCAGGTTCTGGGTCTCCCTCTTTCCCTGCTCCTCCCCTGCTCATGTTTTGTATCTCTCTGTCACTCAAAAATAAATAAACCTTAAAAAAATTAAAAATAAATAAGTAAAGGGGCACCTTGGAACCTCGAAAGACTCTATGATCAAGCAGGAAAAAGGTATAGCCATCCAAAAAAATAGGAGGGAAGGAAGTTGTCTCCCAGCCAGAGGCTGCTGGGAAAACAAAAGGCTTCTAGATAGTTCCCTCTGCCTTCAGAGCTTCTTGCAGCACCAGAGGAAATTCAGAGATACCAGTTTGATGGATGTATGCCAGTTGGTTCTGGAGGACTTTTGTCTCTGTCTTTCCTGTGCACATCTGACCCAAGCCAGTCCTCCACAGAAGGAAAGAGGCTGTTTGTTTCTCCCAGCCCTCCTCATCTTCCACATGTGCTTCTCTGCCTCATGAGTGCCCACAGCCTGAGTAAAACAGGCTAATGGCACCACAGACCAGCAGGCATTTTCACCTTGACCTTTTTCAACATGTGAACACACGAATCCAGACTAAGCTCCAGAAGAAGAAGCTGACTCCAGAAATGGCCATCCACAGCAATAAAAGCCAGGAGCCAAAGACTAGGGAGGAGCACCAAGACTTTCCACCCCCTGTCCTGGGCCCCACCATAGAAAGTCACAGAAAAGCACAGGTTGTCTTATGTCCCTAGTGAAGGTCACAATTTGGAAGCCAGTCTTAATTCTTGCTGTGACTCAGGTGAGACTGATAAACATGAAAACACATCCTTAAGCTTACAGGTCTGCTAAGAAGCAACTAGTGAAACTTCTTATTTAGATACAGCTCTTATTTACAAGATGGCTCCTTAAATCCAGAAGCCATGCAGCAAAGTGGGCCATATCCACCTATAGTTGCCCATCCCTCAGATAAGTTGAAGACATGTGAACCACCCAATAGTCTCCTAGATCTCTTAAAAACAATGATTTCTGCTAACCTGTCAGCTCCATTGAGCCAAAAGCTCCAAGTAAAACATGGCTTACACTTGGCTTCTGTCTTCAGTCATAGTATTCTGATGCCTCCATCTGAGTCAAGCCCTATGTCCGGAGATGCATTTGGCACAGAGGATGATATGAGCAGCTTTTTCTGGGAGAGAGCTTCTTGCTAGCTCCTATTTAGGGCAAAATGCTACCATTGGCCAGTCTTGCAACAATCTACAGGCCATTCCAAAAAATCGTAGGTCCTCTCTGCAGAAGAGCTGTTGTCCACCATCGTGGTGGTCCGGGACTGGCTCTGCACCAACCATAGCTTCCCACACATTGTCGGGGTCCACTGAATCTGTGAGGTCACCAGTCTGTGCTGCTGAACCTGCTGCCCTCAGTGGGAGACCTTCAGAAACTAGGCGTGGGCATGTCCCACCATCTCCATTATCTGTTGCAGAGCTGTAAGGGTCCAAACCTTCCTAGGTTCCTGCAACTCCCTGGTTATGCCTTCACCTTATTTTACGCCCGGATCAGGTTTTCAGTCTTGGCTAGAGCTGGGTTAGTAGCCAGACTGCTATGGTATGATTTCATTTGTTCCATCTAAGCATGATAGCAATAGTCCAAGGACTGTGTTTGATAATCTGAGAATAGATATTTGTATTTTTCCCTACGTCTGTTGCTCAAATTTTCCAATTTTGGCTTCTATGACATTGTCTCTTACTTTTTTTTTTTTTAATTTTTGGTTCCCAGATATCTTTTGGGACTTCTTGTCAACCTCCTACTTGGCATGTACTCCAGAAGATAGGTCTTTTCCTACCATTAGTAGACCTCAAATGTGCACTCCGTAAATACTGGACATCAGTTAAAATTCACAACTGCACTCAGATTGGCATGTGTTGAAACTGGTAACATCAGTCTCCTCCCCATCACCCATCCCCAACAGACTTCACTGACAAACCATCACATTTCAAGCCCAAGTTTAATACTCTTTCAGGATCCCTAGTTCTTGAGGCATCAGAGTCCTCCTGTGTCCAGTGCACTTTTCACTAATAGCCCCAGATCCAGTTGCTCCCCTGAGGAGCAGAGAAACTCCATTCCTAGCTTTCCTTCACTCTGGGGTTCTCACTTCTCAGTTGTCTTAAGCTGAGCCTTTGTGTTTGGTTAAACTTCCTGTTACTTCCCTTTCTCCACACTTTTAAAAGAATTTTATTCTATTTCTTAGAAAAATTTCGACAAACTAAAGAAAAATAGAAAAAAAAAAAAGAAAAACCCAAAGGTAGTTTCACCCAAACATTGCCACTTTTGTTGTTTTGAGTTATTTATAACCTGCCAGGCTTCCTCTGCATACATGTTTTTCTTAGTTGTAATTTAATCTAAATAAAATTTTTAGCCTATTTTTCTTCAAATTACAGACACTTCTTATATTACTGCATTATCTTTGTTGCCCCTTTAGTGGCTACTTCCTAGCATCATTTGCTTAACATTCATTTTTCTTTTCTAACATTTATTATTAAATTATTAATAATAATGTGATAAAGATCTTTGATCCATTAGGATTAATTCCTTAGGGTAGATGACCAGACATTGATTTACTGAGTTAAAAGGTATAGATCTATATGTAGATATGCATATACTTTACATTTCATTATATTTATGTGTCTGTATATAGGTGTATGTACATATGTATATAAATATAACTTTTCATGAGACATTGTCAAATGGATTTCCAAGAAAGAATTTATTTCCAAAAGGAGAATAAACATTTTATATAGTTTTATAGCCTATATTTTTCACTGAGTGTATCATGATCATTTTCTTACATATTTATTTTTTAAAGATGATTTTAAAAAGTGACCATCATATAAGTAGACTGTAATTTACTTAACTATCATATTATTTTGGGGCATTTGTTTCTACATTTTTTTCTGTTATAAATGATGTAAATAAATTTTTGTATGTGTCCTTGATTATTAGAATAAATTCTTGGAGAATTACTGAGACCTTTAATGATACTAAAGGATTAGAATACATTAAGGCTCTTGATGATACTAAAAATGATACTAAATAATAATGATAATGATACTAAATTGGCCTTCAAAAAGATTGAAACAATTCTTACTCCCAAGAATGAGTGGACATATTTCACTGCATTCAATTCAGAGAATTTTAATTTTTTTCTTGCCAGTGGGATAAGTGAAATTATCATTGTGTTATTGACTATAGGAGACTGAAGTTAATAGCTTCGTGGTTATAATATTTTTTTAATTTATTTTTATTTTATTTTATTTTATTGAGAGAGAGTGTGAGCAAGCAAGAAGGGCAGAGGGAGAAGGAAAGAAAGAATCTTAAGCAGGCTCTTACCTCAGTGTAGAGTCCAACGTGGGGCTCAATCCCATGACCCTGAGATCATGACCTTAGCTGAAATCAAGAGTTGGATGCTTAACTGACTAGGCCACCCAGCTGCCCCAGAGGTTATGTTATTACTTTAAAATTTTTGCTCATGTCTCTTTTCACTTTAAAATAGCGTTTTGTTTTTGTTTTTCTTATTTCTTATTGTTATAACATGCAGTCAATTAAAAGCATATGAGCATGCAAATTTAATTGGACCCTAAATACAATTGTCTAAGTAGCTGACTGTCCTCCATGTTCTTTGCCTTGTTTGCTGCAACCTGTCAGGTACAGTGGTTCATTCAAATGAGAGAACTGATAATACTTATGGCTTTAGGGGGGGCATAAAGTAACTCAGAGCATGCTACAGAGCAGAAGAAAATCCAAGAAAAAGAATAAACTATTTTTAAAAACAGAACCAGAATTGTTTTCCTGGTTGGAGATATTTGGTGGTTTTCACATATGTAAAAACTGCATTCATCACTATGGAAGATTCTCCCTTCAGGAAGTTTAGGTGGGAGGCTCCAAATTGCATTTGGAAGGTTCTAGGGTAAATAATATGAATGGAGTGAGAGCAAGAGAAGCTAAGGCAGTGCTTACTGTCAATATAGTGCAAATTTTAATTGTGTGTCACAGTGGGTTTTGGTTCTTTTATGCCCAGGACCCAGTCCCGGTTCTCCAACTTACTGCTAAAAAGGGGTAACTTGAACATGCCTGGTTAGCTGTGGATGCTAGTGCCAGGGCAAGCTCTCAGAAAGCAGCAATAGTAGTACCAGCCAGATCACCATTGGCCTGCCAATTTTTTTATTTGTTATTTTTTTATATGCCAGGATCATGCAACCCAAGAAAGTCTCCTGTTGTATTCTGTGATATTTCCTTGCTCACCCCGTAGGCATTTTGGAACTTCAGGTGTTCTGCTACCATCAGCAGATATGCTGCTCTGGACTTAGGGATACACTGAGAAGCACCAGTGGGCCACCTTGAAGATGTCATTGCTGTGAATTCATGACACATGTCACAGATGTCTCTTGCAAGGCTTGCTGATTCCTGGATGCCATACCAAGAATCTTGCTCAGTCTGTGGATGAGTTGTGAGGCAAAGAGCAAGAGAGTTTGTCATTAAATGATTGAACTTCATTGGGTTTACTTGGAGGATAAGCGCCCTCAAGTCAGCCTCTGCCAATAGATCATGGAGATAAAGCCCTTTAAAGAAACAGCTTACATTACTTATTGTTTCTACTCATCCTAGAAGTGTTTGTCTCCTAAAAGTATGGTCTTTGGCTTAGGCCTAAGGGATTGGAGACAAAATTTTATATACTAGGAGACTTAAATTTTCTCTTCGTGTAGTTTTTTTCTTTTTCCCATCGATACATGTTAGGAATGTTATACAAACAACAGGTAAAATTTTAAGCAGAATAAGTACCTAAACCTTAATATTTGTATGGAGGCTCGGCTGAGGAGAACTTTTCCTCAGTGCATTAACCAGGATGATATTGTTTAATGCACACAAGTTTAAAACTAGATGTGGCTATTGCTTAAATGGCTGTAGTGAGAAGGGGATCTTCTTCTTCTTTTTTAAAAATATTTATTTATTTTTGGGAGAGTGCAAACAGGGGAAGGGCAGAGAGAGAGGGACAGAGGATCCAAAGCGGGTTCTCTGCTGACAGGCTGACAGCAGTGAGCCCGATGTGGGCTTGAATTCACGAACCGTGAGATCATGACCTGAGCTGAAGTCCAATGCTCAATGGACTGAATGAGCCACGCAGGTGCCCCAGAAGGGGACCTTTTATGAGCAATTGTTTTCTAACTCCTTTTACTCTGGAATGTAGGAAAGAACCCCTATTTTACAGATTAGTAAGGTAAAATCAGTCAAGTTAAGCTGCTTTTTCAGAGACATGTAGCTACTAAGTGACTTACCTGAGATTTGATTCCAGATATACTTGGCTCCAAATTTATCTCAAGTAGATTTGGCTCCCTTCTAGGTGCACGAAAGCATAGAGTGTCCAGTAACTAGGCAGAAAGAGGACTTTTAGTGAGGGTCAGTGACAAACTAGAGGGCAGCTTGTGAGGCCCAGAAACCCTTACTCCTCCCCCATCCGACTGCCCAGGTGATACACAAATTTCACCTTTATCTAGATGCCCCTAGGGAAGGGAAGTTTAGTGGAGGGGAGAAATAGCCCCGAGAGGGAGTTTCAACTCTGACTTGAGAGAGTATTTACCGGTGAAAAAAACTGCTTTGAATGGGAAGACACTGAGTTATTTTACTAGGTAAATTTACATCTTCAGTAGAATAGGTTAGAAGGTAAGATAGATTCAGAGGAAAACTAGAGCTAGATATTTCTTTCCTATGTATGAGTTCTAGTGTATAAATTTCAACCTCACTATAAATGTGTGTTATATGTGCTTTTCAAGTAGCTGGAACTGTATTTATTCTGGTTGAATAATATATCTTGACAATAATAATTTTTCTTATGAACCTAAGACTCATAATTCCATCTGCCCCCTCTACATATTCTGCTGGAACTTTCCATATATCAGAAATTCAACACGTCTAGCAGTGAAGTTATTATTTCTACCTCAACTGGCCTTTTCCTTGTAGGCATTATCTTGATAAGTTGCATTTAGGTAGGTTTGAAACACTGTTTATTTTGAGACAGAGCAAGTGCACAAACACAGCAAGGGCACTAAGAGAGGGCTCTGGAGACAGAATCCCAAGCAGGCTCCACCCTGTCAACACACAGCCTGATGCAGGGCTCCATCTCATGAACCATGAGGTCATGACCTGAGCCAAAATCAAGAGTTGGACACTTAACCGACTGAGTCACCCAGGTGCCCCTCTGATCCTTTTTAAAAAAAATTGAGACTCAATTGACCTATAACATTACTACAGCTTCAGGCATATAATATAATGATTCAATATTTGTACCTATTGCAATATTGCCTGATCTAAACTCGACTCATTTTTGCCCGATCTTATCATTCTCAAAGAAAATCTGAGACGAATTAATACAAATATGTATTCCTGAAGTTATTATGAACTCAAAATCAATTTTAATGTACCAGGTAGAACTGTTTGTCTTTTCAAATAATTCGTATCTTTTTAAAAAAAAAAATTTTTTTTTCAACGTTTATTTATTTGTTTGGGACAGAGAGAGACAGAGCATGAACGGGGGAGGGGCAGAGAGAGAGGGAGACACAGAATCGGAAACAGGCTCCAGGCTCTGAGCCATCAGCCCAGAGCCTGACGCGGGGCTCGGACTCACGGACTGCGAGATCGTGACCTGGCTGAAGTCGGACGCTTAACCGACTGCGCCACGCAGGCGCCCCTCAAATAATTCGTATCTTAAGTGACTCTTTCAAATGTATTGTTTATAATTTTATACTTTGTTAATTGAGAGAAAAATATTTAGTAGTTCATCTCATGTATGTCTGTCTTGATTTTGCTGCACACCTATTAGTACTTCCTGGCTCCTTAGGAAATGCCAACACATACCTTTCCAAACACACTTCTGGATTTTCCTACTGAAAGTAAGTGTGTTTTTAGTTCTTATTTTCTTTAATTAAGTCTCTATAACGCAGTGCTGAAGAGTATGGGCTTTGAGTCAATCATTCTTACCTCAGTCACTTTACTTTCTAAAGCTGAGAAAATGGATAAGTTTTTATTTTTCTGAGTTGATTTCCTCAGGGTTGTCATGCAGATCAGATGAGCCAACATATGCCAAAGCAGTTTGTAGGATGCTGAGCACAGAGTGACACAAATACAGCTATCAGTTATACCTCTCTTGAAATATAACTAACTGGAAAATCTGAATGGTTTGTTCTCTATCAAAACCAAATAGAAAGGATCCTGGGCAGAGTATTTATGGGTGAACATTTAATTCTATGTTCTCAGTTTTCTTGCCTCTGACTTGGAATAAAATGAAATAACCTGAATCTGATGTCAACATAGAAAAATTTGTGATCATTGAATGATAACTGAATGTTAGAGCTGGAAGTTCCATTACAATTGATCTAGGACAATCTCTTTTCCTTAAAAATAAAGCATCTGAGACTAGAGAGGTAAAGCAATTTGTTCATGGTTATACACTAAGGAACAGCAAGGTAAGAGGCTCCCCTTTGGGTCATTCTCATAAAGAAACATGACTCACAACTTTTTTCCTCTTTAACCTACGATTGCAGCACACTTATCTAGTAGAGGAAACTATGTTTTTCAAATGAGTTGGTATCTATACAATATCTATGCAATATTTAAAATATTAAGGACTCATAAAGGTAAATGAAATATTTTACAGAACACAACTCCACAACTAATTTATTTATATTCTTTATTTCCTAATACAATGGAGGTGTATCAGGTTGGATGAGTTTATCTGTAACTAGTTTGACTCTGATTAATTTATATGGTACCCAGTTTAAGCACTCCCACTCTCTGCTCTCTGAGGGCTTAGTGTCAGGAACAGAGGCTGGCATTAAAGTCAGAGCAGATGTGCGATCACTTCCTCCCCTCTAGCTTGGCTTGAGCTGCTCGTATAATCACTAGTCTACTGTAACGCTCAATTTTTGGATCACTGCCTTAAAAAGTAATAACATTCTGAATGAGACTCTGGTTCAGAAATCCTTTCCCAGATGGTGTTATCCTTCTTGTATTTCCTTGACTGGAAATTCTGGGAGGAGCAGACAGGTTGGATGGGCGTGTAGTTAATATAATTCCTCTTCTTTGTGTGGAATTTGCTCTGTCCATAAGGAAGTCTGCCTATTGGTAACTTACATCTTGTACATAACATTTGTTATGTGGGTCCAACCTTATTTCCTTTTCTGGGTGTATAATACCTATTTCTCAACAGGGGTGGCTATTCATTGTGTGTGTTCTTTTTATTTTTCTGAGTCTCCCAGGAAAGTTTAAGCAAGCAGCAAATTCTGAAATAGGTTTTACCAAAGTTTAAACATGTTAATGGTTCACAGCATCTTAACTTGGTGGAGCAATGTTTTTTCATTCTAGCTGAGTGGATTCTGAGGAGTCTTCTTAGAGTTTCCAGTTTGACTCCTCTGTTGTCATTTGACATTGCTATTTCTATTTATTATGCTTTAAAAGAAAGGGATGCAAATTTATGACAGAAACTGTGGACAGTACTCTGGAGAAGCCACACAAAGTCATATAAAAGCCAAAATGATGAGTTGTAAACAGGGCATTAAAAAACCTAAGAGTAAGCCTATTTGAATTAGGGACAGAATGAAGACATGTTTTAGCCATTTTAATTTATGAAGAGAAATCCTGCCACTTTCACATTGGAAGGTGATTCAAATAACGTGGAAATAGATGAAGGTCACTCATTTGAACAATAAGAATAGTCAAATTTTTGAGAGAAAGATGCACTAGGATTTTTTTTTAAACCATATTCTGTTCCAGTAGGAACTAGCTTGTTTCCATCTTGATGAAGTGCCTCCAACCTTTTACTGAGTTTCTTCTATAGCAGGAACTCTGGATCAGAAATGAGATCAGATTTTTAAGTTGCCACTAAGTGAACATCATTTAGCATTTTCATTCTTCTAAGAGAGCTCATCAAGTAATTGCCCTCTAATAGCAGGCGAGCAGGATGACGAACAGGATAAGGCATCATGAAGCTAATGAAACTTTAAAATGGTCTCCATTTTCCATCGATTGGGAAAAGCATATTAGAGCAATGACACACACCATAGAAAATGACACACCTCTGAAAAGACCTGCAGAAAGCAAGATGCGTCTTCTGGTTTCCCAAAGCATGGCAGTGGCTTGACTTGACAAATTCAAAGGCCAAAAGTCAGAAATTAAGATCCCTGTAACTGAAAAGAACGGAGCTTGTCTTTAAGTAAGCATCTGCATAAAGATGTCTATGAAACTTTCACTAAAGCTATCTCCTTTTAGGTACTGTATCAAGACTACATATTTCTGAATCTTTCCCAGATGAATTTTCTTAACTCTAACTTCTAGTCCTAAAAAATACTTAAGTTTTTTTTATTAACTTGTTTTATTGTTTTTTAAATTTACATTCAAATTAGTTAGCATATACTGCAACGATGATTTCAGGAGTAGATTCCTTAGTACCCCTTACCCATTTAGCCCATCCCCCCTCCCACAACCCCTCCAGTAACCCTCAGTTTGTTCTCCATATTTATGAGTCTCTTCTGTTTTGTCCCCCTCCCTGTTTTTATACTATTTTTGTTTCCCTTCCCTTATGTTCATCTGTTTTGTCTCTTAAAATCCTCATATGAGTGAAGTCATATGATTTTTGTCTTTCTCTGACTAATTTCACTTAGCATAATACCCTCCAGTTCCATCCATGTAGTTGCAAATGGCAAGGTTTCATTCTTTTTGATTGCCGAGTAATACTCCATTGTATATATATACCACATCTTCTTTATCCATTCATCCGTCGATGGACATTCGGGCTCTTTCCATACTTTGGCTATTGTTTATAGTGCTGCTATAAACATGGGAGTGCATGTGTCCCTTCAAAACAGCACACCTGTATCCTTTGGATAATGCCTAGTAGTGCAATTGCTGGGTGTAGGGTAGTTCTATTTTTAATTTTTCGAGGAACCTCCTTACTGTTCTCCAGAGTGGCTGCACCAGCTTGCATTCCCAATAATGCAAAAGAGATCCTCTATCTCTGCATCCTCGCCAACATCTGTTGTTGCCTGGGTTGTTAATGTTAGCCATTCTGACGGGTGTAAGGTGGTATCTTATTGTGGTTTTGATTTGTATTTGCCTGATGATGAACGATGTTGAATATTTTTTCATGTGTCGGTTGGCCATCTGGATGTCTTCTTTGGAGAAATGTCTATTCATGTCTTTTGCCCATTTCTTCAATGGATTATTTGTTTTCTGGGTGTTGAGTTTGATAAGTTCTTTAGAGATTTTGGATACTAACCCTTCATCTGATATGTCGTTTGCAAATATCTTCTCCTATTCTGTTGGTTGCCTTTTAGTTTTCCTGATTGTTTCCTTCGCTGTGCAGAAGCTTTTTATTTTGAGGACCCAGTAGTTCATTCTTGCTTTTGTTTCCCTTGCCTCTGGAGACGTGTTAAGTAAGAAGTTGCTGTGGCCAAGATCAAAGAGATTTTTGCCTGCTTTCTCCTCAAGGATTTTGATGGCTTCTTGTCTTACATTTAGGTCTTTCATCCATTTTGAGGTTTTTTTTGTGCATGGTGTAAGAAAGTGGTCCAAGGTCATTTTTTCTGCATGTCACTGTCCATTTTTCTCAGCACCACTTGCTGAAGGGACTGTCTTTGTTCCATTGGATATTCTTTCCTGCTTTGTCAAAGATTAGTTGGCCATACGTTTGTGGGTCCATTTCTGGGTTCTCCATTCTGTTCCATTGATCTGAGTGTCTATTCTTGTGCCAGTACCATACTGTCTTGATGATTACAGCTTTGTAGTATAGCTTGAAGTCTGGGATTGTGATGCCTCCAGCTTTGGTTTTCTCTTTCAAGATTGCTTTGTCTATTTGGGGTCTTTTCTGGTTCCATACAAATTTTAGGATTATTTGTTCTAGCTCTGTGAAGAATGTTGGTGTTATTCTGATAGGGATTGCATTGAATATGTAGATTGCTTTAGGTATTATCAACATTTTAACAATATTTGTTCTTCCTATCCAGGAGCATGGAATCTTTTTCCATTTGTTTGTGTTTTCTTCAATTTCTTTCAATAGTTTTCAGTGTATAGATTTTTTCACCTCTTTGGTTAGATTTATTCCTAGGTATTTTATGATTTTTTGTGCAACTGTAAATGGGATCGATTCTTTGATTTCTCTGTCACTTCATTTTCTTTCTGTTGCTTCATTGGTGTATAGGAATGCAACTGATTTCTGTGCGTTGATTTTATATCCTGCAACTTTGCCGAATTCATGAATCAATTATAGCAGTTTTTTTGGTGGAATCTTTTGGGTTTTCCATATACAGTATTATGTCATCTGCGAAGAGTAAAAGTTTGACCTCCTTCTGGCCAATTTGGATGCCTTTTATTTCTTTGTGTTGTCTGATTACAGAGGCTAAGACTTCCAATACTATGTTGAATAACAGTAGCGAGAGTGAACATCCCTGTCTTCTTCCTGACCTTAGGGGTAAAGCTCTCAGTTTCTCCCCATTGAGGATGATATTAGCGTTGGGTCATTCATATATGGCTTTTATGATCTCGAGGTATGCTCTTTCTATCCCTACTTTCTTGAGGGTTTTTATCAAGAAAGGATGCTGTATTTTGTCAAATGTTTTCTCTGCATCTATTGAGAAGATCATATGGTTTTTGTCCTTTCTTTTATTGATGTGATGAATCACATTAATTGTTTTGTGGATATTGAACCAGCTCTGCATCCTAGGTATAAATCCCACTTGGTCATGGTGAATAATTTTTTTAATGTATTGTTGGAACGAGTTGGCTAATATCTTGTTGAGGATTTTTACATCCATGTTCATCAGGGAAATTGGTCTATAGTTCCCCTTTTTAGTGGTGTCTCTGTCTGGTTTTGGAATCGAGGTAATGCTGGCTTCATAGAAAGAGTTTGGAAATTTTCCTTTGGTTTCTATTTTTTGGCACAGCTTCAAGAGCATACATGTTAACTCTTCCGTAAATGTTTGGTAAAATTCCCCTGAAAAGCCATCTGGCCCTGGACTCTTGTTTTTTGGCAGATTTTTGATTACTAATTCGATTTCCTTACTGGTTATGGGTCTGTTCAAATTTTCTATTTCTTCCTGTTTCAGTTTTGGTAGTGTATATATTTCTAGGAATTTGTCCATTTCTTCCAGATTGTCCATTTTATTGGCATATAATTGCTCATAATATTCTCTTATTATTGTTTTTATTTTTGTTGTGTTGGTTGTGATCTCTCCTCTTTCATTCTTGATTTTATTTATTTGGGTCCTTTCCTTTTTCTTTTTGATCAAACTGGCTAGTGATTTATCAATTTTGTTAATTATTTCAAAGAACCAGCTTCTGGTTTGTTCTACTGTGTTTTTGGTTTTGGTAGCATTAATTTCTGCTCTAATCTTTATTATTTCCTGTCTTCTTCTGGTTTGGGGTTTTATTTGCTGTTCTTTTTCCAGCTCCTTAAGGCATAAGGTTAGGTTGTGTATCTTAGATAGATACTTTCTTTAGGAAGGCCTGGATTGCTATATACTTTCCTCTTATGACCACCTTTGCTACGTCCCAGGGGTTTTGGGTTGTGGTGTTATCATTTTCTTTTTTTTTTTAATGTTTATTCATTTTTGAGAGGCAGAGTGAGACAGAGCATGAGTGGGAAGGGGCAGAGAGAGGGAGACACAGAATCTGAAGCAGGCTCCAGGCTCTGAGCTTTCAGCACAGAACCCAACGCAGGGTTCGAACTCACGAACTGCAAGATCATGACCTGAGCTGAAGTCAGACACTCAACCGACTGAGCCACTCAGGTGCCCCTGGTGTTAACATTTTCATTGACTTCCATATACTTTTTAATTTCATCTTTAACTTCTTGGTTAGCCCATTCATTCTGTAGTAGGATGTTCTTCAGTCTCCAATATTTTTTACCTTTCAAATTTTTTCTTGTGGTTGATTTCGAGTTTCATAGCATTGTGACCTGAAAATATGCATGGTATGATCTCTATCTTTTTGTACTTAATTAAGGTTGATTTGTGTCCCAGTATATGGTCTATTCTGGAGAACGTTCCATGTGCACTGGAGAAAAATGTATATTCTGCTGCTTTAGGATGAAATGTTCTGAATATATCTGTTAAGTCCATCTGGTCCAGTGTGTCATTCAAAGCCATTGTTTCCTTATTGATTTTTTGATTAGATGATCTGTCCATTGCTGTGAGTGGGGTGTTGAAGTCTCCTACTCTTATGGTATTACTATCAATGAGTTTCTTTACATTTGTGATTAATTGATTTATATATTTGGGTGTCACCACATTTGGCGCATAAATGTTTACAATTGTTAGGTCTTCTTTGTGGATAGACCCCTTGATTATGATATAATGCCCTTCTGCATCTCTTGATACAGTCTTTATTTTAAAGTCTAGATTGTCTGATATAAGTATGGCTACTCTGGCTTTCTTTTGTTGACCATTAGCATGATAGATGGTTCTCCATCCCCTTACTTTCAATGTGAAGGTGTCTTTAGGTCTAAAGTGGGTCTATTGTCAACAGCATATAGATGGATCTTGTTTTCTTATCCATTCTGTAACCCTATGTCTTTTGATTGGAGCATTGAGTCCATTGACATTCAGAGTGAGTACTGAAAGATATGAATTTATTGCCATTATGTTGCTTGTAGAGTTGGAGTTTCTGGTGGTGGTTTCTGGTACTTTCTAACATTTGTTGCTTTTGGTCTTTATTTATTTGTTTTTTATTTTTATTTTTTTTATCTTTTCACCCCTCAGAGAGTCCCCCATAAAATTTCTTGCAAGGCTGATTTAGTGGTCACAAACTCCTTTAATTTTTGTTTGTCTGGGAAACTTTTAATCTCTCCTTCTATTTTGAATGACAGCCTTGCTGGATAAAGAATTCTTGGCTGTATATTTTTCTGATTCAGCACATTGAATATATCCTGCCACTCCTTTCTGGCCTGCCAAGTTTCTGTGGATAGGTCTGCTGCAAACCTGATCTGTCTTCCCTTGTAGGTTAGGGACTCTTTTTTTCCCTTGCTGCTTTCATGATTCTCTCCTTGCCTGAGTATTTTGTGAATTTGACTATGATATGCCTTGTTGATGGTCGGTTTTTGTTGAATCCAATGGGGGTCTTCTGTGCTTCTTGGATTTTGATGTCTGTGTCTTTCCCCAGGTTAGGAAAGTTTTCCACTATGACTTGCTCACATAACCCTCTACCCCTATTTCTCTCTCTTCCTCTTCTGGGACCCCTATGATTCTGATGTTGTTCCTTTTTAATGAGTCACTGATTTCTCTAATTCTTAAATCGTGCTCTTTTGCCTTAATTTCCCTCTTTTCTTCTGCTTCATTATTCTCTATAAGTTTGTCTTCTATATCACTGATTCTCTGTTCTGCCTCATCCATCCTTGCCGCTGCTGCATACATCCGTGATTGCAGCTCAGTTATAGCATTTTTAACTTCATTTTTACTATTTTTACTTTTTTTTTTATCTCTGCAGAAAGGGATTCTAATCTATTTTTGACTCCAGCTAGTATTCTTATTATCGTGATTCTAAATTCTGGTTCAGACATCTTGCTTGTATCTGCGTGGGTTAAATCCCTGGCTGTCGTTTCTTCGTGCTCTTTCTTTTGGGGTGAATTCCTTTGTTTTGTCATTTTGAAGGGAGAAAAGGAATTAATGAGGTAGAAAAATAAAAATTAAAAAATATTAAAATTAAAAAATATTAGAATTAAAAAACTTAAAAAACACACACACACACATACAAATCTAATAAATGATGCTAGATCCTAGATGTGTTTTGGTCTGGGTGTTGAAAGTAGTTTGACAGATCAGAGAGAAAAAGGGGGGGAAAGGAAGTCATTTGAGAATTTGAAAAAACGAATACACTAAAGTAGACTAAAATGAGATGATGGGAGTAAAATAGAATTTGAAAAAAATTTACACAAAAGTAAAGAATATAGCAGGAAAAAATTAAAGAAAAATATTTTTAATAAAAATTAAAAATAAAAGTGAATTTTTTTCTTTTTCTGTATTCAAGAAAAAGAAAAGAAATGAAAAATAAAAGAAAAAAAAGAAATCCTTTGAAAATTTGAAAAAGTGAATACACTGTAGTAGACTAACATAAAATGATGGAAGTAAAATAGAATTTTAAAAAATTTACATAAAAGCAAATAATATAGTGAAAAAATTAAAGAAAAATATTTTTAATAGAAATTGAAAGTAAAAATGATGTTTTTCACTTTTTGCATTCAAGAAAAACAAAAGAAACAAAAAAGAAAAAAGAAAAAGAAAAAAGAAAACAAGGAAATCATTTGAACATTTGAAAAGGTAAATACACTGAAGTAGACTAAAATAGAATGGTGGAAGTAAGATAGAATTTGAAAAAAATTACACAAAATTTAAACATATAGTAAAAAAATTAAAGAAAAATATTTTTTAATAAAAATTGAAAATAAAAGTGAATTTTTATGTATTCAAGAAAAAGAATAGTGTGAAAGAGAAAAAAAAGAGAAACAAATAAAGAAAATTGAATAGATGGACCTGCTAATGGATTGAAATAGGACTGAAATTACTTTGTTTTCCCCTAGAAGTCAGACTATGTAGAGCTTTATAGTCCATAAACTAAGTAGGCGGTGAGACCTGTGTTCTTGAAGAGCGAGGTTGGCCCACTTGGGCGGGGCTCAGTGTAACAGGTCCGTTCTCCACTAGATGGCGCTGCTAGCCCACTGGGGTGGACTGCTGCAGAGCTTGTAGGTGCGTATGCGCATGTGCAGGAATGGTGAAAATGTCGTCACCCAGTTGCCCAGTCTCTAGTATGGGAACTCCTTTCTCTCAGATCAACAATTTTGCACCCGTTCTCTGTCTTCAGCTTTTGTCCACACCCCGCTTCTTCACTATCTGTGACCAAGCCCCAGGTAGTACCCCTCTCCTGAGTCTTGTCTTAGATGCGGCTATTTTTCCTGGCCCCCTACTTCTGAAGGACTGCGGCTTTGACCCGTTCCGCCCCTCTGTGGGAGGGTGTCACCAAGCAATGGCCGAATGCAGGCTGCACCTACGAACGCCTGCTGGACCCTGCTGCTGCCATTGAGACTGCGGCCAGGTGCCAGCCTGCCCCAGAAAAAGTTCGTGAGATATTGTAGCAGCAGCTTTTCAGGGATTATGGAAAATCACAATACGCATCTGGCACCAGGCTTCACACTTAACGACCTTGTTCCAGCACCAGCGAATGTGGCCGTTTTCTGGGGTCTACTGGGACCAGGTGGCTACAGTCTCTACGAAATGCCCTTCCAGCAGTGGAACTTCTTTTCCCCGTGCGGCTCGAGAACCTCCCGGACCCCACTCTGCTCCTGGGGATTTGCCCTTCCCACCAGAGCACTGCCAGGTATCGAGCTGCGGAGCTGCAGACTTTGCGCTCCCCTTGTTTACAGTCTTGGAATTTAAACCCTCTCCTTTCTCCTTTCTCCCTTTTTAGTTTAGTCCCTGCGGCTGTTTCCAACTTTCCACTTTCTCTCCAGCTGCTTTTGGGGAGGGGTGCTTTTCCTGTATTCTCCCCCGCCCAGTCTCCGTCCTCTCTCCGCCTGCAAAGGCAGCTCCCTGCCACCGCCAGCTTCTCTCTCCCCACGTTCACCTCTCTGAGCCACATACCTGCTGAATTCTGTGGTTCAGGTTGTGCAAATTGTTGTGTTAATCCTCCAATCAGTTTTCTAGGTGTGTAGGATGGTTTAGTGTTGGTCTGGCTGTATTTCACAGACGTGAGACACACAAAAAACTTCCATGCCTTTCTGCCATCTTGGCTCCTCCCAAATACTTAAGTTTTATTAAGGGTGGAAGGACACTTTTTTAGATTAGGTTGACCCAAAATCAGAGCCTGAGAAAAGGAAATAATTACATATGTTACATTTGGGAGTTGATCCCAGAAAGCACACAAGAAGGTGTGGGGAAATTAAGAGAGCAAAAGGAGAAAGCCAATGAAGCAAGCATGAGTGAGTGGGTTACCAATGTGGACACCTGGGATTCAGTTTCTCCGGGGCTCTTCTGAAAAACCATGAAGGACTTCAGCATTGTCTCACCAATGGAAGGGGAAACTGGGTTATTTGTCTATCAACTCTCATCCCTCATTGGTGTAGGGTTACCTGGTGTCTTGGGCTACCTTACAAGTAAATCGAACCAGCTCTTGTGGTACTTGAAAAAGCTCTCCAACAGAGAAACAGAATCACACTTGACAGCACCTTCCTCATGACCTCATAACCTCCCCAGCACCCCAGATCTCCAAACACCATCACATAGGGGTTTAGGTTTCAACATATGAATTTTTTTTGTTGAGGGGGGTCAGAATCATTCTACAGCATTCTCTGTATGCTCTGTACTCCCTGGATGTCCCAAATGTGTGACCTCACATACAAAATATTTATTTCATTTCCGCACCCCCCCCCCCCCAGATCTTAACATGTTCCAGCATCAACTCTGATGTCTAAAGTCTGAAGTCTTATTTAAATTTTGTCTAAATTAGCTATGGGAAGACTTAGATATGACTTGAGATATGCTTTTTCTTGAGCAAATTTATTCTCCTGCTGTGGACCTTTGAAACCACACAAGTTACATGCTTCCAGAATGTACTGGTGGGACAGACATAGGATAGACATTCCTGTTCCAAAAGGGAGAAGTAGGAAAGAAGTGTTAAATTAATTTTAGAAGGAAGCTATTGCCCTGAGGTGGTTTTAATGCCTTAGTAGCTTACATAAGCAAACCAAAACCTAAACCTGGAACACCTCATGTTTAAGAAACTGCAACCTAAAGACAACCAGTTACAAGCAGCCAACTAGACTTTCCCAAATAAGGCAACTGCTTAAGCTATAGCCAGTTAAATAATTTTCTTGCTTTGCTTTGTTTCTTTATCTTCTCTATACAACATTTTCTGCTAGCTCCTGTTGGTGGAGCAGTCCTAACCACTTCCAGTTTAGTGATATTGGATTTAAACTGTTTTTTTGTTGTTGTTGTTAAAATAAACTCTTGCCATATCAATATGGCTCAGTTTATCACTCAACAGAAGAAAGGAATGACAGGTCCCAAGCAAGCCCAAAGCCTAATGAGGCAAATTTCATCAGACCATAATGCTCAAAAAGAATGCTCTTTGACTCAGAGTTCAGCTTCTCAAATGCGCAGGGGGTAGCAATCCACTCACACATCTTGGTGAGCCCCACTCATGCCAAGGCTCTCTGCTGGAATGTAGTGGCTTTGTCAGATGACACTGTCCTTTAAAACCTAGGTGAAGGCGTCATTGATTCCTCAAAACTATCAAATCCCAAGATGAATTAATTATCTTTATTCTCAAACATTCCTTTGTTTGTATTTCTTATCTGAGGGAATGACACAATCCAGTTGCCAAAAATAGTCATAATGGATTCTTCCCTCTTGACACCTCCCACATTCCAGGTCACAAAATTATATAAATTTTGGGAGGATGTTGGTATTCCCTTACTAGTACATCCCTTATTTTTTAGTGAAGGAAATGTCATTCAGACCTTCCCAAAAAACATAGATGTTGGCCTTCTGATTTCATTCTGACTTGCTTACCCCTCCATTCCTTCTGATCTTTTCCTTATTACTTTGCCAGGGCAGTTCTGCATCTCACTTTTGGTGACTGCAGGCTATCATCATATTGAGTCTCTAGGGACATAATAATATCAAGGGAGAGTACTCCCATACCAATAAACCTCACCTCCCCAGTCCTACACCCTAACTATTCAAATCCATGTCCCCATTTCTTGCTAGTATGTATTTGCCAGATGCTACAGCTTTTTTTGGTGGATAAGCTATTTATTCACATAGGACTATGCTTGTCTGCTCAGGATATGCTAGTTATTGATCTATAGCATATACTCTAAACCAGAGTAAAATGGGTTTTGGGAGCCTGAAAGATATTTATATATATTACAAGTTTGTGTTGTCCTCCAAGGGACTACAAAACATAAACAGATATATGGTATATCTGCGGCACTAAAATTTAATCAGGGGGGTTAGTAAGGGAAAAATATCTAAGAAGGTCCTTAGGTAGATGATAATGAAAAAAGATTGAGAAATTTTTGTCTCGGTGCTACAACTATGTTCTGCAACCTTGGCAATATTGACATTTTGGACTAGATCATCTTTATTCTGGGGCCTGTCCTTTGCATTACATCCCTGGTCTCTATCACTAGATGCTAGTAGCATTTTTCTCCTCCATCCCAAGTTGTAACAACCAAAAATGTCTCCAGACATAACAGTGGTTCTCAAACTTTAGCACACATCACAATCCCCTGCATAGATTTCTGGGTCCTACTCCTTGAGGAGACCTGAGAATTTGTTTATCTAAATAACTTAAGGAAAGCATGGGTGATTTTAGTACCCCATAGGATTATTTTGAGGATTAAACAAAATGAGGCAGAGGACAGCCAGTACAAAAGCCCTGCAGTTGGAGTATGCTCAGTTTGGTCAGGGATACCAGTGGCTGAAGCAGAGTGAAAAAGGAGGAAAGTAGAAGTAGATGAATTAAGAGCAGTAGTGAGGCACCGTATCACGCAGAGCATATTGACCACAGTTTGACTTTAAATTTAACTCTGAAAGTGATCAAGAGCCGCTGGAGTATTTTGAACTGATGAATGGTGTGACTTGACTTACACGAGGAGGTTTACCCTGTCTGCTTTGTAGGGTGTAGACTGAATGGAAGCAACAGCAGAAGCAAGAATACTAGTTAAGAGGTTATTGCAACTCACGAAGAAATGTTGGGGTGTGGATTTATTGTGGAATTGAGGGAAAGCATCAGGTTATGGAGATATTTCCAAGTAAGAGTTGGCAGAATATGGTGGTGGATTGCATATGGTGTGATGGAGAAAGAGAGGAGCCGTGGGTCAAGGACGTCCCCAAGGATTTTGGCCTGAACTGGAATATGAAGTTACCATTTGCTAAATTGGAGAATAATGTGGAAAAGGAAAGTTTTTGGAGAGAAGATCAGGAGTTTAGTTTTGGAATGTTAAGCTTGAGGTATCTCAAACGGTGATATTATGTAGATGATTGGATATATATGAGAGCACTGAATCCTAACCACTAGACCACCAGGGATGGTGATGATTGGATATATGAATCTCAAGTTCAGGAATGGATCTTGGATGGAAATACAAACACCCAGTTATATTCCCACAGATAATGTTTAAAGTTTTGATATTGGAAGAGATTATCTAACAATGAATACAGATATAAAAGAAGTAACATCTGGGGTTTGAACCATGTATGCTAAGAAAATTTTAGTATAGTTAGAAACTAGGGTTATTATTAATAAAATGGATCATGAAGAATTGTTTTGCAAAACTTTACAAGTAAGGTGATTGAAAAACGCACCAGTCAAATGTCTCCTAGTAAGACAATTGGGGCAAAAGCCAAAAGAAGTTATTAACCTTGGTCTTTAGAGTTTAGGGTAGGTTAGATTTATTGAAAAATTGAATTTGCATGTGTATCCATGGGCTATAATAATTACCTCTGGAAACCAATTATAGGAATTAGGAGTAGTCTAACACAGTTATTATTTTACTTGAAAAGGAGTACTGAAATTTGTTTTATGCTGCATAAAGAACTTGTTTGATATATATTTCATGAGCCCCAGTTGAGAGGGAACATTTTATATTGGAATATATGAAAGCTTCTAATCAAACATTTATGTCAGCAAGAGTTTTCTTTTGTGGAAGAAAGTTAATGTGATAAAAAAGTAAAAAGGGCATAATAATGCCCTGAAGATGCTAATCCATTTTAGACGAGACAGAGGGCAGGGAGGAGTCTTGGTAATGGACAAACCTTGACAAGTGGCCTGAAGTCAAGAGCCTGAGCCATAGACATGGTTTTTGACCTCTGCTTCTGCAAGAAGCCTCTTACCCTTCCGTTCTCTTAGCTAAATCTGAGCTCATTCTGTTACACCTGCTCAATGACACAGCACTTGTGAGTGGTTGCCTTTAACTCTTTTCATACTTTTGCATTTGAATGGGAGGAAACAATGAAGTTTAGTTTTAATGAATATAGGATCTAACATGAGCAATTTCTGAAAGGGAGATGAGATGGTTTAAAATGTATTTATTTTACTCGGTGTAATATGTTTCTTTTCAACTTCTGTCTTTTCCAGCTATTCCAAGCTGACCCTCTGATGGCTTCTGGCATAGACTCACTCTCCCTGGAAAAGTGAAGGAATTTTCACAGACCTTGTGCATGACATCCACACCTTCACCAAGGCTCTCTTTTCTCTACCTTCTTCCATCTTCTCCATGGCTGATTGGAGATTGGAATAAATCTAGTGTTCTAGTAATGACCACTGGGTTCTTGATTTCAATTTCTTTATCCCTGTACCATGCTCCCTTCTCTACTCCAGTAAGTTTTTTTCTACCCATAGACTTGGAATCTGGTACACAAGGGAAGAACTCTGGGTGTATGATTAGGTCAGAAGATCAAACATCCTCACCTGTTTTCCTCTTCTCACTGTTTTGGTCCAGTCCCAGGTCTGGGTATTGACCCATGTTCCCATCTCACTCATTCTAAGTAGTGTCCTTCTCTGGTGTCCCCTCCTCTCTAGAACTGGAGTCCTGACCTTAACTATGTATTATTTGACTAGCTGGACCAGTTCTCCTGAGAGTGGACCATCTTTCTGCTTGGGGTTAGTGTATATTTACAGATCTCGTGTTAATCAACTATTTCTTACTTGACAATCAAGTATGCAGCTATCATCTGGTTGCTTTCTTCTACCTTCTTAATTATAAATCATAATGCTAACTAGTTCCAGAAACTTTGTTGGTGAAAGTTGGATCGTAAAACACTGTGTCTTGACCACGTGGGCTTCTTCTCTGGAATGATCTGGGAATATGTTCCTCGGACTCCCTCCTTCTTGTCTGGGTCTCAGTCTTGTCCTTATTCGATCCCCTTCCCTTTCTCTCTGCCTCCCTTCTGGCACACTGTAGGCTTTTAATCATCTGATAAGTAATGAAAATAACTTGAGTTAATAAAATATTAACACAGTAACATTCATTTATTATAAAAATTTGGTTTTAATTAACACCAAATTTTAACTTCCAGACTTAAGTGGAACACAATTTTGAATCCCTCTCGGAGACTCAGATTTACTTTCACTGAGGTTGTGTCAATTTCATGAACCTTTCTGAAGTCAGAACTGTCTTTTCAGGATGGAAGTGAAAACAATGATAGATCTTGTGTATTCCCCATGAGGATCAATCAATGCACATTTCCAAGCACTTTCTTCCAATCAGAAGTGAGTGGTTTTTCCTATTTTTTTTCCCTTTAGCTTAGGTTGGAAAGTGATTTTTACTGGTAAATTTAATTTTACATAACCTTGGTTCTATTACTGTCTCTGATCTAATCACTTTTAAAAAGAGAATTGAAAGGCACCTGGGTGGCTCAGTCAGTTAAGCATCTGACTCTTGATTTCAGCTCAGGTCATGATCTCATGGTTCATGGGTTTGAGCCCCATGTTGGGCTCTGCACTGAAAGCATGGAGCTTTTTTGGGATTCTCTCTCTCCCTCTCTCTGCCCCTCTTCCTCTCATGCTCTCTCTCAAAAATAAATAAATAAATAAACTAAATTTAAAAAAGATTTGAAGCGACTTTAATGACAGCCTACCCGAATGCCTGACATTTGACCATTATGTGATAATATTTTAAGACAGAGATATAATTTCTTTACATCCTACTCCCAAAGTTATGTGCTTCAAAAGTACAGGTACCTTTGTTATTCCTGGAAGTGAGAAAAGCTTTGAGAATACTGTGCCTCTGCTCTCTGATCCCCAGAGCCTTTAACATAATAATGATGCTTGCATTTATGTACCATTTTATACATTAAAAAATGCTTTCACATACTCTTCTTGTAGCAGCCTAGCAAAATAAAAGAGCATGAATTTTGGCGTTAGGCAACCTTAGACTTAAGGCCCAGTTAGCATCCTACCATCTGTGTGGTCTTGGTCATGTTCCTTAATCTGTCTGCGCTCATTTTTTCAATTCAAAAAATGGGGGAGATGCTACTTATTTAGGGAAGTTGGGAGGATTAAATCACATAATATATGCACTGTTACTGGCACATGTAGACTTTCAGTACCTCCTGGTTTGATAGCAACCTGGGGAGATTGAGAGGAGATGAAATAATAACCAACATAAATAACTTGCAGGGACTTTTTATATGTGTAATAGGTAAGTATTTCCTCCTCACACATCAGCACAAGAAATGTTATTTTGGTTTAATTTTTTAAGTCAAATAAAATCTCTATGCCCCTACTCTCTGTGGAGGTGAGAAATTAAATCTCAGTCATATGTTTTAGTGTCTTCTCACTCCTTGGATTCCAAATTTGGAGGGGGAAAAGAAGGATGCTTGTGTGCATATAGAAAGATGTGGGAGGTGGAATGGCCCTCCCAGTTCTTATAGCTCCTCTTTCTGCAAGAGCTACTTTCCATTTTTCCCTTCAGAGAGCACTGATGCTCTCTGTAAGCTCAGAAGTGCATTCCCTAGAGATCCTGTCCATGGACCATAGGCCTGGTCACTGAAGACCTTTGCTGATCAGTGTTTGGCCTCCATCAGTATTCCATAAGGGTAATCCATCAGAGATAATCTCTGTATGTATGTTATCTCCCCAAGTCCCTAGACCCTACCCTGGCTAGGACAACTTCTCTTTCACTGGTCTCTAGTACCAGCACCAGCCTTTTATCCCTGTTCACTCCAAGGGTCTTCACCTAAAATTAAGCCCAGGGCAAGGGGTTATTCCTTATGCACAGAAGATTTTACTTTCAAATATCAGATTCTCTGAGATAGTGGAACTCAGAGCAGAGGGGCAAGTTTTGGTAACTTTTGGGAGAAAGGGAAGGAAACAGTAACACTCATTGTTTTGAGCACCCTGTATTAGTGAAAATAATATGTATGTTAATACCATAGTAGGTCATTCTGCAATGATTTAGTTCTTTCACCACTTCGGTGATGTAAGTTCTTCAGCCACCATACCATGCGCAATAAGGAAAGAGGTAAATCCTGGCTTCCCACCCCATGAGGATTTGCCTCTTCCTAGACTGCAATACTGCTTCACTGTTAAGAGGGAAGAGGTCCTTCAGGGACTGGTAGTTCTGATCAAAGTCTTCTGAGAGGGTGTTCACTTATCCCTTGGCCTCAAGACATCTAACATGAACTATTTCTATGTTTCTAATAGAAACTAACTCTTCCTTGATGTCACTTACCTCCTTCAATCCTTTTAAATGGAGGAGGTGTTTTCTTCTTTCTTACCTCAGAACCTAGAAGTGGGGTAAATATGTTCCCCTTTACTGCCATTGTTTCCTATTGATTCCAATGAAATAAAGTCTAGAGAATGTCATCCAGTTCTTTGTTGTCACCTGCACTTCATCGTTCCAGTTGAGGGGCTGTGGGGACAAGGATACAGTCATACAAAGCATTCCCAGCACCTGTTTCAGTGGCAGGAAAAGGAAGGCATCGTGCTTAAGTTATCATAGGAGCAGAGCCTGAATTTAGACAAAGAAGTCGTATCATATGTCAAAAGAATATTTGGCAGCCAAAATGATTTTTGAGTAAAAAAATGAACCAAATGTGTTTCAATGAACTTTTCTATCACCTCTGGAACCAGATTTTTAGATTAAAAACAATTAAATTTTCTGTAAATTTACTTCTTGTTAATTACATAACTATGTTCATAAATAAAGCAAACAAAAGGAACAAAGGAATGAAGCAGGAGAAGATGATAAAAAGGAAACAAATGATATTCCTATTACCTCATATTAAATATAGGACCGAGGTCTGGTACTGAAGGCTAATTATCCTGAGTAATTGCTATATGCTGAGTACATATTTTGCTAAATGTTGTCTAAGTATAAACTCAGCTTATCTTTTTTTTAAATTGAGCCTACACCCTGAATAGCAAAAGAATAATTCCCAGACACAATTTTAGTAGCAGTTCTGTTTTCTTGCTTGAAAACTTAAAAATTTAAAAAAAAAAAAAAAGGTCATTGTTATTGGATTGACTATAAAGAAAATTTTTACCTTGTCTTATTCTGAGAGGTAATGATTTTGGTGGATTGCTTATTTTCAAGACATTTTCCCAAAAGACACTGGTTTGAGATCTCAGCCAAAGAAGATGAAGAAGGAGCCTGCTTTGCCACCAGATGGAAGCCTGTGGTAATCAGAGAAGTCAGGTTTCTGTCACCAGGCACACGTCACCCAGATGATGAAATCCCCTTTTTTCCACTATGCGCCATTTCCAGAAAGCATTAGTTAAAATTGGCTAATCTTTGCTCTGCATATATTTTTTCAACCTGATTATGTTATTTTCGGGGAACAAGATGAGATACTAGGATCAAAATGTTAGATTCAAAATGAGACGTTTTCCATATTCATAACCCTTAGGTCATTGCCATTTTCAGAACTATATTAGATAATAAAATTTAAAAGCCCATTTTCATTCCAAGATGCTCAATTTTAGTAACTGTTGAATTTCACACACCACCTCTTATCCCTGCACCAACTGCCTACAGGAAACACAGAAACTTAATTATTGACAGACCAAATATTTGCATCCTGTGGAAACCAGAATATTCCATAATTGAAGAATGTAGCAAATATTTTCCCTAAAGCCCGATCTTGCCCTTCGTTGTGGGCTGCATTTAAAACAAGCGGTACAACTTTTCAAGCTGCAGTTGGGATCTTTTATCTCTTTTGAGGTCTGAACATGGGTTATTAGCTTTTCTTCCTCTTTAAAATTTTACTCTGCCTGCTCCTGCCACTTCTTCATTCATACGCTATGAACTATCAGCTTACAAACTGGTAAAGCGCTATGTACTATTTTATTTCAACATGTGAGTAATTTCTGTGCCATCTATTCACCAATTATGGTTTTTCTGTGCAAGAAGATCTCGTTTCAGAATGCCCATGATCAGATTTTATTTTTTCTTGCTTCACCTGCAGCTTTCTGCAAAAGTGTGCTTGACGCACATGTCATTGCTGTGAATACATTGATTTGCTTAAAGGGGCCGGTGCTATGAAACTACAATTATATCCAAGTGCTTGAGAAATGTAAAGTGCTATGAAAATAAAAAACATCATTATTTTCTTATGGCTTATAAGTGACTTGCACTATAAGAATGACCTTTGGGAAGTCCTCCAAGTTTTTACTATCGTAGAAACAGCTCTGCTTCATGGAGACTTTCCAGTCTGGTGTTTGTACATCAAAACAAGGCTGTCGAAGAGGGTTGCTGTCCCCGAGGCACAGAGGCTGGAGTCCTTTCTGTGCTTTGCCAATGGTCTGGCCATTTCATAACAGTGCTTTTGTGAAAAGGAAACAGGATTAGAGAAGAAAGGGCCATGAGATTAAGAAACAGTCTCCACTCTGTTATTTTTCTCCTACATAACTCTGGGCAAATCATTGAGCCTGTTTGGAGTCTACCTGTTTCCATATCTGTAAAATGAGGATGACTATACTTGTTACACCTAGCTCTGGGAAACAGAAATAATCATGAATTTCAAAGTACTACCCAAAGTTGGTTATTACTAAGATTTAATTACTGGTGTATTGTTTCTCATCAGAAAGTCATTCATCCAAGCTGTACTTTGTAAAAATTGTTTTCACTAAACTGCATTTTAATGGTATTCCAGTAACCAAATTTGAGGGATATTATAAGAAAATCAAAACTCTTTCCTATTTGTTGTACTGTAAAAAAGTAATAGAGGAAATTGTTTACACCTCACATAGTGTCCTTTTTTATGAGGACCTAAAGAGTTGACACATTTTTCTCAGATTATTTGGGTTTCTTTTAAACACAGCTTTCTGTTTTTTTAAAAGTCATGTAACGGGTTGTGTTTTCCTCTTCATACTGGCTTCTAGGCAGCTCTGAGTTAAATCCATTGTTCATATTTAGCAAAGTCTGTATGACTTTATGACATGTATTTTAACCTCACAACTATCTTTAACTTACTGTTTCTGTGTTTTCCTTTTCTTCATGATTTCCTCACTTTACCCTCTTCGTATGCTGCATGTATTTTGAAAATGACATGATTTTTGGAATGAGGTTGTATCTAAATATAAAATGTAATTTCTCCTATAAGACAGAATATTTGAGGGGAGCCTGGGTGGCTCAGTCAGTTAAGTGTCTGACTTTGGCTCAGGTCATGATCTTGCGGTTTCATGAGGTTGAGCCCCACATCAGGCTTTCTGTTGTCGGTGAAGAACCCACTTCAGATCCTCTGTCCACCCCTCTCTCTTTCTGCCCCTCCACTCATTCTCTCTCTTTCAAAATAAATAAATAAATAAACTTAAAAAAAAGATAGAATATTTGAATTATATAATAATAATTGCCAATATATATCGAACACTTACTATGTACTAGGACCTATGAAAAACCCTACATGATATGTCACTTATTCTTCACCATGAAAATGGTGTTATTTCCTATATTTTACCAATGAAGAAATTAAGCCTTTAAGAGTTTAATCAGCTCATCAAGGGGCTCACCACTGGTAAACGGAGGTGCTAATACATTTATCTGATTCCAGTATTCATGCTGACTAGTCATTACACTATCTTGCATTTTCATGCCAATTATAATAATGTGACAAATGATTGATATTATTGTAGAATTATCAAAGGTTTTTGATGTAGTAGAATATTTAATCTTTATCAAGAGCGTATGCAATTTAAAGAAAATTAGGTGTTTTAAGACCCTATTTTTCATATCTTTGCTTGAAAATTTGATAGAGAAGATGTTTTGCCACCCCTTGTCTCTATTGCCCAAAATGATATCAGTGTTTGTCTCCATATGTGACTTGGTATTAAAACCAAAAGAAATGCATGCCTCTTAATGACATATGGAGAAACATATCCAGCCATCCTTTTTTAGAATGTAACAAATACCTTCTGGCACTTTCTTGCAATCTTCTGCCACGGTTTGTTCCTTCAAGTTGTACTTCAAATACCTTTACTACTCTGTCTCTCTCTTTTTTTTTTAAGTTTATTTATTTATTTTGAGAGAGAGAGCGCAAAAGCAAAGGGGAGGGGGAGGGACAGAGAGGGAGAGAGAGAATTCCAGTGCACAGCCTGACATGGGGCTCAGTCTCACGAGAACATGACATTATGACCTGAGCCAAAATCAAGAGTCAGACACTTGGGGCACCTGGGTGGGTCGGTTGGTTAAGTGTCTAACTTTGACTCAGGTCATGATTTAATGGTTCCTGAGTTTGAGACTTTTGGGATTCTCTCTATCACCCTCTCTGTCTCTGTCCCTCCTCCACTTGCTCTTTCTCTGTCTCAAAATAAATTAATTAAAAAAAAAATTCAAACACTTAACTGACTGAGCCACCCAGGCTCCCTGAGGCAATGATTTTTAAGAGAATTGAAGGAGACAAGATGTGTGTCCCTTTAATGTTCGAACAGGTCTGTGTGTTAACTAATAGGACTGGGAGCAGCTGGAGCTATAAGCATATTGTTCATAAAAACTCTTAGAGAGATGATTTTTGAGCATGATATTCAGAAAGAATGAAATGCCTTTGCAACTGTGTTATCATTCCAGTACAAACCTGCATAGGACAAAGATCAAGAGGGAACACAAAAGATCTGCCAAGGACACCAAATCAGACCATGAAATAAAAGGAGGATAAGAACAGAACTATCAGGGAAATTTTTTGCTCAGCCAAAGTTTGCTAAAAGTTTCATTAAATCCATATTGAAATAGAATGAAAATTGAATTTCTCAACTTTGTCTTTTATTTTTAGAATTTTTTTTGTGTGTGTGCAGGGCCATTTTGTCTATTAGGTAATATAGGCACAGTTCCTGGGGCTATAAACTTTCAGAAGATCCACAAATAAATGTGTCACCTAAAAAATGATCTATTAGCTCTAGAATATGAAGGAAACCCCTGTGAGTCAAAAGGAATTAATACTTAATGAAATATCCACAAAACATAACATCACATTACTTGTCTGGCTGCAACTTCACCCAACAGTTATATCTTAGGATAGAATAATAATAAGAAAGATGGAATATTTGTCCTCAAATACATAAAATTATGAAAATACTTTCTAAAACTTTCACAGCAAAAATATTCTTAGTGTGTGATGTGGGTGTTTTAAAAACACGTTTGATATGCAGGGAGATCTTTAAATTAAGAAGATTAAAATTAAGAACGTTGTCATAAAATAATTCAAAATGAGTTTATGTACATATATGTTTTAGTTTTCTATTGCTATGTAACAAATTACCACACATTTAGGAGATAAAAACATCCCATATTTATTATTTCACAGTTTTCCTGTGTGAGGACTCAGGCATGTGTTATCTGGGTCCTTTGTTCAGGGTCTAACCAGATTGAAATCAAAGTGTCAGTTGGACCTGTGATTGTACCTGGAGACTTAATTAATTCAGTTGGTTAAGAGTTATCATGGGAGTGACATCCATCAACTTGGTCACATTATGTAACATAGTTAGGAGAATGGCATCCATTACCTTTGCTATATTTTATTGATAGGAAGCTAGTCATAGGTCCCACCCACACAGAAGGGGAAGGGATTATGCAAGTGAGGAGTGGACCATACATCCTAAAATGACTTACTGGGGGTTTCCTTTGGATGTGTCTGCCACAGTGTTTACAGTTAGCTTTTTTCCTTTTTTAAAAAGGATTTTGAAATAATTGACAATAACTGACCCCTTACGTGTGTGTGTGTGTGTGTGTGTGTGTGTGTGTGTGTGTGTGTATAAATGCATGCTTATATGTCTGTGTATAAACTTAGTGTATTACAATCAGATTACATTTGGTACAAATTACAATTAGTCCTTACAGTTTTGTGTGAGTATATGTGTTCTTGCACTCCAGGCTGGAGGATCCAGGATCGCTCAACTTACAGTGTGAGTGATTCTTGAAACCTACCTGTTTTTGGAATGAGTCTGGTAACTGGAGCAGAAGCTTTGTTGGAGAGGCCTTGCTTGTAGTTAGGACTTCACAGATGGAACAGAATTCTGAAGATGAAGTGAAATTTGGTAAGTCTCAGAAATAATGGAAGTTTGTTTGCTTGGATTAGATTCTTGAATTTTTGAAAGGCACATGGTCTTGAGGGGTACAAATATACATCTAACAGCAGTAGCAAAATTTTAAGATGAAGATGATGACTGCTAGATGGGAGGGTCTCTGAGTGATATTATTGGTTTTTAACCTATCACATTTGTAGTCAAGCTGTGAAGCAATCCTATATGATAGGGAGTTGCATTTGCCAGAACCATAAAGCATTAAGATGGCTGTATATGGTCATAGCTCCCAGTTAAAATTTCTACTCTGAAGAAATAAGCAATATGTATTTGGAAAATAGTTGCTTCTCTGTAGATGTGCTTTACACCACAGCCATCTGAAGAACTTTCAAATTCAGTATATTTCGATGTCAGAGCAAATAAAAACCACATCTTTAATTAGTGAAAATGTCTAGTCTTCTCCATTTTTATTTTCTCTTCTACCAATTATTGCAGATGCTTGAACAAGCCTCCTCAGCTGCAAATTGATGGATACAGAGAACCAGCCACATGGAGTGTTCATATGATTGTTGCCATCTGTCTTTAAATATAACATTCTACCATGCGTCTCTAAGTAACAACAAAATCTCCACCTGGAACCACTAATGAAGCTTAAGTCTACATTTCCCAAACATACAGATTATGGAAAGATCAAGAACTAAAGAGAGAACAAGATAACTTATATGAAGAAAATATGAATATTATAAAAGAAGATAGGAAAAGTGAAAGAAAGTAGGGAATTAATTGAACAGCAGGAAGAAGATGGACAATTTCCAAGAACAATATATTCCTCCCACTCTAAAACTGGGGAGTTTAATTTCCTCCATTTCTTTCATAATTACTGGGAGAAACTCTTCAGAGCTAATACATTTTATTTGTTTAGTTAGAAAATACTTATTATACAGGACCTACATAAATGTCAATAGAGTTGTTTTGACTCTTTATTAAAATTTTATATTCTTAGATACTATATGCTATACTACATTTTAAAATAGCCTTCACAAATAGAATTGCTCTACTTTTGTTGCTAAATTTGGAATGAATTAGGAGAGATTTAGAATGCATTAAAATTAACTTTATGCGTATAAAATCACCTTTTGAATTTTTTTTAATAAAACTGGTCTAACCAAATTTAAGCTGAACGAGACTTTATGAACTGATTTAAAAAAAGCAATTGCATCCTGGGACATCATAAAATGAGCAGGATTCAAAATAATTAAGCCCCCTCTTACCTGTAGGGTGATTTCTAATTAGAAGTTTCTTCTTGGAGAGTATAGTATTGTGTCATCAAACTTCAGTCCCTTCTTAATATGTCCTGGATATAGACCTTCAATTAAGGAAATTCATGTCCAAATACTCCATTTAAGAGAGTAGATTTGCACTGCCTACTTCTCAAACTAAGTGGGATTTTGGAAACTCCCCAATTCTTTTTCAATTCCCAAAGGAACATTAAAATTTACAAGTTAGATAATACTTTTTAAAGACAGAAAGTGCTTCCTCTATATTGATACTTTATTTTTTTTCAAAAAGCATTAGAGGCCATGAAGGGTGAATCTTTATACTACCTAGCCAGAAATTGGTAGCTATGTAGAGAATAAAGATACTATCTTATTGGAGTCATCTTCATATTTTGAAACACTTTGTGACTAGAGAATAAATGCAGATGCTTAGCTTGACTCAGAAGTCTTAGATGGAATGAGAGCATATGTAAAACTAAGTCTAAGAACAATACACTCCTTGTTGTTGAAAGAAGAAAACCACCCACGTAAAGTCATTAGAGTTTGACATTGAAGATCAGTCCAGAGCTGGAAGATTCTAAGTTGGAAGACTGATGATCTATCAAGACTGGAAGTGAAATGTTCAATGACTAGGTGTCACTGAGAGAAATACTTTTGGCCCTATAAAATACACAGGAAATGATATTTCATGGAAAAGCCCTAAACAGTACCCCAAATGAGTCATTAATGGAGTCAGGTTAAAATGGAAACTTGTGATGAGCTTCTTTACTAAATTAAACTGATTTTAAAAAATGAATTAACTTCCTAATATTAAAATAGAGTTCATTATTAAGAAACCGGAAAACATCAGAATACTGGTTGAAAGAATAATCTGAGGGGCGCCTGGGTGGCGCAGTCGGTTAAGTGTCCGACTTCAGCCAGGTCACGATCTTGCGGTCCGTGAGTTCGAGCCCCGCATCAGGCTCTGGGCTGATGGCTCAGAGCCTGGAGCCTGTTTCCGATTCTGTGTCTCCCTCTCTCTCTGCCCCTCCCCCGTTCATGCTCTGTCTCTCTGTCCCAAAAATAAATAAACGTTGAAGAATAATCTGAAATCACAGATTAGAACCAATTAAAAAAAAAACTACATGTATCCTCTTATTGGGCATTTTCAAAATTTAGAATATTATTATAGTTTTTATGTTTGCTATGAAAACAGCTAAATCTAGTTTCCTGTTGTTTCCTAGAGTGTTTTAGATGGCACAAAGGTGAGGGGCTGGCCTTCTTCCATTTATAACGTTGTGGTTGGGAATATGTTTTTCAGTTCATTGATTCAATAGAGGAGAGATAAGTAACTGAGTAAATAAAGGGATTATTATGTTGCTCGATTGAGACAGCATTATGAAAAGGAAATAATAGATTTGAGGTGAGATTAGTTGTATGCATTTATAAGTAATTTGAACTTTTTGATTCTCAATTAAAAAAATTTAAAATAAGGATAACAACACCTATTTAAACATGTTGTTGGGATGTATATAGAGTTTGCAGAAATCATCACATGAAAACTTATACTGATTTTTTATTATTGAGATATCTATATATTATTGAGATCTCTCTCTCTATATATAGATAGATATATATCTATATCTATATATTATTGGAGGAAATGAAAGGTAATTCTTTCAGATACCTTGAAATTATAGACAAAGCCCACAGTTAGATTTTATTCTCTATATAAATAAAGTTGAGCTTGATCATACAAAAGAGATTACATGGTTAAATTTTACAGCAAGGAATAAAGTTTAGAACATTTTGTTTCATAGGCATCCAGTTACTTAGGGCTTTCTGTCAGCTGGCTCACATTGTATCTCCCTGTCTGCTAAGATTGGTTGGGGAAGTTAGTTGAGCTTTTTTTTTTAGCAGGGAAGTAGAACATGAGGTGAATTCTCAACTTAAAAGAATGACCTTGGGATAAGTTTAATTGAATTATTCTATCTTGGCACATTTTGGGAAGGTATTATAAAAGAGATATAAATAAAGTCTTGAAAGATGGTAGTTCACATTTCGTTGGTCCCAGGGACTGTATAAGAGCAATGGTAACTAACGTAAGGAGGCAGTCTAATACACCTTGTCATCCAATGTAAGATCAAAGATTCGGTTGTGAATTTAGTGGTAACAGGATGAAGAAGGATGTTCAGCCTGATTTAGTTTCCAGCAGTGGGTCTACCTCCTGCTATGGCAAATGTAGTTTTCTTTGTGGTCCAGCCAATATATTAGGGAACTAAATTAGAGTTTGGAATCAAAACCCCAGGTAATAAGTATTTCTCTACCTCTCCTTGGTCTTTATGCATACACATCACTGAGAGGTGTTTTATGGAGGGATGTGTGGTTAAAGACAATGTGGATTTGAGATCTTAGATTCCTTATATCTCTGTCTATATATTTATATGGATACATTGCTTATCTGCAAAATAGGGTTTAGAATGTCTACCTAACTTTTTTTCTTACCTTACATAATTGAGTGAGACTTGTATGTGGAAGAGGTTTTGGAAAAAGTTGATTATTCAATACAAACCTGAGGTGACTAGCAAGAACTTTTGTGAAAATTGTACAGAGGATGAGATAATAAGAAGCCCTCTTTCATTTTTCTCTAGCTCTTTGTTTACCCCTTTTGCTTTATTTTCAAAATAAGAGGAATAGGAAATGAATTTATATTCAATATTTTTCTCTTTTCAGAGCTTGCTTATAAGAGTGATTTCAATGTCACTCTTCAAATGAAGAGTTGAAGGACAACACGTATAATGGTTGAGTTCAGTGTCACTCTTCAAATGAAGAGTTGAGGACAGCATGTATAATGGTCAAGATCAGGGATTCTGGAGCCAGGCTTTTGGGTTTGAACCTTGTCTCCGTCACTTATTCTGACCTTTCATAGGTCGTTGAGCATCTCTACTCCACAATTTCCTTTTTGTCAAATGGGGATAATTCTACACAGTTGTTGTGAGGATTAACTGAATTATTTCATGTGTAATACTGAGAATCGCGCCTAACACTTCCTAAATTCTCAGAAATTGTCAGCTATTTTTCTTCTTAATCTTATTACTGCAAAGGTAGCCATTAATTTTTTCCAGGAAATTTATGACAGCTCCAGGCTGATCAACTGATTTTTGAACTTGTGGGGAGAATGTAGAAGGATATTTGAAATTAGTTGCTTGACATTTGCGGTACCAGTGCCTTGTTCTCCAGAATTGTGGCATTCTGACTCACAATAAATTAAGACTTTACTCCACGTTATTATTATTAGTAGTAGTAGTAGTAGTAGTATATTTGGTGATGAGTTCAGCTTTGGCAGGAGGTACAAGGATTATGTTAGAATTTGCTCTATATGACAAACTGAAATCAGATTAATCAGAGGATTCCGTCATAGCAAGAGGTTGCAACAGCTTGTGTGGTATTGGATGCTGAACATGACTAAGGAGTATATGACTCCATGATACCTTCCTCCTTCTGGTGCCTGTGTCTATTGTGTAATAAATATGGCTTAATCTCTATAGCTACGAATTGAGGCTACACATTCTTCCTTTCAGCTAGAAACGTGAGAGGTTTAGGTTCCTTATTGATATTGTGTCCTGCAGAAAGAAGTAAAGCTTTAAAATTAAGCAAATCAGTTGCACTTTTGATTGGCAGATTGCACCTTGGGAGAGAAATCTTCCTATACCTATCTTTTTATCTTTACTACTTTCTTTGATAACTTACATGTCTCACAAATTAGACACATAGTTCAAAGATGAAAAATACTCAATAAACAAGAAATTCACATTAATTTGTACAGAGGAGTCACCTAAGTGGAAAGAAGGAGCCCATGGTTTCCTTGTTCTTGTTTACAATGCAGGAGTCACTGCAGTCACTGCAACACAAAATATATTTTGTGTTGTTGGATTTGATAGGAATTTGATGTCATATTTCTCCCCCATAAGTTTTATCTCTGATGAACAAGCTAGAAGCATTGATTGGGAGCTCCATTTCCAGACATTATTTTGAGATACAAATGTTCATCTGAAGATGACTGCCATTATAGGGGCAGCCTGCATTGAAAGACTGACCTTATTTCCTCTTCTATTAAAAAACAAAACAAAACAAAAAAACCGTGTAAACTTTAAACAGAGAATGGCATACACACAGAAATGTGTACAAATTATAAGCATATAGTTCAATGAATTACCATAGTGTGAATCATAACATTGTAAACATCCCCAAGTTTTTCTGTGCCCTCTTCCAGTCTCCCCTTTCTCCTTCCCCAAATGCGACCACCATCCTGACTTCTAACACTTTTAGTTTGCCTGGTTTTGAACTGTATATCAATGGAAACATACAGTATATACTTTTTTGTTTCTGGCTTTCATTTCTCATGATAATATTTGTGAGAGTCATCTGTGGTGGTATGCATGACAGAAGTATGGCAGACTCTGTGATTATTACTCTATGCACATTCTCTAAGACCTACCGCTGTAGTGAAGGAGGCAGAGTCCTACCTGCCTGAACACTTTCTTTGGCATCTGAGGACCTGAAGTCCAGATTACTGTGGATTTAACTCTCCTGCAAATCTCAGTCAGTGACTGACAGGAGCTTGTGTGTAAACAAACTCTCTCACTCCTTGGGTGGAATAACTCTGGGGCATGTATCTTCTACCGATTCTTAGAGTTCTCCAGGAGAAATAAGCTTTACCTACTCACAACAGTAACTGGCTCTTTCTGGCCAATGTACCTTTTATTGGCTACATTCCCTTCCCTGTCTCATTTTTGCACTTCTCTAGTAATGTTTCCTGAATTCAACTTCCAAATAAATGAATTGGGCTTGGATTCTTATCTCAGGGTCTGTTTCTGGAAACTTGATCTAATAACAAGTAATTTGATCAGTTTCATTGCTCTGTGGTATACTATTATATGAATTTATGTCATCATGTCAATAAGCTATTGTTAATAATATTGCTATGAATAGTTCTTACACCTTTTGGTTAAATGTATGATTCGGGAATTTCTGGGTCAGATTTATGTAATATATTCAACTTTGGTAGATGATACTAAAATATTTTTCAACGAGGTTGTAACAATTTATACTATAAAGAGAATTCCAATTGCTTATAGTGCTGGAGAATTTCAGTTGCTGCATATCTTTGTCAATTTGTTATTTTCTTTCCTTTTCATTTTAGCCATTTTGCTAAGTATATAGCAATATTCATTGTGTTTTTATTTATATCACCCTGAAGATAAAGGATGCTGATTACGTTTTCATATGCATATTTGCCATTTGGATATTCTATTTTGAAGTGTCCTTCTTATGGACTGGATGTTTGTTCTTCTCCAGACTATATATTGAAGGCTCAGTCCCCAGTGTGACTATATTTGGACATAGGGCTTTTCTGGATATAAAGTTAAATGAGGTCATAAGTGGGGGACCCTGATCTGATAAGATCAGTGTCCTTACAAAAAGAGACAAGAGAGTTCTCTGGCTCTCTTCCCCCTGCCCACATGCACCAAGGAAAGACCATGTGAAGGCACAACAAAAAGGTGGCAATTTGCAAGCCAGGGAGACAGTCTCATCAGGAAGTGCATCAGCTGGCACCTTGATCAAGGACTTCTATCCTCTAGAACTGTGAGAAAATGAGTTTCTTTTGGTCCAGCTACCTGATTTGTGGTGTTCAACTGACTAATACAGATTTTGGTACTGAAAAGTAGGGTGCTACTGGAACAGTGGAAGTGGATTTTGAAGTACACACTAAAAAAAGCAGAGATTGCCTGCTTTTGTGAAGGGATTGTTGGTAGAAATATGAATGTTAAAGGTCGTTCTGGTGAGAGCTCAGGAAGAAAAGAGGAGAGCTGCAGAGGAAACCTCTACCTTTTTTAGAGAATAAATAAATAATCCTGAACAGAAGGTTGGTAGAAATATAGATGTTAAAGGTCATTCTGGTGAGAGTTCAGATGGAAATGAAAAACAGGCTTAGAAACTGGAAGAAAGGCGATCCTTGATACAGTGGCAAAGAACTTGACTGATGTGTTCTACTGTTTTGTGGAAGATAGAACTTGTGAACAATGAAACTGGAGATTTATCTGAGGCGATTTGTAAGCAAAATGTTGAAGGTACTGCCTGGGTCCTTCTGACTGCTTATAATAAAAGCAGGAAAAGAAACATGAATTGAGGAAGGGATTGTTGATCAAAAAGGAACCAAACTTAAAGATTTGAAAAATTCTCTTGAGTCTCTCCATATTGCAAAAAAAGAGGAAGCTTGTTGTGATGAAAACTGTAAAGGTGTGGACAAACCCATCTGATAAGGACATCATGGGTGTGACTCATGGACTTAATCAGCCATCTCCGCAGGAGCCAGAAATAGAGATGGAATTATACCAGCAGAGATTCTGCCAGTTTGCCAGTTTGAACTAAAGGGGAGAGAGAAAGCGGGATGGAGTGAAGGAAAGCTGTCAGATGTCTTGGATTCTACAGGACCGGACCATAGAGCTATCTGGCTGTGAATGTGCCTGCCCCAGGGGAAGGGACAAATGACCAACAGAGGTCATCCGAGCTGCCACTCATCACAGGCCCAGGGAGCTGGCTGTTTCCTGTTTCAGAAAGCCCTACTGAC
Organism: Puma concolor; assembly: GCF_028749965.1. Lineage (NCBI taxonomy): Eukaryota > Metazoa > Chordata > Mammalia > Carnivora > Felidae > Puma > Puma concolor. The sequence continues at coordinate 28,829,338 of NC_141684.1, read as the reverse complement.
ATGGTTCGCACATTGGGCCAAGGTGCCCCACTGAGCCCAAGAGATGCTGCTGTCCCCACAGAGCTGTGGGGGTAATGCTGCCACACTGGTGAGCCTGGAGGGTGGGACATTGAGCCAGAGGGACAATTCTTAAGTCTTAAGATCTAATGGAATTTGCTTTTTTATCTTTTAAAGCTACTTGCTCAATAAATTTATTGTCTTTACCTGAAAAAATCTTCAAAGAAAATTGCAGCTTAGTTTTTTAGCTTTTAGAGGCCCACTCCGGAGCTCGGAGGAAGTTGGTCTTCTGAGCTACTCAGTCTTTCTTCTCGGCAAGAAGCATTTTGAGATGATTCCACTTTCCCTTCTTAACATCTTTCTTAGGCTTCTTTTCATAGACTGGATTCTCTTGTATAGCAGCCTGAGCTTTCTGATACATTTCCTCTCTTACATTTGGAGCTGCACTGTTCTTTATATATTGACAGAATTGTTTCTTGTAAGCATCTTCATCTTCTTCCATGAGGGCAATGCATGTAATCTGCAACGTTCTGACCCATAATGTGCTTCTGATATAATTCTGCATTGATTTCCTTGTTTTTTGAATCATAACCAAGGAGTCATTTTGTTCTGTGAGTCACAAACAAGCCTCTGTCCACAGCTTACCTTCAGGGCCCCATTCTGTTCTAATGGAATTAACTGGGTTCTGGAATTGTTTGGGACCTGCCACCCCTTTCTTTGTTCTTATCTCTCCCTTTTGGAATGGGCATGTCTATCCCATGCCTGTCTCACCATGGTATTTTGGAAACACATAACTTGTGTGGTTTCACAGGCTCATAGTAGAGAGGAATATTGCCTTAAGAGAAATTATTCAGTGAGTCTCACCTATATCTGATTTAAATGATATTTAGATAAGAGCGATCATACTTTAGAGTTGATGCTGAGGGGCACCTGGATGGCTCAGTCAGTTAAGCATCCGACTTCGGCTCAGGTCACGATCTCATGGTCTGTGAGTTCAAGCCCCACGTTGGGCTCTGTGCTGACAGCTCAGAGCCTGGAGCCTGTTTCAGATTCTGTGTCTCCCTCTCTCTCTGACCCTCCCCCGTTCATGCTCTGTCTCTCTCTGTCTCAAAAATAAATAAACGTTAAAAAAAAATTTAGAGTTGATGTGGAAAGCAGTTAAGAATTTTGAGGCTGGTGGGAGGGAATGAATGTATTTGCGTGTGAGAATGACACGAATTTTGAAGGGCCAGGGTCAGAATGCTATGGACCAAATTATGCCCTACCCCAAATCACCTGTTCAAGCTCCAACTCCCATTGTGACTGTATTTGGAGAATGCAGGTCCTTTATGGAAGTAATCAAGGTTAGATGAGGTCATAAAGGACCTTGTTCCAATAGGATCAGTGTTCTTATAAGAAAAGACAAAAAGCGAGCTATGTGAGGAGATGATATGTTAATTAGCTCGAACTGATGCATGTTCTTTTTCCTTCTTTCCCTCTTTCATTCTCATTTTCTCCACCATGAGAGGGCAACTGTCAGCAAGCCAGAAAGAGACCCCTACCAGGAATAGAATTGGCCAACACTTTGATCTTAAACTTCCCAGCCTCTAGAATTGTGAGAAAATAAATTTCTGTTTCTTAGTCCATACAGTCTATAGTGTTTTGTTAATGGCAGCTCTAGTAGACTAATATAGTCCTTTTAAATTAAATTTAATTATAGTCTTTAATTATAATTAAATTATAGTCTTGATTTTTTCTTTTGTATTGAGAGATTATACTTTTTCATTTGTTTTTATTACTGATTTGTGTATTCTTTATATAGGCTGGGGAACACTTGACTGTGTTTCACATACCTTCTCCCACTCCATGGCTTATCTTTTAACTCTCTTATGGTTAATTTTGATGAAAAAAATAATTTAAATGTAATTTTTGTATCTTTATTCTTTTATTATTGTTTTTCTCATTTATAAAAAAAAATGTAAATTTTAGTTAGTTAACTTACAGTGTGATAATGGTTTCAGGAATAGAATTTGGTGATTCATCACTTACATGCAACACCCAGTGCTCACCACAAGTGCCCTCCTTAGTTTTTATGTATCTTTCTATCGTGATTAGTTATTTTGGAGTCTGTTTAAGAAGTGTCTTTCTACAGAGCACCAGGGTGGCTCAGTGGGTTAAGCGTCTGACTTCGGCTCAGGTCATGAACTTTCAGTTTGTGAGTTCCAGCCCCACATTGGGCTCTGTGCTGACAGCTCAGAGCCTGGAGCCTGCTTCGGATTCTGTGTCTCCCTCTCTCTCTGTTCCTCCCCACTTGTACTCTGTCTCTCTGTCTCTCTCTCAAAAATAAATAAAGAATAAAAATATTTTTAAAAAATAAAGAAAAGAAGTGTCTTTCTACTCTCAAGTCACCATGATAGTTTCTTATGTTGTGGTCTGTGTGCTAACATGGTGACCACTAGTCACGTGTGGTTATTAAGCATTTGAAATGTGGCTATCTGAACTGAGTTGTACTGTGAGTATAAAATACACATTTCAAAGACTTGGTATGAAAAATTAATTTATTAATACTAATATTATATATTGATTACATAAAAATTCTATTTTGAGTACATTATGTATACAAAATATTATACATATGCTATATATATTGAGTGCATTAGGTATATATAATATATGTATATATAATTATTAACACCTATTATAGCTGTCTTTGGTGTGGTGGAATTCATTGTCCATGAACGTTTCTATTCAAAATCTTTGGTCATTAGCATTTAATGCTGTAGTTTGGAAATCTGAGGTCAGTTTGACTTTTGTTCTGTCATGTTTTTCCTGGATGCAAAGATTTTCCTTGATCTTGGAATTAAAATTGTTCTCAAATGTGTTTGTTTTCATTAATTTTCCTTGGTAATTACTTACATGCATTACTTGAAATTCAAGTATCTCCTCTGTTATAATTTCTATTTTTTCTGTCATACCTCTCCTTTTGTAATTAATATTATGAATTTATCTTTTTTTATTCTGTTTTTTGTCTTTTTACTTTTTGCATATTTTAATATTGCATACTTCTCTTTTGACCTCCGAGTGAATCATTCTGGCTTCTTCTGTCAGTAATTTCATTTTCTACTGCATCCAAGATGTTCTTTGACTTAATTTAGTTTTTGTTTTTAATTTTAGCTTTTTTATTTTGGTCTTTTCATTTTGAAATAATTTTAGATTATAGAAGTGTTGCAAAGATAGTAACAGAGAGTTCCTGTACAGCCTTCACTGAGTTTCCACTGATGTTAACAGCTTACATAGCCATAGTACATTTATAAACATTAAGAAGTTAACATTGGGAAAATACTATTAACTAGGTATAGACATAATTTTAATTTCTCCAGTTTTTAAACTAATATTCTTTTTCTGTTCCAAGGTTCAATTCATGATACTGCATTACATTTAGTTGTTATGCCTCTCTAGGCACCTCAAATCTGTGACAGTTTGGTGGTTTTTACTTGTCTTTTGTGACCTTGACAATTTTGAAGAGTACTTTGTAGACCCGTATCTTGCAGAATGTCCTTCGATTGGGATTTTTCTGATGTTTTCTTGTTTTACGTGTCGCCGGGGTTTTGTTTTAATCAGGTGTGGTAAGATATGCAGACATGGAAATGACTGCTATGAAGGAAGAGGTTTATTATTAGATTCCTGGAAATAGAATGTGTGGCATGCCAGGGAGTGCTGGCTACACGATGCAGGAAGCACCAGTTGGTCAGGAAGCAGGGGAAGCAAGTCTAAGAGGTGGGGTGGGAAGAAACATGGGCAAGAGAAATTATTGTGGTTCCTGTGGAAAGGAACGGGATGCAGGAGAAGCAGGCTCAGGATGGGCTCTTTTGAATAATTTCAGTGGACTCTGGGGCATAGGGCCTGTCTCCAGTTATCTGGTACCTGGCCCTGGGATGACTGGGCAAGTGGACAGTGGTCTAGGGTATGAGAGCCTGATAGAGGAGGTGATGGGGATATGAGCTCTGGGTTAGTTGGTTTTCATATGAAAGGTACACTAGAAGGGGAGTCCTTTATTTATCTCTAGGAATTGACCAGCCCTGGAAGGGGGACCCTCTAGGGTTAGTAAAACCTTTAAATATCAAAACATCAAAAAAAGGAAATAAAAAGACATGATTAATACATTTCTTATGATTGGACCGAGGTGGTCTCGATTTAGATGTAGAATTAGCAACCATGCTTTTCATCAAAAAATCTTTCCTGATTTCAGAATACTCTGTTTTCATTATTTACTAGTTTGAGTGTCTCCCATATCTTTTTGAGGAGTTGGAGCTTTTTAAAAAACATTTTTTTAATGTTTATTTATTCTTGAGAGAGAGAGAGAGAGAGAGAGAGAGAGAGAGAGAGAGCGCGAGCACACCAGCAGGGGAGGGGCAGAGAGAGAGGGAGACACAGAATCTGAAACAGGCTGCCTGCCATTAGCACAGAGCCTGTTGTGGGGCTCAAACTCAGGACCTGTGAGATCATGACCTGAGCCAAAGTTGGCCACTTAACTGACTGAGCCACCCAGGTGCCCCGATAAGTTGGAGCTTTTAATGATTGTCTCTTATTCTTGTTGCAACTTCATTTTGTAAGAGAAGTTTACTTCCATTTTTCCACTTTTGTTGAAACAATGTGTTTTTCCAATGATTGGTGTCTTCCTTTCACTACTCGGTGATCCATACACAAAATTGTTTGTATTGAAAACAAGATGGCTTCTATAGCAAGTTGTGTGGGTCTTTATCCAAATCTTTCCTTCACATGTAGAGGGAAATGGAGATGTTTATATTTGATGCATTGTTGATGTTGTTGTTGTTTAAGCTATAAAAGTGCAGCAGCACATTGGCCAAGGCCTGCAAGTGAATTTACCTGCAATGGTTTGCATTTCTTCCCTCTAAGTTTTCCACAATCTGATTTTTTTTTTCCAGAACTATATTGCTGGTAAATTTACCATGTTATTTAAAAGAAAGTGTGAATCAAATTTAAAGCTCGTGGAATTATTAAAATTATCATATTATGTGTTGTTAGGTCTCGTTCCCTAGATGCAGTCTGAGATGGCAAGTGATTTATTGAGGAAAGGCTGGGGCATGAATTGCATTGCAAAGGTTGTCCTGCATTGAGGAAAGGAGACTAGAAGTTTGCACCCCTGCATCAGTCACTGTTTGTGGATTTCCCACGGGGGCAGGAAGTGGGGAGGCAGGGTGTAACTCTTGGGGTGAGTCTGCTTCCATGTGTTGAGGACAAGTTTCCAGAGAAGGCAACAGCTGGAAACCATGAGCAGACAGCACTCACAGCGGCTGAAGAATGGGCAAAGGGCCCCGGGCGGGCACCAGTAGTGCTTTCTGCGTGTGGAATAGCTCCAAGGGTCAACCAAAAAGATATAGTTTCCCTTTATGTTTCTGGTCACTGGATGTTAAATAAAGCAGCCTTTTCAATTATGAGTAAGTGAGCATTAAGGTTACAAAGGACTGTTAAGGTTGTAAGATCTCTGACAAAACAAAAATCCTCAATGGCTGTGTTTCCCATGACATGAGTTCATTTTAAGTTTAGCAGAAAATAAGAGTTTATCAGAAATATACCTTCGTCCCAGAGGTAGTATAGTATGCTAATTGTACACCAGAGTGACTTTTATATTCAAATCCCCAACAACCTGAGCTGCAATGGAGGTTGTCAATCTAGAAACAGAAGCCAATTTAAAAAGCATTAATAGGAAAAACAACAGCTGTTACAAATAGTGCTTCCACTGCCATCTAAGTATATAGTATCAGCTGCACCTGAAACTGAAAAGAAGTGGGAATGTAGAAAAATCTAGTAACATATCCATTCAAAAATTCAAATAGAGATTTCAATTCAATACATGAATTCAATAAGGCAATCGATTAGTGCTCAGTGATGAACACTGATCTGGGTTCAGTGGAGGATCAACAGAAAGAAAGCCCTCAGTGGGTCTTGCGGACTTCTACCATTATTAGAAAATCAGGATAACAAATTACCTTTTTGTTTTAGAAAACTTTTTGGTTTTCTAATAACATGTCCTGACTCCTAACATGTACAATAAGTGTCCACTAATCTTATAGTTAAGCTATGGTTAACTTCCATAATTCAAAATATAATTGTGATAAAATGTGTTCAGAGGAGAGAAAAATTACTGCCGTGAAACACAGAAATTCTGTTGTTAAGGAGAGATAGGAAGTTGTGCTTTAAAAGTCTAATGACCTAGAGACCTTTCTTAAAATAAAGATTTGATTAAACATACTTATTTATATTTTTTAAATTAGGAATCCTAAACTTTTCATAGACTGTGGTAGAGTAGAATTACAGTTGTGGTGGTCATGAAAATTTGCTGCTCAGGTCTTCGGCTATAGGGAGCAGAATTGACTGATAGCTTCATCTGCTGTCCCAATGGATCCAACACTGCCTTTGTGCTGAGGCCATACTTCTTGTGAGCTGCTCTCAGCCGATGACTGAGCATGGGGAAGGTACTACAGCAAAATCATTCTGAAGAGACACTGGGCTCCTCGTATATGTTTTTGGATCAAGAACTCCCCATCTGCTGGACTCCATCTTTCTTCAAACTGTTGCTATCAATGACTCCTCCCACCCTGTCCTTCTTCCCTACCTTTTTTCACAGGAGTCATGGTCTGACATCTCCTTCCCCACAAAAATCTCTTGCATGTATATATTTCATATTGATATATGGTTTTCAGTGAACCTAACATAACACAAGTGGTTATGAATGCAGTTTAAGAAAACAGATGGTGGGGAGGGGGCACCTGGGTGGCTCTGTTGCTTGAGCTTTCGACTCTTGATTTTGGTTCAGGTCATGATCCTGGGGTCGTGGGATCGAGCCCCACATCAGTCTCCATGCTGAGCATGGAGCCTGCTTTTAGATTCTTTCCCTCTGCCCCTCTTCCCGGCTCCTCTCCCTTGCTGGCTTTCTCCCTCTCTCCAAAAATAAAAAATAAAATAAATTTAATTAATTAAAAAATAAAAATAAGAAACAGGTGGTAGGATGAAGATGTGGGACTAAGTCACTAAGCACGTAGTGAGCAAAGAAGATGCCACCTGCTAAATGTCTTACCTGGTAAGACATTCCACTACAGGGCAGTGCTCTCATAAAAACGTGAGGATTCAGACATTTGAAAGAAATGTGGGGGATGTTTACAATGATGGCAGCACTGGATTGCCATCCTGCCAAGGGGTAACGAGAAACTGAGAGCTGGTAAGAGTGAAGTGTGGGAACCAGGGGATCTCCTTGGTAGCTTACAAAAGAGTTACATTTTCTGAGTAGATCAAAGACAGATGTATAACAAAAATGCAGATTTGATAGTCACAGAGCTGCAGAGACTTTTGAAGGCTCATCATCTAAGACAGGTCTGTTACGCTAAGTTCAGTGTTCTGCATTGGGACTCTGGCCTCTGAAGCATTTGATATTTGGGTTGATACTCTGAAAGAGGTTTGCTCTGCAAATTCTCTAGAATCCTCATAGCTTGAAAAATAGTCCACCCTTTGCTAGAAGACTCTGTAGAGGCCAAATGTAAGATGATAAGTGTCCCCCTCAGGAACTGTTCCTAGTTACTTTCCTGGCTTCCAGACTAGTTAAAGTTAAATCCCAGCAAATCCCAGCTGGTGGGCCTGATAAGGGAGAAACTATATACTGGAGGCATTATAAGACTTAGCTATAATGTACTGGCAGGAGCCAGAGTATTATGCCTGGGATTGGATTTCCAGGGTGATTTGTCAAGGAGCTGGAATATAAAATAGAACCAGCAGGAATTCATTTATTTGGTGGTACTTGCTCTGGACCAGGCATTTAAATCTCTTGCCCAGACTACAGGGGATGAGACAAACTCACTGATAAGGTGGCTTTTAGAGGCTTGGAAGAATTGAGGGTCAATGCTAAGCCCCCCGTATGACATGATTCTAAAAGGCACCTCATGGCAATCATCTACATGAGACTCTTCTGTCCTGGAATGGCCAGCAGTTTGCCTTTAGAGTGGTAGGTATATATAATCTGGATATAAATTTGCCTTTCTTGCCTGGAGAGCCTCAGCCAGCACTACTATCTTAGAGCTATGGAATGATCTATAGGCATTGAATCCCACACACAACACTTTACAGTTCAGGGGAGGAGTAAGTCCATGGGGTACATCGTTTGTGTCATATATTCTGTCATATGCAGAAGCAGCTAGAACACCCTTCCAAAGGCACAGTTTCAGAGGTAACACTCTGAAAGAATGGGATACCATCTTTCAAGATACATTTGTCAAACCAGAGACCTCCATATGGTGCTGTGTCCCTCGTAAGAATACATGGGTCCTGGAATAAAGGCCACCATTTCTAATGGTCCATTGGGGACTTTGTGTTTTGTGTCCCTGTAACTCCAGGGTTCATTGAAGATCTTAGTTCCCAAAGCAGGCTTACTCTTGTAGGGGACACAGCAAGCGTCTCCTTGAACTACAAGCTTCATCTGCTATCAGGGCACTTTGAACTCTTTCTGCCCAGAAACCAGAGGCAAGGGATTGCCATCATGACAGGGGTTAATAACATTGGTCAGTGGGAGGATATAGGGCACTTTTCTACAATGGGACAGCAGGTATATGTGTGGCACTCAGGTGATCCTGGGGCACCTGTTGGTATTCCCTTAACCCACTGGAACCATGAATGAACATGTTACAACAGTGTAACCTGAAAAAAGCATGAGTGATAAGGGCTCACACCCCTCAGGAAGGAGGTTCTGGGTCACACTACCAGGAGACACCCATACCTCCTAAGACAATAGGTTAAGGTGCAGGGAGTGAAACATGGAGGAGGACAAGGATGACTGCCATTTGTGGCCCAAAGCCAAACTTCATGCTGAAGTTCTAGTTTATCCCACTAAACTTCCTCAGAGGTAGAGATCCACAGGAGCCTTCATGGAGAAGAGATCAGTAAGATACAAAAGTGGACTGAAAAAGTGGTAGCTATAGAACGTACCGCTGAGCTCTCCTCCAGGGAGCATAGCAGACTGCTGCCTCTGCTGCTGCCTGGGGAGTCTACACTGTGTTTGCATGGAGACCATGATTCCTGATGGCTGCTCCTACTTAGTGACTGAGCATGGCAGGGCTTCCATGGCAGGATCATTCTAGTGAGGTATGGGACAACTCATATGGGTGACATAGAACATACTAAAAATATTTTCTATATAAATACACACACACATACTTATGTACATCTGGGTATAAAGGGAACATCTTAGTTTCTTATTATTTCTTTAATAAGAGGTTTTAAATTAGTTTAGTGATTGTGGTGATCATTTTGCAATATGTCAAGATACTGATTCATTAGGTTTCGTCATTATGTTATCATTATGAATCAAACTACCTGAAAATAAAGTAGTATTATATGCCAATTATATCTCAATAAAAGAAAGAAGCCTCAGGAGTATCACAATTAAAAATGAGCAGAATATGGGGTGCCTTGGTGGCTCAGTTGGGTGAGCATCTGACTCTTAATTTCAGCTCAGGTCATGGTCTTGCGCTCAGTGAGTTCAGGCCCCACATCCCTGTGCTGGTAGTGTAGAGCCTGCTTGGGATTCTCTCTCTCCCTCTCTCTCTCTGTCCCTCCCCTGCTCTCTGTCTCTCAAAGTAAATAAACTTTGAAAAAAATTAGCAGACTAGATATCAAATAAATACAGTCATGGAATCAAAAATAAAAATGAGCAGAAGACATGAAAGCAGACACAGATAGCTAATAAATATATGAAATCTGTTCTTTTTCCATAATTAAAGGAATTTTAAAGGGATCTCTTGTGATTAAAGGAATCATAAAAATAATGAGATATTTTTTCATCTTTTAGATTTTCAAAAATTGGTTGAATTGACCCAGTGCTTTGAGGATATTGGGATGACAGTAAGCTCATATACCATTTTGGGGGACTAAATTGTTAATTATTAATTGTTTAAAGTTTGGGGGAGGGCAATTTCTATTATTTATATAAAATTTAAATGACATTTCCTTTGACCCAATAACCCTACTTCTAGGAAGTATTCGTAGTGGCATACATACAAATCCATTGAACTCTGCAGCATTGTTTGTAACAATAAGAACTTTATGGAGGCTAATATTCATTGAGTACTTACTTTGTGTTAAACACTGTTTTAAGAATTTTACATGTATTAACTTATTGAATCTCCATAGCAGTCCTATGAGGTAGGTAATTTGTTATTCCGTTTTGGAGATGAGGAAACTAAGGCACAGGGAAATTAAGTCACTTCTGCTTAGTCTGTTTAGTAGAGGAAATGAAATTGAACCCAGACAGTCTAGCTTCAGTGTCTATGCTCTTAACTACTATCCACATTATTTCTTGAAAAATGGTAGCACAGATTCACAATTGCTTACCCACACTTTTGCTATTCAGCTCTGTTAGCTGAAAGCTCTAATTATAGTATACTTGATGGAAAAGCTGACCTGACTGAATTCAAACGGCAGCAAAGCCTGAAATGAAGTTACATGAGCTATTTATAGCTATTATCTATCCCATTTAGTGACATATTAATTAATGTTTCACTGAAAAATATTACATTAATGTGTTTGATTGTAGGGTAATGTCCCACACCCTGCCAGGGATGTTTCATAATATATGGTATATACTGTGTATATGGATGGGCTAAATAGATGCTTAGGAGATGAAAATTAGTAACAGTAGAAAATTGGGGTAGGGTGAAGGAAAGGCAGGCTTGAAGAGAGTCTCATGGATTAATAACTTGCAAACCTATATGGATCACTGAGCCATTCACTGAAAAAGAGAACATTACAGTGGGATGGGTCTGGAGGAAGCATAAATTCAGCTAGATGTGCCTTTGAGACATCAGCAGGGACATCAGGTAGGCAGTTGTGTATATTGATACAGAAGTCAAGGACAGCTCTCTGATGGAGATGGAAATTTGTGTTTCAGGAGTTGGGTGTGTGAAATGCTGCTGACATATCAAGTAAGACAGGACTCAGATTAGCCATTTGTAGATTACTGATAACTTTAGTACAAGCTGTTTCCATGGAATGTTATTAGTGGAATCCTGGACTGAAGAGGGAGTGGCAGTGTGAGATAAAATGGAGATAAAAATATGGAGATAAAAATACAGGTAACACTGTCAAGAAGTTTGGCTCTTAAGGGTGGAGAGTAAGAAGAAAAGGTCTAATTGGAGGAGACTGTGAGGCAGGAGGGAAGATTAGTGAAACACAAGCTGGAAATGGCATAATCAGTAAGCATGTTTTCTGAATAAATGAGGTGGGGTAGGAGCCAGGAGGTGGGCAGAGGGATAGGCCTTAGACAGGAGGAACATGTACAAATCCTGTGTACACATAGAATGTTTAAAATCCAGAAGAGGAAGAGATCCCATCAGGTAGCTTGGAGTTAGTGCCTCATCTTATGGGCGCAGGTGTGGGCATGGGATGCACATGTAGGTTTCATGAGCAGAGAAGAGATTTATCAGTTGTGGCAGATCATTAAAGAGACCAGTAGAACACTGCCTTGCAGTTTTAATTAAGATCTGTTGAGGTGAGAGTTAATCACTTATTTTGGTACCAAATTGTAGCATTGTCTCCAAAAAGGCTTTCTCCTAATAAAGCTGTGAGGGTACAGATGTAGAAGCATCCCCTACAGAGAGGGTTATGCCCCGTCAGCAGACTTCTCTCTGTTTAAAGAAGATTGTTTGCTGGCCCCCAAAAGCATAATTGCCCATTTATAAATAATTATTGTATCCAGAGTACTAAAATGAAAGTTATAGTGTGGCTATTAAATCAAGTTTGGGCCCTGAGTTAAGTGGTTTTGATTGGAATTTCAGCTCTGCATTTACTTAGCTGGATATCCTTGGGCAAATTAATTTACTTTCTGCATCCTGACTGCCTCATCTCTTAAAACTGGTTAATTAATGGAGAACAGAATAGTCCTTGCACATAAGAAGTACTCAAAAGATATGAGACCCTGTCCAGTACCTAATAGATAGTAACTGAAGGAGTCAATAAACCAGGCAGTCTGGCTTCAGAGTCTAGATTCTTAAATAGTATGCAACACTTCTCAAGGAGGTCACATGTTAGCTGCCATTTTTTAAATTTATAAATATCATCTAAAGAAATATGGCCTTTCGAAGTATGCTCTTATATTTTCAGTTTGTTCACTAAAAGTCAATGAAGAATAAGTGGTTCATAAAATATGCCCTGCAAGACTGTTTTGGGTGATTTAGTGGTTACGTGTAGATCTCTCTCAGTGTGTTGACACAGAGAGAGCGAGATAAAGAGAAAGAGAGAGACAAAGTGGCAGAGAGAGACAGAGAGACAGGAGACAGAAAGCTCTCTGGTTTCTGTGTCTTTTCTTATAAGGGCACTAATCCTATTCATGAGAGCTCTACCTTCATGACCTAATTACCTCCCAAAGGTCCCACCTCTCAATACCATCACATTGGGGGTTAGGATTTCAACATATGAATTTAGGGGGAACTAAAACATGTAGTCCCTAACATTCCTGGATACTATTTGTGACTTTAAAATATTTGTTAAATGAATCAACTCATTTAATGAGAAATAGAAAGTGTCAAGAATAGTCCTATATCGGGGTGAACTCTATTCTTTATTTCACGTGGCTTTCAGCATCAGGTTGATTGAGTGGTTTCTTGGTATAGATTTTTTTCTATATGGGTATTATTTTAGCTCTTTCTGTTCCTCTGCTTCACTATTTTGGCCCCAAAAGTGCTTCCTGCCATTTCTTCTCTGCATCTCAGTTCTCAGTATTTATGCATATTTCTAGTTAATCCTCGGATCTTTGAAACCTGATTTATGGAGATCTGTGTTTCCCTGTGAGATAACAGCCTACTTTTCTTTCTTTTATTTTCTTCCTTTTTTTTTTTTTTGAATGTTTATTTATTGATCTTGAGAGAGAGAGAAAGAGAGAGAGAGAACAGAGGAGGGGCAGAGAGAGAGGGAAAGAGAGAATCCCAAGCAGACTCTGCACTGTCAGTGCAGAGCCCAATATGGGGCTTGATCTCACAAACTGCAAGATCATGACATGAGTCGAAATCAAGAGTCAGATACTTAACTGGCTGAGCCACCCAGGTGCCCCCAAATGGTGATACTGAATGATACAACCGTGGCTTCTTAGAATACTTGAAATGAGTCACTCTATTCTGCTTACAAAAGTCTTCTGTGGGCATCTAGTAAACACTTTGGGTATTCCATGTTGTGTGTTTTAATCATTTTGGAGCAAAATACTTTATTAGTTTGATTTACTTATAAAAGCATAATGTCATTTTACCGTATAGACAATATGATCTTTAGCAATAATTATAAAGATTCTGATTATTTCTTAATTTGTTACATTAATACAATTTTCTTTCTTTTTTTTTTTTAAATTTTTTTTCCAACGTTTATTTATTTTTGGGACAGAGAGAGACAGAGCATGAACGGGGGAGGGGCAGAGAGAGAGGGAGACACAGAATCGGAAACAGTCTCCAGGCTCTGAGCCATCAGCCCAGAGCCTGACGCGGGGCTCGAACTCACGGACTGCGAGATCGTGACCTGGCTGAAGTCGGACGCTTAACCGACTGCGCCACCCAGGCGCCCCACATTAATACAATTTTCAAATTGAAGTATTTAAATTTATTTTTTGAAAATGGTGATACATTTATCTCTTGAGAGAAAGTCAGTATTTGACTTTGGATAAACAGCATAAATTATGTTTTCCTCATCCTTCTTTTATTCCATAGTTCATAACCCATGTTTATATATATATATCCATAAATGTGTTTCTTTAGGATGTGATACTTCATTTTGTTGTATATCAGAAATGATCATTTAAAATATATCTTTCATGCCACAGGAATAGTATTATTCATTTGATATCAATGATTTGAAACAAATAAAGATGCATTCAATTTAAAATCGTTTGGCTCTTAAAGTTTGCTACTTTGTGTTTAATTTCAATCATGGCTTTCTCCACTCACCCTCCACCTTCTTCCAAAAAAAGACTAGGATTAGAACCACAGATTGCATTAAAAGCTATTGAGGAAGAGTGTTTCATCTTTACGTTTGGTGCCATGCCCAGTATGTGGCAAGACTCTACAGATCATGAAAATCAACATTATTATTAATGTCTTAACACCAATAATTTGAAGAACGAACAACCCTTAATTTAAAAATAAAAGTGAATCAGCACTAACGATGTTGCTGCCACCAGGATTCTTATACATCAGAATACTTTTAACATAATACTTTAAAACTATAAGTTAGGGGACTTGTCTTCACAAGAAATGTAAAAGAAAGATAAAAAGGAAAGAACATTTATGAAGTTATTATAGGGTAAACATGAGTAAAGTTTGAATATTTCTCCATTTCAAGAATTGCTATGACTATAATAAAAAGGACTTTCTTTCATACCTATATTTACTATTGTGGACAAAATGGAAGCTGTTTTATAGTCACTATATCAATCACCATAGAAGTAATTTATTCAGTTTCCATTGCATGTAGTGCTCTCGAAGGTATATATGGAGAAGTGTGTGGGTTTTGATTATATTAGGAAAAACTTGATTTGATTTTTATATTGATTATTGATCAATCAATATTTTATAATATTTTATAAATATAATTTTTAATATAATTTTTATAATTTTATAATATAATATAATTATAGGAAAAATATATGAATATTCATTCTACCAGGGAGGATTATACTTTTTCTAATACAATGTTATAACCGTCCATTATTTAGTGTAAAATACTGCATTAAATAGATATCTACTGACTTTGGAAAACTTTATCTCAAGAATGAAGAATGAATCTAAATAGTGGAATAATACACAATCTTCTGACTTCACTAAATCCTCTTTCCAATTTCCACAACTTTGACTGATACCATTAATTACCTCCTCATTCTGGGAGCCTGAAGGCCTCATGATTTTTACTACAATAACCTTCACATTTCTCTTTTTATGTCATTTCAGGTTGTGCCTCTTTCTCTTGTGCTTTAAATGTGGCTCCCTCCTAGGGATACTTTTTAGTGTTTATTTTTTTCTGCACATTTCTTCTCAATAATTGTATGGTGTGAATTCCATAGCTTTAAGCTGTACTAAATCACACACAAAAATCGTTTTATAGATTCTTGAATTTATTCTTTTATCAAAAATTATAAAGAATTTCTATGTATCTGTCATAGGTGATGGGGAAGTAAAGATAAAAGGTACAGTCTCTGCTCATTATTATCTCAGAGTCTCGAGAGAAAGACAGACATGGAAACAAACATTCCCTTCCGGTGTTTCAGTGTTTCATAAGGACTACATTAGAAATACAAAAAAAGTGCCATAGTGGAACAGAGAGAGTCACCTTACAAAAAAGGGAACTTGAATTGGGAATGCACCAGCAACCAGCTTCCAATCCAGGCAAGTATTCCAACAACCTGCTGGCTACTTGTACTCAGGAATTCCAAAGAAATATTTTCCTCAGTCTTCTTTTTTTGTTTTAATTTTTTTAACGTTTATTTATTTTTGAGACAGAGAGAGACAGAGCATGAGCAGGGGAGGGGCAGAGAGAGAGGGAGGCACAGAAGCTGAAACAGGCTCCAGGCTCTGAGCTGTCAGCACACAGCCTGACTCGGGGCTCGAACTCACGAACTGTGAGATCATGACCTGAGCCAAAGTCGGACGCTTAACCAACTGAGCCACCCATGCGCCCCTCTGCTCAGTCTTCTTAATGTGCTGTTCTGAACCAAGAATCATGAAAGAAAGATAATCAAGTTCAAAAAACGACTTGGGGTACCTAGCTGGCTCAGTCAGTACAGCATGTGATGCTTGATCTCAGGTTCATGAATTCAAGCCCCACATTGAGTATGGAACCTACTTAACTAAAAAAAAAAAAAAAAATTAATGACTTGAAGAAGCTATTAGTCCTGAAAATTTTCTAATTCAGCACCTGCTCTTCTCACAATTGGGAGAAGCTTGGCAAACTCAGAAAACATGTGATAAGGAAAATCCCATTATGAATGTGTTTGTTATGGTGTGTGTGTGAGTGTGTGCATGTGCACACGCGGTAGGTGGGGAGAATTGGTGTTTCAACAAGTGTGGACAGATGGTGAGCTTGCCTTGTACTTAAATAGGAAATTTGGATATTGGGATGAGTTGTGAGCTTCCAAGTGAGAAGGAAAATTGAAGCAAAAAAATCTGGGCTGCTAAATGCTCTAGGGGATTCCCTATAAGCTTAAGAAATTTCTCCCTGAGGACATTTCTCTTTGATTTCTCCCCATTTTCTGTGTTTCTGTTTTGCCTTTTCACTCTTTACTTAATCTTTTCCTTAATTTTCATATTGTCTTGATTGTATTAAATTTGGTTTATTTCATTTAAAAATATTATTTTGACAGCTCTTAATATATTTTGCATTCCCCCCCCAAAATTAGTGGTTATTATTCATCTTAATCAGTGATATTTAATTAGTTCTTTTCAGATATATTTCTTATGTTATTTCTAAATGCATATTTCATAATTTCTTATTCTACCTTATGAATGGTATTCCTTGATTTACTGCTTGTTAATGCTAGGGCAAAACTCCTTTTCCTTATTCTTCCATTATTACTTTATCTGGATTGAATTCTTCTCTGTATCTAGGTAATTTGTGGATACACTACACCCACCAATGATAGCACCACAGATCAATATGAAATATATGAATTATAAAGAAACTAACTCTCTATAAAAAAAATTCATTCATGCAAGAGGGATCTCTATTTGGGTTAGACCTAACTGTGAAAGGTAAACAATAATTGTTAATAGGAAAAAAAATCGTCTCCTATGTTATAAAGAAAAACTCCTTAAATTTTCAACGCATAGACCAGAAGGCAAAGAAATTGATGAATTGAATTGCATCCAAATAAAATATTTCTGTTATGTTAACTAACTGGAATTTAAATAAAAACTTTCAAAAAAGGACACTAGAGAGAAAGTTAATAGATGATACAATGGGAGAAGAAATTTGCAATGTTTACACCTACCAAGATTTTAAGTTTTCTTAGTCATTTAAAATATCATGTCTTTAAAAAAAATCCTATTTACCTTACCAAGCCTTTTAAAAATGATTTTTTTTTTCCAGTTCTGTGCTCACAGCTCAGAGCTTGGAGCCTGCTTTGGATTCTGTTATCTCCCTCTCTCTCTCTGTTCCTTCTCTGCTCGCACTCGGTCTCTCTGTCTCTTAAGAATAAATAAACATTTAAAAAATTGTTTTTAATAAAATAAAAATGATTTTTCTTTTCTCACATGCGTGTATATTGTTTTTATAATTTTATAAATGATTAGTTTCAGGTAGGGAGTGTGTGAATATATATTAACAGTGGAGAAAATAAACATTGTGTTTCTTAAAAATTATCTCTTTTGGAAATTGGTTAATTGTTTAAAGTGCAGATTCCTGCTCTCATACCAGCCCTATACAAACTCACTCTGGCTTTGGGTAATTCTTTTCCACACTGTAGGAGGTGGAAATAGTTTTTTCTTCTAGCTCTTTCTCTGTAGTGAAGAAGCAGGATTTGTTGCTTCCCAGCAGTCCTCACAGAGATACATAATTTCTCTAAATAGTTGATGCTACAATTTGTTCTCCAGAAATCCTTACCACCTTTTGGCTACTGGCACTTACATACATGGTTATTTAATTGTAATTTTCTCTGTATAGGAGGCACAAATGCTTTAATAGAATCGTGTTTTCTTTGGATAGGTTGAATTATTTAATTTTTATATGAGTAGCTATATGTTTTAAAATCCAGACTCTGAAGAAATTGTTTCTTTTCTCACAATATGCCCTACCGTGAATGGTATTGCTGGCAGAAGAATGAGCAGAAAAGTGAGTAAGGTAAGGAGGAAAAAATTAGTAATTTTGAGGAATGAAGATGGTCACTTTCACACGATGATACTTCAGATCTTGGATGTTCTGCGTTTTCACTTCTTTAGAATAGATACCTCTTATCCATGTTCAAATTCGAGGATACGGCAAAAGCCTTAGAATTCAAGAAAAGAGCATTTTGTACATTGCAAAAATCCTGCTTGGCAGCTTGGTAGCTGCCATCTTGGTAGCTACTCTGATGATCACAAATGAGGGTAATCAGTTTGATTTTAAATGACTAGGGAAGATTAGAGGTTGTCAAACTTCTGTAAACAGCCAGAAGACAAATATTTTAGATTTTGTGGGCTGTATGCTCTCTGTCACAATTGATTTTTACCTTTGTAGTGTGAAAGCAGACAAACAATACAGTAACAGTGGGCATGGCTGTGTTTCAATAAAACTTTATTTATAAGAACAGTTTGTAGATTTGGCTCACAGGCAGTATTTTCCAGACCTCTGGCTCAACTATAAATCACACTGGCTCATATTTAGTTGTGGTGTGTAATTCAGGATTGGTTATTGACCCTAAAGATCAAGTCAGGAGTTCAGCAGAGGGATTGGGGTTGGTTGCAGAAAAATAGGTATCTTGGAACGGAGACGTATCAACTCAAAGTCAGAGTTTATTAAATGTGAATGTGTTTACAATGACAAATTAATGCCCTTTAAAAAGATAAACTAGTGGGTTTCCATTTCCATGGAGATTTTATGTAACACAATGGCCTTTTCACTATGCCATTTTAAGTAATTACCATTAACACCGAGGCTATTAATTCAATATAATTAAGGAATGTAAAGGTCAGATAGCATTGCACTATATCCATCACTAGAATTTCCCTATATTTTTCTACATTTTATAATTGAGTTTTCTTGTCAGACTTTTCAGTGTTATTTTGAGTTTTGGCTATTCCTACCAAAATGAAATGACATTATTAGCAAGAAGTAGTCAGCATTCATTCACGTTAAAAATTCCATTTAGTATATTTTTCCTGTTACATTAATCAGAAGAGGCTTTCATTTATTTCCAATGTCCCCTTGCTCAGTGTGGGTGAATGGAAGGGACATCACTTATTGACCTCAGTCAGATTTAATGAGCTGTAGTTACTTGTTAGCTCATGTTCTTCTAACACCTTTCTTCTCTTGCCCAGTGACCCAACAGCCATTGTATTGGACTTGCTTTGAACATTTATCATGTCCTTCCTGATTGGGCTGCTTTTGAAAGTCAGGCATTTTGAGCTTGCAACCCTTACTTGCTACACATGTTAGTCTCCATATGTAGAGTTACACTTAAAACATAATCACTCTCCAGTTCCTTACCAAATGAAATAAAACTGGAAATTATATTCCTCATATAATATATAGCATGGAAAAAGTAAATTGATTAAAAAATTACTTAATAGGAAAAATACTTTAAAAATTGCTGAGAGTTGGGGCACCTGGGTGGCTCAGTCGGTTGAGCATCCAACTTCAGTTCAGGTCATGATCTCATGGCTCGTGAGTTCCAGCCCTGTGGAGGGCTCTGTGCTCACAACTCAGAGCCTGGAATCTGCTTCAGATTCTGTGTCTCCCTCTCTTTCTGCCCTTCCCCTGCTTGTTCTCTCTCTCTCTCCCTCAAAAATAATGAGTAAACATTAAAAAAAATTGCTAAGAGCATAGGGGTACCTGGGTGACTCAGTTGGTTAACTGTTCAACTTTGGCTCAGGTTATGATATCAAGGTTTGTGGGTTCAAGCCCCACGTTGGGCTCTGTGCTGACACCTCAGACCCTGGAGTCTGCTTTGGATTCTGTGTCTCCCTCTCTTTCTGCCCCTCCCCCACTCACACTCTGTCTCTCTGTCTCAAAAATAAATAAACATTAATTAAAAAATTGAAAAAATTGCTAAGAGCATAGTCTTGTTGTAGACTCCCAAATTCAAAAGGGTCTTCTAGAACTCTCAGTTTATCTTTGTGAAGTCTATGTTTAAAGCATCCCAGAAAAATGGGTGCCAGTTTTATGGAATTTCTTGAGAAGCAGGTGCCACAGTCTTTCTGGATTTCGGCATATCACTCTTCCTCTTTGAGGAACGGTGGACAGTGCGTCACAGTACCTCAACAATAAAATGGGCGATATTCTCCCCATAGCTGTTTCACTAGCACCTATCTGCCCACAGGACAACAGAAGCTTACCTCTCTTACTCTGCAGTGCTTATAAAATGTTCATGATTATTTCACAATCCATACTTTCTCTCTCATTCTGTTTTATTCTCTCTCCCTCTCCATTTTCATTGCTGTAGTTTAATTACTCATTGTTATTTGGCTTACTGGATTTATCTGCTGACTTGCTTTTATAACATCAGCCTTCCCTTCTTTTCTTTTTTTAATTCTTTTTTAATGTTTACTTATTTTTGAGAGATAGAGACAGAGCACAAGCAGGGGAGAGACAGAGAGAGAGAGAGAGGGGAAGACACAGAATCTGAAGCAGGCTTCAGTCTTGGAGCTGTCAGCACAGAGCCCGATGTGGGGCTTGAACTCACGAACTGTGAGATCATGACCTGAGCCAAAGTCAGATGCTTAACTGACTGAGCCACCCAAGTGCCCCAGCCTTCACTTCTGTAATTCTTCCTTTACACTATCATCAAAATGAATTTTCATCCTTGCAGAAGTGATTAGTTCACTTTTCTGATCAAAATTCTTCAGGCAATCCAAATTGTTTATAGGAAGAAGATTTGGAATCTTAAACATGTTATCTCAGTCTAGGTTTCTTGGAAAACAGACTCTAAGACAAAGACTTTCGTGCATGTGGTTAAGTTGGGAAGTGATCCCAGGGAGTGTGAACCTTCTCTGAGCAGATATGGCCTGTGTTATTTCTGGGCAGAAGTGTTTCTGCCATGTCCCCTTCTCCCTGCAATGGTGACTGGTGACATATCACATGACAGCCTGATGGGTTTCTGAAGTTGTCATTGCTGCATATCTACCTAATGAATATACTTACTGATACAGATGCCATAAAAGACACAAGCTTTATCTTCTATGTTTTTCCATTTTCTGTTTCTACCGCATGCTTGTTTGTTACCTTATATTCTCAAGATGGCTGCTGCCACTCCAGCAATCATTTCAGTGTTTAAAGCAGGAGAAGCAATAAGGAAGTGTGGTACCAGGGGCATCATCCCTTCATACCGAGAATGCAAAAAACTTGAAAATGTTTTCAGAAGATTTCCTCTTACGTCTTCTTGGCCAACACCAAGTTAAATGGCCTCCACTAGTTAGAAGGGATGTTGTGAAAGTGAGCACAATGCCACCCCAACAGAAATTGGGAAAAAGGCGGTAATGATGTTGAGCAGGCAATTGACAGTATATGCCACAAGGGTAAAATCACTGTGAGAAAAGTTCCTTTTCCAAATTAAGAAGAAAGCCCTCAACACCGTAACTCAGCCCAACTCCAATGGGATAAACTCAAAATCTCCATTTAATTATAGAAAACTAGCTTTGTAGTAATTCTCTGCATTATTTGTATGCCGGCCCGTGATTTTTACGAGCTAAACCCCATTTTCCGGATTGTTATTGTACAGTTATAGGAGGTTTAGTAAAAAAAAAAAAAAAAAGTCTGGCTAAGGCAAGATGTACGTGATCTGTCACTTTTCCCCATATATAAGGCACTTCATTTTGGTATGAAGGAGAAACAGATTGATCTGCTTATGATATTCTTCCATAAAAAAGTATTAAAGGGACTTACATATTTTTTGAAGACTTAAGTAGTTCTGATTTCAGTTATGGTACAAACCTTATTGATCTTTTAGA
The DNA here is from genome assembly GCF_028749965.1 of Puma concolor. NCBI lineage: Eukaryota > Metazoa > Chordata > Mammalia > Carnivora > Felidae > Puma > Puma concolor. The sequence continues at coordinate 28,807,685 of NC_141684.1, read as the reverse complement.
GATTCAAAATTAGCTGGTGGTACGTTCCAATATCCTAATAGATATTAGGGTTGCTGAGTTTTATATCTACATTACTATACTTTCACTTTCTTTCATATTTTCCATTTTTGGGAAATCACATGTACTGCTCTTATCCTCCTTCTTCTTTTTAAAATAAATGTCTTTAAAATGGCATGCTCTTTTTTAGAAGAGTTCCACTTTTAATTTGGACTTCTTGATGTACATTATACAAAATCAGTGATGCTTTTTATATTTTAAAATCCTCCGTTGATGGTATAATGTGTTTAGCATATGTATGGGGGTGGTGGCTGAGAAGATAGGCATTTCAGCCACAGTTTTTCCTAAACTTGAGGGCTGTCCTCTGATGTGGTTTGAAAATCTAATCACTAGTCATTTTTTGAGTTCCTTGAAGATCTTAAATAATATGGAAATGTACGAAGCCTGCTAATGTTTGCAGCTCCATTTTTCCTTAGTGGTTAACTAATAATGCACATTCTTTCCCCTGATTCTGGTATATGAAAGTTTGGGCTGAAGTTGCTGTTTCCTTTCTGTGTTTGATCATCAAGGTTATGATTTTGGAAGACATGTGTATGGTTCACTTTGAAGTGACTTCCCTTCAACAAAACATCCAGTGGAGGCTTTAGCAACCTGAACACCAGGCATTCTTTTCAACTTTTCTGGTCTACTTTATCACAGGAATGGAAATTATTGGTCACTTAGAAAAATGTGACCAGAGACTGGATTTACTAGAATCCACTTGAAGCCCATGAGGTCCTTGAGCAGATCTCAGTCCTACAAATGTGTGAAACTCTTGGGAGAGCCATATGAGATTCTTAGAAGAAACTTGGAGTAAAATATTCTTGTCTTAAATACATTACAATTGACATTAAAAGTAGTAGAATATCCTTTAAAGTACTGAAGACTTGAAGACCCATCAAGTTGCTTAATGCTATGAGCAATATGAAATTTAACTGTTAAAATACTTAAAAAAAAAAAAAAAGGTTTATAGTTTTTGTGACACTACTTGTTCACTTGCTTAGCTTGTAGTAAAAGATTAACTTTGCCCAAAGAATAGTTAAGCCCTTGACTAGCATCTGAAAGATAACTTCAAAGTCCTTAAAATGTCCTGCCTGATTAACAGTGCTTGCCAGAGGGTGTTGGTCCATGCCAAACACTCTATGTCAACAATGTAATTTGTTACATTGTCACAAGGTGGGGGCCTTGGGGCATGCAGTATCTACTGGAGGGTCTGAGGACTGAGGTCACTCACATCTATGTGCCAGCCCTGACAAAATCTTGCACACCAAAGTTTAGGTGAGTTTCCCTGTTTGGCAATACTTCCTGTGTGTCACCACACATTATTTCTGGGAGGAATAAATGCCATCTGCAAGATTCTTAGGAGAAGACAACTGGAAGTTCTGCATCTGGTTTATCATGAGTCCTGCTCTATGTGCTTTGTCCTTTTATTGATTTTTATCTGTATAATTTCACTGAAATAAACTGTAACTGTGAATATAATGACTTTCTGAGTCCTGTGAGTCCTTCCAGCAAATCAGTGGACTGCAGGGGTGATCTCGAGGACTTCCTGAATTACACTCAGATTGGCATCCTTTGTTCTAGGAAATTTGCTCTAGGTCTAAGAAAATGTACAAATAATCCCTGTCCTTCCTCCCCCATTCCCTGTCCACAATGGAGTCTTCTTTGGTGGGCTCAGAAATGCCACACTTGGATGACTTGAATGCTTGTGACACCTATTTCATTGTACCCCTTCAAGGGGAGATTGTGGCTCGTTTCTGATGCAAGTCTTTCTTTCCTTCATTACTAGTGAATGTGACCCTCACACATTCTATCCTCCATTGCTGCTGCTGTGGTCAACTCTACGCTGAATTTGGAAGGAGATTAGGAATGTTTCCATCCAGTGATTCTCCTTCCAACCCAACATCTCATTGTAGTAACTTCTAATTTCCTAAACTATTGAGCTACAGTGTCAAATAACCCTCAACTGAACCCTGCTGGCATTAGCTAAAAATGGCTTAGGACACTTCTTTTGGGAGGCTTTTCTTTATGATTAGGGATACAGAACATTGGCTTTCTAAAGAAGAAACAGTAGAGGAAGTATCTAGGGAAAAGAATTTTTTGATGCCTATTTACAGTGACCCCAACTGGGTCAAAGCAGTGTAAGGAAGGTGTCCTCTCTCTCTCTCTCTCTCTATTTTTAGTGTTTATTTATTTTTGAGAGAGAGTAAGAGAGAGGGCAAGCAGGGCAGAGAGAAAGGGAGACAGAGGATTCTAAGCAGGCTCTGTGCTTACAGCAGAGAGCCGGATTCTGGGCTCAAACTCATAAACAATGAGATCATGACCTGAGCCAAAGTTGGATGCCCAACCGACTGAGTCACCCAGGTGCCCTGGGAAGGTGTCTCTCTGATATAACTCATTATTTCTCTTAAAAGGAGGGGAGGGTTGAATTACAAGTAGCTGCTCTTCATTTGGACACTTCTAATGGTTTTCTTTCAGGCTGTACTGATACAATAGCTTTCTCTCCACCCAGGGCTTAGATGTGAAGCACTTTATGTGTCTTTGAGTAGAAATTCTGGCACCTCCAGTTTTCCCACTAGAGCCTCCTTCCCTAAGTTTCTTGCACCAGTCTTTGCTTCTCCCCAGATGTCAGCCCCTTTATCCAGCTCTTTGGAATTAACTTTTACTATGATTCTCCATTTCGTTGTAGACAACTTTTTTTTTCCCCACTGTGGATTCTGTCCTGACTTCATGTAGCTCTCTATAGGTCTCATTAGACTTGTCTTATCATACACCTTCCCCTCCATCGTGAAAGAACTGTGTCTGTAGTGCTTATCCTTGTGTTCCCAGCACCTGGCCTAGTTCCTAACATAAAGTAGTTGCTTGATCATCGTTTCTTGAACGAATGAATGGATGCTAGGCAGTCAACTCTACTTCCCTGCTCACAGCTGCCTCCAGGAACATCACTTTAGGTCAGAGACTTGGCCCTTTCCATTTCCTCATCTGGGCATTTTGATAATTTACGGGATATGATAAAACGGCTTTTCTTTTAGCTTAATGACTAAGAACATCAATGCTTTCTTTTTTTTTTTTTTTCAAACAGATGGCAAACCATCAACAAATCCTGGAGAATATTTATTTAAAAATCAATACCTAACAAGCAGATCAGAAGTAGAATGATTGCTACATATAATGTAAAATAAAAATTGGGTCACTAGAGACGGGGGAGAGGGGAAACAGAGAGCCTCTTACAAGTTGTCATTCTTCAATTAAAGATTACATTCTATTTCGGTAGCATCTCTGTGGAGAGCATTCCCCCAGTTTTTAATAGTTCAGTCTCAGCTGTCAGGAACATTTGTGTTAATTTCTCCTGTTCAGCACACACAGGAATTGCTGTGTCTGTTGTTTGCAGATACCAGAGTTGGCTTCCTAATAATGTGACTGAAAATGTCCATCAAATATAGCTGTAAAAATTCCCTTCTGTTTCCTGAAAACCTGGGGATGTTGTAAGATTCGTCTGCTGGAATGACAAATCATATAAAAATTAAATGTAACAACGGATCTATTTAGAGATTATATTTCTTTTTCTACATTAGCTGACTGGTAAAAATGAAGGGAAGATACCCTGTGATTATCTTGTTAGGCTGCATTATTATTAGTTTCATGGACAACGGCATTTGTATGTCATTCTGATAACAACTGAACGTAGATGATAAGTGTAGTAAGAAGTAGACAAAGATTTCTCTTGAATCTTTTAGTGACTTCAAATATTTCTTGTTTCCAATAATCTTTTGAATCTTCTCCATGGGAAGATTCCTGCCACAACAAAGTACCACAAACTTAGCTGCAAATGGGTGTTCACACAATACCCATTTGTTACTTCCTGGGCCTGCAGTTCAGAAATCCAAGTACAGTGTGGCTAAGCTGGTTCTCTAATCTGGGTTTCACAAGGCCAAAATTAAGGTGTTGGCAAGTTGTGTTCTGGAGGCTGTAGGGATGAATCTGCTTCCAAACTCACTGGAATTGTTGGAAGTGTTTAGTTTCATGGGGTTACAGGACTGAGGTCCGATTTTCTTGCTGGCTGTTGGCTGGGAGTTCAAAGCTTCTATAGGCTGCCTGCATTCTCTCGTTTATAGCCACCCCTCCCCCGCCCCCTTGTCCATCTTTAATGCCAATAGTGGAGGGTTGAGTCCTTTTTATGCTTCAACTTTCCCTGACCTTCCCTCTGCCTCCTCTCTTCTCTGCCTTCCTCTCCTACTGAATCTCTCTTCTGATTCCAGGTGGAGAAACTTCTCTGCTTTAAAGGGCTCATGTGATGCTATGGAGACCACTTGGATAACATAGGATAATCTCCTCATCTTCAGATCCATAACCTAATTACACCTGCAATGTACCTTTACAGCACTAACTAGGTTGATGTTAACTGAATAACCAAATGTCAGGAATCCCCGGGTGGGAACACATCCTTACAATTCTGCCTAATGCAGGGATAGCAGGTAGAAACCAATGTGGCTGGATGATGGTTACACCTTCACTGCTGACCACATGTGGAATACCACATGGGTTAACTCCCATAACCACTGTGCACTGAGGTCATACTAGGAGGCAAGCACTTTGTATACATGACCTAAACCTCAAAACAATCCTGAAAAAGGTGTGTTTTCACTTCAGTGATGAGCAACACAGTTCCAAAGATAAAGGCATTAGATAACTTTCCTACAATTATACAATTTTCAAGTTGTAGAGCCTTTCAGCCCAGATCTGATTGACTTGATCTAATTATCTTGTGGATTAAAGGAAACAGTGTGTACATAGCATCTAACAGAATGCTTGACCTCTATTTTGTAATAGCTGAGTGGCAATTGATGGGTTCTTTTCATTTTTTCATTATTTTTTAAAGTTTTTTTTAATGTTTGTTTATTTTTGAAAGAGACAGAGTGCAAGCAGGGGAGGGGCACAGAGAGAGAGGGAGACACAGAATCCAAAGCAGGCTTGAGAATCCAAGCTGTCAGCACAGAGCCCAACACAGGGCTTGAACTCAAGAACCATGAGTCGAACCTGAGTTGAAGTCAACTTACTGAACCACTCAGGCACCCCAATGGGTTCTTTTTGAATTTTCATTTCTTTTATTGCCACTATTTGCCGCTTCCCCCCACCCTCCATCTCACTTTTGGCTCACTACCCTCACTTTGTAAAAATAAAGGAGGTGCTGTCCTAATCCACAAGGAAGAAAAGGAGGTAGGAAATTGCAGGTGTTAAGAATTTACTATATGCCAAGTGCAATGCTAGATATTTATTTCTCATTTATGTGCATTGCATTTGAGGATGACTGTAAGATAATGAAAGTAAGGGGCGCCTGGGTGGCGCAGTCGGTTGAGCGTCCGACTTCAGCCAGGTCACGATCTCGCGGTCCGTGAGTTCGAGCCCCGCGTCGGGCTCTGGGCTGATGGCTCGGAGCCTGGAGCCTGTTTCCGATTCTGTGTCTCCCTCTCTCTCTGCCCCTCCCCCGTTCATGCTCTGTCTCTCTGTCCCAAAAATAAATAAACGTTGAAAAAAAAAATTTTAAAAAAAAAAAAATAAATAAAAAAAAAAAAGAAAGTGATATTTTAAGAAGATGGAATGGTGTGTGAATAAGGAAAGTATGTTTATTTAATGCCACAGCAGACGTTAGAAGCAGTGATGGCAGCAGTAGTGGCACCTGCTGCAGTCCCAGGAGAGAGGTGGGGCTCCACTTGGGAGCAGTGTGGGCTTGCCCATCAGTCCCAGGACCCCCCCCCCCCAGACCTTATCCCCGTGGCAACTGCATGAATATTAAGTCTCTGGCTTCAGCGATAGGACAGAAACTGCTGGCGCTCAGGCAGTAAACTGTCAGCAAATTATTGCAAAATAAAAGCGTATACATGGACGCTACAATAAGGCCTACCAGAGTCGTTAGAATTCTTCTAGAGTTTAGCATTTCTGGTTTAAAAAATGCTACAGCACTGTAAGGCAGATATTCACAAGCTTACAAATAGATGTTAAATTTAAAGATTTCTGCATTTGATTGAAAAGAACATTATTTTTCCATGAAGCTTCAAATAAACCAACTATTGAGAAGGACAACTTGAATATTATTTTTGTCGGTGTTCCTGAAGATACATCAACAGATGCATTAACAGTACTTTGAATTCTATACAAATCATGAAGCTACTTGTTTTCTTGAATGCCCTCCACGAGCTGCAAAAGAATGTCAGAGGAGACATGAAAATGGTCTTGTGTACATTCACGTTTAAAATTAAATTCAGTCTGACATGAAAGGGAAGAGTTAAATACTTTTAGAAGAAATATTCCACAAGAGATACCATCTCTAGATGTACTGAAACCTATATTTTAAGTAATTTACTAGAAATTTGACCTAATTTGTCACAGCCTATAAAGCACTCTCAACAGCTCCAGTAACGGTTGCATCAGCAGAAAGATCCTTTTCCAAAGTAAACAATACTTTTTCAAAATTATAATTTTGCATTTTCCAGGACTGATATCACTTTCAATTTTATTAACTGAAAATGAAGTTGCTGAAAGTATAAATTATGATGACCTAATAAAATGAGTTTGCAGAAAAATGAGCTAGAAAACTCATATGCACAATCAGGATATCATAATAAATTATTACTTGTTACTTTGTGTAGAGAACCATGACCCCAGGAACATATATTTTTGGCAATTTGTAAGGTTAGGTTGTCATGTGTGTATCACTATTATCCCTCTTACATTTTATAAGTAATAAAATATAATTTTTTAATTTTTTAGTCTTTATTTTTGAGAGAGAGAAAGAGAGAGAGAGAGATAGAGAGAGATAGAGAGAGGGAGAGGGGCACAGAGGGAGGGAGACACAGAATTCCAAGCAGGCTCCAGTCTCTGAGCTGTCAGCACCGAGCCCAACGCAAGACTCCAACTCACGAATCGCGAGAGCATGACCCGAGCCGAAGTCAGACGCTTAACCCACGGAGCCACCCAGACGCTCCAGTAATAACATATTTTTAAAGAAAAAAAATTGATGTTTTAATACCTTTAATTGCACTTTTCTCCGTACCTTTCAAACAAGGGGCCTCACATTTTTATTTTGCAATGGACTCTGCAAATTGTGTGGCTGGTCCTGCTTTCCTTTACCTAACTTTTAAATTTCTTTCTCCCCTTTGTCCTTCTTCCACATCACCTGTCTGCAACATTTCTCCCCTCATAGATTTGGGTTTCTTAGCCAGCTCTTAGGATATTATTATACATAATTTACGTGTAACTGTGGACAGCTAGTGGATAGTGGCAGTGGCTTTAATACCTGAATAGCAGGGTTTATGATTATCATATCAGATTTTTTTTATTCAAATATATTTTAGAGAGATATATTAGAGTTCATAAAAATAAGAAAGATTAAACATGCGTCAGATTACTAACTTAAAAAAGTGTAAGATTTAAAGAAATAAATTGGAGTGTAATCTCAGCTCTAAAAAGATATTTAGGGATCATCTCTAATTCACTAATTTTCAGGTGAGTAAATTGCAGACTATAGAGTTTTCTTCAAGCCAACTTGGTTCTTTCTTTCTTTCTTTCTTTCTTTCTTTCTTTCTTTCTTTCTTTCTTTCTTTCTTTTTTAAGGTTTATCTATTTATTTTGAGAGAGAGAGAGAGCAAGAGAGGGAGAGAGAGAGAGCATGAGTAAGCTCACACCAGAGGGAGGGGCTGAGAGAAAGGGAGAGAGAGAATCCCAATCAGGGTTCATGCTGTCAACACAGAACCTGACCACGCAGGGCTGGAACTCATGAATTGTGAGATCATCACTTGAGCCAAAAATCAAAGAGTCGAAAGCTTAATCAAGTGAGCCACCCATGCGCCCCAAACTTGGTTCTTTTCTTCTCCATTAGTAGTTCATGTGATTCTAAATGATCTAATTGTATTAAATGAACCCATATGACTCCATTAACCTGAATCTCTTTCTTAGAATTAAGGTCTTCCCATTCCTCTCCTCTGTAACTAATAGCAGTGGTGCGTAGAAACTGTTCTTTCTTACCATTCCTTTTCTTGCCTCTCTGCTTACCTTCTTCTTCTAGGAACGAAACTTTTTTTTTTCCTCCTGTTTCACACTTTGTACTTACAAACTTAGGAGACTTTCAGAACTGTTAGCTATGTTGACTGATGACCAAGAATGTCTGTGACTGGCTTCTGTTTGGACCAGGAAAATTCTTCATATGGTCCTTGTGGACCTTTATTCTGTGTCTTTTTATTCTTATTTTCCTGTTAGAAAAAGTAAGCTTATAGACATACATTACTCCCCATAAGGAGTGTGATTCTATCTTAGCATGCCTTTTAAGTTACTCTGAAATTTAAAGTTTGTATTATTACTTAAAAAAAGAAGACTTTTGAGTCAGATAACTAATTTCCAATACTAGCTATACTATTTGTTAGCTTTATAACTTTGGAAAAGCTACTTAATTCTTTAAAAATGGGGCTAAACAAATCTACCTCATGGGGTTTAAAGACCAAAAGATCATAGACTCTTGAGAAGCATTCGTTCTCTGCTCACCACTTCCCTTCTCCTTGTTTCAAGAAAGTAATTTAAATGTCTTGTTTATAATTTTAACAAAATATTTGTCTTCTTAATAAATATCTTTGGCAAGAAGAATTGAGTCAAAGAATGAATCATTAGTTTTATAAGTTATATTCCTGCTTCTTGAATAAAAATAATGCTGGATTTATTATACTGATTCTTATATGTATTTGGAATAATTTCAGGACTTTGGTTTTTATTTGTTTCATTCGGTTTTCTTTATATGCCTGTATGCCTGATAGTGCTAACACCATTCAATATCCATCTTTTTTAGATTTTTAGTAGCTATTCTTGCTTGTTTACTTTGTTTATATGAAATTTCATAATTGTCTTTTTTCAAAAATTCTTCTGTCATTTTTGTTGAAATTTAGTTAAATGTATAACCCATTTTAATGAAAATTAACATGTTTATAATGTTAAGTGTTCTTATCCAATAAAATAGCATGCCTTTGATGAAGACTGCTTTTGTATGTGTGTTAGCAACTTGGAAAATTTTCCATATAGGTCTTGGAAATGTTTGGTCATCTTTATTCTAGGAATTTAATCTTTTGGGCTGCCATTATAAATTGCATCTTCGCTCTCTTCTCACCCTTTTATTCATTGCCTTTTGAATTTATGAAAGTTTAGTTTCAGTCCTAGTACCTTAGGATCCATAGAAAAGCATCAATTACTAAAGAACAATAATAGACAGTCTCACAACAAAACAACTGTCAAAAAATAATCCTCTATCATGTGTTGAAAATTGTCATTTTTATGACACTGGAATGAATTCCCCAAAGAAAATTTACACTGTAATCCCTTGTAGTAACCACATTTGCTCTGAACATATTCCTCAGCTGACCCAGATGATGGTTTCTTGGCATGCTCCATCACTTGCTGTCAAACTAACATGAACGCGTATTTTCTGGTCTTTTTTTTCTTGACACTGGAGTCAGATGGAAGAAAAACAAATCACTGCATGACTAATTCACACTTAGGGTAGAATGTTTATTTAATGCTGTTCAAGCAGATTCACCTCTTAAATATCATTCTGTCCTCACCCATGAAATTATTAAATGTTAAAAATAGATCTTAGAGAATACCATGAGCCCAAAAAAATCAAATAATAATTAAGTTTAGATTTTGATCAAGTTATATTTGATAGATTATTTTTCTGAGCTACCTTACTAAAAAAGAGTCAGCTATATATGGTTGCAAGCTGCTGAAAAGGTCTAGGTGAAGCCTTTGAGAAATGTTACTGAATCAAAACAAGAGGAGCAACCAGGAAAATATGGGACATTTGTGCTCATTTTTCTCTTTCATATGAATGTACTTGGAATGTGATTAGTTGCTTTTCAATATACATATGGACATTTTGGTCTAAAATAGATATGGGCATGAGCACACACAGAACAAATGGCCATGAAGGCCTGAGTCACATAGCAGACAACACGTGCTTTGGTCAAATGCAAAGCTCTTGCCTAACATAGGTGCAATGGACTGAATATTTATGTCCTTCCCAAACCTATTTCCCCAATGTGATGGTATTAGGAGGTGAGACCCATGGGAGAGGATTTGGTCGTGAGGGGAGTCCTCTTGAGTGGGATAAGTACTCTTATGAAAGAGATCTCATGGAGCTCCCTAGCCACTACCACCATGTAAAGTTCCAGTGAAAAGAGCGCCAGGGTGCCTGGGTGGCTCAGTTGGTTAAGCTTCCCACTCCTGCTTTTGGCTCAGGGCATGATCTCACAGTTTGTGAGCTAGAGCTCCACATCGGGCTCTGCACTGACAGTGTGGAAGCTACTTGGGATTCTCTCTCTCTCTCTCTCTCTGTCTCTCTCTCTCTGTCACAATAAATAAATAAAAGAAAAAAAAAAAAAAAAAGACAGCCATGTAGGAATCAGATTCTCACAAGACACCAAACAGGCCTGTGCCTGATATTGGATTTCCCAACCTCCAGAACTGTGAGAAACACTACCTATTTGTTGTGTATAATCCGCCTAGTCTGTATTATTTTGTTACAGCAGCCCAAGCTAAGAGAGTAAACTTATAAAATTAGGGTGTTTTTTTTTTGTCCTTTCCTTTTCTTTTCTTTCCACGGGAGTTTATGGAGACGGTTAGGTAAAGTAAGGAAGATATTGCAAAGACTATCATAACAACAATACAAATATCCTCACTGAGAATTTGCTATATCTCAGGGAAATTTCATTATGAATCATCTCTCAAGTCTTTATCAATTAGAATTCACTTGGTGATTATAGAAAAATTATACAGAGAGTAAAATCAGAATAATACTATTAATGTTTGTGTAAAAATTACACACAGAATATGACTACTTCTACATATATTTCACTCAGCATCCTACAGGCTGTTTTGGACTGGCTAAAGCCTTTATTACAGTAGTTGAGATGAACGAAGGAGAACTTAAGGTTACTTAGTCTAATTGAGAAAAACTAAGGCAGAAAAGCAGAATTAGAACTGCTAGCTTTTACTTTTATTTTAGCCAATAAATATTTTTTCCCAGCCCTTAATGTAGAGTTTGATTCTTTTGCCAAATTTGCCTTCTCTGTAAATATTAACAAAACTTTTAGGACTTAAAATATTATACTGACTATTATTTGGCTGACAAATGATATCAGTATCATTATCTTAAAGGGAAATATGTATATGGATATTTTAATTGAAGTACAAAATAATTTTATAATTGAAGTTTTTCACAATGTAGCACAGATGTCTTTGTATCTGAAGAAATTATACATGAGATTTCATCTCTGTGCCTCTTAGTAAACATGAAAACCATTATTACTTCCAGATGCAAGTGTTATTAAGTAAGTAATCTGAGGATAAAAATACAAGCAGTGGTATTATTTCAAATATGAAAATTTAAAATTAACTTGGCATCAGTATATTGGCTATAATATTTTCTATGAAGGATTTATTGTTATTCATTTGTAGAGAGATTCTAATCAAGTGTACCTCTGAAAGACATGGACAATGATTGACAGTTTACATGAATAATAATGGAACTGAAATTTTCAACATGGTTTTGCAATATATTTTCTGTATAAAAACAAGATAAGATTTCTTATTTAAAATGCTCTATAAATATGAGACTAACATCCTGCCAATTTGTTGGAGATACTTTTCCTTTCTGAAAGGCTACTCTGAGAGTATGTCATCTGGTTGATTCAATAATATTTGGTTGGGGTCCATTTGAGTTACTGCTGACTGAATAAAATTTCAAATTAACTAGGTGGCTATAAATATTCCCCAAGCCTCAGTCAAGTTAGGTTAGGCAAAAGTTTGAAAGTCACAGTCAGAATAGAAATAATGTCATCCCACCACTCTATGGAAGGGAGTGATATATGATTCTGCCTTTTCTTTCATCTGTAGGACAAGTTGAACATTCCAGAGGAATTGAATTAAATTTTATATGAAATCTTAGTAGCTTACTGAACTGTAAAAAAAGAAAAATCAACTTACTGGTTGTTTTACCTACAGTGGCAATTAACTAGGCAGATTTTTTTTTCCTCCAGTGCATTAGCATTAAATAAAAATCCTTTCACTAGAGCAAATAGGGTGCATTTTGAAAATACGGCACCTAAAGATGCTCGTTAACTTTTTAAAATTGGAATATAAGTGCCATACAATATCTTATTAGTTTCAGGTATATGTCATAGTGATTCGATATTTGTATGGATTATAAAATGATCCCCAAGTCTAGTTACCATCTATTATCACACAAAGTTATTACAATATTATTGACTATATTCCTTTCTGTACATTACATACTGATGGCTTAGTTACTTTACAACTAGAAGTTTGTACCTCTTAATCTCTTTCACCTGTTTCGCCTACTCCCCCACCCATTCCTCTTCTGGTAACCAATGGTTTGTTTTGTGTATCTATGAGTCTGTTTCTGTTTGTTTGCTTGTTTGTTTAGATTCCACATGTAAGTGAAATCAGGTGCTATTTGTCTTTCTCTGCCTGACTTATTTCACTTGGCATAGTACCCTCAAATTCCATCCATGTACTCGCAAAGAGCAAGATTTCATTGTTTTTTTTTTTTTTTATGGCTGAGTAACATTCCATTGTGTATATATATATATATATATATATATATATATATATACATACACACCACATCTTTTTATACATTCATCTACCAATGCTTCCATCTCTTGGCTTTTGTTAATAATGGTGCAATAAACATAAGGGTGCATAAGTTTCTTCAAATTCATGGGGTTTTTTTTCAGATAAATACCCAGAAGTAGAATTGCTGGATCATATAGTAGTTCTATTTATAATTTTTTGAGGAACCTTCATACTGTTTTCCATAGTGGCTACACTAATTTACATTCCCACCAATAGTGTATGAGGATTCCCTTTTCTCCACATTCTCACCAACACCTGTTACTTTTTTGTCTTTTTGATAATAGCCATTCTGACAGGTGTGAGGTGATATCATCTCATTGTGGCTTTAATTTTAATTTCCCTGATGATTAGTAATGTTGAGCATCTTTTCATGTTCCTATTGGTCATCTGTAAATTTTCTTGGGAAGAATGTCTATTCAACTCCTCTGCCCATTTTTTAAAAAAAAAATTTAACATTTATGTATTTTTGAAAGACAGAGACAGACCACAAATGGGGGAGGGGCAGAGAGAGAGGGAGACACAGAATCCAAAGCAGGCTCCAGGCTTTGAGCTGTCAACACAGAGCCAGACACAGGGCTTGAACCCACAAACCATGAGATCATGACCTGAGCCGAAGTCGGATGCTTAACTGACTGAGCCACCCAGGCACCAACTTCTGCCCATTTTTAAATCAAATTGTTTGGTTTTTTTATATTAAGTTGTGTAGGTTCTTTGTACATTTTGGATAGTAATCCTTTATCAGATGTATTCTTTGCAAATATCTTCTCCCATTCAGTAGGTTTCTTTTCATTTTTGCTGATTGTTTCCTTCGTTACGCAAAAGCATAATGTAATGTAATCCCATTTGTTTATTTATTTTACTTTTGTTGCCCTTGCCTGATGATATTGGTCCAAAAAAATATTGCTAAGGCTGATGTCAAAAAACTTACTGCTTATGTTTTATTCTAGAAGCCTTAGGAATAAATTTAACCAGGAAGATAAAAGGCCTGTACTCTGAGAACTAGAAAACAACGTTGAAAAAAACTGAAGATGACACAAATAAATGGAAAGATATTCTGTGCTCATGGATTGGAAGAATTAATATCGTTAAAATGTCCACACTACCCAAAGCAATCTGCAGATTCAATGTAATCCCCATCAAAATACCAATGGCATTTTTCACAGAATTTGAAATTCTTTGTTTTAGAATGAAGAATCCTAAAATTTGTATGGAACCACAAAACCCCACAAATAACCAAAACAATCTTGAGAAGGAATAAAGTGCCCTGATTTCAAACTATACTACAAAGTGACAATAATTGAAACAGTATAGTACTGGCATGAAAACTAACATATAGGATCAATGGAATAGAACAGATAGCCCAGAAAAAAACCCATATATATATTTTTTTTCTTACCAGTAACATGGTAAACAACAACTACCAAAATCATAATTAAATAACTGTGTTAATTTAATCAAAATGTTATAAATTTGAGCTCCTGAATATTTCTCAAAACTTTGCTCTCCTGTTTATCCTCATTGCCCTTGTCTTGACCTTTTATGAATCTTCTAGTTTCTCTTCTTGCAGTTAATTCTTGCCCTGATGATCCAAATTTCATACTCACAACAGAGTTGGTAGTTTAAAACAGAAACTTGATGTATTTTTATCTACCTCTTTAAAGCCTTCTGTGGTTCCCTGTGGCCCTATAACAGATAAGGTGGTAGCTAGAACTCTGGCCTGTCTAATTTGTCATGAAACACCATGTGACAGGCCCTCTGCTGCAGTGCATCACACAGGTGGATATTTGTTTTAGTGCGTTCTTTTTTTTTTTTTTTTAATTGTCTTTGACCTTTTAATTTATGGTCACTTCATTTAAAATGCTCTCCTCTCCCTTTACCGTCTTTAGAAATGTTACCAATCCTTTAATACCTTGCCCTTGGTTTTCAGTATTCTCTAGAAAGAGCGAGTTGTCCTCTCCTCAGTGTTTCCATAACGTTCTGTTGGTACATTTGTTATTTCACTAATTATATTGTGTTGTAGTTATTTGTTCATGGGTCTCTTTGCCCTACAAGATTATGACCTAAGTGCAGAGACTGATCTGAGTTACAGTCTTAGCCTCTCTCCCATGTCTGCAATGTCTATACTTCGTCTGTCAAATGATTAAGATCAAGTGGCTATAAATATATAAAGAGATTTGAATATATCCAGGGTTATAGAGGTGCCTCAAAAATTATGCTCAGGTGATCAGGATGAAACCTGTAGGACCCAAGGACATGCAGAGTTGAAAAGGAGTTGGTAATCGTCACTAAAAGCATATAGGTTAGGTGAAACCAAACAATTCAATTTACAATAAATTTTTTTGGTGTTTCTAAAAAGTTACTTACATTGCCAACTTATTCCTTCACTTTTTTATGGTGGGAATATTCTGACTGTTAAAAAAATGCTGTATTCAAAATGAATAAAATAGTGGTTTTTTATATTCATATCTCAAAATAACTCCACAGATGGTCTTCAAACTTTCCAAGAAAATAAACTTTGGAGAGAAATCAAACATGAGATGTTTCAACCTAAAAATATACCCCTCAACCCCAACAAAGTTATAGGTATGAGGTAACTAGAGAGGATTTGACTTTGATTAATTAGCACTTTTGTTGGTACCAAAATTGTCATTTACTGGAGCAAGCTATCGCTGAACTCATGATTTAAAAAAATATACACTTGAGTTAGTAAAATTATTCACATATGTTCAAGATTTGAACTTTTATTTCATCAGTAGCATTAAATCAACATCATTGTCATGATTATCATCGTAATCATTGTTAGCAGCTCTCTCAGTTACTGAGTATGTGGTATTTGCCAAGTATTTAAGTAGTTGTTAAGTAGTTGTTCTGCATACTTTTCCTCATTTAATTTCTAGATCCATCCCCTCCCCCCCCATAAATGTAGTATGGCAGACACTGAAGGGACTCACTTAATATCCATTCAAATACCTTCTCTCTTACCTTTGTATATTGCAGTGGTTAGAAAGTGAAGTAATAGAATTCCCAGCCAGTCCTATAATGAAATGTGCTCATGTGGTACAATTCTAACCAGTGAGATACAGGTGTGATGCGGGTTGGTGAGTGTGATGGTAAAGAAAGAATTCTTGAGATGCTTCACCGTGCAAAAAGGTGCTTTTACTATAGCACAGGGACAGGACCCATGGGCAGAAAAAGCTGTACTTGCTATTGTGAGGAGTGATTGATTATATACTTTTAAGCTTAGAGGAGGGTAGAGATAACATAAGTCTCTGAGGGGTTTCTGTATGAAAAATAGGATCCTGGAGGTCTGGCTATTATCAAGATAAGGTTGCTTTTAGTCTCTAGCAAAACATTAACATTAAGGCAGCCATGAGTTCCTTGAGGAAGGTCTCGTACTTCTTGTCTCAGGTATTTATCAGTGGGCGGCACGTTGTAAGGAGATTTAATTTTAGCTGCATTTCTCTGGTCTTTGTTCTCCTCCTCAGGTGGAAATCTCACGGAGAGAATCTCTTCCCAAAACTTTTCAAGGAAAAGAGTTTTGCCTCTTCCCTTTCCCCATGTTTATTTAAAACTTTCCCGCCGCCTAGAAGTATAGCAGACTCTCTGAAAACAGGAGGGAAGAAGGATCATAAGGATAAAACATCAGGAAGAATCGCTTGGGACTTTAGACGAACTACCAGGAAATAACACCACCCAAAAGCAAACCACTTCCACAGTAAACAGCAACAGTAACAAACAACAAGTCAGCTTCATCAGAACTCTATAGACTGAGCTCTTGAATAGGTCTCAGAACTTTGCCCTCCAATCCTTCCCCACTGTCTTTTCTGTGTCTTCTGATTGTTTCTTCATGCTGATGACTTCCAGAAACTCCAGCTTCACCTTTGTGTTCCCAACCTCTGTATTTTTAGTTATGTGAGAAAAAGAAAGCCCTTATTTACTTGGGTCACTGTGGTTGAGGTTTCCTTGTACAACTCAACACAAGCACGACTAATTCAGATTGATTCCACCCTTCCTGTTTTATTGATGATGCAATGGAGGATCAGAGAGGCTTTGTAACGTGTTCAAAGCTGCACAGGTTGTGAGTACTTTCTGCAAGATTCAAATCCAATCTATCAGAATCTGAAGCTGGTCTTCTTTACGTTATAGTGGTTTTCTTTTTTAAATGTTAGGCTGAACCATTTAAAATTGTCAGTAGCAATTTCATACAGTGTACCATAACTGGTTGAGCAATGTAACAATAACTTGTATACACACACACACACACACATATACACACACTCACACAAACTCACTCACTAGCATTTTTAAATTGTACCTTGATGTTTCCTGTTTAATTCATAAAATTCAGATTTGACTAATTCAGTTGATGAATAAGGAAATACTATAGTGACTAAATTAATTAAATTATTACTTCTAAAGCCATTATCTTGTGTATATAAATATAACTGTAATGTTAGAATACCTGGCACTGTGCCTAACACTCACAAGCGTCTCCAAAAATATTCACTGAATAAATAATTTTAATTTAGTAATCTCCTTTGTAGATGACTTTTTTGAAAAACATACATTTTGACAGAGGAAATTATTGCATAAAATAAAGTTACTGGTCTGATGCTCTGTTATCCCGTAGAAACATATTATTAGTTCAATTGGAGTATTCTTCACCTGATCTGACTCTTTTTCTTATTTTAAGAAAATAAAATGACTTAGGTCATCCACACTGTGAAGTCTTCATAATAATTTGTATTACTCTGTATTACTCTGTATTTTGTATATGCATGTTATTGCATTAATTATAATTTCATATTAATTTTTTATATTCATTTGTGAGCTTATTAAAGGCAAGAACTTTATGTTCTTTATCTTTATATTCCTATGACTTGGATGAAATTTGATAACTAATGAATGTAATTACTATGATTTAAATTCATTTAATGTCAACTATACATTTTATGAAAATTAATTTATTTGAAAACTTCTTTTTGAACATTTATTTCTTTATTTTGAGAGAGACAGAGAGGGAAAGAGAGAGAGAGAGAGAGAATGAACGAGTGGGGAAGGCGCCGAGAGAGTCCCAAGCAGGCTCTGTGCTGTCAATGCAGAGCCCCACACAGGGCTAATCTCACAAACCATTAGAACATGACTTGAGCCAAAATCAAGAGTTGGACACTTAACTGACTGAGCCACCCAGGTGCCCCTGAAAACTTTTCAAATGGGATAAGATGACAATTTATTTTCAAATTTTGGAAAAGCATTCATTTGAAGGAAAAAAAAAGTGAGCTAAAGTTGAATTTTGAAGGAATATTTGAATATTTAGAGATATTGAAAGTAATTCAAAAGAGGAAGAAATGGAGAAGTGGGTTTCAGCGGATGTTTTTGGCTATAAAGGACACCCAGGCAAAGCACATCTGTGATTTCAATGATGCTTCATCATTTTTCAGGTGAAAGTAATGAGATCTGTACAGTCTGTATAATAAGTTCTGAGATCTGTGTAAGTTCTGAAGGTTGGCACCTGAGCAGGGAGGAGCTTGATAGTTGTGAATATGGTCAAGGGTTGATCTGCTTTCGAAAGTGCTGCTTTGTTGCAGTGTTTTTTGATATGAGGTCATCTTCAATGGAATTAGAATCAATGGAATCAAGATTAGGTAACTCTCTGTGTGATAGAAATATCTGATTTGTGGTGTTGGGCAAGGCAGTTAGCTATGGGCTCTGAGCATCTCTAAGGGTTTTTGCTGAGTTTTATAGACCCTTAGGCTTATCAGTCTCTTGATCCTGAGCCATCTTAGGAGCTACCTTTACAGACAACAGAGGACGTCCAGGTAACCACAGTGCATCATCTGTGTAACCTGCTGCTCTCTAGGAGAGGGGGAATAGGCTTGCTTGCTGATTGCTACTATATTTGCTGCTCACTCAACAGCTGTTGGTCCCTCAGCCTCTTTCCTGTGATGCAACTGTGGGAGTCAAGGGCAGGTTGTGCCCCAAATAAGCTCCACTTTGAGATATTATTGATTATTTTTAACTAAAGTTACTTGACAAAAAAACATGGGGCATTTGGTGGCTCAGTTGGTTGAGCATCTGACTCTTAAATTTTTTTTTTTTTTTCAACGTTTATTTATTTTTGGGACAGAGAGAGACAGAGCATGAACGGGGGAGGGGCAGAGAGAGAGGGAGACACAGAATCGGAAACAGGCTCCAGGCTCTGAGCCATCAGCCCAGAGCCTGACGCGGGGCTCGAACTCCTGGACCGCGAGATCGTGACCTGGCTGAAGTCGGACGCCTAACCGACTGCACCACCCAGGCGCCCCGAGCATCTGACTCTTGATGTCAGCTCAGGTCATGATCTCAGGGTTCTGAGATCAAGCCTCACATTGGGCTCCATGCTGGGCATGGCCTGGAGCCTGCTTGAGATTCTCTGTCTCCCTCTCTCTCTGCCCCTCCCCTGCTCACACTCTTTCTCTAATATATATTATATAATATATATTAGGTAAAAATAAACTTAAAAGTTACTTAAAAAACAACCAGTACAAGAGGAACGCCCTGATCTCCCTTCGTCTTCAGAAAGCAGAAAATAAATCTCCTACCTAAAAGGTGCCCTCCCTGTACCAGGTGGCAAAGAAATGTCCTCATTACCAGAGATAAGGAATTCAGGGCTGGGAATATTATATAAACAAACCTTGTTACTTTTACTAATTTACTATTCTAAATCCTGTTTATAATTCCTTACTAACTGGAGCTCCCAAATATACATTTTCTTTGTCCTGTCAACTTCTCACAGATTTATGTCTTTTAGTCTACAACATATAAACACAGCACGATTTGGTCATTTCTTTGGGTTTCAATTTTATTATTGGGCCTTCCTGAACATGTAACTGAACTTTGTTTTTTTCTCCCGTTAATCTGTCTCGTGTCATTTTAATTCTTAGAGCAGCTAGAAGAATCTTGAATGGTAGAATGAAACTTCTCCTCCTCAATACAAGCCATGGTGTGTGGAGGTGTCATCCAGCCCTCCATATTACCTTTTGGGAACTGGGGCAAATATACGGAAGTTTCTGGTGCTTGCGGTGCTGTCAGTAATCATGTTCTCTCTCTTGGACCCAGGAACCTTGTGTTTTCTGTCAGCATGACACTTTTTGCTACCTACCACTGTGGTAGATAAATTGTTAGCTTGCAAGAGGGGTGAAATCTCATACCCTTCCTAGTTCTTGAAAGTTGATGTCTCCTTCATAAAAGCTGTGCTTAGTGGATAAATAAAACTTTATATCAAGACTGAGTGGTATCTAAGGGATCATCTGTATCTATTTACTGGCTTACAAAAATGAAAGCCAACATGGAAAATGTTGAACAAACATCTTGAGGTAAAGTGAAATATTCTGATCAGTCTGTAAATTTTTTTTCACCATAATGAAAATATTCTTTTTGTTTTCTCTTATTAAGTTTAATTATATACTTTGAGAGAGAGAAAGAGAGAGTGAAAGGGGAGGGACAGAGAGAAGGGGAGAGAGAGAATCACAAGCAGGCTCTGTGCTGCTAGCACAGAGCCTCATCCACGGTTCAAACCCATGGGATCATGACTTGAGCTGAAACAAAGAGTCGGAGGCTTAACCGACTGAGCCACCTAGGTGTCCCTGAATGAACGTATTCTTGAACAGAACGTATTCTTGAACAGAAGAACGTATTCTTGAACTGTTAAATAGATTTTTGACATACATAGATCATTTATTTTTTATTGTATTTATTTATTTTTAATATTTATTTATTCTTGAGAGAAAGAGACAGAGAGAGAGAGAGAGAGAGGACAAGTAGGGAGGAGCAGAGAGAGAGCAAGACACAGAATCCTAAGCAGGCTACAGGCTCTGAGCTGTCAGTGCAGAGCCTGACGTTGGGCTCAAACTCACAAGCCATGAGATCATGATCTGAACCGAAGTCAGACACTTAGCTGACTGAGCCATAGGTAGGTCATTTAAAGCACTGGATTTCAAGTTACTACTTGCTGGGTGTGATAAGTAAAAGGCATAGCTGAAAGAAAAGAAAGACTGAACATTTGCTGGAACATTCGGGGAATTTCACTTACACGTTTATAAAAGCCAGTAAATAATTCTATTCAAAAAAGTAACAGTATGTTGAAGGACGACCAAGTGAGTACTGCAATAAAAGTAAGATGCTTTTATAGACACTGAGAGATATGATTATACATATAAAGAGACAGTAAATTGTTCTGTTCAAACACCAACACTGTATTCAAGGGCAGTCAAGTGGATAATGAAATAACAGTAAGATTTTTTTTTTTTATAGCACCGTGAGACATGGTTAGTTACAATAGTCATTGAATTGTAATCATTGCTGACTTGTGAGTTTTTTAATGCCTTCAAATGTTGCATCAAATATTCTAGAAGAAAACAAAGTGCAGGAACAAACACAAAATGTTGGGAACTGCTAACAAAAAACCAGAAGTGGAAATAAGGGAACAAGAGAAACAAAAGAGAGAGTAATTTAAGTTTGTTAGCATGTATGAAAAAAACATACCATAAAAAAGTGTTCATTAATTCAGAAACTCACAATTATGAGAGGACAGATTCCAAAGTGGGCAGATCTATTTATAAACATTTAACCATCTAGAAGCAATAACTATCCAGGGAGGTAGAATGTTAATTAAACGCCTAGAGGCAATCTCAATGATGTAAGTGAATTTAAAATTTAAAAAGATGTAATCAGTTAGAATTATAAATATAGTTATAGATAATTAGACTGAACTTCTATAGTGATATAATTAAATGAATGGCATGTCCTTCAGTCTTTGGTTCATTCATTTAATAATTGAGTTGCTCCCAACATACCATCCATTGTTACTGTCTTTAAAGAGTTTCATATTCTAGTGGGGAAGAAAGTATATAAACTTCTACAAAATTCCAGATTTAATTAGCTTCTCTAATAAAGGTACAATGAAGTTTTGAGACTAATTTCTGACTCAAGCAATCACAGAGGGCTTCCTGGAAGAGCAGTATTATTTCTTGTTAAGACTTAAAAGCTCAATGGAATTTTTATAGACAAAGGAATTGAAAAAGGCATGAACCAAGGCACAAAATGTGAAGATGCTGGGCATGTTCAAGAAAGGCTGGCTGAGTGGTCTAGATTGTTGGTGGAATAGATTGTTGGTAGAATATCGGATTTTGTTTTGTTTGCCAATCTTAAAATCTTTTTCAAGTTCTCTTTAAAAGATAAGGTAGGCCCAAGTATATTTACTGATATGGTATATATTTGGCCTCTGTTCTGCCACGTAGGTTAATGTTCTATGACTCTAGTCTTTCATTGGGTGGCTTTTTTACTCATTCTTTCTTTGGGGTGTATCTTTTCATTTTTTAAGAAAGTTTGTATTTTTTTCTGATAATTACCTTTGTGCTAATATCTTTAATTTTTTTATTATTTAAAAAATTTTTTTTTAACATTTATTTATTTTTGAGGCAGAGAGAGACAGAGCATGAATGGGGGAGGGTCAGAGAGAGGGAGACACAGAATCTGAAACAGGCTCCAGGCTCTGAGCCGTCAGCACAGAGCCCGACGCAGGGCTCAAACTCACGGACCATGAGATCATGACCTGAGCCAAAGTCGGCCGCTTAACCAACTGAGCCACCCAGGCACCCCTGTGCTAATATCTTTATATGAAACCCTTAACTTCTCTTTTTCCCTTTCTCTCTCTTCATGCTCCCTTCCTTCCCCCATTTCTCTCTTTTTACTGTCTTTTGGTTAACTACAATGAGGAATACTGAAATTTTCTAGTAAATTCTCATTTCTCCTGTTACTCCCTTCCCCCTCCATATCTTATTTGAGGGGATATCCTTTTACTCCCAATTGACACCCAAGTGAATAGCATACTCTCAGTAAATATTTAGTTAATAAATGGGTTTATTTTACCTTTTAACATACTCCCCATTCCTTGCCTTGTTACCAATTTCTTTTCTTTTTTTATTTTGGTATTTGCAATGTATCTATATTTTCAGATCATGCAGATCATTCTATATTATAAATGCCCCTTTAAAATAATAACTTAGGAACAATTCTAGAAGACAAATATGGTTTTAATGTTCTTCACTAGTCTCTTTGAGTGTCTAAAATTTATCTTACAGATTCTTTAGATCAGCTAATGAGAACAATTCCCTGAATTATTTTACATTCTTAACACTTTGCAGCTGTCACACTTGGGGGTCAGTTTGACCAGATATAAAATCTTGGCTCATATTTTCCTTTCCTGAATATCTTTATATGTTTAGATATTGAATATTTGAAATATGTCTTAATATTCCTTTCCACCCTACAGAATTGCTTTTGAAAAATTTAGGGTTAAACTGACATTTCCTTTTTTCCAAAGTCCCACAGTTTTTCTAGAACAGGGATCCTCAAATATGTTGGTTTCAGGAATTCTGTACAGTTTTCAAAATTATTGAGGATCCCAAAGACCTTTGATTTATGTGGATTACATCTAATGATATTTACCTATTTAAAATTGAGAAATTTTAAGTTATTTATAAATTCATTTATAATACCAATAATACACCTATTATTTATTAACAGAAATAATACTTATTAAGTGAAAATAATATATTTTCCTAAATAAAAAAAATAGTGAGAATAATTATTTTACATTTTAGCCAGTCTCTTTGATGCAGACATCAGGGGCGCCTGGGTGGCGCAGTCGGTTAAGCGTCCGACTTCAACCAGGTCACGATCTCACGGTCCGTGAGGTCGAGCCCCGCGTCGGGCTCTGGGCTGATGGCTCAGAGCCTGGAGCCTGTTTCCGATTCTGTGTCTCCCTCTCTCTCTGCCCCTTGCCCGTTCATGCTCTGTCTCTCTCTGTCCCAAAAATAAATAAACGTTGATGCAGACATCAGACTTTGATGCCGACTGGGTGGCTCAGTCGGTTAAGCGTCTGAGTTCAGCTCAGGTCATGATCTCACAGTTCATGGGTTCGAACCCCACATCAGGTTCTGTGCTGACAGCTCAAAGTCTGGAGCCTACTTCAGATTCTGTATCTTCCTCTCTCTGTGCCCCTCCCCTGCTCGTGCTCTCTCTCTCTATCTCTCAAAAATAAATAAACATGAAAAAAAAAATTAAAAAAGAAGACAGTTGGATTCACATATTTAATTATTCAATCTTTTGAAATATGTTGTTGGGTTAAAGTATTTGCAGAAAATATGGCCTCATAAATATGTAGATGAAAGTAAGAAGTATTTTTTAAGTTTATTTACTTATTTTCAGAGAGAGAGAGAGAGAGAGAAGCTGGGGAGTGGGGAGGGGAGAGAGAGAGAGAGAGAGAGAGAGAGAGAGAGAGTGAGTCTTAAGCAGGTCCACACTGTCAATGCAGATCCTGATATGGGGCTCAATTCCACAAACTGAACCATAAGATCATGACCAGAGCCAAAATCAAGAGCCAGACACTGAACTGACTGAGCCACCCAGGCACCCCAAAAATGAGAAGTATTTTAAGTACATGTTCAGATAACTGTGGATATTCTTCTTTGATATTATACAAGATTTGACAAGTGACAGTTTCTTAAAATTTAGTTGCAATGTGGAATTTAAAACCATAGCAATGAACTTCTTGTTTTTGGCTACACTAAAATCCTTTTGTCTGTCTTACAGTTTGACTAAGTCTTTTCTCTAGCATTATGTACTGGTCATTTAGAAACTTTGGGTTCATTGAGTTATGCAGCCCTTCCAATTGTTGACACATCTCATCATACACTATCATAACATCACATATTAATATCACTCTTGGTCTTATTGGGAAAGTCTTACTGGAAAAGCTACGACTCACAGTAATATATACATGTTTTTTCTAAAACTTGTTCTAATTTTTCCTTGAAAGTTCAAATTTTATCCCTGCTAAAAAATAATGTTGATCCTTTTTTCATTTCATTTATTTTTTAGGAAATTTTCTGCCAAATACCCACATTTTAATAATCATAACTTTGTTTATACATTGTTATTTGCAATAAAAATGCGATAAAAACTAGTAAAAAGTCATTTGTAAAGAGTGACTAGTTTCAGATGGCAATTCAAATAATTGCATAGGTGTTTTTCCTCAAGTACTGCACAAGTGCTTTATATATACTTCCCATTTTCTCACGTAATAGAACAAGGGTCAAGATTTAATAAAATTAATTTTTACTGCTTTATCAAGGAACTTTTTTTTCCTAAATGTTTATTTATTGTTGAGAGAGTGTTAGAGAGAGAGCAAGCAGGGGAGGGGCAGAGAGAGGGAGACACAGAATCTGAAGCAGGCTCCAGGCTCTGAGCTGTCAGCACAGAGCCCAACATGGGGCTGAATACACGGACCATGAGATCATGACCTGAGCCAAAGTCTGAGGCTTAACTGACTAAGCCACCCAGGCACCCCTATCAAGGAACTTCTTACATCAATCTTTTTTTCCAGCATCAGTATTGATGAAGAAAGGATTTTGAATGCCACAGTTTTTATTCACGCTAAGAGGCCACCAGTTTTACCCATGATTGCTTTTGCAAGGCAATATAAACTATTCCCTTTTGCTTTTTGTTAGTGCAGATGTTAAAACACTGACATTTGTGTGCCTTTAGAGTGGGTTTTGAGGTTTCCCCAAGAACCTGCAGAGCACACGTTGTGAACTGCTATTGTCAGGTATCTCTTGGTGTGGCCATTAGGAGACTGTTTTACCAGGTGTGTAGTTTCAATATATAGTTCAAAGTTTTCTTTTTCTTTTTCTTTTTCTTTTTCTTTCTTTCTTTCTTTCTTTCTTTCTTTCTTTCTTTCTTTCTTTCTTTCTTTTCTTTCTTTTTTTTTTGTAACTTTCCTTAAATCAGTTCTGTTTCATTACTGTGGGTTTCTTCTTTTGTCATTATGTATGTTTCACTCTCTTCCTCTACCTTCTGTATCGATCACTTGCTCTTGTATCTTTTTAATCTTTCTTCATTTCTTTTTTTTTATAATTAATTCTTTTCAATCTTTTAATTTTCTTTTTTTTAAATTTAAAGCTTATTTATTTATTTTTGAGAGACAGAGAAAGGGAGAGAGAGAATCCCAAGCATGCCCTTCACTGTCAGCATAGAGCCTGATGGAGGGTTGGGGGTTGATATCAGGAACTGTGAGATCATGACCTGAGCCAAAATCAAGAGTTGGATGCTTAACCGACTGAGCCACCCAGGCACCCCATCAATCTTTTAATTTTCTTAAACCATTAAAGCATTAGAACATCCAAAGTACATGCTTTTATTGTAGGGACATATTCTGTTCTTAATTGCTTTTGTCCAATAAGTTTGAATGGGATTTAATTAAAAAAATTTTTTTTTCAGACTTCTTACAAGGAAATGCATCCTCCTGGACTTAAAAAAAAATTTTTTTTTAAAGAGAGATCAGGGGAGAGGAGCAGAGGGGTAGAGAGAGAAAGACAGAGACAGAGACAGAGACAGAGACAGAGACAGAAAATCTCAAGCAGGTTCCACACTCAGCACAGAGTGCCACATAGGGCTTGATCCTATGACTCTGGGGTCATGACCTGAACTGAAATCAAGAGTTGGACACCCAACGGACTGAGTCACCCAGGTGCCCCCATCCTCCTGGACTTTTAAAAAAGTGTGGTCAATCAGCATACCTTTTCTAGTCCAAATACTCTCAACTCTCTCCTCTGTGACTTTCATAAAATGACTTTCACTTTCTGCTTCCCTTCCCCAATTTTATATAAACATTATCTTTCTTTTGCCTTTCTAATTTGAATTTTGCTTTCAAGAATTTCTTCCCTGTAGCTTTGCTCTTGCAGAGCGTTTTGGTTTACTATTTTCAAGAGGTCCTTTAGCCCTGACTACTCTGGCACTATCAAATGGCATCATGGTTTTTCTTGCATTCACCCTTGAATTGGATCTGGTAAAACCTCCTCCTAGCTTTGGTTTTCATTCCAGTAGGGATGTGTTGTGACTTGAGGATGCTCCTTTTTTAGGACTATCAAGATTATTACCTCCCCTATGGTTTCCCTCCTCACTGCTTTCTGCAGTAGTTACTGATATCATGTTATTATGATTTTACAACTGTTAAGAGCTGAGGATACTTTGCCACTGTGGGGAAGGAAGAATAATTTCCTTTCTACTCTTCTAGGTTCTTTGCTGAGACCCCACTGTAATAAAGCTCTGATTAATAGAAGAGAAACAAACATAAGCTTAATAACAGGCATACCTCCTGTATATATATGGGAGAGACCTAGGAAAACTGAGTAACTCTCTGTTTTGAGAGTTAAAGTGGTCTGTTTAAAGACACCACTTTAAATACCACCTCCAGCTAACGACAAAGATTTTGTTGGGGGTGAGGGTGGCCAGTTAGGATAGTCACCAGGAAAAGCAGGTAATCCAGGGTAAGGTTGTTTTGCACATCTAAGTCATTTGTCTTCTCTGTCGATAAGTTTCTAGAAATTAAATCTTCCATCTCTTCCTGGTACAGACAGGGACAGGGAGATGCCCTTATGAAAGGAGATTTCCCTAATAAATGTATATGTCTCTTACAAAAGCCAACTTCTCAGTTTTCGAACTTCGCCTGTATCTGCTGTTACTTAAAAATAATCAGCCTAAAAAATCTTTATGCCAAAGAGTCATATTTTAGGGTATCATAGTTTTCACTTTTTTCCCTTTCACCACCTAGTTCTGTTGTAGATGTTTTTTACTTGATTCTTTGGTTTTTTTATCCTAATGGTTTTGTGTAGAACAAGCCCTTCTCTTGTGGCAGAAATTGGAAACAAGAGATGCCAGATCAAAGTATGTAATGATATTTAAGTTATATTTGCTTCTGTCCCATTGGATATCACGCCATATGGCCAAACGCAAACATTGTGAAGCAGGGAAGGATACTTCCTCTTACCACCGAGAAGGTCTTATTTGTGAATAATAATGTAATCCACTGTAGTCCTGTTAGAATATGGTTAAATTCTTGCTTCTATGCTCCCTCTGAGAGGGAGTTGAGCATAACACAATAACCACATGGAGAGGAAGAAGAAGGAAATCGAGGATAAGGTTCAGAAAGTTTTAAAAACTGGGCGATTTGAGAAAAAGAATTTTAACTTTTTTTGATCAATGTTCAGTTCCAGGAATGAACCGATGTGAAACAGATTAATATGGAAATGCTTCTGAAGGGGAGCAGATTTTGCCACCCCAAAATATGTCTTTTTGGCGCAAGGATTATTTTGAGTTAAAGGCAATCAAAACCCAGCAGATTCAGGAAAAGCGCTTTACCTCCCCCTCAACTGCCTAAATTTACATAAGAAAGGGGGCCTGTATCAGGAAGTGAGCTATTATCAGAGATACCTTTTTACATAAGAAACTTATCTGCAAAACAGTGTAACCTTTGTTTTCTACATCTCTCCTACATTCCTGTGAATGGCCTTTCTTCCTGTCCCCAGACCCCTGTCCGTCTCTTTCCTCAGCTTCGGATGTTATATAAGCCCCAATTACCTGTCTGCCTTTTGGGTCTCATATTTTACAGGGAAGGGATCCCATATGCACAAAATTTGTTAGTTTTTCTCCTGTTAATCTGTCTTACGACAATTTCATTACTAGACCAGCCAAAAGAACATAGAAGGGAAGAAGGGAAAATTTTTCCATTCCTTCACTTCCCATTTCAAAGGTTCAGAAATTCAAAATGTCTTTCACGTGATTTAGCAAACAAAGAAAGATAATGCCCCTTCGTCAGAAAATAATTAAGAGTTAAAGTCTAGTGTGGTAGGATTGCCAGGTGGTACTGTGGCACTCTGATAGGCACGAGGCCCAGAATTAGGCCCTTTGGGGCAAAAGGTTGGTTAGTTTAGCTTTCACAAAAGGGCATGAAGGGGTTCAGTATATGCCACTTTGGCAGAAGGATTACTTTGGACTGGTTATTTTGAGAAACTGCAGAGGAAGTTCTAAAAATCAAGTATAGAAGTTGCCCTTTTGTAAGGGACATTTACAATTATGAGGGAAATCTCCATTTTAAGGGTGTTGCCTTCTCTGTAACCAGGAAGGAGAGGATAGACAAATCTCTAGAAATTTATCAGTGGAGATAGCAGCAACCTAAATCCGCAAAGCAACCTCACATTGTTTACTATACCTGCCCTCTGCACCCCAGCAGAGCCTTCTATAACCCTCTTTTGTCTTTAACTATGGATGGTATTTAAGGTAGCTGCTTGGGCCATCTTGAGAAGTTACTGAGTTTTCCGGGATCTCTCCCATGTATACAGGAAGTATACATGTTATTAAATTTCTGTTTGTTTTTCTCTCATTCATCTGTCTTTTAATATAGGGGGTTTTAGTCAAGAACGTTGAAGAACAGAGGGAAATTGTTTTTCTTCCCTTACAAGCATAAAACAAGACCTCAGAGCCATCAAGAAAGAACTGAAACCCTTAATAAACACATCTGAGAAAGCTGGCTGAGCTATCTTCAGGAAAGAGGAGTACAAAAATTCCCATCTACCACCCTAGAGAGCATGAAACTTATTTTTCCTGATGCTTTGGATAGGGAAAAGGAAGTATTCTATAAAAAAGGAAAAACTCCCAAGTCAGCACTGAACAAGGGATTGTCTCTGAATTTATAATACACAAGTGGTAAAGAAATCTCTAAACTGAGTTAACATAAAACTGATCCTAGCTTGGTGATGTCCATAAGGCCCAAAGCAGTAGCAAACGGACACCCTCTTTAGGGGAACATTTCTAGCAGTAACATTATGCAGGATTCTTAGGGAAAAAATTCCTTGCAGAAGAAGAGCTTGCTCTCTCTTACTAAGGAGAGATTGCTCTCCGCTTACATGCCCGTTTTTTATGTTGGTAAACAAATGGCTTCTCTTAATGCCAGCTGTATTGAAGATACACAACCCTTTTACTGACACGAAGCATGACTTTTAAAAAGGAGATTTCTGTGGAGGTGTGTCCATATGTTTGAAATGATTAAATAGATAAAAGGAATATAACTCATGAGTAAGGAACACAGCAGCCAGAAAAGAAAGAAGAAAGAAAGAAAGAAAGAAAGAAAGAAAGAAAGAAAGAAAATAAAAGAAAAAATCAAATGATAAAAGTATTTAAAGAAAGGATAGAATTAGAAGATTTAAGAGAGAACTTCTGAAAGGGGAGAATTGAGACAATTAAGAAAACAATACTCAAAGACGTAGTGGCTAACAATTTTTCAGAATTAATAAATGATGTGAACCACCAGTTTGGAAATGCCCAATAAGCACCAGTTCTGTGTCTAGTCCCCACAGACATGTCGTTTTCCCACAGCAAAACATCAAAGGGAAACTGAAAAAACTTGAAATCTTTCAAAGATAAAGACAATTAACCTACAAAAGAACAATCATTAGACTAACAAACTTTACACAGTAGAAATCAGATAATAATGTCTTGAAAGGTTTGAAAGAAAACAAATTACCAATTTAGAATTCTATACCAGCTAAACAAAAATTCAGAGTGACGGGTGAAGTAGTGTTTCTGCAAGATTAAA
Organism: Puma concolor; assembly: GCF_028749965.1. Lineage (NCBI taxonomy): Eukaryota > Metazoa > Chordata > Mammalia > Carnivora > Felidae > Puma > Puma concolor. The sequence goes on along the minus strand of NC_141684.1, from coordinate 28,777,483 downwards.
GAAGTAGCTACTTTATGAATAAGGAAACTAAGCTTAGAAACAAAAAAGTGGTGAAAAGGGAATTTGGTAAACATTTAAGTAATTTTAAATAAGAATTACTTATACAAACTAATAATAGTTTTTAAATTCTTTCTTAATTTTTTTAAAAGTAGGCTTTTAAAGTAAGCTCCATGCCAGGCATGGAGCCCAACACAGGGCTTGGGCTCAAGACACTGAAATCAAGGCCTGAGCCTAGATTAAGAGTCAGATGTTTAACTGACTCAGTCAAGGTGCCCCAAACTAATAATTGTTATAATAGTTATAATAATTATAATAATAGTTATAGTAACAGTTATAAAGTCAGAAGTTTAATGGTAGGATGGGACTAAGTTATGTGACTGAAAGATGGAAAGGTAGTCAATGGAGTTAAAGGAGTATTTCTAAAATTCTTTTACTTTGGGTGAGAAAATATATCCTGATTAATTTTAGACTTTTTTAAGCGTGCGTGCTAAAAACTAAAGACTGTTTATTGGAAGAATAGAAATGACAATATAACTTTCACATGGGCGGAAGGGGAAAGAGGAGATTATGGCAACCTAACAGAAAAAAACAAGTAAAGAAAAACATTGTTAAATAGAAGGAGTAAATGAAAACAGTAGCAATCCATCCAAATATATTAGCAATTAGAACAGACATAAAACACTTTAAATTTTTTTTTTTCAACGTTTATTTATTTTTGGGACAGAGAGAGACAGAGCATGAACGGGGGAGGGGCAGAGAGAGAGGGAGACACAGAATCGGAAACAGGCTCCAGGCTCTGAGCCATCAGCCCAGAGCCCGACGCGGGGCTCGAACTCACGGACCGCGAGATCGTGACCTGGCTGAAGTCCGACGCTTAACCGACTGCGCCACCCAGGCGCCCCAGACATAAAACACTTTAATTTATCAGTTATTATGCAAAGATTTTCAGATTGGGTTAAAACAGAAATAAAACAAAATCAGGTTATATGCTATTTGCAAGAGACATGCCTACAATATAAGAACAAATAAAGTTTGAAATAAAATGAAAATCGAATGCCAGATAAATATTAAATTGAATAAAGTTGATTTAACTATATTAATAAGATGAAATAGACTTTAAGGCAAAAATCATTATTGAAGATAAAGAAAGCCATGGTCACAGAAGGAACAACTTACCAACATTCAAGAATCCTGAATCTGTGTGTACCTAAATGAGTATCAGAATAAAAATAAAAATCTGGCAGAGTCACAAGATGAAATAAACAAATTCACAATCACAGTGGAGAAATGAAAATAGAAAACTCTTAAAATTAACAGATAATAGAGGCAAAAAATTAACAAGAAAATTGAAGAGTTAACATAACTAATTAACATATTTGATGGATGTCTGTTGGAAACCTTATGCCCAATAATTAAAGAGTATGTGTGGGTGACAAAGTAAAACTCAACAAAGATTGAAAACCTGAGTTTAAGCTGATCACATTTTTTGATCATAATAAAATAACTTTAGAAATCAACATGAAAATAATAAACACACCCCTGATATTCTATGGGAAAATTAGAAAATTCCTTTTTGAATCAGAGAAAAAACTATAATAGAACTTATATCCTATTTGGATCTGAACAAAAATGAAAAAAAAAAAAACCTCTGAGTAGAGATGAATGGAATGTAACTAAAGTTATAAGGAAACCTTCATAAATGCAAAGATTAGAAAGGAAGAAAGACTGAGAAATTAGTGATATGTGCATCCAACTCAAGAAGTTAGAAAATGAACAATGTAGCAAACACAAATGATAAGAAAATAGTAATGTTAAGAGAATAAATTGATTATACAAAAACAACCAGATACCGATTTCCCCTGCTATCTGAAAGTGGAATATTCCTAAGACTCTTACCAAGCAAATGCCGTAAGTGAAGAAGCAATTACCATTAATACCTGTGGAAACATTCCCAGACCCCCAAAATAACCTCTCTTAGATGTTTCTGATTCTTTAGGACACATCTTGCTAACAAATGCACAAAACAATGACAGAGCACAAATGCTCACACACACACATCAAAGCTCTGGTGGCCTGATGCTGATGCAGTTCCTGGGCAGGAGGTTGGTGGCACCACTGTCCCTGCTACAGGTACAATGTGTCACACTGCCTTTATAAAGGCTACTGAGAAACAAGTGTGGAGGCTATTTTTGCTTTTGGTCTTTAGTGTGAAAGTGAAAATCCTGTTCAGATTTCTTTAGGTTACTGAAAACAGATACTGATGTAGGTCTTTCAAAAAAATGAAGTGGTGTTAATGACCTTTTGGAAACTGATGGATATCTGTAAACAAAATTAAGTTCTTTGAAAAGATTAATAAAATAGGACAATCTCTGGCAAGTCTTCATAATTCCAATATTTTCCATTTGTTCCCCTAACCAGTTAACAACTATTCATAATTTAAGCACCAATCAACTTAAAAAAATATTTATTTTTTGGGAAAGCACAAGTGGAGGAGGGATAGAGAGTGGGAGACAGAGGATCCGAAGCAAGCTCTGCGTTGACTGCAGTGAGCCTGATGTGGGGCTCAAACTCACCATCCACTAGCTCGTGACCTGAGCCGAAGTTGGTCACTCAACCTACTGAGCCACCCAGGTGTCCCAACAATGAGTCAACTTTTAAAAATATATTAAATTCTCTGGGGCGCCTGGGTGGCGCAGTCGGTTAAGCGTCCGACCTCAGCCAGGTCACGATCTCGCGGTCCGTGAGTTCGAGCCCCGTGTCGGGCTCTGGGCTGATGGCTCGGAGCCTGGAGCCTGTTTCCGATTCTGTGTCTCCCTCTCTCTCTGCCCCTCCCCCGTTCATGCTCTGTCTCTCTCTGTCCCAAAAATAAATAAACATTGAAAAAAAAATATGTTAAATTCGCTGTTCAAATAACTAGGGTCATTTTAATCTCCTCTTAGGATATTGACTTATTTATACTATAAATTTAGCGAAAACAGGTAAACACGAATCTTGTATGTAGAGAATGATTACAGTTTTTACTATGACACAGTAGTCAATCTAAAAAAATTAATGGTGTTCAGCAACTAGAATGCAACTATGAATGTTTAATAATTATGAAAATTATCATGTGATATGTAAAATTTATAATGAGACATTTATTTTTTCTAATGAAGAATCTTTGGATGAACTAATCTGATCATCTAAAGAGAATCATATTTTTCCAAGCCTTGAATGACTGCCAACCTTCAGAAGATTGTATTGAGATTTTCAGATAATTTATTTGACGGGTATGCTTCTGTGTGTGAGTACTGCTCAACAAATTCACAAATTGTATAAATCTATTAGATCAAGAAGGGGCAAAGGGAGGAAAAGGCAATATAAGATTACAACAATGGGAGAAAGTGTTGAAGAATGATAATCACTATCTCAAACAAATACTAAAATAAAGCGATCTTTGGGGTGCCTGGGTGGCTCATCTGACTCTTGATTTCAGCTCAGGTCATGATCTCACCGTTCCTGAGCCCCAGCCCTGAGTCATGCTCTGAGGGGACAGCATGGAACCTGCTTAGGATTCTCTCTCCCCCTCTCTCTGTCCCTCTCCCGCTCACATGCTTACATGCTCTCTCTCCCTCTAAAAAATAATAATAAACATAAATAAAATAAAATTAAATTAAATTAAATCAAATTAAATTAAAAAGGGACCTTTGCAGAGGTGGTAAGGCTATTTGAACATGAGAAGTGATGTGAGAAGAAACTTGCTCTTTTCTCTACAGTTGCAATTGTGAGGCAGAGGAGGAGTAGCAAGAACACGGTTCTGGAATTAGGTTCTATCACGTATAAGATGCATGGCCTTGAGAAAATCGCTTGATTCCATGAGCCTGACATGTTTTAACATATAAAATGGACCTTTGAATAATAAGTACAAAATCTATTAAAATGTGAAAATTAAACAAATAATGTAAATGACCAACACTTAGCAATAGGTGCTAAGTAAATACTAGTGCACCCTACCCTTTGTTTGTGTTCTTATAACAATTTCTACTTACTTAATGAAGGTCACCTAATTCACTAATACACTGACATTTGCTGTATTAAGTCTAATTATAGTTGTGAATGCTGTTAGTATAAATAACAGAAGTTATTCCATAGTATTTATGTTAATATAATGATAAGAAATAAATGGCTATCTGGTAGAATTTTTTTAAAAAAGTGTTTATTCTTGATTAATTGCTACATATGGTTTTATGACTGCTACTTTTATAGCTGTTCCAGTACAAACTTCTTTCATTTCAATATGCAATTTTAGATTTTAAGAACATAAGATAATCAGGAACACTTCCATCGCTGTGATTTTCACGTTTTCTCTGGGAACCATGGAAAGAATCAGAGATGTTTGTTTTAATGAGAAACCCAGAACACCCTAAGATAAGGCTTTTTCTCTCACAGTGAACTTATTGACTGCATTTTCTATCCGAGTTGTTACTCTTATATTGTCATTCTCAATCTTAGATTTCTAAACAGTTCTTTAGTGGTGCCAAGTTTCTTCATAACTGTGTTAATCATCATTTTTATGAGCATTATTTCATTTCCCTACCCTCTAAGAGCAGTGTTTTCACTTTATTTAACTAAATTATAGGCTAAGACTCTGTAATACTTCAGACTATCAAAAGAATCCTAGGATTAAAAAGTAAAAAGGAACTATACACACAGCTTGAAAAGAACCAATGTTTACTAACTAGTTTATATTTGTAGTGAAATGCTGCATTGGAAAATCAAAGTAACTCTAGGAACGACAAAGGGCTAATATCAGAATGTTTAAAATTTTTTATGTCACATTGAATTAAGGCTTTACAGTTTCAGATTATTGGGTGATGTTCTTGGTGTTGACTATTCGAACTTAAAAAAAAAAAGATGTCTGAGTAGTGCTGATGATTCTACAAACTACACTGTTGCTTTGCTGTTGGCTGTCTGCTAGGCACCACCAACCAGGGCTGCTGGTGGGACACTGCAAGGCTCAGGGAGGAAGAAGGAGATATGAAAAACAGGAGAAAGTAGTAAGGCAGGTTGCAAAATGAAGGATACGTGCCGCAATTAAAGGTCTTAATTTTTTCTTTTTATTTTGTACAAGGGCTTATGTCGTCCAATACCTCAAATCTGTAATCCTCCTTAAGGGAAAGAGCTGTGGTTTAGGCATCCTAAACCCCTGCTGTGGGTGAGCTCTTTTAAAGCTGACAATGAATGAGGAGATGAGAGAACATCCTTATTGTTCAGAAAGGGAGAAGAGCATCGGAGGGCAGCCATTCAAAGGCAATCAGCAGCAACACGGGCCACAGATTGAGGTCAATGGAATGGAGGGATGGCAAAAACAATTGGAGCTAGAACTGTAGAGATACCCCCTCGCAGCTTTAATTATGTAGAAGAATCATGTCCTCTGGTCCTCCACCCACCCTCCAATCCCTCCCAAAACATGAAGAGAAAAATTAGGATGATTCTAGGAAAATATTAGGCTTTCCTTTAATCATATATAAAATTTCTCAGAGCACTAAGAATCCAGATATCGTCAATATGACAAGTTGAACTCATCAGTGGGTGAGGATCCCTAATTTGTAAGCAGTTTTTGTTTAAAATAAAATGAATGCCATAATATTAATAAAAGTATAATCCTACCATCCAGTTAATGAATATTTATTGAAGATGTTAAATTTCTTACAAGCCTAGTTGTTATTTTACTAAACATGGTGAAAAAAAAAACAAGAAAAACCTCCAGCAAGTTTACAAATGACACAATAAAAGGGACCTATGTACATAAGCAATAATCTTGGTGTATTCAATTTCTACTGTTAGGAATTATTATTATTAAGACCCCTGTTAGGAATGGTTGATGATATATGGTTTGTAAAAAAAAGAGAAAAGTAGTTGAAATCAATAATCAATAGACTGAACATACATATGAAGACAATATGCCAATCACCATCAGGAAATACTTCTTGAAGTTAGGGTTAATGGATCTTTTTTCTGCTGAGAACACATGTAGTTAAGATGTCTGAATAAAATTTTACATAAAAGGACTATATATAATTTTTTAAACAAAAATTCTAAGTCTTAATTTTACAACCCAAATTTTAATCATCATTTTATTAATTTGTATGATGTAATGGGGTGTGGAAGCTATCGGGTTATAATCCATTGAAATCATACAGTATAAAGGAGATTTTAGGGCTATTCTTCTATTCAATTGTTTTAATGCGTAACTCAAAGGGAGATTGATGTGGTTAAGGGGCAACCAATGAACCTGCCAAACTTGTTGTAGGAAGGAGCTGGAGATTTGGGAGGGCAGAGTATGAGAGCATTTAGAAATGAAAGAGAGACTGAGAGAAAAAAAAAATACTAGAAGGTCATGCTGGAGAATAAATGCTGTACAGAAATATCTTGGTGAAGAAAAATTGGCAAATGTTAACTTTAAACATTTTATTTTCTTTTGTGGGATTGGAATGAGTGAAGAAAGTAAATATTTTTTGACATTTTATTGTTTTTGAAGTGACATTTAAGTTTTGGAGTATTTGTAATATTCTGAATAAATTCAGTTTTAAACACTTAACCTTTTAGGATAAGTATAGATGATTATTATTTTGCAAAATATTTTTATGATGCATTGTAACTTTAATATACAGATTGGATTTAATTTTTTTCTCTTTAGCAACACAATCATCTCAGCATATCAACCATTGGGAATATTATTTCCCTCTCCAGTTTTCAGTTGCAAATTTCATTATAGCATGATATGGTTACCATCTGGTGTTTCTTATATAACATTATACTTAGGCTTTTCAGCTTTGAAATAATAATATTTCAAAGTAAATGGAAATCCTTTCTGAGAATGTGGTTTCCTGTAAGTAACACATTTATAAAACATAAAATGTAGTTTGAGTTTAGGCATATTACACATATTGGAAATATGCAGATGGAGTAATCATATGACTTTAGAAATCCTATTGGATTTTAATAGTTTATTATGCAACTTATCAAGTCCTCCAGATTAGCATTTTTGCTTAATATTACATTATCATTTCAGTTGTCTTAAAGCCTTGAAAGCTCTATAATCTTTTTTCGATAAATAGATTAAAATTTGTCAGCTTCCATAAGGATTTCTTAAGCATCTCTGCTGAATCATTACTTTGTAATTATGTAGAGTAAGTTTTCTGAATGAATAAGCATGTGAGTTTGCCCTTCCTTCCTTCTGCAAAGTGGAGGAAATGGAATAGATTTTAAAGGAAAGAGAAAAGTGATTACGTGAAAGTTAGATAAGGAATACATTTGAAAAATAAAGATGAGAGGCATAGAAAGAAAGAGCAGCCGCACTTCTTCATCTGAGGTGGGCACAAAACAAGATACAAGAATAGGGGAAAGGTAACTAAGTTTTTAATGGAGGAAAAACGTATACCAAATGGCTTCCATTGTCCCAGTTGAGCAGCAGGTGAACTAATTTGCTGGAAGTAGGGCAGACAGAGGAGGGAGAGGGCTGATGCAGGAGGAAAGTGGTGGCTGCTGTGTTTTATGTGGTGAGAAATGGGGTAAGGAGCCAACTAGTGATGAGTAAAATAATTTGTCGTGCTGCAGTGAAGGCCCAGCTGAGGTTGGAAACCATAAATTTGTACTGTAGCCAATCACCATGGTAATATAAAGTCTCTCCTAAATGTAGTTCCCAAAGCAGAAGGAATGGAAATGGAGGCAGAGTCTAGGTCCGAAGAAGAATATTGTGATATATTTTCAACAGTTACTTGAGCAAGTAATATTGAATCTGAGAAACTAACTATAAAAATATTAAGCATTATGGGTATTATAAAATAATGTACACAAATCTTGGGTTTGAGCTCTGACTCGTTAAATTCCTGGAAGACCTTGGGAAAACCATCTAGTCACTTAACATTTTCCTCACACATAAAATGGGAATATTTACCTTCTGGATTTCTTAGGAGGCTAAAATGAGAAAATTTATTAAAGTGGCTTATATCTCTACAGGTATAATTTTACTATAAGATATTATTTTTCTTTGACAGGAGGTGGAAATTCATTTCATGGAAGGCTTTAGTTTTGCCTTGTTTGTTGCCCGTTGTTAATGTACTTTTTTATCTGCATCTGGAGATAACATTTTTCTACCAGTTACTTTATTTCTCATAGCTACCATTTGTCTCCTGTTTTTTTATTATATTAAGCTCTTTTGTGTCTTTGTCCTAACAGGCCACCAAGAATATTTCATGCCCTTTTTGCAGCTTGAATTCCAGTTTGCTATGATTTTTTTTTTTCCTATGGAAACCCTAATTCTACTCTGTTGATATCCTTTCTCTTAACTGCCTAGTAAAATTAGCATTATATGGAGGCTTTAGTTCTTAACCTGATTGATCCAAAGATAAAAGATTCTACTGATTGTCTAATTTCTTGTATCCCGGTCTTAGAGCTAGCGCTTTACCACATGTCTTTAAGAATTGCTTACTTTTTGAACAATTTTCTTAACTTATATCCATTTATATGTGACATCTGTTGGTGCCATTAGTTTTAAAACATAGTCTTTAAGCAAGATGTGACCATTCAACTCTTTTTTGCAAGGTGTGAGTAAAATCCTGACATGAATGAGTTTGCTTTCTTATTTAAATATTCCTTTAGTGTTTGCTATTTTTCATTTTTCATGATCCTATGAACAAGTCGGCATTTGTAGTTTTCAAGTGAAAATAGCAGGCAGACTGAGTAGCTGAGCTGTAAATTGAGAGAGAAATGGCTTCATTTGATTGGAGTGACAGTTTTCAGTTCATTCAAGGGGGGCATGCTGCATAAAGAAAGAGGCTTTGCAGACAGTTTCTCACCAAAAATAGTCTGGCACAGTTCTGATAATTAGAATAAAGGAATTCTAAGGAAGGTGACATAATACCTAATAAGATGGTTGAGATGTTACACAGAGATAACAGTGAAATGACTCTGAAAGAACTAAATAAGAAAGAAGATTACATTTTTCTTTAAGTATGAATCTGAATCTGCACATAACAGGTATGATTAGCTACTTATGAGAGTCAACAATAAGACTACATTTTTAGCTAAAGAGTCTAGTTACGCTGCGAAATCTAATTCCAAAGACCTGGCTATAATCTCATAGAAGTAGAAGTGGCAGTGTGATTGTGGCTTAGCAGCAGTAATCATTTGCCTATGCCTTGTAAAGGACAGCCAAGGTTATAAGACATACCCACATCCAAAGGCACTTTGTTTATCCAGCACTGATTTAGCCGACATGAATATGTTTCTGGAGAGGTGTGCTGTATTTTAGGTAGGGCAGATTAGTCAGGTTTTTCCATGATTTATAGGACATAGTCTTGAGATTATTTGTCAACCTATGTTCTGATTCTAGGATCATCATGACACAGTCTGAGGAAAAACACACTTTTCTAGGTCAAGGAAAAGATATCCTGAATATGTTAAGGATATATTCAGGCTGTAGGGTCCCACAGCCTGAGTTTAAATCTTGAGTTTAGGTCTTGAGTTTAAATCTCATCTCACCAACTTTGGGTAAGTTACTTAACTCCCCCAACTTTGGATTCCTTTTCTGTAATTGTTATTATGGGACCACTGACAGTTTAAAAACTTTTCAAAGTATTTATATCATCTTCATAATGCCTAGAACATAAAGTGTGCAATAAATGTTAAATTTTGGTACTCATCTTGATCCTGAGATTCCAAGTTCAATGCTGGAAGCCTACTGAGATGGCTCTCGCTGGACTCTCCTTAATCCCTGAGATGAAATCTGACAAATGAAGACGATTTAGTCATCATAGAGGAGCCTCGGGACTCATGAACTTGCCTAGCCAGCCACAATTATGCAGTCGTGGTCAGGATTTAGGTGTGCTTTCAAGACTTGAGCAAAGTTGAAGGCGAGAAGTCCTATTAACATTATTATTTTATACCTAGGTCCTGCTGCAAACATGCCCCACAGTTTATAGCTTTGGAATTAAATGATCTATGAACACTAACCTCATTGGAAACCTTTGATTAGATTTTCCCATTAATATACTCATCAAATTCTAAAATAAGGCTTCCTTACTTTCTTTCTGAAGTTGTTTCCATTGCAGTACCACTTGACATACCTTGGTCTTTTCTCAGGTAGCCCTTTCCTTCTGCCCTTCTCAAATGTTCTTGTAAGAATGGAACTAATGTCAAAGAATTTGCTCTTAAGTATTCTTTCTGAGAGATTAATACATTTGGAAGTAGTCAATAAAAGTCATAAACTGAGGGAATAATTTAAAGCCAGAGACCTGATTCATCATCAGTTCATTGCTACTATATGATTCTCCTTTCTTTTCCTATGACAAGTATGGAGTTATCCATTTTTCATTGGTAAAAGTGTAATTATTATTCAACTGTTTCAGTAACTCTGATATTTTAGCTTTTTCAAAATTGCTATTATTGATGTGTAATTGCATGTATTCTTTAATTGGTATGACACAAAGTGGGCCTCCTAAGAGCTATATGTTCCTTATTTATTCTTAATCATTCTACTTAAACCACTCATAGCAGTAGACCAATCATGATACCCCAATGAGTTTTTCATACTTTTCTGCATTAATATCAAAATGACATTTATGGTTGGGAAACTTGTAGTGATAGAATTTCTATTAGCTCTTTATTTAATTTTTCCTTTTTAATATTGATTACAAATGTATACCTTTACTTTCTAAAGAAAAAAACAAAACATGCAAAACTTAGATCAAGAGACTGATATTACAATTTTATAATAAGTTAAAAAGGAATTTTCAAGACTCCAATGGGAAATAAACTAAGTAAGGAGATAGGTTTATCTTCAGATCTCAGAAGTCATTAGATCAAAGACTTTAGTTTGGGGAAGGATAGAAATACTGGGGTGGTGGGGGGAGTGTTATAGACTATGGAAGAGGGAGAAGTCTCCTCTTTAATTACCAGGAGAGAATAGGAAATAAGACTGAAAATTTGAAATCATTATTTGCATGTAAATTGTTTATCTTCCTCAAAACATGAGCCTTCATTTGTCATGATATAGACTGATAAGATTACAAGTTTCTCTAAAGCTAGTAGTGCAAAGTGGCTAACCTAAGTATAATATTAATTTTCAGACTTCCATAGAAAAAAAAGAAGCATTTCAGTTCTTTTCTTATCTTTATCTCTGTTCTCTAATGGAGTTTTCCATTTCTCTTTCCAGTTTTGCCCCAAAGCTCTCACATATAAAGGGAAATAATGAGAAAGCACTTTGTTAAAACACACACACACACACACACACACACAGACATGAAAATGAGTTAGTTAAGGGCACATTCAGTAAAAAGAAAAGTAGAATTATTTTTATGTATTTTTTTCATTTGGCTAATGTCTTTCATTTTAAGAGGTCTGTTCAAATACTCCTGGTCATATCTATTTATTAAGAGCTGAGTTATAGCACAAACTTCAGCCACCCAAAACAAGATAGTAGTAAAGGAATTTGTGCTGAATTGGAACAGAATGCTAGCCTTCCTATGGGAAAGATAATCCAGCTGTTTTGCTTTAATTTTTTATAATGATAAAATTCTCTTCAGTAATTTTCATAGACCGCTGCAGCAGTCTGTCAAATGTAATGCTAACTATTGGATTAAAATATTGATTTTCTTATCTTTGTAGAAAGCATTATTCAGAACATCAAATCAAGAAGGATAGTCGTGTAAAATAAAAGTAGTAAGGATAAAAGAAACAAGTGTAAAGGGAATGGTTAGAATTTAGTATACCTTGCAGGAAAAAGCATACTTTTTAAAGAAGGGTTTTTCATTAAATCAGAGCACTGTGGCAATCGAATCTCTTGGCTCTTTGATTGTTTATACTCAAGAACTATTTTGAAGTCCATAGGTGTATAAGCTGGAACTTTGTGCAATTACAATCCTTTCAAGATCTAATGTGGACTGTGGCTTACAAGGAATGAGAAACATAGAAAAACTTGACCCCAAAGCTACTAATCCAAAGCATTCCTGATTAGTTGGGCTTAGTTTTTGATTGTTTAAAACTTCCCCTTTTTATCCTAGAAAAAAGTAACTTTCCTGTAAACTTGGCATTTGATGCTAAATATTATAGACAGAAATAGAACATAACCAAAAGACAATGGGCACCACATTATCTTATTGTTCAAAATACAACTTCATGGTAGTAAATGTTTTTTTAAAAAGTAAGAAAAGTGACTATGTGACAAGATAAAAGTTATTTTGTTGTAAAAAGGAATGTAAATCTATACCTATTATTGATTAGCATTTAGTACATTGATTTTGATAAAGTTGTATGTAAAACTTTTGCTTCCTTTCAAAAGAATTGTTTTTTTTTTCTTTTTCATTCAACATTTTACTCAAGTTAAACGTATTTTAAAGATGTCACAGAAAAATGAAGACAAGATTCTTAGTTACTACCATTCTCTGTGTGTGTGGGGGGGGGGATATACAGCAGGCTGGTTAATATCAACCTATAGAGCAGTAAAATGTACTCTTTAAGGTCATCTTTTCTACTGGATGAGAATCAATTATACCTCTAGCATAAAAATAACTCATTTGCATTGCTATGGACATGAATCATTTGAATTACTACCAGTCTTCTGCAATTTAACTTCTGTCTCTAAGGAGTACTAAAATTGCCTTGTCAATGGAAAAGCAATCAAAAGAGAACATTTTATACAACCAGATAATTCGTGGAGGGATCCCTAGACAACATTTCACTGAAGCATTTCATTGAAAAGACACCCAGTCATCTCTTTTGCCCATTTCCTAGTTTTGAACAGTTTTTTTCCTAAACACACCGCTCAGACAATGGCATATGCTGTTTGCAGTCAACTAACTTTTATCATCTGTTCCAATGTGTTACCTGGGATCGTTCCGCAGTTTATGACTGATATAAAATTGATTCAAATTCCCCAAGTTTTCTGTGAATTACCAGAAAGCTTTTTACCTATTCAAGGTTACCCCTGGCTTTCGACTCTTGCTTCCACTGAATTCATTCAATGTATTGATTGCCTCACATTCTGGGAATTCTCTTCCACGGCAAACTGTCCCTACAGTTAAACAAAGCATCTGACTTGGTTCCTGCGACTTTCTCCATTATTTCTGAGTTGCAAATAACTTTGATTTAAACATCAACACTGCAGGTTATTAAAAGACATTTTGACATTTCAGCACTAGTGTACCTTCAATGGCTACTTCATCTAAGATAGATTTTTTAAACTGAGCATCTTTGTAGATATCTAGTGAAATTTCAGATGATTTGGGGCCAGAATTCCTAAATTTTATCTCCCTCTATACCTGAGATCTTTGATGTGCCTGCTATTACAAACTTGAGTCCCAAGAAATGAAATTCAAAGCTTTACCATAAATTAACAAAACAGCTCTAAGTCGGAGGTAATGAGGGTCTTACCAAAAGGACTGTCTTGGACTAACTTCTTTGTTTAGTCTAAGCCATTGGTTATTTTGGAAAACATTCTTGATTCTATACTGAACAACAAAGATCATTCTTCCTTAAATTACAAGTAAAAGTATCATGATGTAATTCTAGAACAACTTTAGAATTAATTTGATGTTAATTAATTACATTTAGTTTCTATTAGATTTGCATTCAGAAGTGAGTTAATGCATTTTGTGGGAAAGATATGAGGACTATCCATGTTCACTGAGGCAAAACTTCAGAACTTTTGGTCAAACAGAAATGTCTTTCTCTCTCCTTCCTACCCTCCTATGTTCTAATTTCCTTGTCTTCCTTCTTACCACATCTATTTATTTATCATCTACTAAATGACAACCACCATCGTAGCCTGAATTTATAGCTGTAAACAAAAGAGAAAGTATGTGTTCTCACATAGCTTCAAGTTTATGTGGAGAAATACAATTAAAAATGGAAATAAAGTGTTACAATAAAGGCAATACTGATATACATTTTGTAGAAAATAGCAAGCGTATTGAATTAGTTATCAGTTGCTCTGTAACAAATTACTTCAGAATTTTAGATAAGCATTTAGAAAAAGCATTTATTATCTCAGTTTCTATGTATCAAGAATAAGAGAGCAGCATACCTGTGTGATTCTGGCTCTGAGTCTCTCATAAAATTGGAGTCAAAATGCTGGACAGAGCTAGGGTCATCTGAAAGCTACATCCAAGATGATTTACTCACATGGCTGGCATGTTGATAGTGGTTATTGGCAAAAGGACTTTCCATAGAGCTGTTACAATATAGTGTCTCCCTCTCTCTCTGCCCCTCCCCTACTTGCACTCTCTCTCTCTGTCTCTGTCTCTCTCTCAAAAATAAATAAACATTATAAATAAATAAATAAATAAATAATAAAAAATAAATAAATAAATAAATAAATAAATAAATAAATAAATAAATAAAATGTTCAAGACAATCAGCAATGACTTTTTTACTTGTTAACAATTATACCAAATCTAAATTGGTTGTATGTTCTTTTTTCTTTCTTTTTTAAAAATGTGTTCCACCTCTTTCCCTTCATACACTTCCTATTATATTTTCCTTCAAAAATTATTTAATTTTGAATGTCTTAGATAGTATCTCCCTTGAGCCAACACTTGAAAAAAATTAGGCTTTCATTTTGAGAAAAGAATAAGACAAGGACATTCACTGTCACCAGTGCCATTTAATACTTATCAAGAGTTTCTAGCCAGCATAGTGTAAAAGGAAGAAAATATAAAAGATACAAAAATTGTAGCAGAAGAATGAAACTATCATTAATTGTAGGTAATATGATTAGCTATATAGAAAGCAAAATAAATAAATTATATAATTACTGAGTAAATTTAGCAAGGTTTCTGTACAGAAAAGCAACAAAAGTAAACTGCATTTATAAAATGCCTCAGGAACATGAAATACCTAAGAATAAATTTAACATAAGACTTCTTTATAGAATATAATAAAATAAAATTGATAGAAATAAGAAGATCCAAATAAGTGGAGAGCTTTCACATGGATTAGAAAACTCATTATTTTAAAGATATCCCTTCAAGTTGGTCAATTAATTCAATGTAATACTTATTAAATTGCAGAAGTTTAAAATAACAGAATTGACAAACCAATTCCAAAATATACATGGGAGTGCAAAATGCCAAGAATAGCCTAGATAATCATAAGAAAGAACAAAATGGGAGGACTTTCTCCACCTGGTATCAAGAATTATAAACCTACCGTACTTAAGACAAGATGGTGTTGACGCAAGATGGGCAAATTAGACCTACAAATTAGAGAAGGGAGCAAAGAAGCAAACTCATGTTTTTATGAACACTGTCAGCTCAACAGATATCAGAGCACTGGAGTCTTTTAACAATGGTTTTGAGCTATTGTATATTAAAAAAAAATAAAGATACCACCCTGTATCCACCCTACTTCATGCCATATGTGAACATTAATTCCAAGTTGACTGTAAATCTATGTCAAAGGTCATAAAGCTTTTGGAAAGAAACATCATGTCCTATTGTGAGTGACAGAAACTCAGCTCAAATGAACATAAGCAAAAAGGCCTTTGTGATTAATGTAATTAGAAAATCTGGATTACTGACCTCCAGTATCCTATGCACTATGTTTCTCTGCATCACTTTGCTCTGCTAGCTCATATTAAGTCTTGTTTTGTGTAGAGGCTCTCTCCTGCAGGTGGACAAGATGGTCTGAACAGTACCAGACTCGGAGCCTCTAACATTGGCAACTCCACTGAGAGATAATCTTTTCAGATACTGACTGCTGGGCTTGATTCATATATCCATAGTGATACAGTGTGACGTCCATGAGGGGAAAGACAGGACTTGTGATGAATGCTCCACAGGGATGACCTAAAAAGACCAGTGTTTCTTTTTTTCTAGGAAGCAATGTTGACCATTCAAGTTTAAAAATAAAATAGAAAAGAATGAGTTTTTGGTCCCAAACTTATAAATTGTGTATCAGAATAATGTAACAGAATCGTAATAGTTCAATGAAGTTGCTTCATGTAATTTAAAAAATACTGCATACTTGGGGCTCTGGGCAGTCAGTTAAGCTTCTGACTCTTAATTTCGGCTCAGGTCGTGATCTCACAGTTCCTGGGTTTGAGGTCCACATTGGAGCTCCGTGCTGAGAGTGCAGAGCCTGCTTGGGATTCTCCCTCTCTCTGTCTCTCTCTTTGCCTCCAACCCCCCCCCCCCCGCTTGTGCATACTCACTCTTATTCTCTCTCTCAAAGCAAATACATAAACTTAAAAAAATACTGCATACTTATGTTTCCATCAATATGAGGAAAGTGCTAAGTGTCTGTGTCCTTCTTTTTATATACATTATCTCTACTTTTCACAGCAAACCTAAATGATTGTATATTTATTCCTATTTTCAGAGGAGGAAAAATATCATAATGGCAGAATTGTGATCAGTTTCCAGATTTATCTTAACACCAAAGATTTTTGCTTTTCAATAAACTAAGTTGCATCTCAATAGAATATTGTATTAATAACTATCATAATTAGCAAAGGTCACTAGGTAGCTTCTTATGGAATAAACCTGGACATATATTTGAAAAATAATTAAGCTTTATATACAATTTTTAATTTAGAGAGAACAATTTTCACATATTAAATTTAGAGTTAGCACATAAGTTAGTGATGACAAAGGGTAAAGGCAGAAATATTAAAAACAGCATATATTGTGCTCCTTGTAACTAACACAATATTATTTACAGGTTTGGTTGCTGTGGTGATGGTCTTGTATGTTCATTTCCACCCAGAAATATAGTAGACATTTTCAGGCAGTATAAATAGATTCCAAATTAAAAATATTAAGACCTCACTTAATTTTCATGAATACAGAGAGCATTCAATTATGTATAATTCTATTTCATCACATTATTGGAGTAGTAAATTAAAAGGTGTATTTAAATCTGTAGTCTTCAGTTTATTTGAAAAAGAGGATTCTATTTTTCCCCTAGGATTCACTTGGATTTGCATATTCCTAAAATGATGTGGCTTTATTCCCTTAAGGCTGAAGGATTTGTAAGCTTTCACGTATCGGACAGCACTGTTGCAGCAGGAACTTCTCAGTTTGATTTTTTAGTACGGTCCAAATATAAATAGATTTATTGGGAGGGTAAGATCTCAGAAAGGCAGTCAATACTGAAAAATAAGTGAGCAACACATTTGAGTTAAGTGAATTATGGCTAAGATAACAGTCTCTTCGCTGTATAGAATGTTCTGTCATGTGGAGGAGTGTTTTCCTGCATGATGTCAGGCTTTCATCCTTATAGGGACCTAGATCCTATTTCCCTCCCATACGAATATTTGACATAGAATCTTTTTACTGATGATTAAACTTCTGGTATTTAAAATCCAAGGCTGCTATCAGTTAAGTAAGTCCTCCTTTGCCACCCTTTTATAATTTTCTTGCATTGATTTTGAGAGCTGGGTCATTTATATGTGTTATCTGCATTCAATTGAATGATTGGCTATTTTTTTTCCCTTTTTATGTTTCTGGATTTTTGGATTAATCTATACACAGGTTTCATTTATTTTGACAGATGGTAGACAATTTTTGTTTTCTTTTTTCCATATCATCTATTTAGTTGCCATAACCCTTGTCAGAACTTAAAATTTCCTTGTCCAAATTGCTCCGTGTGTGGAAATTTTGAATTGACCTTTTTATATAGAAATTAATACTTCACAGTCTAGTAACTGATTACCTAGTAATGATTTCAAACTGGTTAGGATGGATGTTTTAATCCCTGAAAGTGTGAAACATTTCTGTTTGTGTGAACACAGCCTTTATTTCTGTATAAGGTGGATTACAATAGCAGTGGCCAATTTAATGCCATCCTAAGTAATTGTATTCATGAAATTATACCATTTATGTGCTGGCCATATTTTTATAATACAGAATAAAATAAATGAGTATATTGTCATACTCCACATAAAGTCTTCTGTGAATCATGAGTGGAATATTGATTGAGCCGTGGGCCACATTGGCTTAAAAGATAAAGCCCAGACTTCAGATTCCAAGACATGTCAGATTCTTTATAATCTCATCTCAGCCAGTTTCTGATACTGTCTTCAGTTCTTCCTAATTATATACACATTTTTCCTGATTTTCTTTATTTTTTTTTTAAAAAGCTCTTTTCAACTTCTTCACGTAGAAAACTCTCATACCATTTGTACATACTTTTCCTGGAACATTATTATATTGTATTTTATACACTTGGTTGCTAATCTGCATTACTTCTGATGGACTTTGCCTCTTGGAGAGTATCCGCCTCCTGGCTTTACTGAAGCCAAGCCTTCAGGAATTACTGTTGATTATAAATAATGCTTGTAAACATCAGTGATTTTTGAGTTTTTATATTTACTCAATTAAACATAAGAAAATCCTTTTTATTCTATGGTTTGGCAATAGAATTATGACACACTCATCAGAAAAAAATTGGAAACGTATTAGTAATTCCTTCCTGCAAGGATGGTTTAGAATCTGGGATTGCTTTAAAGATGCTTTAGAATCTGGGATTGCTTTAAAGTAATTATTTGCCTTTGTAAGCCAGACCGATGAGTTCATTTACCATAAAACTTTTTTAAAAACTTCAAACATCCAGTCTGTTTGGTCTTGTGAGTTATGTGAAAAAGCAACCACAGCCAAGGATCTTGTCTGGTTATAGTTAGTAAGACTGGAGAATCTCCTTATTTCCTGATTCCTTGATTCTTTCAGCAGTTAAACTGAAATAATTTAGTATTAGTTAGTTGAAAGCCCCAGCTTTCACGGACAGAGAAGTGTGAATGTGAGAGAATGAAGAAAGGTCACTCTGAAGCCTTATCTTCACCTATTTAAGCTACGGATGCAGCTGACTTTTCCAATCTTCCAAAGCCCCAGTACTGGACTCTGTCAATATCTCATTGCAGTTAGTCAGAAAATGATTCTTAGCAGAGCTGTTCCATCTCTGCTTGCAAACTGATTAAGTCTTGCTTACTTTCATCTCATTCCTCAGTACCTTGCAAAAAAGCAAGTAGCCAACAAAAAAAAATTCTCTGAAATTTTCCAATAACTTTCCCTAGATCTAGAGACTCAGGAGATACACTAGCAGCTTTCCAAGCTTCTGTGAATGACCATTTTGCCAAATGGTCTGCCATGGCGTCGTTAGGCTCAGCAGCTCTCCAGCCCACAGTAGCTGTTTCTCATTGTGTGTTGTCCAGTTCTGACTTGTGTCTTGTATCTTAGGTTTTGTTATGGTTCTATCCCACTTGTACAGATTGATTTCTTTATTACGTAGGCTATAACTAGTAGGTACTGAGGCTCAAATGAGACAGAAGTTTATTTTGACCTCTTATAACAATATGGAGGTAGGTCCAGCAGGGTGGGTAGACGGCTCTGTACCACAAAATCGTTGAAGCCCCCAGGTTCCATCTGTGTTATTGCCCTGCCATCCGCTGTGATATTAAGGGTGCCTCTGGAATCCAAGGGGTCTAACAGTAGGCAATTGCAATGCTAAGGGTTCTCATTCTAGATAATGATAGAATTAAACACTAGCTATACCTTCATGATTTATTACTTATGTATTTAGGCCCATTATTTTAGTCACTTACATTGCATATTGGTTAAAAAAACCTGCATATTGGTTATTCCACTGGTTTGAGGATCTAGTCATTCTCAGCTAGTATTTGCTTTCTCTAAAGCATTAACTTTAGGTTAGGCAAGTAAGGATACTTGAGGGATATCCTGGGTGCTAGGATCTATTCAGAATTTGTCATTGTTTGTAATCAATCTCTGGGGCTCCCAAAGAGGATGCTGGCATTAGTAAAGGGAACAGCAAAAATCAAGAGGAAAGCAGTAGAAAAGGAAAAAAAAATAGTAATAAAAGCATTGAAAAGGAAATGAGTCAAAATCTAGTACAGATATTTGTTGGTTCTTTTGCTTTCTCTCCATGGTAGCCTCAGGCTGGCAGATTATGTAGGTAGAGATATTTATTTAAATAAGAAGTGAGGGGTGCCTGGGTGGCTTAGTCTGTTAAGTACCTGACTCTTGATTCCTGCTCAGCTTTTATCTCACAGTTTCTGGATTTGAGCCCACACCGGGCTCTGTGCTGACAGCGCAGAGCCTGTTTGAGATTCTCTTTCTCCCTCTCTCCCTCTCTCAAAAATAAATACATAAACTTAAAAAGTAAATAAGTGAAAAAAAGAATAATAATATGCAATGATAATACATTATACTCCTATGGCCTTTAAATTTTTTTTTTATGTTTATTTATATTTGAGAAAGAGAGAGCGAGCAAGCAGAGAGAGAGACGGAGACAGAATCCGAAGCAGGCTCCAGTCTGAGCTGTCAGCACAGAGCCTGATGCGGGGCTCAAACTGAGCAGCTCTGAGATCATGAACTGAGCCGTGGTCGGACGCTTAACCCGTGGAGCTACCCAGGTGCCCCCTCCTTTAAAAAAAATTTTTTTTTTTGTATGGCATTTTAGAATTTCCATTTCACCTAAGAAAATAAACCTTTGACAGAATGTCATGGAAAGATGAAGCGTAAAAGAGATAGGTTCTGAAGGAGAATTGTCTTTCAGATAAACAAATGCTTTCTGTAGGAACCGCATGTTAATTGATCAATTTTGCACAGCCGATGAAATGACAAAACTCCAACCTTCCTCTGAAGGAAAATAGATGAGGATCTTTATTAATCTTGATCAGGGAGATTGCAAAGTTGTTGCATAAACAACACAGTAAGAGTATCTTCTTAAATATGAAGGCCAAACGAAACTGATCTATGTTTATCCATGTAACTATTTTCTGAGCTTCTTTGGAGGAGATACATCTCTTTTTAATACAAGCAAAGAAATAGCTAGTGCCCTTTATAGTTATGCTGATATAAAGACAGACCAAGTGAGCCTGAGAGAGAAAATCCATTTAGAATTGAGTGATTATATGCAGTGTGGATGTAGAATTTGATTAAAAATTTAAATAAGCATTTTATTTTTAATAATTAAAATGTAATTCGGAAAGAAATTTTAGATAACCCCCATACTTCACTGAAATTGTAACTTTCCCATCTCTGCATTTTAAAAGACTGCATCATTAAACATTAGTCATCTCTTGGTCACCTTAAGTATCAAGTGAATTATTTAGAGAAGTGATCTTAGACTTTTAGTGAATCATGTATGTCTCTTTTGTGTAACTTTATTTCTTTTTTCTATGGAATAGAAATAAATATTTTGGTGCAAGTCATTGTTAAAGATAAAAACACATTGATATATATTTCAAATCACTTCATTTTAAAAATACACTTCCTTTTTAGAGCACTTTTTGATTTACAGGAAAATTGACAATATAGTGTAAAGGGCTCTCATATGGAGCCTCACCAAGTTTCTCTTATTATCAATGTCTTGCATTAGTATGGTACATGGTTACTATTAATGGACCAATAGTGATGCAATATTGTTAACCAGAGTTCGTAGTTTATTCATATGTCCTTAGTTTTTACCTACTTCTTCTGTTCTGGGATTGCATTCAGGATACCACATTACATTTAGCCAGTATGCCTTTTTAGGCTCTGTTTGGCTGGGAGGGTTTCTCACACTTTTCCTTGTTTTTGATGTCCCTGAATATTTTGAGGGTTGGTCAGCCATATTGAGGGATATGTTAGTTACTTCCAGTTTTGGGTGACTATGAACAAAGCTGCTATTAAGTATTTGCAGGCAGGTTTTTAATAGGAGCAAGAATTTTCAAATTAGGTAAATACCTAGGGCTGTGATTATTAGGTCAGATGGTAAAGCTGTATTTCGTTTTTTAGTTAAGAACCTGCAAATCATGGGAGCCTGGTTGGCTCAGTCGAAGGAGTGAGCAACTCTTGATCTCAGGGTCGTGATTTCGAGCCCCATGTTGGGTGTAGAGATTACTTAAATAAATAAAACTTAAAAAAAAAAAAGTAACTGCACATTATTGTCCAAAGTGGACATTTTCATTTTTCATTCCCACCATTTCATTCATTTCATTCATTTTTCATTCCCACCAGCAAATAAGGAGAGTTCCTGTTGCTATGCATCCTTGCCAACATTTGGTATAGTCAGGTTTTATATGTGTGGTGGTATCTTGTTGTTTTAATTGAAATTCCCTAATGACAAATGATGTTAAACATTTTTTTCATGGATAAGAGTGATGGTTTATTTTATGTGTCAGTTTAGGTAGGCCATAATATGCAGATATTTGCTTAAATGCTATTCTAGATGTTTCTGTGAAATTTCTTTTTGAATAAGATTAACATTTAAATCAGTACATTTTGAGTAAAACAGATTGTCCTCCATAATGTGAATGGACTTCATCCAATCGGTTGAAGGCCTTAAGAAAAAGACTGACCTCCCCCAAGAAAGAGGGAATTCTAACAGCAGACAGTTTTAAGACTTAAACTGCCACTCTGCCCTGGGCCTCCAGGCTGATGGCTCACCCTGCAGATTTTGGCCTTGTCAGTCTCCAGTAGTGTATATCAGTGATCTAAAGTCTCTCTTTCTCTCTCTTCACACACACACACACACACACCCCTTATTGGTTCTGTTTCTTTGGAGAACACTGACAAATACAATAACTATCTATTCCAGTGTTGAACATGAAAAATAATTGAATGATTTCTTGGTAAATCAGATAAATCTGAGTAACAGTGACACTTAGATAGTCATTATAGCATTTTTTTTCAGTGTTAATAGCTCTTGTGTTCTTTGTTTTTCAGTCTTGGGTAGCTCACATCCATGCTCACCTTAGTAACCTCAAATGTGGATTAGGGAAAATGATACCAACATTATGGTATGTGAGGGTAGGGAGATATGTAGGCTATGTCTGATTATATTTCCAGACTTACTGCAGCTCTAGAGAAAGAACATCTTTGGTCGTTTACAATTTATGTGAGTTGTAGTTTTCTTTAGCAACCTCAGAAATAATTACTATGAGATTCAGGAGCATCTTTTTTTAGGAAAAATGTTTTCTTTGTGACATTACCTTATGATTTTGATTCCCATTATTGTAATACTGAAAACACCTAATTCTATTTGGCTCTGATGCAGAATGATAGGAAGAAATAGGTGATTTTTTTCTTTTTTTTCTTTCTTTTTTTTTAGAGAGAGGGAGAGTGCAAACAGCATGGGGGTCAGAAGGGCAGAGGGAGAGGGAGGAGACTCTCAAGCAGGCTCCACCCTCAGCATGGAGCTGGAGGTGGGGCTGGATCCCTCCATCCTGGGATCATGACCTGAGGTAAAATCAAGAGTCGGATGCTCAACTGACTAAACAACCCAAGTGTCCTGAAATAGAAGATTTAAAGTGAGGTAAACTAAGGGGTGCCTCTTGGATCCCTCCCTTATGATGTGGCCTTAGATAAGTTTCTGTGCATTTGGGTACTCCAGTTTCTTTATTTGTTTACAGGGTGTGATGGTTAATTTTATGTGTCAACTTGATGGAGCTATGGAGTACACAGATATTTGGTAAAATGTTATTCTGGGTGTGTCTGTGAGGATGTTTCTTGATAAGATTAGCATTTGAATTGATAGCCTGAGTAAAGATTGCCCTCCTTAATGTGGGTGGGCCTCATCTAGTCAGTTGAAGTCTTGAATAGAACAAAAAGACTGAGTAAGAGGGAACTCTTTTGTCTAACTGACTTTGAACTGGGACATTGCTTTTATCCTGCCTTTGGACTCAAACTGAAACATTGGCTCTTCTTGGGTCTTAAGCCTGCTGGCAATCAGACTGGAACTACACTATCAGTTCCCCTGGGTCTCTAGATTGCCAACTGACGATTTTGGGATTTAGCCTTCATAATCACATTGGAGCAAAGTACTTATTATACATATACATATATATATGTATAATACATATATATATGTATATATATATATATATACACACACACACACATATATATATACACATACACACACATGCATATATATGCACATATATATGACATTGAAATATATACACACAGATACTTACATATACATAGATACATACAGGCATGTCAGATATGTATACACACACACACACACACACATTATTGGTTCCATTTCTCTGAAGAACCTTGACTAATAGTTTCTTTATATTACTGTTTTCAAATACTAAAGAAACTGCAGTAAGAAATACATTTTATCTAGTGACCCAGTAAACATCCCTCTGATTTGTGTATACACACACACACACACACACACACACACACACACGTAATATATAGTTTGCTTTTCTATAAAGTCATTTTCTTTTTTAAAGTGTATTTATTTATTTTGAGAGAGAGAGAGAGCACAAGTGGGAGAGAAGCAGAGAGAGAGTGAAAGAGAGAGAATCCCAAGTAGGCTCTGCACTGTCAAAGCAGAATCCAATGCAGGGCTTGAACTCATGAATCATGAGATTATGACCTGAACTGAAGTTGGAAACTTAACTGACTAAGCCACCCAGGTGCCCCTATAAAACCATTTTCATATAAAATATAATTTTGTTAATGTCTACTACAGCATAAGAAAGATTCTCAAACTAACTTTCTAGAAATTAGAAAATATTTAATTTAATGTGATATGTTATGTCTGGCTGTCCATAATACACAAAGACAAAGTTACACATGCTGTTCATGCCTGGTTGAGTTTTTTCCTTATATTTCTCCATCTTAGTCAAGGATGAAGATGGTGGGCCAATGAAGTAAAACGTGAATAATAACAATTTCCTCTGTTTCACAATACAAAGAATGAATTAGTTGCAATCCAAAATCACAATACATATAATATCTAACAATTACCTTTCAATGTAAAAGAAAAACCAGATTGAAATAATTATAATGAGCTGCAATAATGAGTGCATTGTAATAATTTACTTCTTCTAGGCGTGAAGTTTAATTCAATTATTTATGTAGGGTTTTGAATAGCAAATGGATTTTTCTTGTAAAAGTTTTCTATTTTCTTCAATAACGTAATGACTAAAAGTTTGAGACAGAGAAATAAGATGTAAATATATTTCTAATTTTATTTCATTCAAACCTCCTTCATTATTAGTGCCCTCTTCAATGTGATACAACGTATTTTGGAATATGTGGGAGATAGGTGATAACTTTTGAATCTTGTTTGCCATAACGATAACAGTACTTTTGGAAACCTTCACATATGTTGACAGTATTGTTAATTTCTCCCCCAAAAGTTTAGTCCATAATGAATGCTTAAAATACCAGTTAAATATACCACTTTTATTACCAAAATACCACATAGAAAATATTTGCCAACTGTGGTTGCTTTACATTTAAAAAACATGAAATTCACTTTTGAGCTTCCAATCTGTCAAGAACTGTGAGGTGTCTGAGATTTTTCCCTTTTCCTGGTAAAATATATGAGACTCCTGGGACAGAGATGAAGAGCTTTATTACTCATGGCAAATGGTATAGTATGAGCTCCATATTTCTCTTGCTTCCCAAGTCCTATGCAGGTGACATGGATATGACTGTGGTCGAAGATGCACGAGTAATAGATGTGTGTCACAGTTGAGAAACTCAAGTTAGGAAAACTGTAATGTTTAAAAGGCTTCAAGTAAACATGTCCAAACTTTGGCTCAAAGGAAGACATTATCTTTATTATCCTGGACATCATACAAATCTACCTCTGTCTCAGAGGAGACATTATCTCTGTTTTCCAATATTTCATGCTATACAGTCATCCTTGAAAAGATATTCTGGAACAAGGCTATCAGTGTGTTTGCAAGATATGCAGAAATGCAAGAGACACATAGCAAATTGTCTCCCAACACAATCTCTCCTAGACCTTTCCTGGGAGAATCAGTACATTTCAGGATGATATAGTAAGTTTAATTAATTTTAGACATAGTGTTTATCACTAAGAAGCATAATTTTGAATGTATCACCTGATACATCATTTTAAAAAGCATACATCCCATTTCCATACATACTGTAGGAATAATTCTTTGGAAAATTGTGTGAGCCTTTTATTGTCTCCTTTGTCCCAAATTATGAACTAAATAAGGTAAGAATACCTTTTGTAATAATAGTTATAGAAAACATACAGAATTATGTTGATAATCTTTGAAAATATTGGGGGGGGGGACTTAGTGACAATCAGTTTGCTATATTTTCAATTATTTTTTCCATTTTAAAGTTTTAAATATTTCTGTTTGCAGGGATATCATTAAAATTAATATATTGAAATCTGTTATTTTTATTGAGGCTTCTACATGTAATAAAATTATTTTCTAAATTTGTCATCATGAAACAGAAGTTTGCTGAGGTACAGTGGTAATTTGTTTCAAATATTGTCACTATTGAGGCGCCTGGGTGGCTCAGTCAGCTGAGAGTCTGACTTCGGCTCAGGTCATGATCTCCCAGTTCATGAGGTGAGCTCTGTGCTGACAGCTCAGAGCCTGGAGCCTGCTTTGGATTCTGTGTCTTCCTCTCTGTTCCTCCCAGGCTCGCACTCTCTTTCTCTCTCAAAACTAAATAGATTTAGGGGCGCCTGGGTGGCGCAGTCGGTTAAGCGTCCGACTTCAGCCAGGTCACGATCTCACGGTCCGGGAGTTCGAGCCCCGCGTCGGGCTCTGGGCTGATGGCTCAGAGCCTGGAGCCTGTTTCCGATTCTGTGTCTCCCTCTCTCTCTGCCCCTCCCCCGTTCATGCTCTGTCTCTCTCTGTCCCAAAAATAAATAAACGTTGAAAAAAAAAATTAAAAAAAAAATAGATTTAAAAAAAATTAATATTGCCACTACTTACACTTTAAGTTCATTCCAGCATTAGATCTTAAACACGTCCTATAATTTTCACATTATCATTTTTTAACATAATAAAGCAATATTTTACGGACAATTTGTTTTAATTCAATTAAATATTACTATTACCATCAACTGAGCAATTGTCATACTACTGATAACCTTTCACAAAATTCACAGAAAGCTTGAAAACCTCCTTGGAATACACAATTTTGCCAATAGCAGGTAAAAATTACTTGTTCTGGTTCACAAACCACTGTAAATTATGGTACTATAAAATGAAATTGTGAAATATTTTTTTTAATTAGAAAATTTTATTTTTTAATGTTTATGCATTTACTTTTGAGAGAGAAAGAGAGAGAGAGAGAGAGAATGAGCACAAGTCGGGGACAGACAGAGAAAGAGAAGGAGACCCAGAATCCGAAGCAGGCTCCAGCACAGAGCCAGACGCAGGGCTTGGGGCTTGAACTCAGGAACCTTGAGATCGTGACCTGAGCTGAAGTCGGAGGCTTAACCGACTGAGCTACCCAGGAGCCCCTAACTTGTGAAATCTTAACGTGTCAATTATAATGACAGACAAAATCATACACCACAAAATCAAGAAACAAAATTAAGTAATCGTTTTCTGGCCAACACGTGCTTCCTGTACATCCTTCCCATGTCCCTTTCCCGCTGTTCTTATAATCTGCTGCCACCCTATGTGTTCAAATAACACAAATTGTCCCCAAATCTAAGAGTGAGAGTCACACAATTACTTCTAATACACATCTTGTTTTGGTATTAAAATGATAACGCAGAGGAATACTGCACAAGAATCAAAAATAGATCTACTATTTGTTTTATAAAAATTAGTTTTATTTGACTCCAAGATGTGTGTTTTCTTTTATAACACATTCTTTGATCCACAAATCTACCAGTCTTTAAAATTTGGAAGAAGGAAGAAAAAGGCTGTTGTGGTATTGTTCTTGCCAATTCTGATATGGACTAGACAAACAGTGCCACAATACTTTTTTGTTTCTAGATCATAAATCATCCCGTTCATGTAAGTATGAGGTAATTAGTCCTTCCCTCTGCATATATATACAATGTCTTTGAAAGGATGTCATATGAAATTAAATGAAAGACTTAGGCTCTGTGCTCTGAAAAAAAGTTCTAGAAAAAAGATGTCAGAAATGGATGAGAAAGATGATTTTGTTACTTGAATTATCCAATATATTTGCTAAAATTTCTCTGAAGATTTATTCATAAGATAATATGATGAATGCCAAGTGGCGAGAGAGGATCATTTGTCCAGGCATTGAGGATGTGGAATCAAACAAATTGATTTGCTTAAGTTATTAGCACATTTTATTAGCCCGTGTGAAAAAATGCATAGAATATTTAACTAAAAAAGGAGAGTCAAAGAGTACTAAGTTAAATAATTTATCAAATGTTCGGTGATAAGACATTTCTACAAATTATGATTACAAAGTTAAATATTCTATCTTCAAAGTTAAAAAGAAATTCCACGGTTATGCGTGGAGGTTATGCGTGGAGGAGTCATTTTCCTTTGTCTGAAATCTTAAAGGTAACTAGCTCATATGAGGAAAAAGCTATAAGTACAGCTAAAGATAGAAGAGTGGCTTTTATTTTTATATTTTTATTCATTTATTCTTTCTTTCTTTTCCTGATGGCTTGTGGTCCAGAGGATACTATTGTATATGAAGAGCTTTATTTGTTTGTTTTTTGTTTTTAACTTTAGGAGCAAGGCCTCTTGCAATGAATTTCCTACAAAGTATAGTTTCCATAGAAACTGTAACTGTCTTTTATTTTCACATGTACCATTTAGAATTAGTTGACAATAATAATTATAGACTACTTTGAGATAAAACACTGGCTGTACAGCAAAGACATGTATAAAGACATGGTTTCAGGAAAATTTGTCCTGGTTTACAGAAACCGAAATTATTTTTTAAGGAGGATTTGGTTTTCCTACTTAGAAAGATGATTGAAATTCTATCTATGCACCCAGTGTGAAGTATTGAGGTGATTATTGTTACATGTCAAGGAACGTCTACTTTCCATAATTTCAAAATCTCATTTGTTATCCTAAAGTTTTGTTTCTCTCTCTTCCTTTTCCTCTCTGTGTCTCTGTCTCTGTTTCTTTGTCTCTGTGTGTGCTTCCATGCATGCATGTCTGTAGCACGCAGCAAACTTTTCAAAACTTCTTCTGTTCAATTATTATTTCTTTGGAAATAATTTGAATATTGAACAATAGAATAATGTAGAAAATCATATATCA
The DNA here is from genome assembly GCF_028749965.1 of Puma concolor. NCBI lineage: Eukaryota > Metazoa > Chordata > Mammalia > Carnivora > Felidae > Puma > Puma concolor. The sequence continues at coordinate 28,748,493 of NC_141684.1, read as the reverse complement.
CCATTATCTTCTTTTACTTATAAAACTTCTTAGACTATAGACCTTCTAAAGAAGGCATATAATTGGAAGAAATGTCACTTGACTTAGAATATGAAAAGGAATTCCAAAAGTTAACTTATTTTCCATTACTTCGGATTTAGTTTCATCATGTTGTTGAAAGCTAAATGTGTTTATCTACCTCAGTGGTTTTACATTAGCTAATCTAGACACATGAAAGTATTTTTCAGAGTCATTGGATTTTTACTAGTGCCCTATTAAAATAGTATCATCCTGAGTGTGATGGTACCAACTCAGAAATGAATGGGACAGGATTTAAGTTATCTTGAAATTTCCCCTGAAATAGCATTTTGTTAATGCTATTTTTTGTTTGTTTGTTCAAGAATAAAAGTAAGTAGCATGGCAATAACAATTTTATGCAGCATCATTAACTATGGGTGCACCTCGGTACACAATAACGAAAAAGTGTTTTCTAAGATACCAAATTTCCTTTGAGGTAGAGAAAAGCATAAGCAGATGAGAATTTTCTCTATAAATAACTCTTTTAGGATGCGAGGGTCCAGTGGGGTAATAATGTGCTGCGATGAGGAGCTGTGGCTAGTAGAAGAGGTGGATGATGGCTACCGGCTGTCATTTTGAGACCAACTGCAATAAAGAATGCTCTTTTCTAAATTTTCATTTTCTAAATTTCCCTCAGAAAGAGGGGCCCATGGGATTCACGGGGGGCTACTTCTGAACCTGTGTAGGGAAGCAGACCTGGGTGTTTCCAGGGCTTGACATTGGTGGCCATAAAAACCCATCGTTCAGATCTCCTGAGCAGAGCACAGTTGACTGACAGCCTGATCTGTTGTCCTCTGAGTACAGTGCCATTTCTGAAAGAGATGGGCTACTTCTCCATCGACTTGGTTGACGTTTTCTCAGAAATGGGCTATTATCAGAGATTGTTTTTACTCAATCCTTCTCTCTCTTTTTTCTTTACAGATGTCAGATTTGCATCATGGTCTGAAAGTTCTTCCCACCTTCTCTAGACTTCTCCCGTTTATCCATCAAGGCCTTCCCCCTCCACCTCCCCAGGTAAATGTCTTTCATGTAATTGGTATTACAATAATCACTCGTCTTGGCATCTGCTTCTCAGAGGATTTGAATTAACACAAAGTTTGGAGAAAATATAAATAATTTGCAGTTAGATGTGGTAATAATGAGATATTTATTGGATATTCAGGTGTAGATATTGAACAGGCAGTTGCATACAAAAATCTGAAGATGCAGGAAGTGGGGGGGAGGGCTAGTCTGGAGACAAATTTGGAAGTTGACTATCAATGATACTTAAGCCATGAAACAGGATGGGTTTATGAACGGGGCAATGTAAATAGAGAGGAGAATAGATCTGAAGATTAAATCCTGATTAAACATCTCAACCAGAAAAGATGAATGAGCAGTGGGGTAGAGGGAAATCAGGAGAGTGCAGTGGACTGAAAGTCAAGAGAAGAAAGTGTGTCTAGCAAGTCAATAACCTTATAAAATGCTGCTGATGGATCAAGCAATATGAATTCTAAGAATTAATGACTGAATTTATCAGTGATTGGGATAATTGTTGACCTCGAGAAGAACAGTTTTAGGATACGTAGCGTTGGGAGGCTGATTTGAGTGGATTTTCAAGAAAGAATAGGGAAAACAGTGAATATAGAAATGGAGTAAGTGAATATAGAAAATGCTATCAAGGAGTTTTGCCATAAAGGAGACCAGGGAATGGGGTGTGTCCTAGAGGGTGATATAGGTTCTAGGAGCTTTAAAAATTCATTTGTTTGCTTTTGTTTTTATTTTTAAGATGGGAACAATCAATCATGTTTTTGTGTTAATAGAAATGATCCCCTAGCAAGGGGGAAAAGTGATGGTGTAATAGGGAGAGGGGGAAGGCTTCCTGAAGCAATGTCCTAGAGTTGGAGAGGAGGGGTAGGATGGACAGTTCAATTCACATAATAGGAGGAAAGGCAGAGTGAATAGGCACAGGTGGAGGTAGGTGGATAAATGTGGGTGTCGGCCCTTGTGGAAAATGTGATTCTATTTTCTCAGTGAAAGTGGAATGAAAAGGAGGTGTTAGAGGTCTATATTTATCTAGAGAGAGTGAATACATTCAGGAATTGCAGTATGATTGCCTAGCAGCATTAAGAACCCATTTGGGGTTGTAGGCAAGAATGTAAAATGAGAGCAGTCTGCATACATTGGTTTTTTCTGTACTCATGATCAGCTCTGCGGAGGCAGGCACAAGTAGGCACTGGACTGGATTTAATTAGGCTTTGGGTCTTACTGATTGAATACCAAAAAGGAAGAGGGGGGCAATGGAGTTGAGGGGGTAGGCAAGGGAGTGATTCTAATATAAGGCAAGTGAGGACATGGAGATGGTGAGTATTCAGGTTTCCCATTAACCCTAAAGACATCATGTAAGCAATTACCTGCAGAGTTTATGAGTAAAACTCTCCTTATGTGACTTTTTTTTAAGTTTATTTATTTTGAGAGAAAGAGAGAAAGAGAGAAAGAGTGTGCGCCAGCAGGGTAGGGGCAGAGAGAGGGAGAGAGAGAATCCCAAGCAAGTTCCATGCTGTCAGCACAGAGCCCAATGTGGGGCTCAATCTCAGGAACCATGAGACCATGACCTGAGCCAAAATTAAGAGTCAGATGCTTAACTGACTGAGCCACCCAGGCACCCTTACATTTTTATTTCATGTATCAGCATGGCTTGGAGCAATGTTGGGAGTGGTGGTGCTTTGCGAAGGAAAATCACCAAGGGAAGCACTAACACATGTCATTTGCCAAATGGTATCTTGGGCCAGAATTGAAGGACTGATAAGACAGAGATATTAATGGCTAATATTTCAAAAGAGCAGGCTTTTCATGTTAACAAAATGTTTCAGTGGAAATGTTTGTCGAAGCATTAATCTTACCCTATGATAATATTTTGCTTGGATAACTTGGGCCAGCATATATATTCTCTGCAAGGGCTTAGTCAAAAGATTTTAATAGGAGTAGGAATTCCACAATGAAACACAGTACTAAGATTTCTACCTCAGTTAACTTCTTTGTGCATCTAATTCATTATACTTAATACTACTTTGTATTAAAATGACAAATGCAACAATTCCTTGTATATACAGGAAAAAAACCCGGTAAAACACGAACATCACGCCAGTTCTACTAGAGATACCACAGTGATTTCTTAAAATTGCTCTTTTAGGTACTCAAGCATTACCTCTGTGCACACAAATGTTTTTAATTAGTGTTGTCTAAATAGCTTAAAGAAAGCCAATAATTCCATTATTGATATTTCCAAACAAATTAAATATATTGTTTTATAGCAATAAGTCTTACATTTCTGAAAAATATCAAATGTTTTTTAAACGATGGGATATAAAATTAACAGATACTTCATATGTTACTTAAATTAAATTTGGTTTGCTTATATGTACATTGCTGAATAAGTACACTGATATTTTATATAACAGCAAAGGTGACTAAGCAGTGGTATTTAAAATTTCTTTTGAAATGTCCACATCTTGACAAAATATATACTACTAACATACCACATTTGTGAAGAACATGCTTAGAGTCTTTGGTGGTAGAAAAAAAAATCTATATAGAATACATATGGTTTTTTCATTTTTCTTATTTTTTGTTTTATAGCTACTAATTATTCTAAAGATAGTATTTTTCTTGTCTTATAATGACTGTAAGGCATGACAATGACCTTTCCTTATAATCAACATTCTACCTCTGAGAATAAGCTGAAATTTTTCTTAAGGCATAGTAAACCTCTCCATACACAAGAAATTGACTTGCCTGCCTACAAAGTGAATCCCTATCCACAACTGTGTGGGAATAATGAAATCTATAATATGACTTTTGGGAGTATCATTTTCACGGTTCAGCAGATTAGGATTCATTCCTGGCTCTGTCACCTGTGTATGGGGTGTGTGAATTTAGCCAGGTTACTTCACCCTCCTATGACTCCATTTCATCATCTGTGTTCCCCTCACACTGTTGAATAGAATATTAAATACAAGAGAGTAGGACTTGGTCTGCTTTAAGAATCCCTAGTGCCCAGCGCACAAATGGGTCCTAAATAAGTGTTTGTTGAATAAATAAATGTAATACTTAAAGCAGGATAACAGTAATTGTTTAATAGGGATATTTTGGGATTAATGACATAATACATCTTGGGCATAGAGCACAGTCCTAGATCAGAGCAACTATTCTTAATGGGGAGAGTTCTAGAGAAGCCACAGTAAGTTTGGCTTCTGTGTCTTATCTCCCCTTCAGATTATGGGTGGGATTTATACTAGAATTAGTGACCCTATGCTATCTTCCAGCACCTGTGCATTGTGTAAGAGGGAAAATATTTACTTTATTACCATTCATATCTCCTACATCTTTCACGATATTTGGGAGAAGTGAAAACAGGCCAAGTGGATTAAAATATTTTAACATACAACCTAAAGCTCATGACACCACTGAAAATGTTTTCAGAGCTTAAACACCAAACACCAGAGGTAATATACATGATATTTTATTGATTTAAGATGTGTATTTAAAACCTTACTTATCCAAAATCTGGACGGATTTTATAATCAATGGCATCTTATAATTGACTGGGTTCTCTCTTCTTTCCTTCCTTTCTTCCTCCCTCTTCCTCTTTCCCTCCCTCCCTCCCTCCCTCCCTTCCTTCCTCCCTTCCTTCCTTATTTCCTCCTTCCTTTCTCTGTCCTTCCTCCCTTCTGTCCCTACCCCTCTCCTTCACTCCATCCCTTTTGTTTTCGTGGTTCATAATATAATAAAGTGTTTTAACTAGAATTGATGAAATATGGTATAGCCATATATTAAAGCAGTATTTCTCAATATGTATTTCTTATCACCACCCAACCCAGGCAAGGAGCCTTTTAGGCATTTTTTTCTCTAATTTTCCACTTCATGAAATTTTAACACCATAGGTATACTCTATATCTGTTTATGTATTGCATGTATGTATGTGTTTTCTGAATAAAAGGACAGATTTTTCCCCCCCCCCTAAGAACCAATATCATCCCTTTGGGACACTATTACACCCACTGAGAAGGCAGGTATTAAAGTGACACTCCATATCACTCTTAGTTTTTAAAAACTCATTTACTAGAATATTGGGAATCATCAACTAATTCTTAGGTTTAGAACTTTTGGTTTTAATCATATAACAGAATGTCTAGGAATTTTATCATTATCACAAATGACCGTCAAATGCTGTCAAATGCGTGCAAAGTTGGAACATTTGCTATTTACCCCAAAAGCCAGAAAGCTATCTATAATATTTTTGTTAACAAATAAAAGATTTTCAAGTTCATCCAGTGATATCAGTCAACATATCATTCTCATTTTATGAAATAAGACTATTTAATACTTTTAGTGTATATTTTTAGGATGTTCACTACTTCACCTTTACACATTCGTGATTTTAAAGACATAATTTGAACACCACATCAATAAAGAGATTTTTAAAGACCATCTAATTTCCAAGGGGTACAAGAGAAACCTGCTTTAGGCTACACTACTGCACTCCGTGGAGACGATGAGAATGTACAGTTCTTGAAGCCCCTGTTCTGTCAGTGGTTAAGCAGCCTGGGGATTCCCACCTCCAACAGTAATGACTGAAATCAGAAGTTAGTCCCTCTGTGATGAGTGGTTTGCACCAGAGGGAAGACACCATCTATGGCTATCAAATCAGGATTTGCGCTTGCAAAGCTAATTGTTGTATGTAACAACTTTAACCGATGGAGGAAGGAGTGATTTATTTACTTGAAGAATGTCCAGTATGTTCTTAAATGTTCACTTACCTTTTCTCTGGGCCGTGTAGCTTAACTCCCATTCTTTTTACATTAGTGGTGCAAAAAACCTTAAAATTAGTGATGCATAAAACTTTTAACTTTGTTGGATGTATTGCACTATTATATTTGACAATCCAGACATTTGGCCTACTTGTATTGGGTTATGTTAAATGACTATTTTTTGCGGCTCAACTGTGTCAAAACAATGTGCACTCGATTTGGGGGACGTGAACTATTCTAGCAGACCAAGCAAAATATCAGCAAAAACTAACACAGGTGGTATACTCAAAAGAGACTCTTCAACAGTACATAGACATCCATATCAAGGCTTTATCAGTTGAGTTAGTTGTACACAAGCTTTTGTAAATAAACTGAAAGTGGCTTCAAAACCAGAAATCATCTCCTCCACTGCTCCTAGTACTTGCCCTTTCTCTGCCTTTTAACCGAAGCATTTCCATGATACTCCGGGCATAGACATCTCTCAAGTTCACACTGATGTATGAGTCAGTGGCTATATTCTTGGTAAGCTTCTTCAGAGCTTCGCGCTGTCTAACAGCTGCTTCCTTGAGCTTTAAGGTGAAATAGCAAGCGGAGAAGCGGTCGTTAATAATAGCAATAGGCAAGGCCAAGACAAGGATTCCTGATAATATGCACATGAAGGCCACGATTTTGCCTGTGGTGGTGTCTGGTCTAATGTCCCCGTATCCCACAGTAGTCATGGATGTTGTGGCCCACCACCATGCACAAGGGACACTTGTGAAGGTTGTGTCAGGAATACTCTGCTCAGCAAAATATTCCACAGTTGAAAATATAGAAATTCCCACAGACAAAAAGAGGAGCAGTAGGCCGACTTCTTCATAACACTGGGTGATTGTCATCCCGAGTGAGCGTAATCCTGTAAGAGAACAACTGCTGTCAGTCCCTGGGCACCTCTTCCCTCCCCCACCCCTCTGCTTTCCTCCCTTCCCTCTCCTTTCTGACTATCCACCCACAAATCTGCATTTCACATCTAATATGCCTGCAGCATTGGGCAGTGGTTCTGGGGATAGAGATGAGAAATCATTATCTTTTTCTTCAGGGAGCTCATAGTCTAGTTGGTGGGGCCAGATTGAAAAAGACAGAAAGAAATATTTACTAAACACCTACTATTTATACCAAAAAAAGTGACAGATGAGACTAAAAAGCAGGCAGTGGATGTATGATGGAAATTATATGTTAATCCACAAAATGGGAGGCCTGTGCAGCATCGCAAGTGGAGGGCTCACTTGGCAGACGTGCATTTCAATGTATCGCTTTGGCACACTTTTCTGATGCTGGTTTTATGCCGTCTCTTTACATTTGATGTGTCTGCTTTACTCACCCTCCCAATGAAGTTGAACATAATCAGGGTATTGTTATCTGAAAGCCAGAAGGGGTAAAGGATGTCCTCCATGAGAATAAAGTGAGTGAGGCATCATATGCAAGCTGACGTGAAAACATCATGTGCAATCATGGGACATTCTTAACGGTTTACCATGTCCTGAACTCCCATGACACCCACTGAAATGTGCACCCTTAATACCAAAGCCATGGGGAAACATTTCCCTTGAGTACATAGAATTTCTGCTTTCCTGTACAGAGATAGACTAGAATACAGATTATTCCTTTCACTGCAGAAAGGTATGGGGGACTGAAGCTACTAGAAAATTCATTCACTGTGAGGCAGTGGTGTGTTCCCTATTACTATTCTGAGGACATATGGAACCCCTGGGAGACACACCCAAGAGAATCCAATCCCATCTCTAGAGAGACTCAGCCCCTAAGGAGAGTCAGTTGAGCCCATAATGGGATTACAATTTGAATAAGGTATCTCCCCTGACAACTAGAGTTCCTGAACACTGCTAAAAGCATATCCACGTTTTGAAGTCATATCAGTCTGAAGCCAAAATGATACTGTCTCTGAAGGTCGAAGTAATATCTCCTAGAATTATTTTAATTTTATTCACTAGAGACTATTTAAAATTCATTAAAATACCATTTGTGCTCTCATTATTTTTAAATTTTGTTCTTAAAACTTTGAGATATTCTTAAATTATGTACCAAGTATTTTTAAAGATTGAGGAATATTAATTTTGACGTTTAACTTCAAAAGAAGATTTTTTTAAGAATACCTTTAGAATACCTTTTAGAAAACTGGCCTTGATGTGTCTGCATTGAATTGTATTTCTGAAATAAACTGACCACATTTGAGAAAAACCACAGTGAGGAGACTGTTTTCATTTCAAGATGAAATGTTCTAAATAATTTTGTAAAGAAAAACAAAGTTGTCTGAATTTCTGCACATTACATCTATTAACTCAGATAATCCTCAAAAAACAATAGGAGATTGATGTAATTATTAGGCAATTTTACAGATGAGAAGATTGAGGCACAGAGAAGTAGCATAAATAGTACAAAGTTACTGAACCAGGATTTAAACTTAGGCTCTCTGGTCCTCCTGTTATTCTATAATACCTCTCAACTTATATTTATAGTTTAATACATGGGGAAATATGTCACCTACATCTACATTTTGCTAAATGTAATGTTTAAGATAAAATTGTCAAATATTTATGGAAGCATTCATATCCTTTCAATAAATTAAGTCTTTATTAATACTTTGTACCGCTTTGGAACTGAAAAAAACCTTTGAAGACATGACATTGTGGAAATTACTATTATTTTCTTTTTCTTTTCTTTTAGGAGCAAATGTAGTCTTTACTGGGTGTTTTTAAATTGAATCCTGTGAAGAGTTTATAAATACTAGAAGAAAGCATCCTATTATGTGTGTCAGAAAACAAAGAGTGGTACTTGTAAAAGTTGTTGGAAACCCCATTATCACATCGCTGGTATGGGAGACTAGCTAGGAAAATACACTACCAAAATTATGTTCGAATAAGTCCTAATTACCTCAGAGATGTGGGGGAAAAACATATTTGAGGTTAATTTCTCCCTATATTAATAGGAAGTGACAACCACCACAAACTTCTTTGAGGTGACCAACCAGGCACATATCTGGGGGAATAAGGTGGAAATAGCTAAATTATTTGTATTCATGTGTATTGTATTAATATGTATCATATTAACATGGCATCCTACTGGAGTGTTTCTTAATGTATGGTCCATCAAAATCACTTGTAAGCTTGTTAAAATGTATGCTCCTTGATCCAACCCCAAATACTAAAATCTGACTCCTCATGGATTGGAGATCAGAATTTGCCTTCTAACAAGCTTTTCAAGGGATTCTTATTCTTATTTTCATTAAAATCTAACATCAGTTAACACTTATATACTCCAGAACACCCAACAGCCATAGGACCAGCCACTGAAAATTGCCACCCTCAGGGAAATAGGGATCATCTGTAATGGATTTGTGTGACTTCCCCTGACATTGTCTGTAACTTTCATGCACGATTGTTGTTGTGTGGGAACTTTTCTAGGGGGAATGTTCATTAGATTTTCAAGCCTTCATATGATACAAGCTAAGGAATTTCTGTTACTATCTCTCTCATTCATCGCACTTTAGGGACAAGAAAATTCTTAGATACTAGACAAAGCATTTAGTAATTAGTATCTTCTGCTTTCTTCCAAAGCAAATATTTCCATTGCTTTGTCAAAAATTATGGGGCGGCAAACAGTGCCTGGTCATCTCACTTTCTGCATGGCCAGAGAAAGCATTGCAAGACTGACTTTTTTTTTTTTTTTTTTTTTTTTTTTTTTTTGCCAAGGAATGTGTGTGGTAAGCCCTTCCTTGGACACAGAAGAGAAACTGGCTTATGTCCTTATGTATCATGAATAATTTCTGCATCTCTTTTAACGTGCTGTTTATACATATATTATCTAGAACTTTCTTGAGGCCGAGTGTCTTTAATTTTTGTACATCTTCTGAGCAGCCGGTTGAAATAAATTGAGGTTAACAAGTGGTCAAATTGTTTCTTACATGTCATATCGAGAGAAGGAGTGTGGGCGGCATCTTCTTTATACTTGTGATAACAACTTCCCAGCACCATTTTGGTTGGGTAAAGTATGAGAGTTGGTAATTTTGAGTGTCAATTCAGAGTCACTTCCCTGGGACTACAGTCAAGCACTAATGTTTACAAACAATGGCAAATTAAAAAGCATCACTGAAATTTGAATACCTGTGGAATGTCTGCCCAGCTTTAGCATGCGTAGAGCCCTGAGCAGCCTCAAGACCTGCACAATGCGCCCCACATTTTCCAGCTCCTGTGTAGTCTGGCTCCCACTCAGGCTCTCTACCAGAAGAGTGATGTAGAAGGGCAAGATGGCAAGGAGGTCTATGATGTTCGGCACCTTCCTCAGGAAGCGGCACCTGGCCCGCACGCACAGGAGGCGCAGGATGAACTCGCCAGTGAACCAGCTGATACACACGTACTCCAGGATTTCCAGCAGCTGCAGGTCCAGCCAGCTTAATTCAGCTGACATCAGGGCCATGTTGACGATGGACACCACCACAAAGATGATGGAGATGACCCCAAAGATTCGAGCAGCTGTGGAAGATCCAGGTTTCTCCAGGATGTTCCAGAGCTTCTGGCGGACAGTGGGACAAGGTCCTTGTGAGAAGTCCTGTTCACTCTCATGTTGACTCTCCTGGTCTTCTGTGTCCTTCTTAAAGTCTAACGTTTCACTCAGCTCCTTCCTTCTGAAGTATCTTTTAGAAAAAACAACTTGGTGATTAGTCTAACTTTTTAAAAGTACAGAAGTAAAAATAAAATAAAATAAAATAAAAGATTAAACTTAGCAGAGAGGTCATGCTTTTTTATTTCAGTAAAATGCAGAAAATGTCCATTCAAATTTTACCCGGGCTGTCTCCTGCCCACAGTACCCCAAAGTTCTCATTTAAGATTATTATTTTTAAAATGGTACTTTCTTGTTAGAAGTTTATACAAAAGGATTTATACATAGCAAGTCTACTTTAATGCATTTTATTACCCATTTTTCTTGTAACAAGAACAGAAGTTTGTCCTATGGAACCTTTTTGTGTGTGTGATGTAAAGGTATTCATGACGAAATGGTACCAATAGCAAAATAAAAGGAAAGTCGTCATCAAAGTCCCAGAAACATTCACAGTCAAGGAACCAACTTTCTATCTTCTGTATTTAAAGCAGTTCTCCACCCAAGTCTCAAGTTAAGGGTTCTCAGTGATAAATGATAATGCTCCCTACTGAAACCTACATCCCTATACATGCATCTTCTGGATCATAGCTTTTCTAACTCATTCAATCATCAAGTATTCATTGCAGGCCTGACCTCCTTTGTCTTAAAAACGGATTGGCACGCATTTATCCAAAAAAGGAGGAGGTTTAAAAAGTTCCAATCGAAAGCTGGCTTTGACACTTTTCGGACCCACCGCCACCCCACCTTTCAGCTCAGAAGTGGCCTCAGGTGTTTTTTAGGCCTGCGTTCCGCGAGGATTCCGAAGCCTCACATCTTATCTCTGCCGCCCTCTCTCCACTGCGCCCGCCTCCCAGCCCGGCCACCGCACGCCTCCCGGGTACCTGTCCCTGCAGCAGGAGTCGATGCTGAGCTCGTCGATGCCCCAGTATTGGATCTCCTGAAGGAAGGAGAGCGCGCACAGCTGCTCCATGACGTGCAGGCGGCCGGTGCGGTAGTAGTGCAAGACGTAGCGGAATGCCTGCGAACTGCGGTCGAAGAAGTACTCGTTGTCCACGGGGTTGGCATCGTCGCAGAGCTCCAGGGGGCTGGGCACGGCGGCCAGGGCCCCGCGGCGGCGGCACGAGGCCACCACCACGGCCAGCTTGCCCAGGCGCGTGTGCGGGAAGCAGGACAGTGCCTGCTGCGAGAGCACGAAGCGGCTGCCGCCCACGTTGACCGTGAAGCAGTCCCCGAGCGCCAAGGGCTCCCCTTCGCCCTCGCTGCAGAAAACGCTGGACTCCAACGAGGTCAGGGAGCAGCTGTCCAGCGACGAGTCCAGCGGCGCCCGCCCTCGGGAAGGCAGCTCCATCCCCGCCGCCGCTGCCTGAGGGCGCCACAAAGTTGGGGGCGCGCCGGAAGCCTCGGTCTAGCGAGGGTGGTGGCACGGCCCCTGGCGGCGGCCGGGATTTCCCTGGTTCCCGAGGGGGGTGCCTCCCACCCGCGCACCCCTGCGCTCGTTCCCCCTCCGGCCGCTAGGGCGCGGCGAGTGCGCGACAGCAGCGCAAGAGCCGGGCGCGCCCAGGCTGCGGGGAGGGGAGGGGGTCGCGCCCGGGCGAGTGCTCAGAAGCGGTCCCAGCCAGGGACAGCCCCAGGGCACACCTTCCGGGATTTACGCCCTCAGCCCCCGCTAAATCTGCGAGGGAGATTCCTAGCCCGGGAGGTGTACGTATTCAAAGCCTCGTTACTTAGGGGGTGGAGCGGGCGTGCAGGGGGAGGTGGCGGGTCTAGAGTGGAGGAGGAGGACAGGATGCCTCTTAGGGGAACGAACGCACGCAAGGGGGATGGCAAGACTCACTCCAGCCCAGGAGACCGAGAGGAAAAGTTCAGAAAGCCGAGGAAGTGGTAACCGGGTCAGAGTCCTTTCCAACTTGAGGATATATATTCCTCCGTCTCCTTTTACTGAGGCGGCTTCACAGGCCTCCCCGGGAGTAGTCGCTGGGGGTATGAGCACGTGGGGGAGGGGGCGCCGGGCGAGGGGGCCGCATCATCTGCTCCCATTCATTCTCATCCTAGTCTGATTGTCACTCGCGCTCCATTTTCTTCTCCCTCCGTCTGTTTCTGACCTGCTGGTTGAGAAATTGATGATGACTTTTAACTGAAGTCCCAGTGAGTGGCTAAGAACTAGGGGTCACCATTGCCTCGTATCGAGGCACTTTGCGCCCTTCGGTTTAGCCATTTCTGCTCGAAGAAGTTTCCCGGAGAGCAGGCGTTCTGGGCGCGTTCCCCGGCGCACAGCGGAGCTCTCATTTTAGGAGAAAGGGAAGGCAGAAAGACAAGGAATAGAACAAGCGTGGGCTGGGGCAGGAGTTTAAATAGTACCGACGGCTGGGTGAAGGGAGCAGCCGAGCGCCTTGCCCAGGTGAGACCAGAGGTGTACCCACTGGGCCCCTTGGAGTCGAGCCCCAGCCCACCTGTTGGACACGGGGTGGGGGCGGGGAGGAGGACAGGGTGACTCACCTTCCGCTCCTGGCACATCAGTGCAGCGCTCAGAGGCCGCGGCTGGTTAGGTAGCCTTTGGTAGATTCTCCCGGTGTACACGTGAGGTCTGACTTGACAGGTCCAGGAGGAAAACTGTGTTCGAGGCTGAGCTCTGCACTGGCGCTTGCTGCCTAGCCTCGCCTCATCTCCGCCGCCTCCGGCTCTGGCCCCTGGGCCGCCCCCGCCCGCGCTAGCGAGCCATTCGCGGTTTCCAGCACCAGCTGTGGGGAAAGCATGGAGCCGAGGGAGGTGAGACCGGAGGAGGAAGTGAAGCACTCCGTGACTCTGAATATCATATTCATCCTGAAGACACCTCAGGATTGCTGTTTGGATTCCCGTTTCCCTGATCTGTGTGCTCACAAATGCTCAAGAACAAAATTTTCCATGTCTGCTAGACTCAGGGTTAGGGAACTTATAGTAACTGCTTTGTGTAGCACGGTTCAAGGTTTTCTCATTTCCAGCCAGCAGATGAGAATCCTGCATTTTCCAAAAGCCTTTGCAAGTGAACCGCACATCTTTTTCTTCTTGTAAGTAGTTTTAGAAAGTATGTATAAAGAGATGAGCAGGCAGCTTGGCACAGTGGGGAGAACTTTCTCATAAGTGGACTTAATGGGCGCCTGGGTGGCTCAGTCTGTTAAGCATCTGACTCTTGATTTCAGCTCAGGTCACTATCTCCAGGTTCTTGGGTTTGAGCCCCACCTCAGTCTCTGCGCTGATGGTAGGGAGCCTACTTGGGATTCTGTCTCTCCTCTCTGCCCCTTACCTGCTTGTGCTCTCTCTATGTCAAAATAAATAAATAAACTAAAAAAAAAAAAAAAAAAAAAAGATAAATGGACTTGAAACGTGGTTGTTTGGTTCTGGCTTTACCAAATGACTGCGGAACATCCAGCTGTCATTTAGTTCCTGGACCTCCATGCCTTCCTCAGCAAACTTTCATGTTTCAATAAAAACACTAAGCGTTTCCTGTGGGCTTTATGTCAGGAAATTTTGTAGGCTCTTTACTCATTCAGTACCTTATTTAGTCATAATAACCTTTTACAGAAGGAGGAAACTGAGGCATACCCATTTTACAGAAGGAGGGAACAGGCAAAACAGAGAAATTAAGTGATTTACTTAGGGTCACACATCCAAACTCAAACTCAGGAGTAGTTATAAGAGGCTGCCCTCATAAACACAATGCTTGGGACATCTCCTTTCTGTGTGGCTTTCAAATAAATCAAAGTTGTGGTTGCTTTTATTTACTTTTTAATTTATTTTTGCAAATTTCTAATGTTAAATGATGTATTTTTCCTGATCTTTCAAAAAATGTTTATTGGGCATCCACTATACACCAGGCACTAACAGACAAGGTCCTTTTTCTTGTGGAACTAAAGTTTTTCCTGTGAGAATAAACAGCAACTTAAGTGAAAATTAAAAAAAAAAATAGTATAGTATTTATAGGTTATGGTTCTCTGACAGCTATTCATTTGGTTAACTTTTGCCTCTATAAGGAGCTCTTCCATTTAGAAAATATGGAGGAGGTAAAACCGGTCAATACTTCATCAATATGTTTAGGTACTGTGTCAATTTGTCTAAGGTAGCAGAACTTCTCTTACACAGGAAGAAAAACTCCCTCAGCATCTCTATTACAGATTATTTGGGCATTGAAAAAATTCCACACTTCTGTTAAGCTTCATTCATACCTTAGTGTAAATAGCTTTCATCAGAAGATTAGTATTAAAGGTCTAACCTAATTTTACAGAGTGTGGTAGGGAAGGAGGAAAGCTTTCAGAGGAGAATGACAGCTTTAGGTGAGAAGGGAGATCTTGGACAGGTAACAGAGGTTAACAAACTGTTACTGAGGCTTGCACTGCCACCAGAACCCTAGATTTCCGTTGTAGTTAGTGGTATCCTGTAGAAGGAATTAGAACAATAACCACCTTTTAAGTGTAAGGCCCACGCTAAGTATCTGAATTCTCAGAAATGGTCCTATGAAGTAAATACTGTCTTCCTTAGTTACAGATCTCAGCTCAAAGACTCACGTGCGCCAAGGAGCTTTCCCAGTTATATAGTGAATATATATATGAAGGTATCAAAATTGGGGTCTTTCTCACTCCAGATTTCATCTCAAGTGCCAAGATGAGACGCTAAAATTTTCAACTGGGCTTCAATTGTGGTTAATACAATTTCCACTATATAAAATAATCATAACTAGAGAGATGATGACTAGTTAACCAGTAGCATATAAACACAAATGACCCATTTTAAAGTATAGAGTTCTCTTGGGTAATAAAATTTTCTGCCCTCTTCCCTGTCCTGTTCCCTGTAATCTGTTGTCCCTCCTCCATTGATTCCCAGGTTTGAGTCTGAGAGTCCAATGAAAATGCAACGATAAATAAGGGCAGAAATAAGTCCATTCAAAGGATGTCCTTCCTGGTCCCTGATCTTGACCTGAGGTATACCCTAAAATATGTCAAGAAGTGAAAGGAGAATTGCTGATGAGTACTTGGGGGTGGTGAGGTCTTGCTTTCAATTTCCTTCCTACAAAGCCTGGGAGGAATGTGACTGTCACGTAGGAGGCAGCTCAGTACTGAGATGTGAAAACTCAACATTGTAATGACTTTGGGTATATTTTCTCTAGTTATCAGATGTTATATTCAGGTGATTTTCCATTGACAGTCTTGTTAGAAAATGCTCTACTGGTGTTTGGCTTTATCTATCAAGTCTTCTAAACATTGATTTGAATATTAAATCTCCAGGTACAACTAACTGCTTTTAGTTCTTCCAATTTTTGTGAATATTTCTAAATATATTAATGAACAGCATGCATTCTTAACAGTCCTGTTTTTATTTTATTTTATTTTATTTTATTTTATTTTATTTTATTTTATTTTATTTTATTTTATTTTATTTTATTTTATTTTTAATGTTTATTTGTGGGGAGACAGAGCATGAGCAGGAGAGGGGCAGAGAGAGAGGGAGACAGAGAATCCCAAGCAGACTCCAGGCTCTGAGCTGTCAGCACAGAGCCCAACTCAGGGCTCAAACTCAGGAACTTTGAGATCATGACCTGAGCCGAAGTCAGCTCCTTAACCGACTGAGCCATCCAGGCGCCTCAACAGTCATGTCTTTAAATTGGATTAAAAGAAAAAAAAAATAGAAGGGTGCCTGGGTGGTTCAGTTGGTTAAGTGTCCAACTTCGGCTCAGGTCATGATCTCGAGGTTTTTGAGTTCGAGCCCCATGTCAGGCTCTGTGCTGACAGCTGGCTCAGAGCCTGGAGCCTGCCCTGGATTCTGTCTCCCTTTCTCTCTGCCCCTGCCCCGCTCACACTCTGTGTCTCTCAAAAATAAATAAACATTAAAAAAATTTTTGGTTTTAATTTAAAAAAAAAAAGGGAAAAAACAGCCGACTTTAAATGTCTGATTATTGATAACAATAGGGGCCCCTGGCTGGCTCAATTGGAAAAGCATGTGACTCTTGATCTTCGGGTTGTGAATTCAAATCCCATGTTAGAGGTAGAGATTACTAAAAAAAAAAAAAAAAGAACTTTCAAAAACAGAAGAATTGATTATTGATAGCAATTAAGAAAAGTTAAAAGTCATTTGAACCACATTAAGAATTCCTATTATTAAAACTCTGGAACATTTCATTTAGGTTTTTGAAAAAATGAGAATGTATTTATATTAATATTATATTTGATTTCTGTAATCTACTTAAATAATGTACTGTGTTCTGTGAAATCATTAAGTCTCATCTTTTATAAGAATGTTTTAAAATGATTATACATATATGATAGTAAGTCATTGACAAAAATTTTAGAAAAATGTACATTCAATTCATTATTAATTTAAAACAAAAATACAATTTTACACTTATTCTTAATAACTAAATAGGGGAGATATAACAAGTGAATACTTTTGATAAAGAGTTTTTTAGAATTCAACTTGAGTAAATTCCATCTTTTCATTTTCAACTGCTTTAGTGTAGACTCATACCTTTACACTAAAATCCCTTTAATTTTTGTCATTCATTAACAATGCAGACCATATTTCATGTGAGGCGTGCGTAGCTATCTTTGACTCAGTACTTAATTTCTCAGGGACTGACAACGAGATAAGTCACTGGTAATGATGTTTCAAAATGCCTTTGTATATAGACAAAATGACATTGTCCTCTTCATTGCACTGGGACATGTTTAAAGGTAAAGGAAAATCTGACAAATTCTAGCTATTCATCTTCCATGAGTCTTCTAGGTGCTTGGAATAAATCCTCCCAACTGTATAACAGCCCACTCTAATGCAGAATTTAGCTTAATGTGGGCTTGTTCTGGATTCCTTCCAAAGGGAGGCAATTATCTTTGGAAGTACCCAAGAACTCATTTTTATAGCCTAGTCTGCTGCAGAGATCACTGAATGGGTTGATGATGGTGATGATGAGGATAACAATATGGTAATAATAGCTGCCACGTTTACTTATTCAATTTCCGCTCTTTTATTAGCTGTGTGACATTAAGAGGGTTTCTTAATCCCTCTGTATCTCCTTTTCCTCATCTGTAAAATAGGGGGTCACAAAAGTACTTACCTTATGTTACTGTTTTAAAATTAAATGAGATAATCCATGTAAATGTTTAGTGCAGTGTTATTATTTCTGTTGTCACTATTATTATTATTATTATTATGTTTCAGAAAATTTTTCTGATCCCCCTTACTGAGCACTTACTATGTGACTGTATCACATAGGATGTCACTTATTGCCATGTTAAAAACTTACCTCATTTCATTTATAATGCTTATAACCCAACAAAGAGAGTAATATTATCATTATATCTTTGCAGATAGAAACCAAGATAACAGATTTTTCAAGTGTCATAATGATAGTAGAAATAGACTTGAACACCTTTGTTGGACTGAAAGGCTTTGAAGGGCATTAACATGAAAATAATGCAGTGAGGAGAGATTACAGTTAGAAATACTCTTCTCTTTAAAAACAGTTTTATACAGAAAATTTCTACTCTACACTTAAAATAATTGAGATGACTATATATTTTATAGGCCATGACCAACAACAATTGCATGTGATTTTCATTTTAAAAAATTGGTTCTTACTTCTATCCATTGTAAAGAAGGTAGTTGATTGGATTGGTCATTAAATGATTCTCACTAGTCCACTGTGATATGCAAAAGACATAGTGGCATTTTTCCTGAGTTACTAAGAAGCTGTGTAGAACCAGGCACTTATTGTCCACTGGATTAACTTCTATGATTACACTGAAATTAAATTTTTACAAACAAGATTTAGAAGCAGTGAAGCAAACTCAGGGTAAGTGCTTTGTTCATCCTGTCCTGTAAGCTGTTAAGTGAACCCTATATTGAATTTGAAAATTCCAATTAAATCCTATCAAATGCCCTTATGTTGACAGAGATTGAGTCATACGGAACCATTAAAAATGCTTTTCGTCCAGTATATGTGATTTATTAATATTAGAAGTAAAATTGCATTTAGACTTACCCTTATTCTATTTAGTGCTTTCTTCCATTATGAAGGAACTCAGTAAACTTGAATTCCATTCTGTAATTGGAAGAGAGGTAATCTTTACATTTCATACGTGTTATAAGGTTTTTTACATTGCATTTCCTTAGTTTTCCTGGAATCAACTCAAAACTGAAAAGTTTTTTGGGGTGCCTGGGTCACTCAGTTGATTGAGCATTGGGTTCTTGGTTTTGGCTCAGGTCATGATCTTACGGTTTGTGAGTTCACATTGGGCTCCGTGCTGACAGTGCTCAGCCTGCTTGGGATTCTCTCTCTCCCTCTCTCTCTGCCCCTCCCCCACTCTCTCTCTCTCTCTCTCTCTCTCTTTCTCTCTCTCTCTCTCTCTGACTCTTGCTTAAAAATACATAAATAAACTTAAAAGAAAAGTTTTTCAATCAGTAAATATTTATAGAAATGTATTTTGCAAGTTCTAGGGGGGGTGGTTGTATATACAGATAGAATATGCATTATATATCATACACATAAGTTATACCATATATGTGAATAGACACACAACATACACACACATAAGAAACTAACAGTACAGTAAAGCTTACCCTGATTACTATGTCAGTGGGTCACATTGTTATTACTCCATGCTAGAAAAGTAGTGAAAAATCAGAAGCAATATAAAGAAAATAGTAGAGATAAGTAAGGAGAAAGGCAATTTTTCTTTGCAAAATGGTTCTTAGTTACATGGTATAGTTCCTTTAAATAGCCTCCTCCTGTGTTTTAAACGTGGTCTAATTAAAGAAAAATATGAAGTAACTTTTTAGGACACATATGCTGAACTCTGCCAACATAGTTTTATTAACTACATTGTAAACTTGATAGAATACCTATTATTCTCATCTCAGTCGGAGCACATAGAACATTAATTTAAATATTTTATATATTAAATCACTACACATAAATGGGAAAAATCTAATTCTGTTTGAGTTCAAAATTACTGCTTTTTACATTTAACTGTATGTTTAACTTATACTTTTATCACTGGTTCAAAAGAATAGAAATTTGGGTTTACAGTCAGCACACATTAATTTGGTTAATTTGAAAAAAGAGCCTTGGATCAGTGCATGTGTTACAGAGAATATTTTCTCTATACAGTGTAATTAAATTGGTGGGAACTGAATATAAAAATTTGTCATTTTTTCAACATGAAAAACAGCAGTGAGCCATCTGGCTTCTCCTTCACACCATTGCATCTGATTGACAGCTCAGTTATAGACCCGGCCTCCCCATTCTCCCACAAACAGATTTCCCGGAAAACTAAACCAAATGGGAATCCAGAGGAAGTTAAAACATAGCAAATTTGCCCTGGCCTGATTTTTTAAAAAAATTCTAGAAGGTCAAATTAATCCATTTAGTAACTGGGAATGTTTCATTTTCATGGCAGCAGCGAGAAATATCCTATTCCATACTGCTTACTATTTGAAATGGAAAAAAATAATCTCAATTATATTGTAAAAGAAGAGAAATAAAACAAATTGGGATTTTAAAACGACTTTATGAAATATCAACTTCGTAATAGATTCAAAACTGACACTGACTCTAGGCCACATATGTTTTACTTAATTAAGAACAGATAATTAAGGTAATTAAGAACAGATAATTACCAACCATACAGAAGTTTTGAGAATAGTAAGTAGTCTTATGGATGCATATGTGTTTATATGTGTGTATAGAACAGGAATTTTAATTTGTTTTTTTTAATGAAAGCCAAAAATATGGAACTGTTTCCTCATTTAATATTGCTCAATAAGTAAGAAACTATCACAACTATTTTAGCAAAAATTTCAAAAAGACTCCATTCACAGTAAAGTTTTGTCTTGCTTCACTTTTATTCTGGTAATAGTATTACCAACTGGAAATAAAGGTCTTTGTAAAATATTTAGTGAATGACTAATTGTAAAATAAAAAGCAAGTTTGGATGTATTTGAACAGGTAGGAATAAGGCCACGGTAGAGGAGCCTTAGTGTTAAGAACGTGGGCAAACCTTGCTGGCATTTGGAGCCATGTTCACGGGGAAGTGGTGACCTACTTTCAACTCCTCTTTGAATGAGAATCTGTCCCTAGGGCAATGAGAGTAACAAAGTGAGTGAGCCTCTCTCCAGTGAATTGGTGGAGAACACTTTCTTATATAAGTACTGGATAAGGGATGCTGTTAAAATATTTGTTCTCAAGGTTGAGGGTTTTCCAATATGGCTATGATAGAAGGTGGCTGGCCCACGCCTCAAGGTAGTTTCAGGACCCTTTTACACTCTTAAAAATTATTGAAGACCTCAAACTTTTGCTGATGTGGGTTAAATTTATCGATATTTATTACATTAAAAGTTAAAACAAAAAATTTAGAAGTATTTATTAAATCATTAAAAAAAGTAACAAGCACAACACTTGTTAACGAAATAAATACTCTTAAAGAAAAATGTTTTCCAAAACAATATACTTAGTGAGAATAATGACATTGTTTTACAATTTTTCATATCTCCTTGATAGCTGGTTTAATAGAAGACAGCTGTATTTTCATATCTGCTTTTGCATTCAAACTGTTGAAGTTTGATATATTTCTTGAAGTTTATAAAGAAAATTCAGTGTCAGATAGGTAGTTGGAAAAAAGGGGTGCATTTTAACAGCTTTTGGATATACTGTTATATATGCTTCTGTGCTATACTAGAACATGACAGGCTAGTTCCAAAGGAGAATCTGAACTGTATCAGTGAGTTTTTATATTCAGTTATATTAAAATCCATTGGCCTGTCTTCCCTTGGAAATTGTTTTTTAATCCATGCATGATTTTGTTACGTCATTGCGTTATTCTTTTGGAAAATGTTGGTTTCTCCAAAAAGTGACACATTTAATTAAACAACACCAAAAATCCCTTTTGTTAATATCACCACCAATTTCATCAGAGAAGTTTTTGAGCATTGGGAAGCTATCAAACTCATGGCAGTAGAAAAAAGCTTTGCAAAATTCTAACTTTCACTTGGAAGCTCAAAATTTGTTACCGGCAACAAATACAGTCTGCTTCCTTCACAGTAACAGGATCCACTAATTCATTTTAAAGAAATTACTCATAAATATCTGAGTAGTTTGTCTCTCAGTCCATGTTTTCAAGTGAAAATGGTGCTCTGTGGGAAAAAAGCTAGTTCAGCTTGTAATTCAGAATAATTACACAAGAGCTTTTCCTTGAGACAACCACGGATGTCACAGAGAGCTCCAGTACACTTCCCATTTAGTTAAATAAAACATTTAAAAAGGACATGTACGCAGGTGATAAAATTTGACAAAATTTGTATTTTAGTCAAATAAGTAACTTTTATTATTATCCATCAAGGATATTGTTAGCTGGCTTTTTTTTTTTTTAACCCCTTTAAACATGTGAGGAATATGATGACAGCTGTACAGATTGGTGTCACTGCTTTGAGGTATGCTAACACCCAAGCACTTTTACCCACCATTGCTCTGACACTATTAGTGCAAATCTAGATGCAGTGGAAAACACAAATAACTCCTTGGTATTATGGAAATAATATTAAAAAAAATTTTTTTTCAACGTTTATTTATTTTTGAGACAGAGAGAGACAGAGCATGAACAGGGGAGGGGCAGAGAGAGAGGGAGACACAGAATCCGAAACAGGCTCTAGGCTCTGAGCGGTCAGCACAGAGCTCGACGCGGGGCTCGAACTCACGGGCCGTGAGACCATGACCTGAGCCGAAGTCGAACGCTTAAACGACCAAGCCACCCAGGCGCCCCTGGAAATAATATTTTAAATCAAGGACTCCTAAAAGGTCTCATAAAATCTCAGGGGTTTATAGACCACATTTTGAAAACTATTGTTGTAAGAAATATATGTATTTTGACAACTTAAATGCAGAATTTATGTGTTTAATTTGGAATTACACAAAGATGTATAGGACTTTTATATTTTGTTTTGCAAGGTTTCATCAAAAAAAATTCCTGTACCTAATGTATGCTGTGAAGGTAAGCACACACATACCCTAAACATAAATTTTACACACACACACACACACACACACACACACACACACACACACAGAAATGTGATCATATGAATGTATGCATATTTTCAGATATGCAGAAAAAAATGTAATTAATCTCAGCTCCAATTATAGGATATAATATAAAGTTAAGCTTTTCTTTTTAGTTTAATCACATAAATTTCATATAATGCCATAATTTAAAAAACTTTAAGGTAATAGATAGTCTTTTTGTGTAAAAGTGCCCAGTCTCAGATTTTTGACCTCCTTTATGCCTCACTCTAGAGGGGCAAGGTATGGCCCAGAAAGATGAGATTCTCCTGTATAGTTTAAGTGAAACCAATTGGATCATCACTGGGTAGGAGGAGGGCTTCCTGGACTATTGTTATATATGAGTGCAAACTGCCAGAAGCCAATGTTGGGCCATTTGCTTCTTCTGGTCTGTAAGTTCCTCTCCTTTGTCCCTTTTCCCCTTTGCTCAGGTTATAAATGGTTAATCAGTTCCCTCCAGTATCTTATCTCTATCTCTCCCCAGCAGTGCATGGAGCCACTTCTGGTTTCTGTCTATAATCTTCTACTATTACTTCCAAATAATCACATCTGCCCCAAGTTAGAAGTGATTGGGTTTGGGGCACCTCCTAGAACTTGCAGCTTCTCAGGACACCTGGGTGGTTCAGTCAGTTAAGCGTTAGACTTCAGCTCAGGTCATGATCTTGCAGTTTGTGAGTTTGAGCCCCGTCGGGCTCTGTGCTGACAGCTCAGAGCCTGGAACCTGCTTCAGAATCTGTCTCCCTCTCTCTCTGTCCCTCCCCTGCTCACTCTCTGTCTCTCAATAATAAGTAAACATTAAAAAAAATTAAAAAAAAGAGGACTTGCAGCTTCTCACTAAAATGGAAAGCACATGTTCCTGGGCTTTCTCATACCTCCTAGAAGCTTCTAAATTCCTTTCCTGGACCTGCAGGGGTTTGTCATCAATATGTGTTTGTGTTCATGAGGGATACAGGAACCCTAAAGCTGATCTTCTTCATGCCCTATCTTTCCCTTTCCCCTTTTTCTTTATAATTCATGTTTTCCCCCTCATGTCTCAGTCATTGGTTCTCAGTGTTCGCATGTTCTCCTTAAAGAGACACTTGGAAATGTGGTCATGGTGGTGTGGATGGGGTGGCTTGTTTTTACCTGTCACAAAAGTTGGAGAATACTATTGACAATTAACTACGTAGGAGCCAGACATGCTAAATATACTTTAATGTATGAGCAATAAAGAACTGTTATTCCAGAAATGCTAGTAATGCTGTCATGAGAAACAATGCTCTAGATACAACTTTCTCAGAACCTGGGGAAGGAGGTTTCACAGCATAACAGTGGTCTTTAATAACAGATGTAACAAAACTTATCTAAGTCTTCCCACGATCCTCCAGATGGATGCCTTGAGCTGACTGCACAAAGTGTCATGGACCAGAAATACAAAAAAAATACTATTATCATCAAATGAAATATGTACATATATTTGAATTTGTGATCATTTTTTTGCTACCATGGCATAGGGATGACACATTAAACAGAATAACTAAATATATAAATATATGTGCATTTATTTAAAATGTACAGCAAAATAACATTGCTTTCTTGTCATAACTGTAAAGATGGTAAGTCCTTATGGATAGATGTTGGCACACATCACAAAAACAGCCTGTCATGTATGCTCCACAACTGAACTGGCAAGGTTTCCAGAAGAATCCATAAAAAAGCTGAAATTACTTTCTTTAATACTTTGGTTAGCCTTCTCAGGGACAGAATGCCCAAAATGATTTCCTTGCTAGCTTCCAGAGAATTATTTTACTTCCAAAGTTGCAAACAAGAGTTGCTGTTTCCAGAATGTCTTTGCAGTGCTTTGCTATTCACTTCTCTACACTTCAGTCCGTTTTTCCCTTTAATAACTCAGTTTATTAACCGACTCCCTCACATGAGAGAAAACAGTTTTCATGTAGAAATAAATAAATGGACTGCAAATAATTAACTAAATATCCTGTAGGTATTTTTCATACAATAATTAACTAAATATCCTTTAGATATTTTTGATACTGTTCACTCAGAATATTCTAAACCTTGGTCTTTGTTTAATAAAGTACATAGTATATGTATAATAATCATACAAAATTCCTAGAGATCCACTGGCCAAACACTGAATTTGGGCATCAGAATTCTCAACCACTTACGTAATTATGATTCTTTAAGTCAATGCACGAAATTAACATATTCAGATTGAATATTTTTTGTTTGGATGTGATATATTTGCAAAAGTAGTCCTTAACACTGTCTTACAGTTTCCATTTATTTAATTTTGCCATTTTTTTCCTCCAAATACATTCATTAATGGCCATATGTTACGCCTGATGAGAGCAACACATTTGAATTGATTTTTTTTTCAAAGAGAACATTAAAGGACTTGCACGACAGATATTTCTTGAGTTGTGAATTAATTTGGAGTGATTCAGAGTCAGTGGAAGTTTTGGAGATGTTTTAATTTAGAAAGATGACAATATGTGAGTTAGCACACACATTACAAAATCCATATCCATATCCAATATGTTGTGTATCTTCTCTATCTTTTATAGAGTGTCAGATTGAAAATAAAATAATCTTTGACAGAGATTGACTTATTTTCGAATATTTTAAGAGATAGAAATATTTTTTTGAGTTAACTGTATATATTTAATTTTCATTATTCACAATTTTGGTGACTACTGGTGTTCATTTGCCTTCACTTAAGACAATTTTTTTTCATGTTTATTTGTTTTTGAGAGAAAAACAGAGTATGAGCCGGGGAGGGCCGGAGAGAGAGGGCGACCCAGAATCTGAAGCAGGCTCCAGACTCTGAGCTGAGCTGTCAGCACAGAGACCAATGCGGGGCTTGAACTCATGAGCGGTGAGATCAGGACCTGAGCTGAAGACGGATGTTAACTGATCGAGCCACCCAGGTGCCCTGTTTGCCTTCACTTTAATAGTGATTTAGGAAAGATTGAATGGAGGTGCATATTTGTGGTTCAAAGACAACCATTTAGAGTTGTTGGTTTTAGTGTAGTCTGAAATTAGAACATGCAGTTAAAAGTTTTCACTGGGGAGACAGAACTGGAAACTCATGTTTTTGTTGTTCTTAGTGATTTTGTTCTCTAGCATTTGTCCAGAAATCTGCACCGAGACACAGCTTAGATAGTTGAATCAGAAAAGTCTTTAAAAACTCACCAAAAGGAGGGCGATGATTATCTAGAAAAGCTTTTGTGTAATCACTAGAGGACCACATGCAAACCAAATGGGCAGCTGAAATGGTTAAAAGGTGGAATCTTTAATGGGATGGCATGATTAGGTGACCAAGAAAGTGCATTTGCAGAGAGTTCATCTGAGTATCTGTGTATGAAACAGATGGAATAGGAGCATTTTCCCTAAGAAAAGTAAAGACAAAGAGGCAGAGCAATGAGCTCTGGCAGTTGGGACTTTTACCTTTCTTTGGTGGTGAATGCTTGATGGGTCTATGGGCATTGGAATATTTGAGGATTAAGTGGGATCACATGTAAAATATTTTGAAAGTCATAGAGTTTATTATTATTTTTTCTTTTCTAGGCATAAAACACAAAGGTATTACTAATATTTAGTGACTGTGATTTATAAGTTTAACTAAAAAAATAAAGTAGTAAATTCTCAATAGTTATTTCTCCCTGAGGCACAGTATACATACAAAAGGCAGTTGTTTTTCTCACGATTTCAGTCACTATTACAGAATCTGTCTTCCTTTAAAAATCAATTCTTAGACACAAGAAGAGCCAGTTGGTTTCTGATTACTGCACACCTGGCATACTCAACTGCTTGTTACATCTGAGTATCCAGGGGATCTTATTTATTGCTTGAAACTGTGCCTCAGCACACCCTGAACAGTATTTGTTCTTTTTTTCTTGCTTTGCCCTTTGATGGCTTTGCTCAGCTCACCATGGATCTTAAGTGTCTGGGTATCCCTACCTCACCCATCCTTCCCGCATTTTTATTTTTTATTTACTCATGTTTTAAATGCTTATTTATTTTTGAGAAAGAGAGAGAGGTGCAGAGAGAGAGGGAGACAGAGGATCCGAAGTGGGCTCTACCCTGACAGCAGAGAGCCCAGTGTGGCGCTCCAACTCATGAACTTCAAGATCATGACCTGAGCTGAAGTCAGATGCTTAACCGAATGAGCCACCCAGGTGCCCCATCCTTCCTATATTTTTAACCTAGTGGAGTTTGAAGTTAAAACAGGGCCACCTAGCATCTAATTTTAGAAACAAGCCATTTAATATTGATGAGTCTGTGGAGTGTGTTTGCAAGGACCATCCTTCCTACTTGTTTTTGATGGTCACAGGTATAAATGGATATAGTTATGGATGAGCCATTCCTCTTAACATTTCTTCTGGAAAACTTTTAGATATACACACACACACACAAAATATATGAATACATTATATATATTATATATACAAACTATATATACAAAATATAAATATATTTATATATTATATATATTTATATTTTGTATATATTTGTGTATATTTTATATATACATATATATACTCTTTTATCAAATGTGTTGGCATTGAAAAAAATTAAAGAGCTTTGTTTCCTCTCCAAAATGTTTTTCAAATCCATACACTCCTCCACTCCCTCACTATTATTCTAATCTGAGCTATCAACTCTTGGTATCCATTAAATAATTTCTTCCTTCCACTCTTGACTTTTACCAAATTCCAATAGGTTGCATCATGGCATTAAAAAAATTCAAATCATATAATGCTGGTTCCCTGATTAAAAGCCTTCAGTCCCTTTTCATCACACATAGAATGAAGTTTAAATTCCTTTCCATGGCCTTTAAGGCTTCTGGCCTCTCCAACTACTCATTTGTAACCACATAGACTGGACATTTTGATCTTTTGCTGCTGGTCTCCTATTTCTTATATAACATTAGCTACAAAATGGGGGAAGAAACAGAGTATTTTTAAAGTTTGTTTATTTATTTTGAGAAAGAGAGAGAGAGAGAGAGAGAGAGAGAGAGAGAACGCACACGTGCATGAATGGGGGAAGGGCAGAGCAAGAGAGGGAAAGAAAGAATCCCAATTCACAACAAGGGGCTCAATCCCACAACTGCGGGATCACCACCTAAGCTGAAAACAGGAGTCAAGAGCCCAACCAGTTGAGCCACCTAGGTGCCAGAAGAAAAGGATATTTTTAATACCTGATGCCTTCTCTTCTCTCTCCAGTACAGCTCTATAAGCTTCGGAAGTGTGGTAGTCTTGTCTGTACTGCTCACCACTGTATTCTCAGGCCCAATATAGGCCCTGTCACATAACTGGCACTAATAAATACAGATTTTGCAATGATTTACTGGAAACTGGAATATGCTACTGTGCAATGTGGCAGTTGTCAAAACTCAGGTTTAGAAACATTTGTCCATATACACAAACATGCCATTTCTGGAGCCAGAGCTAAGGACATTGCCTCTTTATAGACAGACTGGCTTGAGGACTTGTTTATTGGTCTCTTCTAGAACATTGCAAAGATACGTCACCTCTTCTTAGCAGGGCTTCTTTTCTCCTGGTTTAAGTAATCTCCAGGAGCCTTTATTTTTTAAAGTTTATTATTTTGAGAGAGAGAGAGAGTGCAAGCAGGGGAGGGGCAGAGAAAGAGATTCAGAGAGAGAGAGAGAGACAGAGAGACAGAGAGAGAATACCAAGCATGCTCCACATTGTCAGTGTAGAGTCCAAGTTGGGGCTCGAACTCACAAACTGCCAGATCATAATGTGACCTGAATTCAAAAGTCAGGCACTTAACCTACTGAGCCATCCAGGAGCCCCTGGGAACCTTTAAATATAGGATTGCTCCTCAATTATAACAGTGTATGCTCCAGCTCAGTGCTCTTGAATGAATTTAAATGCTGAGAAATTATTTATGCTGAGAAAAATATTTATGGACATTTACCTGAAAAATATCCAGTCCATTATTCTAGATAGTCTACATTTTATAGATTGATTTTGGCAGACCATTATCAAGATATTCATTGGGATCATGCCAAATTGGTCTAGTGTAGAATTTTTTTTTAACTGAGTTATATCATGGTGTATATTCTCTGGTCTATACTGATGGACCTTATAAGAAAGAGCTTTAAAACAGCTCATGTCTGATTTTTCTGTAAATATGTTATTGAGGATGATATCTATTCCATTACATGGTATACTCTCTAGGACGATCTCTACTATGAAATTATTTTCTTTCTCAGATAGAAGAATAATTATTTTCAATAGATTCGTGTTGCTTATGGACATTGAAATTTAGAGGATTTATTCACATATATATTTTAAAAGCATTACAATTAACGTTTATCACATGTTTACTATAAGCTAGGTATCATATAAAAATACTTTATGTGGGTTATCCCATTTCATTCTCATAATAACCCTACTACATAGGTATTGTTATTACTCTTATTTTACAGATAAAGAAACTGAGGTGCAGAGAGGGTAAATAATTGTCCAAAGTTATTAGAACTGGGACATATTAGAACTGGGAAATATTAGAACCAAATTGTGAACATAGCCTAAGTTATGTAGGCTGTCTCTCACATAGATCTAGCTTATATTTCTGAAGTTTATTTTTCTTTTGTTTCTTTTTTTTTTTTTAATTTTTTTTTTCAACGTTTATTTATTTTTGGGACAGAGAGAGACAGAGCATGAACGGGGGAGGGTCAGAGAGAGAGGGAGACACAGAATCGGAAACAGGCTCCAGGCTCTGAGCCATCAGCCCAGAGCCTGACGCGGGGCTCGAACCCACAGACCGCAAGATCGTGACCTGGCTGAAGTCGGACGCTTAACCGACTGCGCCACCCAGGCGCCCCTGTTTCATTTTTTTATCTGCTTAAACGATCTTAAATTATTGTGGGAAAATGTGGAGTATAATAAAGTGAAAAATATACCAAGCTGCTTTTCCTTATGAGCATTATCTCTTATCACAAATCTCAAATAAATGAATAGGTAGGAAATCAAGTAGACAATGTTAAAAACTGCATCTTCATTACAGGAAGCTGTTTATTAACTATTATTCTTTTCTAAGTGCATATTTCAACCTTGACTGTGTTGTAAATTAACCTCTCTTTTTCTTGGGTCATTTTCTCAAATTACACCCATGGGAGATTAAATTCCCTTTTTCTTGGGTTATTTTCTCAAACTACAGTAACTTGTTATGTTACTGAAGATTAGCTGTGCCTATGGTATTATGTTCAGTCAATTATGATGAATTCTCTGCCTAAAGTTTCATCCTTTGACAGTTTCCCACACATTCTCCACTTAGCAGTCAGAGAGGTCTTTCTAAATGTTGGTACATTTGCTTATGTCATTCTCCTGCTTAAAACCCATCAAGGGCTCTTGATTCCTCTCAGGACACTTTCTCAGTTCCTTATCATGGCTCACAGAGTGTTTAAGGATCCAGGGTTCACTTTAGTTTTGTCCCTCCCACATTTTCTGTAGCCATCCTAACTTAGTTCTACTTTTGAGAGGGAGTCCTTCTCTCTCTACATCTAGGCCTTCACACTCTATATAGAACAACTTCCTGCTTCTATTTCCATGTGCCTGGCTGTAAAGTGTCTGTTAGTTTTCAGCCTAGGTATTTCCTCTGTTCAATGTAGGCTCCTCCTTTACTGCTCCATGGCCCTCGGGTTTATCCTACCAGAGCTGTGCTGATTTATCCATTTGTCCTTTTCAACGGGAAACCAAATTCCATTAAAAAAAATATTTTTTTTAATGTTTATCTATTTTGAGAGAGAGAGACAGAGACAGAGACAGAGAGAGAGGCAGAGAGAGAGGGAAAAAGCCTAAGCAGGCTCCAGCTCTGAGCTGTCAGCATAGAGCCTGCAAAATCCTTTTTAAAAGAGGAGTGTTTCTGGGCGCCTGGGTGGCTCAGTCGGTTAAGCGACCTTCAGCTCAGGTCACGATCTCGTGGTTCCTGAGTTGGAGCCCTGCCTTGGGCTCTGTGCTGACAGCTCAGAGCCTGGAGCCTGCTTCAGATTCTGTGTCTCCCTCTCTCTCTGCCCCTCCCCCGCTCATATTCTGTCTCTCCTTCAAAAGTAAATAAACATTAAAAAAAGTTTAAAAAAAAAGAGGACTGTTTCTAGTTCACTATCTTGTTCTTTGCCTCTACTGTAGAGATCAGCATTTAATAAGCCCACAGTATTTTCCTTTTCAAAAATTGAATGTCTTTTATAGGTATTGTATATGTATTTATTTATATTCTCCTTAAATATATCACATTATTGACATAGGTCCCACCCAACTGTTCTGTCTCAACCTGAGTTTGAATTCCAATTTCCCTACTTACCAGTTGTGTGGCTTTGGGTACATTAAACAAAGTTTTAGTGTCTTCATTTTAAAATCTAGTGGCATGGAGTGCCTGGGTAGTTCAGTCAGCTAAGTGTTAGACTCTTGATCTCAGCTCAGGCAGTTTGTGGGATTGAGCCCCACGTTGGGCTCTATGCTGACAGCGTGGGGCCTGCTTGGGATTCTATCTCTCCCTCTCTCTCTGCCCCTTCCTTGCTTTTATACGCACATGTTCTCTCTCTCTCTCTCTCAAAATAAATAAACTTTAAAAAAATAAAATATGGGAGCCTGTGTGGCTCCCAGTCAAGTGTCCAACACTTGATTTAGGCTTAGGTCATTATCATTCAGTTTGTGAGCTTGAGCCCCATATCGGACTCTGTGCTGACAGTTCAGAGCCTGCTTGGGATTCTCTCTCTCCCTATCTCTGCCCCACCCCCCTACTCTCTCTCTGTCTCTCAAAATAAATAAATAAAACTTAAACAAATTTTAAAAAATAAAATAAAATCTAGTGGTGCTTAGCTAATAGAGTTGTAATGAGTAGTACCTGTGATAAGACATAAAACAATTAGTACCTGGAACACAGTAAGTTTTTCTTCTAATATCAGGTGTTTTGTTTTGTTTTGTTTGTATTATGAAGATTAGTAACTGGCTGTGGGGACAAGCATAGGTTCTGTGGATTCAAATCCTGGTGTGGTTCCTTATTGGATATGTAAGTTTGTTCCCAGAGAGTCTCTTTTCTTACACATAAAATGTGAATAATAGTAATATTCACTTGAACAGGTTACTGTGAGGTTTAGGAAAGATAACATAAATAAAATCCTTAGGATATTATCTGGTACACAGCAGAGGCTTAATAAGTGTTAGATATTGTTATTACCAAATTTATCCCTGTCAGCAGTTCATCAGTTCACTGAAGTCACAGATTTCTGTTTTGTTCATCTTTGAAGTCCTAGCATCAGTGTTTTGCATTAGTTCCTTGCATATATTAATGTGTCTACATGTAAAATAATAATGACCTTGAGAATAGTAAAGGACTGAACTAT
Source organism: Puma concolor (assembly GCF_028749965.1). Classification (NCBI taxonomy): domain Eukaryota; kingdom Metazoa; phylum Chordata; class Mammalia; order Carnivora; family Felidae; genus Puma; species Puma concolor. The sequence goes on along the minus strand of NC_141684.1, from coordinate 28,716,545 downwards.
TGTTGTCCACTTACACCTTTGTGTGACTTAGTGCATCAGCCAGTTGAAATTGGGGTATCTAGGGACAGAAGTTAGTTTTGGGGGGGAATCATTGGATGTGGAGACATTTTGCAGAAAAGATAAGGCTATATGATGACACTATCTTTAGGGAAAGGTATGTCAGCAGTTGAGAAGGAAATGCAGCAAGGTTAATTGGGAGAGCTTCAAGAAAAAATTTAACCTAATTTTCAGTTTTAGCTATGATTAGCTTTAGGGGATAGTTTCAGTGCTAATCCAAGGAAACAGAAGAAAGGAATTTTGTAAGTGGGCCAGCTTTGCATGGTATTGTTTTCCGACAGGAATCAAATCCATATGATAAGATAATTTGGTAAATAGGCCTCGTATGTTTTTTTTTAGAGCTGAGGTTTATTTGAATAGACTAGACAATATGCCCAGGAGGATGTGCATTAATTAGTAAGCTATTAGTGTTAAATTGCTGCTAATTTGGAGTTGGTAATTGAAAGGACCTAGAAGACTACAGAATGGTGCTGACAGCACTTTGGGACAGAAGGAAATTTGAAACAGCTCTTGTGTATCTCATCTTTCAGTGATAAAAGACAAGGTTTGTTTCACTTGAATAAATTAACTGTTATCTGAACTTCCAGTCTTCCTTTTTTTTTTTTTTTTTTTTTTAATTTTTTTTTTTTCAACGTTTATTTATTTTTGGGACAGAGAGAGACAGAGCATGAACGGGGGAGGGGCAGAGAGAGAGGGAGACACAGAATCGGAAACAGGCTCCAGGCTCCGAGCCATCAGCCCAGAGCCCGACGCGGGGCTCGAACTCCCGGACCGCGAGATCGTGACCTGGCTGAAGTCGGACGCTTAACCGACTGCGCCACCCAGGCGCCCCCAGTCTTCCTTTAAAAATTACAATGAAATATGGTATAGCGGTAAGTATGAGTTCCCTTCAAAGTTCAGTTTGCAATACACCACACGTGGGCGTGCAAGATTACTAAATATTTTCTAAAATTGTAGTCAGTTAAAAATGGGAAACTTGGTAGGGTTAACATAACTCAAAATGCTTCTTAAATGTAATTCTGTGTTTATAGAGGGGGAAAAACAATAATTTAATATGAATATACAATTTAAAAAATCACCCATATAGTTATAATTCTTGATACATAATAAAATTGAAGTTCCACTTCCAGAATGATAGTGTAAGGCGCTATGTGGATTGCTTCCAAGGAAATAATCATAACTGGTGAGATTATTTTAAAAACCCAACAATGTAAAGTCTCTGGAAATTGTCCTAAATGCATAAAGAAAAAGGAGAAATATGTATTTAAGAAAATCTACTAAGTCGCTGCAAGGTTAGTGAGAATCTAGGGTCCTTGAGCCTCCCTGTCACACCCCAGCTGGATGTGATGGAGACTCCACTCTGGGCAGTATGTTCAAGGACAGGGGCTACTTCTTCCAATTTCTAGTCAAGGACTATGCTCTCCCTCAGGAAGAGGAGACCACTCTTGTTTCTTATCAGCCTCAGTTCCGTGTTGCAGGGGCCATGTTGCAGGCAAGTGTAGCGATGAGTTTAGAAGCTCCCTTCATCCAGGCAATTCCCACTCTTCCCCATGCTTCTGTGCAGCAGGGTGGGGATGCTGGGGCCTCAATCCCCCTTGCCATAGCTCATCATGGTTGGAAGGTCCATGCTGGGAGATACAAGCCTAAAAGGACAGGCTATCACCCTGCCCAGCGTCCTGCTCCTAAAGCAGATGTGTCCCTCTGACAGAAGCAGGCCAGTGTCTCTGCTCTCCAAGTCCAGAGTAGGGTCTCAGCGAGGTAGTGCATAAGAGAGCACCAAAAAGGATTTATTTGAAACAGAGAGTGGGTAAATTCAAGCCTGAGGCTTCCCTGAAAAAAAAAAATGGAGATTTTGGTACTAAGTAATTAAGAGGATGCGGTAGCATCCTTAGAGCAACAAACTAAACCTTCTGCTAGCTAGTTTCCCAGAGGGAACCAGGGAAAGAGAAATTGGAGCTCTTATACCTCCTGGGGAGAACGTCAAATGATGAAGTTGCTTTGGAAACAGGCTGGCTGTTCTGCAAAAGGTTAAACATAGAAGTTACCCTATGACTCAGCAATTTTACTCTTAGTCTATGAAAAGAAAGGAAAACATATGTCCACACAAAATTTTTACATGAATCTTCCCAGCATTATTCAATTATTCATAATATACATAAAGTGGAAACAACACAAGTGTTCATCAGCTGATGAACAGATAAATGAAATGTAGTATATCCAAACAATGGAATATTATTCGGTAAGACTAAGAAATGGAATATCAACATATGCTATCACATGGATAAACCTTGAAAAGCTATTGAGTGAAGTAAGTTAGTCACAAGAGGTCACATATTGTATGATTCTATTTGCATGAAATGTCCAGAATAGGCAAGCCTATATAGATTAGCGATAGAAAATGGGTTAGTTGCCTAGGGTGGGAAGGGGTTGGGAGAAATGAAGAGTGATTTTAATAAGTAAGGGATTTCTTTTGGGATGATGAAAATGTTCTAAAATTGACTGAGCTGATGGTTGAACAACTCTGTGAGTATCTTAAAAACCACTGAAGTGTGTACCTTAAATGGGTAAATGGTAAATTATGTAAATTATCTCTCAAAAAGATGATAAGAAAAACAAATTGAAACTTGTTCTTACAAATGGCTGTTTGCTTTTTCCTCACCTGGTCCATAATTGACTGAGTGGCCACACTCTTGTGCCTTGTATTAGATCACACTGCTCATTGAGGACATCATTTTTTTCTTCGCTTAGGGTGAGTCTACAATTTGGTATGTGGTATATGTGCACATGTGTGTGCATATCAACAATTTTGTTGAAGTACAATTGACATTCAATAAGCTGCACATGTTTAAAGTATACAGTTTGATAATTTTTGACAGATATATATATATATATATATATATCTCTGTGAAACTTTGACCAATATCAAGATAATGAACATATTCATCATTCTAAAAAGTGTCCCTTCGTAATCCCTCTCTTCTGGTCTTCCCTATTCTTTCTCCTTCCCCAGGCAACTACTTATCTACTGTCTATTACTATAGATTTGCTTGTGTTTCCTAGAATTTTATATAGATGGAATCCTACAGTGCATATTTTTTATTTGTTTGGCTTCTTTCTATAAACATAACGATTTGAAAATGGTCCATTGTATAGTACATATCCATAGTTCATTTCATTTTATTGCTGAACTGTATGACATTTTATGGATATATCATTTTTTATCCACTCATTTTTTGCTGGACATTTATATTTTTCCAGTGTTGAGCTATTATAAGTAAAGCATCAATGGACAATAGTGTACAAATCTTTGTGTGAATATATATTGTATGTCTCTTGGGTAAATACTTAGGAGTGAAATGATTAGGTCATGTGGTAAGCATATGATAGGCTTTAAAAAATTGCCACATTGTTTTCTAAAGTGATTGTGCCATTTTATACTCTATCACCAGTGTTATGAAAGTAACAGTTCCTCTCCATCCTCACCAACAGGTGGTATGATCAGTCTTGGAATTTTTAACAGTCTAATGGGTGCATAGTCATAACACATTGCAGTTTTAATTTGTACTTCCCTAATCATGTTGAGCACCTTTCCATATGCTTGCCATCTGTATATCTTTGGAGAAGTGTCCAAATCTCTCTCTCTCTCTCTCTCTCTCTCTCTCTCTGTGTGTGTGTGTGTGTGTGTTGTTATTTTGTTATTGAGTTTTGAGATAGAAGGCCTTTATTAGATATATGGCTGATAAATAATTTCTCCCACTTTGTGACTGATCTTCTTTTCTCTTGATAGTCCTTCTAAAAAAACAGAGTTTTAGATTTTGATGAAATCCAGGTAGCTAATTTATCTTTTATGGATTTAGTTATTGTGTTGCATCTGAAAAACTGCAGAACTCAAGAAAATGGAGAACTCTCCAATGTTTTCTTTTAGAAGTTTTATAGCTTAGGGTTTACACTTAGTCACTAACCACTATATTCTACTGCCTCCCTTCACTCTTCTTGGAATTCCAATCCTAGTCTTTTACTATCTTTAAGTATCTTTAAAATAGTTATTATCATGGTTTTATTTAAATTCAGCTAAATTAATCAACTACAGAAATACAAAACTGCTTTAATATATCCCAGTTGTAGGATGTATCTTTTTCCAATAAAAAATTATTTTCCAAAGGATGGGCTTACCTCATTTCCATGGCAATAGATATTTTTCATTCAGGGGTAGAAATAAACTCTTAAACCAAATTCTAGATCTCAAGTTACCCATCCTTTTCTTTCTTTATTGTGTTTTGTACAAATTAACTTACAGAAATACAATAATCATGGTTGTAGAAATGTCATTTACACTGACCCCAATTTCAATCATGTTTTTCTCCTTAATCCAATAGGATGATAAAAAAATGTAACTTTTATGGCAATGAGGATTTTATGAACTGTTACTAATTATGTGAGTCAAAAGCACATAATGCACTAAGATTCCAGTGAAATACAACTTAGACCCAACTACTTAGCATTTGTACAGTGTAGTGTGACAGTGCCCTTTGTTGCATGCAGAAGCTGCATGTCACTTGGGCTTTAGTGTCTCAGTGCCACCTGTTGAGGTTTTGCAGGCTAATGTAGTGGACACTAAAGGCCAGAAGAACTGGGGGAAAAAGGACCAGTACTGCCATTTCCTTGCTTTTGGAAGGAGGCAAATTATTTAGTGTCTCTTAGTTTAGTGTCATGACTATTGACTAGGGATGTTATCTTTTCTATTCTTTCACTGGAGCCAAGATTAGGAGCAGACGACATCGTAGACATGAAAACTATACAGACTTGCCACTAATTAAGGTATTAGAGCCACTTTTCTTTTTTTTTTTTTTTAAACTGAGCATGAAACTGATGGAACTGTAATTTATTTATTTATTTTTAGTTTTTAAATGTTTATTTTTGAGAGAGAGAGAGAGAGAGAGAGTACAAGTGGGGAAGGGACAGAGAGAGAGGGAGACACAGAATCTGAAGCAGGTTCCAAGCTCTGAGTTGTCAGCACAGAGCCGGATGTGGGGCTCAAACCCACACAAATCGTGAGATCATGACCTGAGCTGAATTCTGCTGCTTAACCAACTGAGCCACCCAGGTGCCCCTGATGGACCTATATATAATTTGACCAGTAAGGACAATGGGAGTATTTTGTATATCATGGAACTGCAAATTGTTAGGACAACTAATAATATTGATTTTTCACTCTGCCAAAGCCTATTGGCTTGAGTGTTTTATATATGCTTTCTCATTTACACCTTAGAAAAACTTTTTGAGAAAAATATTAACTCTATTTTGAACTCTGGGTGAGGTGATATAGAGTAGTGTTCACTATATATACTCTGGAATCATATTTCCTGAGTTCAAATCCTGGATTTGCTATCTTTAACTGCCATGACCTTGTCCAAGTTACTGATCTTTCTGTGTCTCAGATTCATTTGTGAGATTTGAGTTATAACTTACACAGTTTTAATGAGAATCAAATAAGTTAATACATGAGAAACGCTTAAGGTAGTGCCTGGCATGAAGTACTCACTCAAGGTACCCATTTACTATTAATTAATAAATTTATAATACCTATTTATAATTAGTTAATACACTGTGGCAAAGAAAGGTGAAATGACTTGTTACCCATGGTAGTACTTGGTTAATACATGTTTTTTAAACCCAAACTCACTGATGCCAAATCTGCATTATTTGTATAATCTTATAAGATAATTCATCATTGTTATCTTGTGATATTTACTATATATAGTAGAGTGAGGGGATAATGTATAAATGAATGAGTTAATCTTTAACGTTACTCTTTTTCTGACCCCAAAAAAAGGTGTTCCAAATGGTTAAGAGTTTAGAAATATTTCATTGATTGAAATAGTTGGAAAAGCTTGCTCATAAAGAGAAATGTCTACTATGCTAATAGGTAAAATGACAATGACTTTTTATGATATTGAAATCATGTAATTCAAAGATAGAATCCAACGACAGCTTATTTGATGTGTTGTAAGTGCAGGGCACATGTGTGCTGTATTAAAAGTATATGAGGAACCTAGACAATTTGACTACTGGGATTCCTGAACCCCTGGTGATGATGATTCATCCAGATTCAGCATCTTAATGCTTTTTCCTGAAGAAATATATTTCTTCTCTACAAGAAGCCCCATATCCAAGGAAATTATTTTCTTCATACGTCACAGGCTTGACTGGAGGAGATCATTACACAGGCCAAAACCTGAGTGTATTTGAAAATAGTGTGAATAGACAATTATCATTGTTTCCTGAATGTTAAGAGGTTATAGGGATGGCAAGGAAATAATTAATAACAAAGATATTATCATCTTAATAACATACATTATAGTCTTAGAGGCATAGGGTTTGGTGGGAGGAATAGACACTCAGAAACCTCATAGCAAATTCAATTACCAAGGATGGAGATTGGACACCCAGGAGAAGTACACTCTGATTATTTTCAGATTTGTTTCCAGGCAACATGGTTAATGTGCAATGTAAGCACAGCTTCATTAGATCTGATAAAAATATTCAATTCCTTGCCACTTTTTCTATGAACAAGAGCTATGCATAGATACATATCTATTTCTATTTCTATCTTTATACTCAATTATTTGCCACCCTTTCTGCAAACAAGATCTTGGCTCTAGGTCTTCTCCAATATGACACCCCAAATGACATTCTCTGCAGGATAGGTCAGTATTTAGTGACTCAAAGTGATCCTGAGTTATGGAGGGTATAATTCAGTCCTTCATAAGGTAGACTATAGGTGTTAGTGGAGATTTGATTTTGTTTATGTTAAGTGGCTTCAATGTAACAGTTGTCCCTCATGGGTCCACTGAAGTTCTTCTGGTGAATATGGTTTGGGTGTGGCATTTAGATTGCTTGTATATTTAGGAGCTCTCAAACCAAATCAGCATCGCCAGTTGCCCATTAAACTTTAGAAATTTCATTTTCAATGACTTTCTTTATGATAGGCTGATACTTCATATATATCTGGACAATTGCACCATCAAATTTAATGCTCATTCAAATATTTGACTTGCCAAACATGATGGAGGGTTTCTTTGGAGCAACACTGAATAATCATATGCTGTAATTTGGCTTGCGATGGTCCTATTTCTCTAGTCATTGGTAATAATCCACTCTCTGAACTACAAGACACTGGCCCATGGGTAGGAGGTACTAAAACTGATGGAAACAATAGGCCCACTGTTAAAGTGGTAAATAAGGAGGGTCCACACTATGGATGTAATGAGTCAACGATAGTCACTTTACAGTGCAGGTGCACATGTTTAATAAAATTGAGATCTTTGGCAAACCCTGACTATTCAGACTTCTATCACGTTAGGTGTTTTCCTAGGCATTCTCAGATTGTTTTTTGTAGGTATTTCTGTTTGGCTCAGAATTTTTGCCATTTTTTAACTTCTTAGAGTTAGCCATCATTAGCAGATTGATATGATTCTTTCTAAACCTTGCTCTGTAGATCAATAATCACACATGCATATGCGCACATGCACTTTTTCTTTTGACATAAATGAGTTCATGCTTTACACATTGTTCTGTTATTTTCTTTTCTCACTAACATATTTTGGACATGTTTCCATTTCAGTGTGTGTGCGTAAATAATATTCTCTGACAGGTGCACAGTATCTCACTGCAGAGATGGTGCATTGTACTGCACTAGATCATTACACACACTTACAAAATTAAGGGTCCTTTTACTGCAAGTTAGAAAAACATATTTTGAGCTGGCTTATGTTAAAATATCAATATATTATAAGAAAGCATTGGTGTCCCACATAATCAAGAACAGGGGAACAGAGCTGTGATCTTAAGAGAAAGCTGGATTTGAGGACTTGAGTAATACCACACTCATGGCTTCTATTTATGTATATTTAGACTTTTAACTCCTGCAGAATGGCTCACTTTGACTATGTAGTACAGAGGACAGAAAGCATATACAATGATAGATCTCAATTATATACATATAATTATGTGTATACAATTATAACATATAATTAATTACATTATAATTCAGCTGCACGGACATTGCCTTTTTATGCTCAGTTCTGATTCTAAATTCCCAGGAAATCTCCAGTTTGATCCATATAGGTCCATCTCTGGTCCAATCAAGTTAGGTGAAGAAAGGTAACATCATTGTGCAAAATGACTGCTAGAATTCTTTGGCTATTTACAGGCAGGTAAGAGCAAAGAAGAGTTCCTAGGAAATAAAAGGATTGACAAAAAACCCTGTGAGGGATTAATGGAAACATTTCTTTGTTCAATTAACAGTTGTTTGGAACTTAGGTTCAAATATTTTCTTATTACAGTAGCTCCCCCTTATCTACAAGGTATACGTTCCAAGACCCCCAGTAGATGCCTGAAATCATGGATAGTACTGAACCCTATATACACCATGTTTTTTTCCTATACATATACATGCCTATGATAAAGTTTAATGTAGAAATTAAGCATAGTAAGAGATTAACAACATTAACTAATAATAAAGTAGGACAATTTTAATGATATACTGTGATAAGTTATGTGAGTGTGGTCTCTCTCTTTCAAAATATTGCAATGTTCTCAACTTTCTTCTTTTTGCAATGATGTAAGAGGATAAAATGCCTCCTGGATGAGCTGATGTGATGTGAATGATGCAGTATTAGGCTACTATTGACCTTCTGATGCTACCTCAGAAGATGATCATCTGCTTTGGGACCATGGTTGACCAGATAACTGAAACTTTGGATAAGGAGATACTACTATACAAATAATGCTATTATAAATATCTTTTAAAACATAACTTGGCACATTTATGTAAATCAATATTTAGAGTAAATTTCAGAAATGGAATGTATGGAATGTATAAATGTATTTTAGTTTACAATTTTATAGTGACAAAGTTGAGACCAATTTAGATTCCCATCTGTAGTGAGTGAGTATGAATGGAGGTGTTTCTCTACAAATTTATCAACATGGAATATTATTATTATTTTTTTTAAAATTTTTTTTTCAACGTTTTTATTTATTTTGGGGACAGAGAGAGACAGAGCACGAACGGGGGAGGGGCAGAGAAAGAGGGAGACACAGAATCGGAAACAGGCTCCAGGCTCTGAGCCATCAGCCCAGAGCCCGACGCGGGGCTCGAACTCACGGACCGCGAGATCGTGACCTGGCTGAAGCCGGACGCTTAACCGACTGCGCCACCCAGGCGCCCCTCTATTATTATTATTTTTTTAAGTTTTTGCCTATACAACTGGTATAAATATCTTGGTAAGGTAAATATATCTTGCTTTAATAAAATTTTATTAGCTATTACACCTTATCATCAAGTTTGTGTATTGCAGTGCTGAACTGGGGTTTCTCCACAAAGTATTTAAGGGCAACCCCTCCATATTCAGTTGTCCTGCTTTCAGATCCCAGTGAAATCTGCCTACCCTTCCTAAGACTCAATTTCCAAGGAAACCATCAAGTAATTCCTAGTTTAAAAGCTTACACAATAATACACAATCAAGTCCTTCTTCTTTTTCCACTCTCTCTGCCCCCAGCTTTGTTTACTGTCTTGTATTTGTTGGATATCAATTTTTCTCATTAAATTGTTCCTTTTCAAGCTTTGTATTTCATCTTTATAACTTTAATAAACCCAGCGTCTAGCACAGTATCAATAAATATTTGTTTGTAAACTGATTGCCTATAGTTCTCAGGCTGATGGCCCTCCAGGAGACCTGAGTCTTTAGCCTGGCCACTATGGCTAGGTCTTTGGCATGAAGTGTTTTTCTCTGGACCATAGTTTTCCTATGCATACAATCAGAGAGTTCAACTAGATAATCACTAAACTTTTTTTTTTTTTTAACTAAGAGTCTATGATAATATGTTGCTTTTTAAATTACAGGTGAAAATTTTCTGTATGTATTATAAAATAACAATGTAAATAATATGTTGTCTAATTATAAATTTCCATCTAACAAATCTACAGAATTTAATTCAGATGTGGCATTACTTACAAAATGGAATGTTTTAGTTAGTTGTCACCTCTCTGCAGTGTGTTAGCCCCATCTAGTGAATGATTAATGAATTCTCAAAAGCTAGTAGCATATGAACATCTTTAAAGTTGCTGCTGAATCGTATGTCATCTTGTTTGTAGTCTTTGAGCCTTTGCTATTTCAGATCGAGCCAAGATTGAAAGAGGAATTTACTGTGAGATTAGTTTTGGAAATGTTTAAATGCCTTTGTAGAATACATTCATTTTAAGAGTAGAGCAAAATGAAGAGTTGTAATCTATTTATCAAATCCCACCCTCTGTTTTTATTTTTACCAAATATAGAAATAAACATCGCTTAGTCATACTTTCCCCATTTTCTTTCCCTAACAATAATTACACTTACCTAATTTTAGCTGATTATTTTCATATTTACCTTCATCTCTTAAATGACACATTTATTGTTATTGTTTGAATTTTTTTTTTTTTTTTGCTTCAAGCATTTCAAGCATTAGAAAAGGAGTTAACTGTCTGTTTTTTGAGAACATAGCATATATGCTGAGGCAGATAATATATTCTGAGAAATATAAACTTTCCTGGTCATTTTTTTCCTCCAGGAGTTGTTCTGCTTTATCATTTGCTTGGTTTTCTACATAGTTGTCACTAATTTAGCCTCAAATTTGTTGCCCATTAAAAATCAGGGCTATGAACACATCAAGTATTCCGTTTATTCCGTCTTCCTGCAAAAGTCCTTCCCAGGGCCTTCTGACCCACTCCAACCTGGTTCAATTTTTCCTTCTTGCCTGGAAAAAGGCTCCTATCCTGGACCTGCCCTCATTATTATCCTGAGAAGTCCTCTCCTCTCTTGCCCCGATTGTTAGGTCTCCTGTTTCCTCTGCCATGTTTCCTCTGTGGCTTACTTATATTTTGATGAGATATACCCACCAAAATCTCCAGAGAAAGAGTGCATGGGAAAAGTAGTTTTGAGATTTTGTGTGATGCATATAGTGAATTTAGAATTCAGCATTAACTCCAAACTTCTTTTAGTGTTTCAGCAGACCGTAAAGCTTAAAACTACATTTCCCAGCCTTCCTCGCAGTGGGGTCCTAGAAGTGCGGTAGTTTGTGCCAAGCAGATAAACACACACAAGTTCTGAAGGTATAAGTGAGGAGGATGCCAACCTTTGCTGGCAAGCATCACTGTGGACCGGAACAGTAGTCCCCCGAGGTTTCATTTTCCTTGGTTTGAGTTACCCGCCATCAACCTCTGAGGTCCTCCTCACGAATCCTCGGAAGGTCAGTTGTAACCTAACTAGGTCACAGTGCCTGCGTCATTTCCCAGGCACGTGGTCTCACATCATCACAAGAAGAAGGGTGAGTACAGTACGATGATATTTAAAAATTTTTAAATGTTTATTTATTTTTGAGAGAGAGAGAGAGAGAGAGAGAGAGCGAGCACAAGCAGGGGAGAACCAGAGAGAGAGAGGGAGACACAGAATCCGAAGCAGGCTCCAGGTTCCGAGATGTCAGCACAGAGCCCAACAACCCACGAACTGTGAGATCATGACCTGAGTCGAAGTAGGACGCTTAACCAACTGAGCCACCCAGGCGCCCCTAGTACAATATTTTGAGAGACCACATTTACATAACTTTTATGACGGTATATTGCAGTTGTTCTATTTTATTATTAGTTATTGTTAATCTCTGACTGTGCCCAATTTATACATTTAATTTTATCGTAAGTATGTAGGTATAGGGGAGAAAGTAATATAGAGTTCGATACTCTCAGTGGTCTTGGAACATATCACCAGCAGATAAGGGGAGACTACTGTATCTTTTGATCATGGAGGCTCTGGGTGTGGTGGGCGTGGAATACTAGAAGTTGCAGTATCCCTTTGGTGGTCGGCTTTGGCAGCAAAACTCTCAGTCAACCCTGAAAGCTCAACCCAAAGTCTGTTTCCTCAGTCAGTTCATACACTGTAATTGTTTAAAACTCACTATGATGGATTTTTTTCTTGCACTGGACCTTGCCTGATAAATATTATATGTGCTAGTTTGGTTAGATACAGAAATCTAAATTTGAAAAAGTCTTTGTTTAAATTTCTAGTGTTTGTGTCATGAATTTTGAAGCCATCTTTAGACTCTGATCCAATGTATGTGATTTTTTTCTTCTCCTTTGGAAGCTAGCGGAAAGTATTCTATGTCTCTAGTGTTCTGAAAATTCAACATGTGCCATAGTTTGTCTATGTCCATCCATCATGCTGTGCTCTTGGTGGATCTTTTCAGTGTGGAAACTCATGTCTTTATTTGCTGGAAAATCTCTTAATGGCTTTGATGATTATTTCCTTTCCCAAGTTTCCTTTGTTCCTTTATTTTGGAACTGATACTTTTGGTTTTTGCACTCTTTGGACTGGCCCTGTAGTTTTATCTTCTCTCTTATTTTCCATCCTTTAAACTTTTTAAAATAGGAGCTGCCCTGAATTTTACTTTTTAACTTATGTAGTAAAATTTAAAAGAATTTTACTGTTATTGATTTCTATTTCAAGAGCACTTCTAAAAGTTAAAAATAGAACTACCTTACTATCCAGCAATTGCACTACTAGATATTTACACAGAAGATACAAAAATACTGATTCAAAGGGACACATGCACCCCAATGTTCATAGCAGCATTGTTACAATAGCCAAATTATGGAAAGAGTCCAAATATCCATTGATTGATGAATGGATGAAGAAGTGGTAGTATATATTATTGGAATAGTATTCAGCCATAAAAAGAATGAAATCTTGCCATTTGCAATGACGTAGGTGGAGCTAGAGTGTACTATGTTAAGTGATATAAGTCAGTCAGAGAAAAACAAATGCCATATGATTTCAATCACATGTGGAATTTAAGAAAGAAAACAGATGAACATGGGAAAAAAAAAAGAGAGGTGAACCATAAAACAAACTATTAACTATAGAGAACAAACTGAGGTTACTAGAGGGGAGGTGGGTTAAATGGGTGATGAGTATTAAGAGAGCACTTGTGATGAGCACTGGGTGTTGTATGTAAGTGATGAATCACTAAATTCTACTCCTGAACCCAATATTACACTATATGTTAACTAACTGGAATTTAAGTAAAAATTTGAAGAAACAAAAAGAAGGCACACTCCTTTTGAGTTATCTAATGTTCCATTTTGATAGTATCTTTTTCTAACTTTATTATTATATTTTTGTTATTGCTTTTAACTATATGCATACTCTCTCTTTATAGTCTGCTTTTTTTAATTGCTTCCCCTGCCACGCCCCCCCCACCGCCTTTTATTTGACCTTGATCTTTTAATAGAGACTTTCCTGAAGTGCCTGATAATCTTTATTTGCTGCTCATAAATAGCAGTGAGTAAAGGCTGGTTGGAAACTCCAAGAGTGTGGTTAGGTGTGTCAGCTGTGAGCTTTACTACAGGATGCTCTGGCACAAGCTACCTATTTCCCTCTTGGGATACCGGAGACCCAAGTGGCTCTGTCCCAGTATCTTGTATGCATTCTGCAGTAGACGGGGTCAAGAAGAGTGTCTCTGCCCTGAGAGACTACACGCCTTCTCTAACAGACAGGGACTCTCTTTCACTGTTGCAAACAGTAAAACTGATTTTTGCCACTGAAAGGGAGGGGACCTGGGGATTTGACTATTTCTTAAGCAGACTTTGAATGAATCCTCCTTATTAATCTCTTCTTTTCACTCCAACTTCCAGAAGGGCTAGAGGCTGCCAATTCCAGAGCACTTTGGTGATTCTGCATGGTAAATTGGCATGCTTCTTGGATCTCCTCATTGACTTTTAAGATTTTAGTTTTTCAAATGCATCTACTTTTCGACTTCCAAAAGTTTGTTGCTATTTTGCCCCTTCTCTTGTTCTCTTCTACCCATGGATTTGTTTTTTGAAACAACTTCCTCTTTGTAGGAATTTGGGAAAGAGAAAAAGTATATGTATGTCCTCAATACTGTGTGATTGATTTGATTTAATTTATATTGATGTGATTCTTGAGATAATACATCATTTCATAGATGAATGCTAATGAATATATGTATACGTATGTGTGTGTGATTGCATATATATATATTATATATAGGTGTATATTTAGGTGATCAATTGTGATTTTGATGCCAGTAAACACAGAAAAAGGTGGTAGTTTGGAGAGAAGTGTTTGTGATGCTGACTAGTGATAATTAAGGGAATATTAGGGAACAAAAAGAAATGTATCTGTTCCCTATTTTAGCTACTGTCTTTTAGGGGCTTAGTCTCTTTTGGAAGAAGGTTTGGGGTGTGTGTGTGTGTGTGTGTGTGTGTGTGTGTGTGCGTGTGTGTGTGTGTGTGTGTGTGTGTTTTGATTGTCACAATGGTGCACTTTGGTAAATTATTCCCTTAAAGTATTAAGTACTGGACCTATAAAAATTTTACTGCATTACTTTACCAAATCATACTCAAGTGATTTTGAAATTTAATGTAGCTTCTTAGAAATGTAGCTAGAGAGCAATATGAGTCTACTACAAAAAAATTGTATTTAGGCAGATAAAGTGGGGAAATGATAATTATGCATTTAAGTCTGGTCATAAAAGTATTTTCTTATTAAACATATGAATACAAGTCTCGTGGATTTAGGAAAAAAGTAGAATTAGGTAAGACAAGCAATGTAGCCATAGTGGGGAAAAATACTACATATTTTTATCCATATGTGTACTTAGCAAATATATGCAGACACACTAGACATGAGAGATGTAGCAGTGAACTACACTCTCAAAGAACTTACTTTCTAGAAGGTCATGACGAACAATAAGCACAGACTTGAATAGGAAGTACAGAAGTGAAGAAGGCGAATCAGGGGTGGCCAGGCAAGACCTCTCTGAGTTGGTGACTATTTTTACTCAGAAATCTAAGAGACCTAAGAGAGAACCCTACAGATGTGTGTAGGGGGATTCTGGGAAAAAAGACACTTGTGTTTGTAAGCCAACTGAAACTAGCTCCAGAAAAACAAAACAACCACCCAAGCAACCAACCAACAAAAAACCTCAATCTTATTCAAAACTAGAGCTCCAAAGATTAGGTGTGACATAGATAAAGTTGACTGATGTCTTCAGACCTCTCTGCCATGCCCTAGAGCTTGCTCTGTTCTCTCTATGCTGTTTTCCTTTTTGGGCAGGCCACCTCCACATGGCAATAGGATGGTCACTGGAAGGTCAATGTGTAGACTGTCCTCATTAGTTGTAGTGATCCTAGAGAAGAGAAGATAACCCTCCTTGGAACTGAATTTATGTCAATACCCCAGAAAGATTTTGGTTGGTCTTGCTTGGGTGCTGTGCCTATTCTTGGACCAGTCATGTTCTTTACATTGTAATGTACTCTGATTTGCCAGTCTGGGTCACACATGTATTCCCACATGTACACCCCAGAAAAATGTGGGGTGGGGGATCATATGATTGGCAGCTAAAATCGGTTAGAGTTGGTAGTGGATTGATTCTTAAAAGTTCTCCAACTTAAGAGAGAAGGCTTTAAAAAAATCCCACAGATAATCACATTTAAATATGGAAACTTTGAAAGAGAATTATTGAGGGGATAAAGTTTATTTTTATCTTATGTATGCTTTTAAAAATTTGTCTTCTAGCAGGTAATTAAAATAGGACTAAGTGTATTACCTCCTTAGGAAGTGACTTCAGTCTAAGGGGCTATGCTAGGAAAGGATTACCCTCCAAAAAATAATATAATGAAAGACTGCTAGGACCTGGTTCTGGTCTTAATTTCAAGAGAGTTAGGCAAAGAAGGGATTGTAAGATTTTAACCATGTGAAGCGTACCTTACTTGTTTAAGATTTGTGACAGAGGCCCTAGGAAGGAATTGAAATGTACTCAGCTGGAGCATTGTCTCCATCAGGATAGATTATGCTACAATACAGAAAGCCCAATTATGATTGGCTGAAACTAGGAAGATTTCTTTCTTTCTCAAACTACATGTCATAGTCAGCAGGTAGGCTCTGCTCCCAGTGTTCGCTCAGAGACCCAGGCTGGCCGGGTAGCTGCCACCTGAAAGTTCTCCAGTCACCATGGCAGAAATTAAGATAGCTCTAAATTGTTTCACAAGCTTAATTATATGCTCCAACCTGAGAGGGACGCATGTCACTTTTGCTCACAACTCAATGGCCAGAAATAGTTAAATGACTTCATCCTTCCTCAAAGGGACCAGGAGGCACAATCCTTCCATGTGACTAGAAAGACTGCAAAGATTTTGGTAAATATCATGAATGACTAACATAAATATTTATGATTCTTACTCATTGGAAACCATGCCAGAGGATTATAGGACAGGGGCATAGTTTCAGCCGGAAGAGAGAAAGAAAAGAAAGAAGTGGAAAATTTGACATCTATACAGTCACTGGGCTAGAACAAAAATTTGTGGAAAAACCTAAAACCATCATATTAAGCAAGATACATGAATGTCAATGTTAATATTTTTTTAAAAAATTAAAAAAAATTAGAAATTATTGAAATTGGGTTTTAGAGATTACTTGTGCTAGGATAAATTTATATATGGTATAATTTGGAGAAAAGTCAACTATACAAATAATTGTGGTAACAAGCTCCTGAATTCTGCACTGAATTTTTTGTCCACATATCAAAAAATAAATAAAATATAGTTTAGAATAAAATACCATTAGAATATTCTGAAACTGAATAAAAGTCAATTAAAGGGCAATCAAGTTTTTACTTTCAAATGAAAGCAAATGCTTATAAATTAAAATGGATGAGTTGAAACAATATCATTTATAAGATAAGAGATTTCTGCAATTTTCTTTTTTGTGGCATCCCCTATTTTCCACTAACATTCCATTCTTATCACTTTAAATCACCTTTGGCATTGACTTCAGTAGGATTACAAATGAATGAATGGCAGGCAAAGTGCTGTAAAGCGTGTGGCTTTGTGGGAACATGGGATGGAGCAGATCTCTGTGAACACCTTATATTTGCTGAGCACCACAGACCCAGGGCACTTCTCGAGCCCATCTCTGCCAAATGCCTGCTTTAGTATGCTAGGAGCTCACTGCAGACATGGAGTATAGAAAGACTGGACAAGGGTAGATTATCAGGGGGATCCAGCATTAGATCTGGATGCTTGAGGGTTCACAATTGTGTTTTTATTGTCTGTATGATCTTTTAGGGGATTCATTATAAACCATGTGTTGTAGATGTGTATGTTAATTAAAATCATCTGTTGGAAGGATAATTAGTTAGCATTTGAAGAATCCTAAACAAAATCAATCTTTTGATGTTCATGACTTGGCACTTCTAACACACAGGCTGCTCTTTCTCCGTGTGCTTTGCTGATATTCCTCGTCCTGGCCTCTAAACTTAGAATGCTCCAGGGCTCTGTACTTGGGTCTCCTATTTTCTCTCTCATGGTGCCCCTTATGTCTATCCTTCATCCTCACAGCAGCCAGAGAGATAATGTCACTCCTCTGCTCAGAAGTAACATATTTGCAATATATCATGAGTCCTGCCCACATATATTTTATGTAAATAATAAACACAGCCACATAGAAAATAGCATTACATGTTTTACAAGGAACAATATACCTAACACATTATAGTTTGAAGGGATGTGAGTGAAAAGTGGGAATGAAGGAGAGAGTGATAAAGAAATGGGGTCTTACGTGGACCCACCAGGAAAATGTTACGTGACTGAAGAAATATATTAACTCAACTTTTTTGAACCTGAGATTCAAAAGAAAAAAAAATCAGCCCATAAGGTTGTATATGTTTTTGAGTGTATGTCTGTGACATATAATATTTTACTTGAAAATATTACACCCAAGCAAGCACTTATGAGCTTTGCAATTAGTATTTTGTTTAACCTCTTGGAATCGAATTGTTCTCCTTCAAACCAGGTATCTTTTTTGGTGGAATGAACCAGGGAGTAGTATGTATTTGCAACTCTTTCATCACTATTAAAGCTTTTGGAATCTCAGGGGCGCCTGGGTGGCGCAGTCGGTTAAGCGTCCGACTTCAGCCAGGTCACGATCTCGCGGTCTGGGAGTTCGAGCCCCGTGTCAGGCTCTGGGCTGATGGCGCAGAGCCTGGAGCCTGTTTCCGATTCTGTGTCTCCCTCTCTCTCTGCCCCTCCCCCGTTCATGCTCTGTCTCTCTCTGTCCCCAAAATAAATAAAACGGTGAAAAAAAAAATTAAAAAAAAAAAAAAGCTTTTGGAATCTCAAATCTTAGATCTGTGCCAGATTTGGACGTTCATCCCTTTTCCATTCTAGCTTGCTTAAATACTAAAACATTCTAAAGGTCAGCCTGTACTTTCAATAAATTAGAATAAATAGTGGAATATTTCATTGAAAAATAAAATTAATTACATTTGAATGCTTGCTGCTTTACAGCCTTTGAAGGAATTACGGGCACAGGATGAAACATGACTATTTCTATGTACAAGTCCTGTCTCAGTTAATTCAAGTGACAAAAAGACAAAATTGTACTGGAGTACCATGTATGCAGCTTATATAATGAGCTAAATTCTTAAATTCTGCAATAAAAATGTATAAGAACTTTAGCTTATATATTTAGGGCAGGAAAAGGTACATTTTAGGCATTTTAAAAATTGCTAAGTATTATCGTCAGAAAATACTATTAAGAAATCCAATCCATTTTGTTTGGAAGTAAATGTGAGTGGAGCTGTTGGCTTCAAGGGGACATTAAATCCCTTTTTCTATCAGCAATTTGGTATCTATTAAAGAGATGTTTCTGTGTTTATAGGCACTCCTATGCCTCACACCATCCTAATGGAACTTTAATACATAAAAGTTCAAGAGTTGAAGGAAACTGCATAGGCTGTTACATTGTTAAAAGAGAGGTTTGACTCATGTGGGTTGTCTCTGTGCTTGCTAGATGTGGCTTAGTTTAAGATGAGCCTGATCTGTGACAATCCTGTGCTTAGTTGTAAGAAAATGTATGAATATTAGAAAGAGAAAATAACTTCTGGGGAGAAAACACTAGCTGTCATTTCTTGAATACCTAGTATATGATAGCTATGGTATTAGGTATGTTATAGACAGAGCCTTTAATTTTAACATAATTTAATATTTATATTTATAGCAGTATTCTACAGAGAAGAACTGGGAGCTCAGAGAGTTTTAGTGAGTTTCTCAACTTCAAAAATAAAAAGTAAGGTGAAAGTTGAACTCAGGTCTCTTTGATGTCCCAGTATATTACTAAAGCATCTATATTTGCATATCTGGACATTCTAATTTGTCTTTGTTAGATACATATAATTTTACTTTTTGCATAAAAGTATCTGTGGAATGACCGTGAAGTTCTGAGACCTTTTATTTATTCTTAAATAAAAGTAAAGAATTTAGTTTATCATTTGAATATTTTATCGGTATTACATATAAATATCCAGGTATTTAAAACACTTTTTATAGTAGCATATGGGCAAAACAGGAATATTGGACTGAATTTAGGTTTTTGTCCAGCTATATTTTATCATGTTTTATAGCCTAAGATATACATTAATAAGTAGTTTACTTGGATGTTAATTAAACTTGTTGTGTTAATCATTTCACAATATATATACATATCAGATAATTATGTTGTACACCTTAAACTTATATTGTGTTGCATGTCAATTATATCTCAATAAAACTGGAAAAAATAGCTTTGACTTCCACAACAGATACTTAAATGTCTTCTTTTTCTGGACATTGGTTAAGCAGCTGGTTGCTTACATTAATCTATTTTCTGTCTTGAGCACTTGGGACCTGAAGTGTGAGCGAGAGGCCAGTGTTTTAATTTTTTCTATTGTGTTTTGAATGACATGGGAAAGAACGCTGTGCAGTACAAGGCTAAGATGGAGATTTGCATGTCAGTGCTCACGTGGTGGCTGACAGAAACTAATGTCCAGGTAGCAATACTGGCTTGGGTGTTGCGAGGGCTGGTCCCACTGTGATTTGCTGTTTCAGTCTTGGATCATGATGAACTCACTGTATTTGGGACTTTGCTCATTTGTAGAGCCACAGGGCAGATACAGCACAGGTGATTTTTCATGTGTAAAATTTAAAATATATTACAATAAAGTGCAGATTCTTACAACAATCACAATAGATGATGTAAGTATTTTGCTAAGATAGGTATTTTACTCTTGAATTTCTAAAAATATGAGGTAATATAATTTAATATTATATTACCTCATATTTTATTAATTTTATTAATATTAATAATATAATATATAACATAATATTTTAAGAGTCTTTTAAGAATCAGGCCCACAAAGATGACTCTTTCTCCTTGAAATTATGATCAAGTCAAAATTCTGATATGACCTACTATGGAAAAAGAGATAAATACAGCTAAGAATGAAATAAAAGATTACTTTGAGGATGTGACATGAAATTCTATGAAAATGAGCCAAAATTCAAAGGGGTAATATATTAAAGTATTTCTTATATTGTCTGAGGACCGCCTACATTGGATTCTCCTGGTGTTGTTGGAGGAAGAGTGTGAGTCAAGATGTAGATGTTGATCACACTTCAGAACCACTGAGTCAAGATCTGTGGGGGTGCGACTGAGGAATCTGCATTTTCACAAGCCTTGCATGTGATCCTTATGGTCTCTAATCTTTGGCTGTCAGTGCATTGGGCTTTGAATATAATCCATCCCAATTCCATGCATTTCATATTTTAATTACACATGTTCAGAAAATACAGTGAGAGAAAACAGTTATTTTATAAATATGAAAAAAATCACTCGCTATCTCTATAACAATTGCAAAACTGCATTTTGATTGTAATGAGATTGAAATTTGGATCCTTCTGGGGCTCTCATTCTTAAAAAAAGAATGAGCACCTTTAGTTTACCTTCTATGAAGCATTTTAATTTGATCTTGAATAAGATGATTGCTTTATTGTTAGGTAAACAGAATTGGAATAACATCTTGGCTCTCTAACAATGATATATTATGCATATATGTATTTCCTATGGGAAGAGAATGGCTTGGGAGGCAGACAAAGGAGTCAGAATTCCTCTTAGAGTCTTAGTTTTTTCCCCTGTAAAATAGAACAATTAATACCAGCTTGAGGGTTTTGTAAATGTTAACTGAAATGGCATATGTAAAACTCCTAGCCCAGTTCCAACACACAGCAGACATTCTGTAATGATAGCTACTCTTATCCTATTATCCTTTGTATTCAATGATGACATCATTGAAATAGCCTTATCCACAGAGAGCAGTTTTTTTGTCTACACAATGCACACAGGTAGACCTTCTTGGATTTGTAGCTATAGTGACTGCCTGAGGATTCTGCTGCTATTTGCATCAGTTATTTGGTTTCCAATATTCCTTAGATATTTAGTCAGACCTATATATCCCATGCCAGTTTGTTGTCTTTCCCCCACTTTGATTTCCCCATAATCCTATTACATTTCTCATTAGCATATTGTCTGAAATTATACATCAGAGCTGTATAAACCTTAGTCTCTTTTCGGCTTGAATCATCCATACTATTAAAACATTATTTGAGTTACCCGATTCTATTTCTTCCTATTAATCATTTTAAAATGTTACATCTGGGATTTCAGTTTAATTGATCTTTACCTTGCTGCAATTATTATTTGATTGATTCGTAGGTGAATGTAATAGCAAAGCTTAGAAACAATAATATGTTTATAGTGTGCTAATGGCTCATACTCAATGTGTATACAGTAAAATCTTATTCATCAGAAATCAACACGTACTTCACGTATGTTATCTTAAGTCACAGACAAGAATCAAGAGATTCTGCATCTGCCCTTTTTTTCTCACTGCTTTCTCTTACTGGGCAGAGGCTCAGTCAATAAGGGGTAGAGCCATCCAACGTTTTCAACAA
Source organism: Puma concolor (assembly GCF_028749965.1). Taxonomy (NCBI): domain Eukaryota; kingdom Metazoa; phylum Chordata; class Mammalia; order Carnivora; family Felidae; genus Puma; species Puma concolor. Next base: position 28,694,608 of record NC_141684.1, on the reverse strand, counting down.
CAAAGAATGAAATGAAAATAATTTTCAAATTTATCTTTGGTCAGTGTAAGAATATATAAAAGTGCAATGAACTATCTTGAATCATCTTTCACACCCCCCTCTGTAATTTCATTGATAATTAAAAAATTTTTTTTAAGTTTTTATTTATTTATTTTTGAGAGAGAGACAGAGACAGAGACAGAGAGAGCAAGGGGAAGGGCAGAGAGAGAGGGATAGAGAGAGAATCCCAAGCAAGCTCCATGTTACCAGCACAGAGTCAGACATGGGGCTCGAACTCACAAACCGTGAGATCATGACATGAGCTGAAACCAAGAGTTGGACGCTTAACCGACTGAACCACCCAGGCACCCCTAAAATTAATTAACTAATTAATTAATCATGAGATCGCTTGAGTGAACTAGGGGCAGAGAAAGAGAGAGAGAGGGAGAGAGAGAGAGAGAGAGAGAGAGAGAGAGAGAGAGAGAAGGAATCCCACGAGATTCAGAGGGAGGGTGATAGGGAGAGAGAGCCCAGAGCCCAAGCTGACCTGATGTCGGGCTTGAACTCACATCCTGAGCTAAAGTCGGATGCTTAACTGGCCTAAGACACCCATACGCCCAACATCATTAACAGTTTTAAGAAAATTTTCAGTAATAGATTGAAAATCTAGTTATACATAGTGTAAGATATAATTCATATAAAATATCAATCTTTAGTATTTATCTGTTACTATTATGAATCATCCATCTTTCTGAAAGATCCCAGGATTAATTAATAATAAATCAATTCTCAGATGAATAAAACTATTCCAGTGTTTACTAAAAGCTGAAGTGATCCTGACTCAGGATTTGTCCTAACAATCCCAGCATTTCTGAAATGTTTTAATTAGATGTTGGTCTGTATAAATCCATTTAAAGTAAGTTCATACAATTGTTATTTTTATTCTCTTTGGAGATACAAAGGGTTTTAATTGGCCAATTTTCTGCATCCTTAGTTTCCCTTAGAATTGTAGCTTTGTTGTTAAAATGTGTCTCATTGATAAAAGACTCTTTTGAGTTCATTGGGGGAAAAAAAGCCTGTCCTATTCTGTTTGGAAACATTAACAGATATTTTCCAATTTAAAGAAATTGACTTTTTGAGCCTAATTCAGGCAAAATATAAGAATTTAAAAGTGGAATCCAATTATCTTTCACTTGTACACTTTGTTGAAGAGCTATTAAATTGGAAAATTTTGCGGTTTTTCAGAAGGCATATTTAAGTTTTATGTTGACAATAAGTGCAAAATAAAAATAACTTCAAAATGAAAGCCTTGACAGATTAGTCATGTTTTCTTCACAACTGAGGTTTTACATACACACAAAACTAGACTTTGTTCCTGACCTCATGATTTATAATATCTTAACAGTCCGTAATTTTTTTTTTTATTTCTAAGTATAATTGCATTAACACAAAATTCTGCCACTAGGTGGCTCCATATAGCTTTTTAAAAAGCAGTCGTCTATGAAAATCTGTTTTAGGATCATTTCTTTTTTCTTATTTCATCTCATATATTTTTGCCTTTGTATTACAGCCTGTGTAGCTTAGTTGCAAACCATTAGCTGTATGAAATTAGAACCTATGTGCACTGTGCTGCCAATTCCTTTGTCTGGTCAACAAATAATGAAAGGTGACAGATGACAATGCAATGGGACTATGATTATTGGCTGGATGCCATTGCTCAATGCCTGGATCCTTAGCAAAATTATTTCCAACTTTATTTTTTTTCTTCCGAATTCCATTTGAGGACCAAGTCCTATTTTCTGTAGTCAGAAAGATCCTAAGAAAGAAAAAAAGAAAGAAAGAAAGAAAGAAAGATCCATGGAAAGAAGGATGGATTTCTTTTTAAGTCTCTGAGAAATTCCTGATCTGAGAGGAAAGGTATGATCTAATGAAAATACCCTAGACTAAGAGTTGGGGCTCTTGAAATTCAGTTTGGGTTTTGACAAGTGGTTAATCCAACTATCCCCCTTAAATCTCAGTGTCTTCATCCACAAAAATGAAGGGGTTGGACTAAGTGCCATTTGTAATCTCTTCTAGTTTTAATATTTTAAGATGAGTGATATGCCCAAAGGGATTCCTTAAATGGAAGTGTTCATATATATAGATCTGTTTTACTTTCTTAGATTATACACCCCTGAGGAAGGGGAAATGTCATGGTTTCTCTAGCCCTAGTGGCCAAAAGAGTGCCTGGCATGTATAAAACTGCAATATATACATTTAAAAGAGTAAACTAAGTGCTCTACGAGGACTTGATGATGGAGTTCACAAGGCAACACTGGCTCTCCAAAGTCCTACTCCATCTTCTTCTCTTTTTTGGCTGGACTTCCAGTTTCTATTTTTAGAGTTATAATTTCCCAATGATGAAGGCAAGTCACCTCATAGTGCCTTTGTTCTTTCTGGAAAGGAAGTGAAAGTTTCCAGGCTTTTTCTGTTAACACTAATTTGTTTTTTAGATGAAAATAGTTGTTGTAGATGCTTTAGAAGGCAAAACCCACCTGCAATAATAAAGTCCTAGAGGATGACAGTGACAAACTCTGAATAGAGGACCCTGCTTAAGTTGGCCGGCTCTGAAGTTGTTGGGCTCAGCATGAAGGAAGGGGTCCAGAAACAAGGTCGTGGGTGAAAGTGGGGTGCTGAGAGAGGCATGAAGATAGATGGGGAAATGAAAGGATGCTTAATGAATTTCATTTATTTATTTATTTTTATTTTTATTTTTTTTATTTTTATTTTTATTTATTTTTGAGAGAGAGAGAGTGCACCAACGGGGGAAAGGAAATCTTAAGTAGGCTCCATGCTCAGCACAGAACCTGACATGGGGCTTGATCCCAAGACCCTGGGATCATGACCTGAGACGAAATCAAAGGTCAGATGCTCAACCGATTCATCCAGGCACCTCTGCTTAATGAATTTTAGTAGAACAGTCAAAAAGGGCATAGATCAATGCAAAATACTTGGAAAAAAACATTATTACAATATCACTTTTGTGAAGAATATAAGAATCTTGACAGTAGGTAGCTGGGGCTAGATTGAACCAAAATCTCATTCTGAAACTATCCGAAAGGTACTTCTTGATAACGGCAAAATAAGAAGTAAGAATCTTCAAACTCATATTATGAAAAGAGAACAATGCACCTTTCAAAATAGAATTGTCTTGGGGCTCCTGGGTGGCTCAGTCGGTTAAGCATCTGACTCCTGGTTTCAGTTCAGGTCATGATCTCATGGTTCGTGAGTTTGAGCCCCGAGTTGGGCTCTGAGTTGACCCTGCAGAGCCTGCTTGGGATTCTCTCTCTCTCTGCCCCTCCCCTGCTTGTGCTCTGTCTCTGTCAAAATAAATAAAGTTAGAAAAATAAAATAAAATAAAATAAAATAAAATAAAATAAAATAAAAGTAAAATAAAATGCTTTCAAAACAGAATTGTCTTGAAAATATATACAAGGAATTAAAATGCTATCCAATGCAGTTCTGGTAGGTATTTTCCAGTTATGATCATCTGTCAGTTATTAGCTCTCTGGAAATGGAAATATTTATGTGAAATTGCAGTGTTCTAGCTGATCTCTTTCTGAGCTCCTGTGTCTTCTACTCAGACTTTGGAATTCATGCATAAGCTGGATAGTTTAGGTAGGATGCAAGAAGGAAGTTATGTATACTAGCCTCTAGAGTAGACAGTTGGTGAAGGGCTGGGGTAAATGAATCTCTGAGCTTCTTTTATGACTTGGCCTAGCTCGCCCAGCCAGGGAATCTTACTGGGTGTCTCTTTCTCTCTCTTTGTCTCTTTATTTTTCTGTCTGTTTCTCCATCTGTTCTCACTCTCCTATTCATGTACATCTCCACTCATACACCAAACACACACTTTGGTAACCCAGCCAGAGTGGCAGTGGTTATGAAGTTCCCTAGTCAACGATTTGAGGATTTGAGATCCCAGCCATCTTTACCATTACCATCCTATTGAAATGGCATCTACTTTTGCATATATGTTGATCTTTTAAATCCCTCTTATATATTATAGAACTCCCATCAATAGTGATACTTTTGAATGCAGAGGAAACTATCATGTATATTTACTATGATTATATTAAAATGTCAAACATTTTATTATAAAATCTATTAAGTTATTTGATTTTTATCTTAAAAGGGTTATTAGCAAAGCAGCATAATGTGGAAGAAAAGGCAGGGGACTGGGAGATGGGAAAGACTGATTCTAGTCCAGTCATTGTTATAACCAGCATGACCACTCTCACTTTGATGATGCAAGTTCTGTCATGGTCTAGTTGATCTCTAGGTAAGGTGATCATACAGGCTCTTTTGCTTGAGACGGTCCAGGTTTACACCTGTTATCCCAATGTAATTATTAATAGCACCCTTTAACTCTCAAAAGTGTTCTGGTTTGGATGATAAATTATATGGTTACTTTATCTGTAAAGATCTTTTCAACTTGTGTATTCTTTGATGTTGCCTAGAGATGAGATGTGGAATCAATTGTCTGAGAGCAAGTCATTGAAATTCTAGTCCTTTGCTTTGAGCAGTGGTGAGAGATGAAGGCATTGAGTTTGATATGGCCTGGATCATGAAGGTCTGATATTCAAAGACTTTTAATTTTATACCGAAGCCTATGGGGAAACATTTTAATCAGGGAAGTAACTGAGATGTCACTTTGGCTGCAGTTTAGAGAATAGATTTTAAGAGATATTACTGGAGACAACAATCTTGCTAAGAGATTATTACAATGGTTCAAATAAGAAATGATGAAGATCTTAACCAAGACTATGATGGTGAAGGAGAGAAAACACTAATTAAAGAGATATTCAGGTGTTAACTTCTATAGGATATAGTGACCAAATGTGGGGATTATGGGAGAAGCTAGAGTCAAGGATTGTCTCTCTCTCCTGATCTCATCAGTTTCTTAAATGATTGGATGCATAGTGATATCATTCATGGAAAGGCTTTGGAGGTTGCACTGAAGATATGATGGGCTCTTTGCTAGACTTGTGGACTTCATTATACTTGTGGAACATACAAATTTAAATATCCAGTAGAGATTTCCATATAGGATAAGAACATGAGAATTTTGGATTCTGGTCTGATGATATAGATTTGGGAGTGATTAACACATTCAAAGATCCTGAAGGGAATCCAGAGGAATAAAGAGTGAGACAAAATTGAACCAATGAAACTTGGGGGCTCTTAGCATTGAGGGGAAGGGCAAAAAACAAAAACAAAAACAAAAAAACAGGAAACAATAAACCCCTGAATGGGAGACTGATAAGGAGCTATTAGAGAAGTACAAAGATATCCATGAGAGTGGTGTCAGAACTAGTTACCTACAGAAGTAGTTAAATACTCCTTTTTTATTTTATTTTATTTTTTTTAAAAATTTTTTTTTTCAACGTTTATTTATTTTTGGGACAGAGAGAGACAGAGCATGAACGGGGGAGGGGCAGAGAGAGAGGGAGACACAGAATCGGAAACAGGCTCCAGGCTCTGAGCCATCAGCCCAGAGCCTGACGCGGGGCTCGAACTCACGGACCGCGAGATCGTGACCTGGCTGAAGTCGGACGCTGAACCGACTGCGCCACCCAGGCGCCCCTGAATACTCCTTTTTTAGAGCACATGCATTATGCTTCAATTTAGTAGTGCTCACGCTTTTCAGTCTCAGGGTTCCTTCACAGTAAAAACCTTTGAGTGTGCAAAGAATTTACAGATTATAGTTATTGATGTTTATTATAACTGAAGTAATTTTAATGAGTTGAGTGACATACTTTTATACAAATCTGTTTAAGGTACAACTTAATAGAAGGCAGCTGGATTCTCATATCTGTTTTTGCATTTATTCTGTTGCAATATATTGTTGGCTTAAGGCATATGAAGAAAATTTGGCTGCACATAGGTATTTAGGTGGAAAAGAGTGGAATATTTTCATAGCCTTTAAAAATAATTGTGAGTATTCTTTGATATCACACCAGAACTTGACTAGTGGTAGTTTCTTGAGGGTTGGTTACAATGGAAAATCTAAAACCGTATCAATGAACTTTGTTTGTACTATATTACTTTAAAATTCCTTGGTATATCTTGAACTTTAAATGAATATTTAACTAATGCATGATTTTGTATCATCTCTTTTTGCCCACTTGGAAAATCTTAGCTCACAGAGTTATGTAGCTCTTCCAAATATTGACAGATTTTATGATGTATTACTTAAAAATTACACTTATCAATACCACTACAGTCCTTAGAAAAGTATTTAAGTATTGGAAAACTGTCAAGCTCACAGTGGCAGATACAAGTTTTCCATTATTCTAAATTTCTCACGAAAGCTCAAATTTTATCACTGGCAAAACGTACAGTCGGTTGTTTTCATTGAAGAGAGAGATTCCCTACATTTGTTTTCAACAAAACGTCTGCCAAATACTCAAATCTGAATAATCACGGTTTACCTGTCAGTTGTTCTTTCAAATAAAAATTGTGTTTCATGAATAAAGCAGCTAATTCAGAAGCTTACAGTTCAGTTGCATAAGTGCGTTCCTTCGGTATCCAGCAGAATTGCTTTGTATACACTTCCTATTTTGTCACGTCGAATATTAAAAACACACGTATTTAAGAGCTGAGATTTAATAAAATTAGTATTTTTTCCTACTTCATTAAAGATATTATTTAGTGAAATGACTTTATTTTTTATTAACTGTGAGCATGATGTAATGAAGAACTGTGGTGTAGTCTGGGCCTCTGCCTCCATTGGTGATAAAGTACCAGCAGTTTTGTCACCACTGATTTTACATCGTCAATGCAAATGTCAACATAGCAAAAAAGAGCCAATAACATCTTTGTGTTACTGTGAAAATGGTTTTGATTTTTCAGATGCCCAGAATGGGTCTCGGGACCCTAGGAGTACACAGACTACATACTGAGAAACACTGGTTTAGCTAAACTTATGGATCCCACATACAGCGTACTGTTCTAGTGTCCTGGATTACAGAGTTTCAATTACAAACCACTTTTGCAAATATTGTAAAAAAAATTGTAAGGAAATTGAGGCTGATAAATCAGGCTATCTTTCAACCATCTCACAAAGTATTGAATAACTGACTGAGCAGCTCCAGAAGCTAAATCAGGCCAACATGATTTTGAAACATGTCTATATTTCCTTTATACCCTTTCCATTCCCTTACATATTAGCTGTGTCTTCTTTTATGTTTTATGTTTCAGTGAGCCCATGGTTGTCTTATTCACTCTTCTCACATTAGCTCGGGTTTCTATGGCTTAATTCCTATCTTCAAACTGATAGCATAGCATATACTAACAAATATGTAGCATAACTAGATATGTGGAGGAATGGAGGTCAAAGAGAAGTGACTGGCACTTCAGGCAGTTGGGGTGGAGTGAACTAAAGCACAAAGACAGAAAAATGTGGGACAGATGCTAAGATTGGGAATTCATTTAATTTAATGAAGCACGTGTGATCAAAATCAGTAAAATTATTCCCAAAAGGATTCTGTGACCCAAGTTCTTCCCGTCTTTCCCCATTTGCTTATAAAACATTTACAGGCAATCAGTTTTAGGGCATTTGGATCTAAAATAAAGCAGGCACATAAATTTAAATAATGTGTTTTGATTATTTTATTCTTAAACTGAAAAATGAACATCCACATGCACATGTACCAGGTGATTTTTCTCAAAATATTTATCTGCCTTTCCTGGAGTATGAAGAAATCAAAAGTGAAATGTCATGAATAGGAGATAGATGGGAAAGCATTAGTGATATAAAAGAGCAGCAGAAAATATATGAGAAATCAATGAAGTTTATGAGCTGCTTACGCTCTTGAGGTGAGTTTGCTTCATTAAGAATGAAAGAAAAATAAGGGCATTCAGCATTGTTCAGGTCCTAATTAAAACCCTGTTGGGAATTTAAGTCTGGGTTCCACAACATTCAAATCTTGTACACTGTGGGACCTTAGAACCAGTCAGTAAAAGTGATTGTAGGAAACACTTTGCAGAATAAAAGACTGCTTGATGTTGAAATAATTTCTGTTGAAGACAAGGATTAAGGTAGCTAGCTTTCTGTTTTGAACCATTGATGAACAGTGGTGGGTAGAAATAAAAATTTAAAATAGAGTGTCAGTAGGTTTCTCTAATTTTTACATTTGTGGCTGTAACAATGGTACATGAAAAAGAAACTATGACCACATGCAGCAGCCATTCGTTACAAAAGAAACGAGACAAAAATTATTTAGTGTTAGGTTGCTCTTGAAAACTGCTATTATTAACTTTCACTTTAAATAAGGGATTGATTTTTTTTAAGTTGTAAAGCTTTATACTTGTAACACCTGTGCAGCATTAAGACAGCAAAATACCAGTCACCACAAAATTTTCAGCTTTATCTAGACTTTGACATACACTGACAATACTTCTATTGTGAGTCAATTTATGATTCAAGATACTGACCAGAAAATATTTTAGGTGATTGATCTTGAATATTTTATTATAAAAGGAAAATGTTTTTCATGACAAATAAATTGTATTTTCTTACTAATGTGAAAATTTTCATGAGTGATTATAGACTTTAGGCTAATGGCACCAGATAAGCACCATCAACATTGAATTCAGCACTTCCTCATTTCATGTCCACTATGCCTGTACTATTTTAAATCAAAGGTAAAAATGTTCTGTAATCATTGCTTAGGTGACTTAGTGTGAAAAAAGAATGTTATCTAAGGAGCAAACATCATTTGCTGAATACTTATTACGTGCTATTATGTTGTACACACAAAATCCTGCCGAATAGGTATTATTATTTAAATTTTACATCTGAGAAAATTGTGACACAAAGAGTGTCACTAACTTGTCCAAGTTAATACTAGTATCAGACAAAGCTGAGATTGACATCTAGTCCAGTCTGAAGTTCATAGCCATGATTCCCCCTCCCAAACCCCACACTGTCTTCCTAGGTTTGTCCTATAATCTAAAAGCAATAATATTTACAATTATTTCTATTAAACTCTTCTGACTGTATTCACAATTGGTTAAGATGTCTTTGCCTTGGGATTTAATCAATCACAAAAGGCATTCTTGATATTGGATGAAAGAGTAAAGAGGGTTATGACTTAAGCCATTATTGCACAAAACAACAAAGAACAGCTGGATTTTAAATTTCTTAAGGATTAACAGAGTCCTGCCTAATGTACATTTAAACATTTGAAATTGTGTATGTATGTTTATGTCTGTGTGTGTATAACTAAAACATCAAAGATTTTGTTCTATTGCCTTACTGGTAGGAAGATGAACTTAGGTATAGATCAAAATTATATTGTGGTTCCTAAGTAGGCAATAATTTTTCAAAATATACTTGGACTAACTATTGACTAACTGCATCCATGAAGAATCCCATTGGGTGGGGGTACCTGGGTGGCTCAGTCAGTTAAGCATCTGACTCTTAATTTTGGCTTAGGTCATGATCTCACGGTTTGTGGGATTGAGCCCCATATTGGGCTCTGTGCTGACAGCTCAGAGTCTCCTTGGGATTCTCTCTCTCTCCCTCTCTGCCCCTCCCCATTCATGCTTCATTTCTTCTCTCTCAAAATAAATGAACATCAAAAAAAAAATCACATTGGGTGGGGAGTCTGGTGGATAGTTAGATGATGGGAAGGACTTGTACATTTTGGAGAGGGCACAAACACCCAAGTATGTATAAGTTCTTACTTTCCAATTTATCTTTTTTTCCTCTTTTTTTTTAATTTTTAAATTTATTTGGGGGTGGGAGGGGCAGAGAGAATTCTAAGCATGCTCTCCTGCTCCACACAGCACAGAGCCTGATGCAAGGCTTGATTCCATGATCATGAGATCATGACCTGAGCCTAAATCAGAGTCTTATGCTTAACCAACTGAGCCATTCAGGCACCTCATTTTTTCCTCTCTTAATTGTTACATAACTTTCATCAGTGGTGAAGTAGAGGAGTACTGACTGAGGCAGCGTACTACACTAACTTACAAAATGTCTGTTGGAAAATGTATGAAAGATGAGTCCTCAAATGGAGAAACAAGCTTTTTCTTATAAGGATGATTAGAATACCGTAGAACTGCGGGTCAGACATGGGGAGACATTCTTTCTGTCCTTTCTAAAGTTTTGTTCTTCTGTGATGAAAAGTACAGTGGATTTGGAAAGTGAATGAAAATTCTAATTTTTCTTCACTTCAAGTTTTATTTTATTCAGTTTTGTCTTATAGAGTTAGAGGGCAATGTGCCTGCTGTTATGGGTCTCATTTTCAACAGAGAAGTGAATCCTTACATTATAATGAAAAGAACCCGTTCAGTGATAGTTTATAAAGATTAGATATCAGCATAAGCATGATAATACCAAAGTTAATCAAGATTGTTATAACTGAGACAAAACAAAGAATAGAAACTCAGTATTAAATGAGAATGGTGAGGGGCTTTTGGAAATAATAAAATATTTTAATTAACAAGTGTCTGTGAAAGGACACGTTCACTCTTCCACTCTGATTTGGAAAGATGGTGTCATTATTAACTTCTTCATTTGTTTCCACCTTCAATAGCAAATCGGTCACTGAGTTTTGCTGAATCTTCATAATATTTTTTTCTTTTCATTCCCACTATGTACTAAAGTTTAAAAAATACAAATTTATTGTCTTACAGTTATGGAGGTCAGAAGAGCCAGAAATGAGTCTTACTGGATTAAGATAAAGGTGTCAGTATGGCTACATTCCTTCTGGAGGCTCCATTTTCTCTTGTTTTCTGGCTTCTAGAAGCTGTCTGGATTTTTGGCTCATGGTTCATTCCTCTCTCGCTTAAGGCCAGAAACTAGGATATTTGAACCTCTTTTTTGACCCTGACACTCCTGCCTCCTTCTCTCACTTTTATAAGGATCCCTATAGGCCCACCCAAATTATCCGGAAGAGTCTCCTATCTCAAGATGCTTAATTTAATCACAACTGCAAAGTTCTTTCTGCTATATAAGTTAACACATTCATGGGACATGGATATCATTTGGGGCCTTCATTCTACCTATCACTGTCCACTATCTGACCCCAAAGAACCACATTTTTACTACATGCAAAATGCGTCCTATTCCAACATTGCTAGAAGTCTCAACTTACTACAGCATCAACTCAAAGTTCAAGTCTTATCTAAATTTTATCAGCTAAAAGTTCTTAAATCTCATCATCTAAAGCATATGAATCAGGTTGAGATCTGTTTATGATGATTTAAGTATTCTCTAAGAAAATACGCTTTTTCCTCAGTGTCCTAATTAGCAGTTATTAACAGCCACATTTCTAGAAGCCTGGTCAAGGCAATCTAGGCCTTGTTTTTTACATTTTTTATTTATTTGTGTGTGTGTGTGTGTGTGTGTGTGTGTGTGTGTGTGTGTATAAGAGAGAGAGAGAGAGAAAGAGAGAGAGAGACTGTGGCTGGGGAGGGGCAGAGAGAGAGACATACACACACAGAATCTGAAACAGGCTTCAGGCTCTGAGCTGTCTGCACAGAGCCTGATGTGGGGCTTGAACTCATGAATGCGAGATCATGACCTGAGCTGAAGTCGGATACTTAACTGACTGAACCACCCAGGCACACTGGCAATCTAGGCTTTTTAAATCACAATCCTCAAAATTTATCCAGCCTCTTCCCATTTCTCAATTGCAAAGGCAGTCACATGTTTAGTATTTGTGACAGCAGCACCCCACTTCCAGGTGCCAACATCTATATTAGTTTTCTATTGTTGTCATAGTAAATTACCACTAACTTGGTGCATTCAGACAATACATCTTTATTATCTTATGTCACTACTACAATTTTACATCTGATTTTATTACCTCATTATTAGAGTACTGAAGAAGTATTCTAAATATTCTTCTTGCCTCTGCATTTTTAAAACACCTCCAATGCCACTACCAACAAAAACAGCAGTAATAATAAAAACTGTTAATAACTAGAGAGTGCTCAAAATGTGCCACTTTTCTAAATGTCTTCTAAGGATTATCTAAGTTGCTCTATACAATGGAGTTGTGTGGTAGATAATATTCATATACCACTTTATAGTTAATGGTATTAAGGCAAAGAGAGATAAAGTAACTTGTCCAAATCATTTACTTGGTAGATGGATGAACATCCAGTTCCCGGCAAAATGATTGTGTTCTTAAAATACAGCTTTCAATGCTAAACACAAATATTATTATTGTTTCCCTTTAAAATGAAGTCTAAATTCAGCTACAACATTGGTCAAATGTTGATTATTGTAATCAGTTCCGGTCGTAAATAATTGCTATTCTCTCAACAAGCCTCATGTTCACTTCCATGTTTTTGTGTTTCTTACTTTGACAGACATTCCTTCAGCTTTCCCTACCTTCAGTCTCCATTTAAATCCCCTTCCTGCAAGACTTGTTCTAACAATTAAACTACAAAGTCCCACAGTGATTAACATCTACAGTATATTCATTTGGCCAATAAGCATGCCTATTTTGTTTTGTTTTTTGTTTTTTGTTTTTTTTTTTGATAGAGCAAAAGTGTATTTCTTTGAATTGTCAGGTAAATGTTATGAGTCTATTATTTTTCCAAATAGATTATAAATTTATTACTTATTAACAGATTGTTCTGCCTAATAGACATTAAATGACTATTTGGAGTTGGTGTATGTGTGTGTGTGTGTGTAAGTAAAATTCAAAGACCTTAGTTTAGGATAATAACCAAAAAAATAAGGCATTACAGTTTTGTAGTACTAAGTAATATGTATATTCACTTATTGTGATCTATTTTTTGTAGATGCCACATATTGAATTATCTATTGTAAGAATGTTGTAAATTGAAGTTGGCTATTGCCATCCCTGGCATTATTTTCTCCATCACGGAACTGTTCTGTTTTTTTCATAACAGCACACAGTTCAGTCAAGCTCCTAGGGTATCAACAGGAAAAAAAAAATCTTATGACAATAGAGAAAATCATTTAAATTAATCTTCCATAGAACCTAACATGAAATTTCATTCAGTGCCCTTTAGAGCAGTGATTCTCTAATCATGGCCATGACCTTTCATTAAATGTTTTCTGCATTCACCAATAGCTGACATAATTCCATCAATGTCTGAAGGTGATTTAAGAAAGAAAATAAATTGCATATGTAAAGCCCATAAGTTGATAAATGTTAGCCTCCAAAGCAAGGGTTTGAACTTTTGTTCTTTACCTTTGTACGAAAGAACAAACATTTCAGAGTAAATTTCCTCAATTCAAAAAACATTTACTGGGCACATAATATATGCAAGATACTTTATGTGCCAGAAGAAATAAATACATATAAGAGTTTTTTCAAAGAACTTACTTTTGTAGGGAAAAAGAAATGTTTACATAACTATTTAAACCATGTTATACTTTTACACTATAGATTCAAATAATATATTGTCAAGGTCCCAACAAGAAAACAAGGGAATGAAAACTGAGTCATTTAAATGAATATAATGAAGGGTGATTTCCATATTTGTATGCAAGGCAAGGTTACTACCTTTGGATTGAAGAAGCAGGGGAGGAGATGATCATTGGGACTCAGAGGAGTTTTTAATTAATTATTTAATTTATTTATTATTATTTTTTAAGTGTTTATTTTTGAGAGACAGAGAGCACAAGCAGGGGAGGGGTAGAGAGACAGGGAGACATAAAATCTGAAGCAGGCTCCAGGCTCTGAGCTGTGAGCACAGAGGCCAGTGCAGGGCTCAAACTCATGAACCAGGAGATCATGACCTGAGCTGAAGTCAGACACTTAACCAACTGGGCCACCCAGGCACCCTGAGGAGTTTTTAATTTAATTTGAATTCTCCAACCTCTCTTCTTCCTTCCCTCTGTTCTGTCATTATTCCATGTTGGCTAACACCAAGTGGAATCCAGAGGCTTGAGAGTCTAAACATGTAGCTCAGATACAGGGGCACAGTGGAGAAGGAAGGAGAGGACGTTTGGAGGAGCATATGGAAGATATATATTCTAGCACAGTTCAATAAAGGAACAAATTATTAGGTGCTGCTGGATGATAGGAAACTTCCCTAAGCAGACATTTATATTGAAACTTGAGAGATGAACAGTATTTTAAATAGAAGAAAAAGAAGGTACAAAATTTCATGTGAAGGGAACTATGTAAAGAAAGACATTAGAGCATGTAAGTTAGAGCATGGAGTATTTAGGGATTCTGAGTGTTGTATAATATCAAATTTCAAGTGTTTGTTTAAATAAGAGTATGGAAATCTGGCAATCCAGGATTTGATTACTTTAAGAAAGATAACACACACATTAACAACTTCATTTCTTATGATTTGAAGAGTCTTTTCACTGATGTAAATAAATCTGTTTATTTTTTTGTAAGTGATAAGGTGAATCAATGTTTGGATCACTTTTGTAGATTTATTCCCCTTCCCTTCCCTTCCTTTCCCTTTTCTTTCTTTCTTTCTTTCTTTCTTTCTTTCTTTCTTTCTTTCTTTCTTTCTTTCTTTCTTTCTTTCTTTCGTCTTTCCTTTCTTCTTTCTTTCCTTACAAATTATTTGAAACTGTTCTTTAAGGTTCTTCTCATTGTTGCAGTCTTTCTTTTTTTTCTCCTCATCTGATTTTTTTGCTTCACCCCCAACTCTTTCTTGGAGGATGCTGGAGGTAGAGGAAGGATGTTGGGAAAATTTCATGCAGGGAGGGATAAGAAAAAAGGGGTACTGGAGCTGGGGAAGGACCAATAAGAGGATAAGATGAGAAGGAGAAAGACGGAGAAGAGAAGGAGGTGTAAGAGATGCTGCTGCTTTGGAGTAAAAAGTCAGGACTTTGGAGTAAGATAAGCTTTTGGATCAAATCAGGAATTACCATGTCCCAGTTATCTCACCTGGATGAACTTTCATTATAAAAAATGGAAAGACAGGTAAACAAAATCCAAGATGCTATGAAAAAGAAAAGTCATAACATATGCGAGAGAATTGAGGACATGAAAGTCATTTGATAGCTACTAATTTCTCCTCCCTCTTTTTTTTTTTTTTTTCAAATCAGCATGTGGAATTAGTAATTTTGAATTTAGCCTTGATGTTGCTACTGATCTGTTGTTAAACTCTGTAACATCCATGTCAGTTGCAAAACCTATAAAGACAGCCAGCATTTACAATTTAATTCAGGCTCCTTTTTTGTCTTTAAATATAAGGATGTGGTAAATGAAATGCCAGCATCAGAATCAATAAAGAGTCATTTAAAATAACAATCCTTAAGCTATCATCAAGTACTAATATTGCTGATTTAATGACAAAAATTAAATTCAAGAGTTGATTACAAAAATTAAATTCAAGGAAAATAGAGGTTATTATTAAAAGTATACTACCTTGGCTGAATTAAAATACCAAAAAGAAAGTTCTCATTCTTACTTCTTTATGATACTGAAAAAAAAAAAAAACTTATGAAACAATGAATTCAAAAGTAACAAATGGTAGGTTGCTATAATAAAGCATTTGATGCAATGGAGACTATCAGGGGAGTGTTTGAGCATAAGCAGCCCACAAGGTCAGCAGAGACTATTTTAACACACTTATGATCCTGGAGTTAAAAAAGAAGACGAAAGAAAGAAAAAACAGGCAAGAATCATTGGTGTTTTGTAGAATCCTTTGTGCTAAAGTTTATCTTCTGAATTCATAAACAATGATGAGTACACATCAGTGGGTAGTCCCCAGTGACTCTTTGGATGAGGTTGTGTACCTACTTGGGATACTGCCTTCTAAGCACACACAAGAGAAAGCATCGTGGTCCTACCATGCTCTCTTTTTCTTTTGAGCAGTTAGCTGAATTGTAAATAGGGCATGTTCAATGTGCTGTCATGATCTTCCTTTTTTGCAGTTCACCTGACTCACTAAAGATTGATTTTCTAAAGAGAAAGTATCATTACAAAGGATTGTCATTACCTTTATTTTCCTATTTATCAACAGATTTTATTCAGTAAACATTTTATAATATATTCTTAGAGTAAACAATTTTTTTTTGGTGAAATGGCTTCAATTTGATGTTAATGCCATTTGGCTAGGAGCTGCATAATGCAGTATCTTTAGAGATGGTTAATTATTAGTTTTTGTTGCTGAGGATAAAAGTACTTGAAGATATTTTAAATATATGATCATTTTTTTACTTTGTATAATAAACTATTTCTACAAGTGTTCTAAATACTATCTTCCCCTTTGAGAATTTATAGTCTTGCATTAACTAAAAATGTGAGTGATCTGGTTTGATTATTATTTTTTCTTTATTCAAGAAATGAGCTTAAGATAGATATATCTTCTGGCATTTAAATAATCACTGAGAAATTGTCCTGGACCTAAAAATGATCTAAACTGTATTTTCTGTGGCCTTATTTTGGACCTGTCCCTTCCCTTAGAGAGTGTCACAAAGTGTCAAAAATATCAATTCTGCTATTTGTAGGGTCCATCTCCTGAAACAATTTGGAGGCAGATATGATTTTAACCCTATTTTATTGCTTTGGATTTTTAACAACATGTTTCATACTCAGATTTTGTGTCATTTGTAGTGCCTTAAATTTATTTCAGCAGTTATAGTTTGAGAGAATGTGCTGAATACAATTTGATTTCTAAACTGCCTGTGTTCTAACAAAAAGATAAAAAAAAAAAAAACCCATATGGTAGAGAAGGTCAGTATTACTCTCCCATGTGAAGTGTTGTTATTCTGGTCAAAGTCTTATTTTAGAAATTAAATGCTACTTTAGGCTTCACAGCTCACTGGATATTTCTGTGAACAAAAGAGGACAATTATAAGCTGTTATTAAGGCAATGTGAGTGTCTGCATCAATACAACTTTTTAAGAATAAGTGACACGGGTCAAAGACCCTGGTGGCAAATGCATGTTAGTGGTATTGACTCCATGGTTAGTACTGTCCTAGATATGACTTGAAAGGAGTAACCCAGATGCAATAGACTATAACAAATTCTCAAGTCTCACAGATACCTCATTCCATAATTTGTGTCTGTCATCTCTGATGGTCCTTGATGTTTCTTTCATAAGGACCCTCTGATATCAATGTAGCAGATAAGCCTTTGAGAATTAAAGTTTTAGGCTGTAAGCTATTCAAGACCTGGGAAGATGTGCTTGGAAGATAAAACACTTCAATTTCACAAGAATCAGAAGCTAGAACTCATAAACAGAAAGAGAACAGGTACTGATCAAGTCTAAATGAATAAACAACCAGGTAAATAGGAAATGGGGAAAACACAATGAGAAGGCTGAACTTCTTAGCAGTTTGCTCTAAAGTATCTGAAGGTTCATCTTTAATGAAGCATTTTAAATTCTATATAATTACTTAAATTTAACTAGATGATTAGGTATGGCCTTTATATTGAAAATTCAAAATGGTTTGCTCCTGAAGAATGAAAAATAAATATAAGATACAGATGGTGAATGGTTAATATATATGGAATCCCTGATGAGTTTATTTAACTCAAATTATTTGTATTCCTTAAAGCAAATAATTGTCACCCTTTATGTCTCAGGCACAAGAAATTGACAATAACAACAAAACTTTAGTTAGTATATTCTTTACCATTCAATGTTCTTGGAAAGCTAGGCTGAAAAGTGGTTGAGCTGAGGCTCAGTGAGAATCCTGGCTCAGTCCCTGTATGTTAGGATGATAATAATAGTAGCAACCTCACCAAGCTTGTTCCAGCTCTAAGTCCTCAAAAAACCATTCATTCTGCTTGTAATGAACACAGTGAAGATGCTGCTGCTGCTGCTGCTGCTGGTGGTCATGGTGATGATGGTGGTGGTGGTACTTAACACTGAGATAGAGCTTGCTATATTTAGGTACTAATCAAAGCCCTTTTTATAAATTAAGCCATTTAATAATTATAACTCTATGGAATAGGTATTTTTATTATGTCCATTTTATAGAGGAGGAAATTGATGAACAATGACATTAAATAGCTTGCCTATAGTCATAGCTAGTGTGTATTAGAAATAGTTCTTAAGCATAAAAAAGTCTAGATCTAGTGTTTATATTCTTTTCCTTTACACTAGGGTTTTTCATAACTGCAGATATGCACTTTGCTGACTTCTTACCATTCAGAGCTCGGCTAAGATATCACTGACTCAGAGTGGCTTCCCATATCAACCAGTCTAAACTTGTCTTGCCACACATCCTTCCCACTCACCTTATTGTTGATTCCATTACGTTCTTTTCTTTTTTAAGTCTTTATAGCATTCATCACTACTTAAACTTATTTATCTATCTATACATTCTCCTGCCCTGGATTGTTAATTCTTTGAGCAAAGAAAAATTTTGTCTTGTTTAGCATCCTATCCCTAGTACCTACAACAACGACTAGCACATTATAGACAGTTATTAAATAACTGTTCAAGAATTTGTATAATTGAATAAATAATTGTTCTAGCTGTAGAATTAATGGGATTTTTGTGAGGATTGCATACCATAAAACATAAACCATAGGATTTAGAGTTAGCCAAAACTAGGTTTGAGCTTTGGCTCTATCAGTGTCCAGATGCATGACCTTTACTAAAACTTGAAATTCCTTAAGTTTATTCAACTTTTTAAAATACAAATAACAGTGCCTACATTATACAATTGATTTGAGGTTTAAATTTAATTACATTTGTAAACTTACAGCATCTCTTACATAACAACCTCTCAAATGTTTGCTTTACATATTATGCAGAGAGTGATCTATTTGGAATTGAAAGAGAATAGAGGATGAAAGAGTATGTAAAAATGGGGCAGAATCAGACTGCTAACAACAAAAGGAAATTTAATATCAAACTAAGTTAGAACCAGAATTAGACAGTTACTCATAACCGCACTCTACTAATATTTGTTAGTTTTAGAGGGCTAATAAAGTACACATCTTTATTCCTTTCTTGGGTTTAGTCCAATAAAGAGATGCACACTGGTGTCAGAAAGATGGTGATTACGAGTGTGACTGAGATGGTGGTACCAATGTTTTCCTTATGCTTCAGCTCATTAGAAATCTTATCCCCCAACCCAGTGCTACAAAAGTTGTTTCGTTGTGGCAGAGTCAGCCCTGGAAAATCATCACGTGAATGAGGTAACCCTGTGTACCTTCTCTAGCCTACCAGATAGGCGAGGGAGAAAGGAAGAAGAGTCCTGTTCCTTTGCTTGAACTCGCCATTCAGATAGATCCAGTCTCTGTTTAGGAGAAGCCTTGAGGTGGGGGAGGGAGAGGACAGTCTTTCCATTCTAGTATTTCCAAGTGATAGGTGAGAGGTTCTCCAGCCATTATTTGTTTTAGTGAAGTGAACTCTACATGGTTCATTATGAAGTGTTTAGCTTGGTTTATTTTGAACTCAGTGAATTGTCATTTTTAGTAAAATAAGTGAATCTGAAAAGTTATCTTAAGAGAGAAATACCTGATCAAGATGAATCTCTACTCGCTATTCCAGGAAGTCAAACTTGTGGAAAGCTGCCTGGGCAAACCTGTTTGTACAAACTTCATCGGTCACATGTTATGGTGACCAAAATGGCTGCTGGAGTAAAATCAACACTACCTGTTGAATAAATTTATATTCTCAGCATAAGGAAATGGGATGACATAAAAATCTTCTCCAGGAGATACACATTTTCATCATTAATAGAAAACTCTTACTTTCATAGACATCTCTGGAAACTTTTTTGAATTTCAGTGTACTAACAGATAAGTACACTCTGCTTAAAAGCATTTTCAACATTTTTATTGCTCTGTAATTAGAGTGAAAGCGAATGGTGTGCAGGATTGTCAGCGGCCATTTACATGGAATGTTGAAGTAGTCCCTCGTCTCTTTGACTAATTAGACATGACTTGTTAGCACTTTTTATTATTTTTGAAACTGCTCACATTAGTGTAGTAGATTTTGCATAATTTATCCAGTTCCACACATTTGAGAACTCTCTCTGTACTAGCCAGCACATCTCTCACTGCCAATTTGTCACCAGTCCATTATCATCTTAGGTTGAATTATCTTACAGAATGATCCATTTGTTTGAATTACGATTCTTTCAAGGAAAAAAAGATTTTTTCATGTTTTAATTATTAACATTTATATTAAAACACTGCATTAAATTTTAACAGATTAAAAATAAACATTATTAAAAATGTACACATTATTGATATTGTAAACTTGCCTCATTATCTTAAAAGCAAATTTTTTCAGAAGCTCCTGCTTTTTAAGCCACCTTTTCCAAAGAATATGCCAAACACTTAGACTATTTCTTATTTCCTTTCGGTACAATTCAATTGTGTTAACATAAGATCATAGCAGTATAATTTGCATAATGGCAGTTTTGTTTTGCACAATGCCATGTGAACTGATACCTTAGTTATTGGAATCATCTACTCTGTACAGATTTTGTAACTGAGCTATGCAAAGCAAGGACACAGTTCCAGTATGCCTCCAATATACCAATATGTTCCAGTGCTTTGCCAAACAATGACTGTAATTTTATAAGTCTAATTTTCTTCTTTAAGTCAGTAAGTTGGGCACAATCAAGTGTGTTCCTTTCATTAACCAATATAGAGTACTTTTTCATTGATGAATTCTCAAATTGGGTTAAATATTAGATATGTGCATCTAATATTTATAATAAATAATTTATATACCATTCATTAGCCTTGTTTTCTGAAAGCAAAAAATGTAATCAGCACTGGCATAGTGTTATTACCTCATGTTTGCCCTGATTTTGAAGTGTATTTGACACTGGGGATCTTTTACTTTTTCCTCATGACATGTGTGTTTCTTCTCAAAAATACTTAAATTTGTCCTAAAAACAACTGTGGAATATTTACCACCTCTGGACCATTCATATATATATATTTTTTAATTTTTTTTTTCAACGTTTTTATTTATTTTTGGGACAGAGAGAGACAGAGCATGAACGGGGGAGGGGCAGAGAGAGAGGGAGACACAGAATCGGAAACAGGCTCCAGGCTCCGAGCCATCAGCCCAGAGCCTGACGCGGGGCTCGAACTCCCGGACCGCGAGATCGTGACTTGGCTGAAGTCGACTGCGCCACCCAGGCGCCCCCATTCATATTTTTTTTTTAAATGTATCCTAATTTCAGAAGGATAAAAGAAAAAACAAAGAAAATTGTAGTTAAATTTTAAAATAAAACTCATTTTTTAAAGATAGTTTTAAACAATAAAATATCCTTATAATTTTATTATTTAAAAAAATTTTAATATTTACTTATTTTTGAGACAGACAGACAGAACATGAGTGGGAGAGGAGCAGAGAGAGAGGGAGACACAGAATCCGAAGCAGGATCCAGGCTCTGAGCTGTCAGAGCCTGACACGGGGCTCGAACTCATGAACCGTGAGATCATGACCTGAGCCTTAAGTCAGACGCTCAACCGACTGAGACAACCAGGCGCCCCTATTCTTGTAATTTTAAATGTGTAACTCAACTATTTTAATTTTTACACATTGTGTTATACATACACAATCTTTAGATACTTACAATGGCAATTGTATTGCTTATATCATTTTTAAATTTAATAGGTCCCATGCATTTCTCATGTTTTTGCAATGGTCTTCATATTTTAGATTTTGATAATTTTGCAACTTCCTACCTTAACCACAATTTGTTTTTAATCTCTAATTCTGCCATTGCCATCAGAAAAACATTTCCAGGCTGCTCTACTTTTCAAAGAAGGTTGTGCAGACCGGAGCCCTTCCAACAGCAAGAAGACAAGCCCGGGCCAACCTGTGTCTTGAAGCAAAGTCACCCATCTAGACTCAGTCTAGATTAGCCACCCTTCAGACAAGCTTTTTGTTTTGTGCTAACTAATATTGACAGGTACATTGTCAAAACAAGTATTTGTGGAAGTACTCTCTGCAGTATTTATTTCTTAAACACAGCTGCTGTACATAGTGCTCCTTTAATGTCTCAAAAGGTAGTGTCCTGTAATTGCTACTTGGTATGCTTAACCAAGAAAAATATGCAGTGATATGAGAAAAACAAAACAGAACAAGCCCCAACAGTTGATAAAGTAGAAAAGCAAATATAGATAGACTTCCTATAATTTATATAGTCCAGCAACATTTGAAAACTCTTACTACCAACCATTCTAAATGATATGTCTATCATAATCTTAGGTTTAATTATTTTATATAGCAATTCAACAACTAGGATAATTTCAGTAAATGAATTGAAAATTTGTCACCTCCACATGTATGTCTTTGGCATGTATATTATTTTAGGCTGATTATTTTTAAGAAGGAGAAGACTCAAAAAGTTTTTTCTTTTTTCTTCCCTTTACTAACTACCAAAAGAATGTATATAGAGGACATGTTCCAGGAAGAAAGCTTCCACCATAGATAACTATGAAGTAGGTATGGTAGACACAGAGGAACCCAGCTTGGTCAGTCGAAGTCATCTGTTTTATTGTTACTTCATGGCCCAGCAAACACTTGGTTATCAAACATTTACTCTTTTCATCCTTCCTGTGAATTGCCTTCCTTCTCCTTAGTCCAGAATGACAAATATATTTCATTTTTCCCAACTGTCTTTGGAATCTTTCATGTTTATGTGGATTCTCTGTATGTATATAATTAAATTGGATTTTCTCCTGTTAATCTGTGTCATGTCAATTTGATCTGTAGACCAGCCAGAACAGCCTTAAAGAGTAGAGTAAAATATTTCCTTTTGAACAAATGCAAAGCAATACAATGACACTATTCTCAGATTTCAGATAAGTCTAATCAAATGGTACTTTGTGCTTTCATTGATATGTTCCCTACGTATGGCTAATTGCTTCTTAGGACCTCTTTAATAGAAAATATAGAAATAGCCACTATAGTCACATTTTCTGGCATTTTGAATTTATATTTCATATTACTTGTAGAATAATATCCTTCTATGAAACAAAAATCTGTGATTGTCATTTCTTTGCTTAAAAATCCTTAGTGCCTAGATAGGCACTGATCTACAATGTAAATACTATTATTTAATATGACATTTAGAATGTCATATTCTAATGTCTTTTTTTTTTAATCCAATTGTAAATGTTTACCTCTCTTTTTCTCCCCATCCAACCTAAATTCCTATCATACAGAATACCTTTATGCTTAGTTACATATTATTTTCTCTGTCTGAAATGCCGCTTTCTGTTTTATCCACCAGGAAAACTTCCACCTATTTTTCAAAACTCAGCACAAATATTACCTTCTCTGTGATATTGACACTCTTGTCTTCTATGCAGAGGTAGTCCATCTTTGCCTGGGTACCCGTAGAAATTTGTGCCTGTCTCTATTATATCACTTCTCGTGCTGTATTTCTGATTTTTTGGTAATCTCGACTAGAATTTATATATTATTCAAATATAATATTTTCTTCTTTGTACATCTTTTGGAGAATTACCAGAGTTAAATATAAAATAAAAGTATTTTGTAAATTATTTTGTAAGTAACCTTTGAAAGGTTAAATAAAATAAGTAAATCATATTGCAGTTAGGAATTACCAAAAAGCTCTAGTACTGTCTTTAACTTGATAACTATTGTGGTCCTTATACAACTGTCACTTCTAAAGATGCTGTTGAGAGTCTCAACTATTTGGTGTTATGTTTTCATAGGCTCATCTATGTAATCATTCAAAATAATAGGGTCCAGTCCCCAAAAGTTTCTTGTTAAGTAATTATTAAAAATAATTTAAATAAATATTTCCATTATATTACTAATAATTATTACAGAAATTAGGATGAATTGTGAAAAGTGGGATGATTAAGAACCCCCAAAATAGCTCTGTTGAAGTTTTTTTGCAATTTCAGGGCTTTGGTTCAAGCCTGGCACCATAGAGGCTGTGCATCTACTTTTACTAAATTCTGCATTTTTATTTCAAACAAAATATTTAGATTTATTTAGTATCACCATTTTAAGTATTTTTTTATTTTTTATTACCAAAATAATAGAATATGTTGCTGCAAAATGGAAAAGTGGAATAAAAAAAATGAAAACTTTAAGTTACTCATCATTGCTTTATTCAAGATTGAGATAAACACACAACATTTACCATGTGTCTCTTCTTTTTTATCACTATCTATTAATATATATGTTAGTTTATTTATTTCAAGTTTATATTAAGTTTATTGATTTCAAGAGATAGAGAGCAGGGGAGGGGCAGAGAGAAAGAAAGAGAACCCCAAGCAATCTCTGCGCTGACAGCACAGAGCCTAATGCAGGGCTCAATCTCATGAACTGTGAAATCACAACCTGAGCCAAAACGAAGTTGGACGCTTAACCAACTGAGCCACCCAGGTACCCCTACTAATCTATATTTTGGCATAAATGAGATCTTATTATGTATCTATATATCTTACTATCTATCTATGTATCTAGCTAGCTATCTCTCTATCTATCTATATCTATCTAGGTAGATATAGATATATATACATAAAAATTTTTAATGTTTATTTTTTTAAAAGAGAGAGACAGAATGTGAGTCGGGGAGGGGCAAAGAGAGAGGGAAACACAGAATCTGAAGCAGGCTCCAGGCTCTGAGCGCTCAGCACAGAGCCTGATGTGGGGCTTGAACTCACGAACAGTAAGATCACGACCTGAGCTGAAGTTGGGCACTTAACTGACTGACCCACCCAGGCACCCCTAGATGTGTATATATATTTAATAAGATCATTGAGTGATCACATGCAAATTAAAAGTAGAAAAACCTTGCTATACAGCATCATTTTTAATTGCCACTGAGGGTGAACAGAATAGACCGTGTCAGAATATGCCATCATGGCATATTAATTATTTTGAATTAAAGTTACTTCTGAAATAGCCATGCAGAAAGGACACTCTGACCCTCCTTGTGTTCCCCTGAAAGCAAGAAATAAATCTCCCATGTGAAAGGTACCCTCCCTGTACCAGAGGAAGAGAGACATCCTTTTCACCAGAGATAGGGCATTTAGGGCTGAGAAGTCTATATAAACAAACTTTGTTACCTCTTCACTACTAATTTACTACTGCAAGCCCCAAGAATTGTCCTGTCAGTTCTTTAAAACTTTATTGTTTCTTTGTCTAAAAGGTATAAAATATGCCTGCTTTTAAGCTTCACATCTTTGCAGGTTCCATATATACAGAATTAATTTTTTTTCCTGTTAATCTGTTTTATATCAATTTAATTATTAGACCCACAAAAGAACTTAGAAGGGAAGAAAGGTAAAATGTTCCTTCTCTAACCACATAGTATTAATTTTGGATATATCATAATTTATTTAGCCACTTTCCTGGTTGCTTTTCTTCACTGCTTGAAGCAAACAATATTTTCTTTGGTGATGTAATCCCACTGGGTGACCATCAAATACTTTTTCTGTTCCTCTAATTATTTATAAAGAAATATTTTCTTTTTTTTTTTTATTATCATAAATAATTCTAAGGAAAAGTGAGTGTGTGTGTGTGTGTGTGTGTGTGTGTGTGTGTACACACAGGTTTTAGAGAAACTACAAGAAACTTGTGTAACTAGAGCCTAGGGGGAATGAAGCTATAATTGAGATGGGGTAGTAGGATAAAAAGGAGGTCACTTCCAGATTTGAGTCATTATTCTCATGGTGTGGTTTTAAACTCAGGAGTGTCATAATATGACTTTCATTTTAAAATTATAGGGGCGCCTGGGTGGCGCAGTCGGTTAAGCGTCCGACTTCAGCCAGGTCACGATCTCACGGTCCGTGAGTTCGAGCCCCGCGTCGGGCTCTGGGCTGATGGCTCGGAGCCTGGAGCCTGTTTCTGATTCTGTGTTTCCCTCTCTCTCTGCCCCTCCCCCATTCATGCTCTGTCTCTCTCTGTCCCAAAAATAAATAAAAAACGTTGAAAAAAAATTAAAAAAAAAATAAAATTATTAACCTGGCTTTAGTGTGGTGAAGTAGATTTTAAAAAAGAGATTTGCGGGGCGCCTGGGTGGCGCAGTCGGTTAAGCGTCCGACTTCAGCCAGGTCACGATCTCTCGGTCCGTGAGTTCGAGGCCCGCGTCGGGCTCTGGGCTGATGGCTCAGAGCCTGGAGCCTGTTTCCGATTCTGTGTCTCCCTCTCTCTCTGCCCCTCCCCCGTTCATGGTCCGTCTCTCTCTGTCCCAAAAATAAATAAAAACGTTGAAAAAAAAATTAAAAAAAAAAAAAAAAAGAGATTTGGTAGTTGGGTAGAGTGATGACAATGCACGTGAAGATGAATGACAGATAGTTGAGAATTAGAAGCAGGGTTTGGTCATGGCTGGGATTTCGGGCTGAAATGGAGGTGTCATGGATGGCTCCTAGATTTCTAGCTTGAGAGCCTATGTAGATTATGGTAAAATCCAGTGAACGTTAGAGATGTATTAATTTTTAATATGGAAAAACAGTGTTTTTCAACCCACTTTATGTTGTATTGAAGTTAAAGTTCCTTGAGATAGCCAATGGGAGCTCCTCATTTTCAGTTCTTCCACTGCAATCTGAGTGTTTAATAAATGTTATTATCTTTATAGTTTTTTTATTTGCTTGTTTGTTTTTTGACTTTCTTATTCTGCCATCTGGTTTACGTAAAATTTGTAAGTACTCTCTGTTAGTAAAACCTTGAGATATGCTCCTAAGAATTTTCATGCCTTCCAAGCTATTGTTATTCTTGATTAAATTTTAGTATGAATGTCCAAGTGTTTCGGTATCCTGAAGATAAAACCCTAATGACACTGGTGTTCACTCATACAGTCTATTTAGTTGGGTCCCTGATATAATACCTATTTTTCCCTCTATCAAGGACCTTGATATTTTCTTTCAGTCACTGACTTACACTCTGTTTCAACCCAGAAAATGCATTGGGATATGTGGTGCTGGCAATTGGTCAAACTGTAATTATTACTTCTGTCCTGAAACTCTGAGATACTATATTCTACCTACCAATCTTCTGATTGGTCAGAGCTTAAAAATCAGTGGTATCCACAGTTAAACTGTGCTTAATTCTAGATATTGGGACTTAAGGTGCTAGCTTGGTTTCATAGCTAAAATAAACCATAGACCCTCTTGTCTAAGCTCACCATGTCTCACGTTTTTCTATCAGCCCGGAATGAAGACTGCATACTTCATGATGAAGTCCCACAAACGATGACTTCTATATTTGAGAATAAAAGACTATCAAAAAGGACTTGCTCTAAATATAGTAGAGTGCCTGGTACATAGTGAGTTCTCAGTATAAACGAATGCTTGAAGTTATATAAAGTTGTGCAAGTAAATTATAGAATTTCACTTACCTCCAAGTTAAACTAAGACTATGCAGGCATAATTTTGAATGTGAAAAAAGGATCATCATATTAACTCTTCTAAAACTCTTCTAAAGATCTGTGATTACTTAAATTGTGGCTCACTGTTATAAATGTGATGCATGTAATTATTGAGGTTCCCATTAAGATTTTTCTTCAATGAGCAATTAGGGGTATGAACAAATTCTTGTTATGTGAGAGTGAGCAGCGGTCTTTCCCTTATTGTATGTAGGAATTCATATTTATCACAGGACCTCATTGGATGACTTTTGGTAGAAATTAGCCAGAACAGCAAATAATAGTAAGAGGGTACAGACATGACAGCCTGATTCTAGCTTTGAAAACTCTAAACAAAGAGGCAGTACTTACTTTTCCATGGCCAATTATTGATGAATAATGCAGTATCACTAAAAAGGGACCAACTTAAGGTACAATCATGAAACTCCCATTACTATAAATCTCATTATGTCTATGACATAAAAAAGAGAAGTTTTTACTTGAACAAATTATTAACTTTCTTTCTTGAGACTCAAATGTAAAAAACAACAGATTTCCTAAAATTCTAATTAAAATTCTGATTCTCAGAGGAATGTATTTGATATATCATACCTCTCTATAACATTTGAAAAACACTTTGAGAGATGTGCAAGTTCCATATGCAGTGTATATAACTAGAATTTATACATTATTAAATTGACTAAGAAGTTCTTGTCAATATGCTTCAACTTTTATTTTTTTAAGTAAGTAAAGATATAATTATAACGGTTTGGATTTTTAATTAAAGGACCCTGAGTTTCAGTAATGTACATTTCAATTTAATTGTGAAGTTTTGCCTACTGATGCATTTCATTATTAATGAGATGCCATCCAATTACCTATAATATTCCTTTGAAAATAAGATTTTTAGCTACTTTTCAAATATGTAAGAACTGGTATTCTCTGTGCTATTTTTTTCTGCACTTGAATTGACCCTGCAAAGAATGAATATGCTTTTCTTTCTTTAATAAAGTTATCCACTTAGCAACACTTTGATAAGAAAAATGTTAGAACTATACTTTTTGTCATTTTGTTTTATTAGTAGCCAAATCAAATATGTTCTTTGATGTTTCAAAAGATAATTATATTTTAGATAAAACTTTCCTTTTAAACCAATACTACTAACTTTGTGGCAAAAGTCTCATACACATACACACATACACTTACATAAACTTGCATAATGGCCTCTTTTGGGAGAAGGTTGAATTACTGGGAACAAGTACTGTATTTGGAGTTAGGGTACCTGGAGTCCAGTCCTAATTCTATCACCATCTGGTGATACTCTGTAGTCTTATGCAAATTACTTAATCTCTGATACTAGATTCCCAATGTCAAATAGAGATAGTATTTAATTATCGGTTGTCTTTTCAGCTCCAGTAATAAATATAACTGTGGTAGATTGTATACATTTCTTTGTATGTATATTGACTGAAACACTGTATACAATTATTGCTTGTATATAGGCTTATAAATACAGGTTTCAATAAAGAGAAACTTTTGCATGTCAAAAAGAAAATATAAGAAGCTCAATGGGAAAATGGACAAAGAATATAAATAAGCAAGTCAAGGAAGAAAAAAAATGGATAGTTAACAAGTATATTACAAAATGAATGTCTATACTCATTACAGAGAAATACTAATGGAAAAGTAGTAAACCAAGATGAAAAACAAGTAGAAGTCGATCTTTTCCAGGGGGATGGAGGGCAGAGACTATGATAATTGAAATGCTACACACAGGCTCTTGCAAATATTAGATTGGCTGTCATTTTTTGATCAGCCACATTATCTATTATCATTCTGAATGAGAGAAAAATAGCCCTAGTTTTGGATGTTTTGATGTCAAATTTTCTTTTTCTTAAACATTAAATGTTTCTCTCCTATTGGGCCTAAAATTATCATCCTGGTTTCTTTAAGGAGATTGTGTCCTTGGGTATATGTCTCTTAGAGTCTCAAGCTGAGAATTTCATCAAAGCATAGCACGTAGGCTAAAGGACAGAGCGAGAGCTGACTTCCTGGGTTCACACCCTCACTTGTCACTTTACACTTGTGTAACTTTGGTGCACTCTTAGTCAAATCCTTATTTGTAAAATTGGGATGCTAATGAAAGACATACCTCATAAAGTTGGAATTAGGATTAAACGAGTTAAACACAACAATAACTAAAAGAGACTTGCTGTATAATTAAAAAGCTACTAGTAACGGGAGTATTGTTACAGAGAACATTGTGTAAAGCTTGTTTCTTGGAGGTTCGGGGAAAACTCTGTCCCAAACCCTTTAATAGTCATGTTTCTAAACTTCACACAATTTCACATTCAACTATTAACTTATTTAGGACATATGCAACAAGCAATAATTAAACAAGGAGGCAGTTAGACTGAAGTGTCTCTAATGTCATGGTGGCCTATGTAAGGAAACCAAAATGTAAGCCTGTAAATGCCTCCAGATTGCAAATGGAAACCTAAGAACAACCAATCATAAGTAGCCAACTCCTCTTTAAGCTGGAGCCAATCAATAATTTCCTTGCTTTGCCTCTGCATTTTCTCCATAGAAGTCCCTCCTGAGTCCCAGTTAGTGGAATGCTTCTAATGACTTCTGGTCTAGCACTGCCTGATTTGAATTGGTTTTCGCTCAGATAAACTCTTTTTTAAAAAAAAATTTTTTAATGTTTTATTTATTTTTGAGACAGAGAGAGACAGAGCATGAACAGGGGAGGGGCAGAGAGAGAGAGGGAGACACAGAATCCGAAACAGGCTCCAGGCTCTGAGCTGTCAGCACAGAGCCTGATGCGGGGCTTGAACTCACAGACCACGAGATCATGACCTGAGCCAAAGTCGGGCGCTCAACCGACTGAGCCACCCAGGTGCCCCATCAGATAAACTCTTAATATTTTTAATGTGCTTCAGCTTATCTTTTGACAGATGTTATCTCAATAACTGTCGTACCATATGGCTGGTGAAGGCACGAAGAGTCAAAAAGGTACATTATTTTATAGTATATGGTAAATGTCTCTGTTACCACCAAGAAGAAGAAGAATCAGGAAGAGGATAAAAAAAGAAGAAAAAGAAAAGGATGAGGAAGAGCATGAGGAACGGGAAACATGGGGAGGAGAAGGGGGAGAGGAGGGTAGGGAGGAGATAACGAGAGGAGGACTTTGTGGAAGAGAAGAGCACAGCAATGTTGATACCTAACGGGATGGATACAATAGTAATGGAAATAGATGGAAGTGACTGCAAAAATGCCCATGCACATGGTGGCTGGTCTCTCTTTTATTTAAAGAAAAAAAAAAAAAAGTGTGTCCGGGGGGGGGGGGCATTTGCACTGCCTAGTTTGATTCCACCATATTTCCCTGGGGTCATAGTACCCTGCTTTCTCTGGGACTTTGTTTCATACCATTCTCACTCTTGCTCTGGGTTCCAGCTATACTGGTCTCCCAGCCATCCCCAAACAGCTTTCATCCTAAGGCCTTTGCCCTGCTGCTCCCTGTGCATGGCTTCTCTCTCCAGACACCTGCAGATGGGCTGTTCTCTCACATCTTTCAGCACTGCTCAGATGTCACCCTGTCTGCGCACTATATTAAAAATTGTATACAGGCATTCTAACTACATTTTATCCACTTCTACCTCTTTCATTTTCATAGCGCTCATTGTCATCTAATTTAATTGTTTACCACATATGCAAAAAATTTTTACCTGTCTTTCCACGGTGAGCTACTCAGGGGAGTGGTTTTGTTTTATTCACTGCTTTATCACAAGTTCTTAGAAGAATTCCTTATTTATAGTAAATGCACAGTTTTTTGTTTGTTATATGAGCAGATGCTCTTCTCTCATGCCAAGCATTGCTCTAAGTGCTTTATATATATTATCTCATTTAGTTCTCACCAATAAGTTATGTTAAGTGCTATTTACATAAGGCAAAACCAAGTCACAGAGATGTGAAACAGCTTGCCCAAATCCCATAGGTGATAAGTATTGGATAAGATAAACTGAGCTTAGCCCACTGTTAGGGGACATTGCAACACAGGGATCATATGTAATAGCTAAATTGCAGAACTGGATTTTAAAAAATTTAACTCCAAAATCTGATTCTATAGTCCTTTTTAGATGTGCTGGAATGTTCTCATACATTTTCTCCTTTAATGATAACAATAACCCTAAAAATATCCATTATTTTCTCTGATTTGCAACTAAGTCTTAGAAGAATTTTGTCCTGGGAAATGAACTGAAATTAAAAGTGGCTTTAAAAACCACTTCTGTCTTCACTCAATTCAAAGAAATTATGAGCTGAAACCTTCCTTATGTTTAGATTGTGAGAGGAGAACAACGTTGATCTATGTCTACCCTCAAGGCTTGCTTGCTTTTCTTAAAATTCAGCACATCTCATGAAATGAAACTATTCCACACTAGATTAAGACAGTGACTTTTTCTAATATATTTTTTTATTGGTCCATTTGTTCTGAAAATCTTCAACAAAACTCTTACCTGCCTGTAATTTAGTATGGATGTCATTTATAATAATTACATATCCTGCTGGCTGCCATTTAGGACCAGAAAATAGATTCGTTTCTTTCCTGAATTTTTTGTAACATATGTGAGATCAATAAATAAAATGATTTAAAAATCTACACAAAAGAAAATACCACTATATGATTTTCTCAAATTGACAAAAATTAATGGAAATATTATTCTGGCTGCCACTCCACCCTTAATTACAACTCATTATGGTTAGCAAGCTTAGAGAACTGAGTTATTCTATACAATATTTCTAATATAATCCCTGGGGACTTTTAAAACTAGCCTGGATGAAGTATTACAAAGTGTATTGAAGAAGATAATTTTGCACAGGCAGGGAGATTTATTTTGATTCAATACATTTTTTTCTAACATTGTTCTTAATTTTTAAAGGACAATTGTACAAATTATAGTGTGCCTATTCTATCCTTAAGTTGTTTAGTTTTTAGGAACACGTGTTTTGTTAGGACCTGCATATTTAGGAGAGTGAGAGAGGAGAATGTGGGATACATACCTTGAGAATAGACTACTTGTTTCCAAAATAGGTTCCTTAGCAATTCCTAGTAGGCTTTATTCCTTTGTTCTTCGTCCTCCCCCACAAACCACTGAAATACAGGCCCAAGGGAGTAGATACCTTCAAACTCAGGAAGTGAGGTTCTATAACTAAGGGAATTTAAATGAAAGTTGCAGAGGAGGGCCAACACACAGCATAGTCTCCCTTTAAAGTAGATACAGACAATCCTCACTTTGCATGGTAGCCCAGACTCACAAAAATAACTGTGTATGTTGAAACCATGCAAAGCAATCTTCATAACGGATAAGAAAAAATTGTAATTTTTCCGTGATCCTTAACGAGATTTGTTACATTAAAAACTTTCTTACTGTCTATTATAAATTTATAGGGAAAAGAAAAAAATAGCAAAACTAATATTTATTTAGTACACTGCATTTTAAAACATTAGAAACATTGACAAAGTCTCTGTTAAAAACTTATAAGGAGAGTTTGAACAGTTCTTATCTTTTTTTTTTCTTGTGGAATAACTTACAGTATGGAACCTGCGTCCCATCTGTGCCTTGGCAAATTGTAATACTCCTTTGAATGTTTGGATCAGCTTCCAATATTTTATTATCTTTTGTTCTTTCAATATTGTGAAATACCTTCAAAGATTCCTTTAACATGAAGTGTTGTTTTGGCCAGTGTCACTTCCTCTGGGACATCTTCATTCTTTTCGTTACACCCATTTTCTCATTTATGTTGGGAAGTTCACCTGCCTTCATATCTGGAGTGTCTGAGTGCCTCTGGCTTCATATCTGGAGTCCCAAGTTCATCTGACTTCATATCTGGAGTCTCCAGTGACAAGAATGGCAACATTCCCAGTAGTAGTTCTAACTCCATTTACTTATTGTTTATATTTTACTTTTGGCAAATGTTTGTTTCTTTGCTTCACTTTCCTTTTTTAAAAGTTTGTTTATTTATTTTGAGAGAGAGAGAGAGAAAGTGAGCAAACAGGAGAGGGCAAAGAGAAAGGGAGAGAATCCCAAGCAGGCTCCTCTGTTAGTGTGGAGCCAACCAGGGGTTCCAACTCACAAACCATGTGAGCTGAGCTGAAATTAAGATCATGACCTGAGCTGAAATTAAGAGTTGGATGCTTAACTGACTGAGCTACCCAGGTGCCCCTTTTTCCTTCACTTTCATCTTTGTTTATCAGTCCCTTTATTGATTGTTCATTTTTACATAATGTTATGCACGTTTATCACCAGGAGGCAATGCAACTATATGCTTATCTGTCTTTGCATGAACAGCATACAAATGGGAAGTGGCCAATTGCTAACATGATCTGAAGGAAGTCATATGATTAGTCAATAATTATGATGCTCATCTGTTATTTGTGTAGTGATTTGTAGGCCAGAAATCTAGCAGCAAGGCCTGTACTTTATGCGACTGCAGTTGGTATACCATGGTAACTAAAATGGAAGCCATGTTGTTGGGAGGACTGTGTTATTTATACTTAACTAAACAGGGATAACTGCAATTCATGCATATTAAAAATGCCCAAATCAGAGACTGGTATATTATTGCTATGAGTAATATTACCTCTGTCACCTTCATTTTTACTAACTTTTACTGAATGGCTATTATGTCATAGGCATCGTTTGGCTGTTTCCAAAAGTTATTCCATTTAATCATCACATGAAATCCCTATGGTATTATCTATATCTGTTCTACTGATAAGAAAACTGGGGTATGATTACTTAAGAGACTTTTCTGAGGTTCTTCAGTAAGTGGTACAGCCAGCCAGAACTAGGCCAATCTAATTTCAAAGCTGATGGTAGCTTGGATTTGACATTATTAACTCCTTTTAATTTGGCCAACCACAGTTTCCTATAAACTAAGCTTTCTCAAACCACTTATAATTTCAAGGAGGGCTTATGAGAGAATTCTTTTTGGTATAAGAAGTTTCACTTATTTGCCCCCTGACTTGTAATGAAGAGCAGTGGTACTCTTCATCATCACTATCATTTATTAAGGCCCAAATGTAATTATATTTTATTAAAGCTTGTTCTAGTAGTGCTTATCATAACCCTTAAAGCCACTGCTACAAAGAAATTGCTGTATATATTATATCACAAAACATCTAACATGAGCTATAAGGGAGCGGTCGATGACTCTAGAATTTGAGGTCCACTGAAATTAAATTATTTGGTTCTATTGCCAGTGTAGTACACACAGAAAAGTAAGAACAGGAGGAACTCAGAGCTTTGCTTTCATGAAAGTGCTGAGTCACAATGATGATTTGATTCTAAACAATGCTTTCTCAGGAAGGAATTTCAGTAATACACTCATTAGTTAAATTTTTCTAGCCAAGAAAGTAGAGTATCAAAATTAATAGAACATTTCGACGCCCTTTCCTACCCAATTTGTCTTTTTGCATTATTTCAACATTTGTAAACTCTACATTTCATTTTTTTTAGAATTCCAAAATGAACCTCATATTAACTAGAGTATGCGTTTTTGCAGCTCATGAGATGGATTTATTTAATTTTTTTTTTTAAATTTTGTTTAAACTTCAACTTTCATTTGAAATAAGAAAATGTACAATGATGTGAGACAATCTGGAACTTTTTCTGACACCTAATATTTAAAAATTTATCTTCCCTAAATGCTGATTCCTTATTCTAGTAGTGAATTAATATTTGTGTGATTTAATTTAACTGACTGAGGGTGTGAAGCCCCTAAAATGTAGTGGGGACCTCACAAGGACCCCTGTCGCCCAACCAGTCACTCAGCTCACTGAGTGTGTTATGTTCAGTGACAGCCCCAGAAAGAGCTGCCTCCATCTAAGTTTGTGGAGATGCTAGATGGATTTTGTTTCCTGGGTCATTGTTCTCGATGAGGTTATTTTGGGTAATGATGTGTATGAGATGAGATTCAACAAAAGAGAAAAATTTAAGAATGCTAAAACACTCAAATAAAATCTCTTAGCTTCTTAAAAGCTGTCTAACCAATGTCTGGAGAGTGAGTGATTATACCACTGTGGGAGAACGTTTTTCCTAAAATATTCTCGCTTTTGTATTTATAGTGTTATGTTAAACTGTTAACATACATCTTTTGGCATTTGCTGTCACGTTTCGTAGAACAAGGTAGTTGTCTCCTACCAAGTTGTTATGTTCTTTGATAATATGCTCAATCATTTCAGCGCTCCCCATATATTATATGTTCCTGCAATAAAGCTGGTTTTGTTATTATAGTTTGGTATACTTGTTTTTATTTTTCTTTAAGCCATCTTATTTTGAAACACTATTATCACAGGGAATTAAGTGCTTGAGGTAGTTGCGTATTTGGGTCCATAATAGGGTCTTTTAACCTGGGCGTATATGCCGGGGGAGGTCTATAGTTGCACTTCAGGGCAGGTGGGATGTCGCTGTAATTGCATACAAAAATGTTTATGCCTTTATGCATTTTTCCAGAGAGAGAGCCTTCACCTGGATATCAAAAATTGAGAAAAATTGTTTTTACTAGGGCTTAATTTTGTTCTCTATTTTATTTTGTTCTTTTACTCTTAGCAGACTAGTTCTCCACCACTGACCTGGTTGCTGGTCTTCCATAATCAACTCTCGTCACCAGAGTCCACTTAATGTTCCCTTGAGGGACTTTTGCAGACTCTTTCCCCAGAAGTCTTGGCTCAGCCTTGCATAGATCTTAGTTCCCATCTATGCCTACTCTTTTGGCAGATCTTTGTCTGTTTGCATCCTGGCCTGCACTCACCTGGATCTAGACATTTTTGCTTTGCTACAGGTGAGAAAAGATAGGAACATTGTTGTGTGAGCCTGAAGGTTTATATAGTTTGGTTACATTTACTGTCTTTTTTAAATAAACAAACACATTTTAATTTATATTTCAAAGTTCTTTAGGTCTTTAAAAGAAAATTTTAAAGAAGAAATCTAAAAAGGAAGCCAAAATGACCAAAAAAAGCAGATAGATAGCAGATCTGCAAGTTAGGGAAATAATCCATATTTGTGGTATATTCTTCAGAAGAAAACATCCTTCTGTGACATGGAGGGTAAAACTGTGAATCTGCCCAGGCACCCACGTGGAAGTGATGGGTTAATAGGTAGTCTTTGGAGTAATACTCTCTCCCCTAAAACAAACCATCAGTGTAGTAGATATGTGTGCTTTCCTCCTCAGCATCCTTTCCTCTTTTGTCCGGTAACACATCCTCAATTTCCAATGAGACACACTCCTTCCCTACTGTCTATCCTCATGGTTTGAGTGAGGTTGACACTATGCCTATTTACACATCCGTTCCTCTGGTCACAATGTGACCCAATTTAAGAAAAAAGAGGCACACCCACGACTTTTGTTTAGCTGCTAGAAGAGATAAGCTCTCTCTACCCAAGTTTCTTTGTGTTTTTCCCTAGAATTGCTTCACAGGTCTTGCACTGTGAGGGGAAAACCCATCAGAGAATAAAGTCAACACATGGAGGGGAGCAGCATTGAATGGAGAGAAACAGAATAAGTTCCTCAGAGACCTGATGCTGTCTTTTGAGTCTCTCTATCAAACTGTCAAACGGCACCTGAAGCTAGGTTTAATCATGGATTATGGCATGTCAACCACTTCCTATTTTTCTTCATAAGTCAATTTAACGTGAGTTATCTATTTACTATGGATTGAGTCCTAGCTGATGTATGAAGGCTGGGTTTAGGTTGAACAGTGAATTTGGAGATATTTGCATCTCTGGTGCCTCACTTGCCCATTCCTGCACTGCTCTTTGATGGTTTTATCTCCATTGCACCCAGACATCTCAGGTCACCCCTGACTACCCAGAGCCCCCTATGGTGATGATCTCATATGCTTGCCCTTTCTGATAAAGCCTTATTAGAGCCTCCTTCCCATAATCTGATTTATCTCTTAAGCAATACCTTTAATCTCACTGTCTTACTTGTTGGTGAGGTCATGTGACATACTACTTTATGTTATAGAGTTAATAGTGGACAATATCCTAGTATAGTTTCTTATTAAAAAGTCATGTACCCTTTAAAAGGAAGTTCAGTGTCTGAACCCAAAATAGGTGAGCTTTTTAGTCCTTGTGGTAAATACACAAGGGAAAAAAATCTTATTGATTTAGAAAGTCTGGTGTTGGTTTTCATCAGTCTACTTATATGACTGCTAATGTGACTAAAATATCTTTGAAGAATGTGTCCCCATTTAATTTGTTTTGTACACTCAGTGTCTCACATTTCCCAGGAACTAATACGCACCATTTTAACTATAGACATTTCTTGCATTTGTAGATAATTGCAGTGAATTAATGTTTTTAAAAGATGTTTGGGAAACTACCTAGCTTGATTCGTGGAGGGTTGGGCGGGGGGGTGGGGGGGAGTCTAAAATAATGAGAACCAGAGTCAGAAAGTCTACAGCTGCAGTGCAGTTATAGATTCTATTTTATTCTATCTTCAGAGCTGGTATTGGTCTGTGGTGGAAACCAAGGCATAAACATGGAGGAAAGGACCTGCTTGTCTGCTGAGGATAACCGGCCGTTCCAGGTGTCTCTGCATAAATACTGCCTTGGTAGAATGTGAGCAAACACCAGTGAGTTGCTCATTATTGCCACGTGAATAAAACTGATCCTTTCTCTATTGATCAGGAAGGAAATTAAGGTACTAGTTAGTGAGGGAGTTCACGAAAGAGTTGAAGTTTTTGTTTAAATGCCTCTTTCCGAAACGACAGCCTCCTAGTACTGATAAGAACTCTTAACTCCATTTCTTCCCATGGTGGTAGCCTTATTTTCAGAGCACTGGGATGTTTTCTTGAACCACTCTCTTTAAGTATGTTGCGTATATTAAATCTCAGGCTGCACACTTTCAAAAATATTATCCCCACTGAGTTGCTCTCTGGATAACCACCTAGTCTTTCTCATTTTTAAGATTCAAATTGTTTTCCAACAAAATTGGTCAAATTGAAGTGATTTCAGTTTGCTAAATTACTGTTGTTGATTGGCTCCCTTTTCCAGCGTGAGTTCCTATTCATGTGGAAACAATAGGCTCTACTGGAGTCCTTGTTCAGTGTCTCAGCCACCAGCCCCTGTATTCCTCTGGCTAACCAATCAGTGGGATTTCACTGTTGTATCTTAGCAGAGGAAATGAGTTGATCTATTCTGCTGTTTTCATTTTACCAAGTCATAAAATATTTGCAAGGATCAAATAAATTAATTTCTCTAGTTCAAACAAAAATTTTCAAAGCTACCTTGTTGAGAAATAATAGAAGATATTTTAAAATGTCATTATCAAGCCCATCAAAATATACATGGTGTTGTGTGAGACATTATTCAGCACAGATTAATAGCAGTTTTCTAAAATTTTAAAAACTTACTGGCAGATAGCCATCTATTTTTAACATAAAACATTTGTCTTGGTTTTTCTTCCACTGTTATGATCTGTCTTTTGAAAATGTTGATCCTTCTCTGCGTTCAGGCTATCTGATTATGTAGAAAAGAAAGAAATTCTATCCCTTTCCATGCTTACGTTTTAAATTCAATGATAGATTTAAAATTTAATGGGAAATATTATTATATGATTAAAAATACTATAATATTTGTTCTAGGGTTTCTTGTAATACTAGAGAATTTTAAGAAATCAACTAGAAACATGACACTGAAAAATTTGCCTGGTAATTTTTCATGATGAAAGGTAAGTTATCCTAATGGCTATCATTTTATTTGTGACCAAAGAATAATATATAAGAATACTTTTTTTAGGGGCATCTGGGTGGCTCAATTGGCTAACTGCCCGACTCTTGATTACAGCTCAGGTCATGATCTCACAGTTTGTGAGATCGAGCCCTGTGTCAGGCTCTGTGCTGAGAGTGAAGAGCTTGCTTGAGATTTGCTCTCTCTCTCTCTCCCTTTCCGTCTCTCCTCTGCTTGAGCTCTCTCTCTCTCAAAATAAATAAAATAAAAAACTTAAAAAAGAATCTTTGTTTTTAAAGTTTTTCTAGTTCCCAGAAAGGACTGTCAAGTGAATCACACAACCAACTTTAACCTGGCTGTATGGTTTTTATGGAAAAAAACAGGAGAATTACAGAATAGGATTCTCCTATTTTACCACTAATACTTTAATTTGTTTTTAACAGCATAATGCCACTTTAATAAGGTTCAAAGACAAGAAACAAAACAATACACATATGTGGCAAGCCCATTTTTTTTTTTTTTAAGCAAGGGAATTATACACAGATTTTAGTTTAGCTGTGATTTCTCAAAAAAGTGAATGATGGCAGGAACTCCAGAATTAGTATTTGGAAACTATTAAAAATAATTTTTTTAACATTTATTTATTTTTGAGAGACAGAGAGAGACAGAGAACAAGCAGGGGAGGGACAGAGAGAGAGGGAGGGACAGAGAGAGAGGGAGGCACAGAATCTGAAGAGCTCCAGGCTCTAAGCTGTTCAGCACAGAGCCTGACATGGGGTTTGAACCCACGGATTGTGAGATCATGACCTGAGCTGAAGTCAGTTGCTTAACTGACTAAGCCACCCAGGCACCCTAGTATTTGGAAATTATTTTAGTCTACACTTACTCTTTTTATTGTCAGTTGATAGGTATGTTTTGGCATAATCAAGCATAACTAATGATGGTATAAGAAAAATTCATGTTTCAAGTTAAACTCATCAAATGAGAACAAGAAAAATTTTAGATGTTAGAAAAATTTCATAAAATGATTGGTAAAATCCCCCCTTTCTTAACTTCTTGAAGATAATCCTGTCAATTGTTTTATAGTTCATTAATTTTGATTTGTAATAAATTTATATATTCACCTATTACTGACCCAAATAAAAATAGATAATTGCATCTTTTAAAAGTGTTTTTTCCAGAGAAAATACTAATACCAAATGTTAAGACAAATGTGTCTATGGATAGTTCCATATGTGTAGTGATATTAGAGAAGATGGAACCCCAAACCTCTCGCCAAGCTTTGCTGCTGCTATTGTAAGAGAAGCAAGTGAAATAATTTTCTTTAAATATTTTCAAGCTACAACCTTTAAAAAATGAAATAACTTTTCTTCCTGTGGCCAACATTCACTTCATTTTAACCAGCCAGAAAAGTGAAACTAATGATGTTTCAAAGCCTGTAAAAAGAAACAAGTTTTTCAAAGAAACTCATTATTTAAGCTGTCATGAAAAAAAAAAAAAAATCCCAAAGATTTTTCTCTAGGTGCAACAGAAAAAAACAATTTTTTTTTTTGAGGGGCAGTGTTAATTGATTCTTGTTAATTCCCTAAATTGGCTCAGGAAGTGTGGATCCCTAAGTTTTTGTATTCGGGTACTTTTGGTATTTTATAGGTACCTGAAACCTTTTTGTAGCATTTATAAAGAATTTTTTCTATATTTAAAATTTTCACAGAAATCAAGAATATTTTACTATCCTGCTTAAGAAGAAAAGAATATAGGCCCTCTTATTCTGTTTTATTTGGAATATACTCTATATTGAGGAAAACTAGTTAATATTAATACATCAAAATGAAAGCTGCATTTGGTTTTCATTTTATCTTAATGCTTTTGTCTCATTGGTATAATGTGTGTTGCTATGGGTTTGCTAATGTTCCAAATAGCCCCATTTTAATGGTTATAATTTCATGGAAAAAAACTAGCCCATGGCAGTTTTATTTCCTATTTGTAATATGGTCAAGTAATTTTAAAGGTGTATTAGTGTATTGAAGGCAATTTAGGGAATGATTTCACTTCAAAGTGTTGAAACGTGTCTTCTTGAAAATTTCCCTTATGTAGAGTAAAACTCTGTTTCATCTTATATTCGTAACATATGACAAATAGAAAATTATGGAGGGCCATCAGTGCCATGTTTACTGAAATGTGAATACTTTGAGTCTACCATTTTATGGACCATGGTTGTGAATGAATGTCTTTGTGTCAAAATGCAATAATGTACTGGAAATAAGAATCTCATAATTTTTACAAGTGATTTTTATGCACATATGTCTGTATGGTCCTGTTTTCTTGATTGTGGGTGGGGT
Organism: Puma concolor; assembly: GCF_028749965.1. Lineage (NCBI taxonomy): Eukaryota > Metazoa > Chordata > Mammalia > Carnivora > Felidae > Puma > Puma concolor. The sequence continues at coordinate 28,653,292 of NC_141684.1, read as the reverse complement.
TCCAAACAGACAACTAATGAATTTTGTCAAAGTACTGACTGATGAAATGCTTTATTTGTAACTTTTAAACATGCTATTTGTAAATTGACAGAGTTCTTCATTTTCCATCCAGGTGCCATAATATAGAAAGTACATTAATAGTGATACACAGGTTGAATACTGAATTATTTGATTTATTTCCAAAGGAGCTTACTGAATATTATACTACTTCTTTGCCTGAGAAATAATTTTAAGCAATTATTGGGTAATATGTTTGTTACAATATGTTAAAACTTAAAATTCTGTAATATCAGTATTTTCTTCACATATGTTAAATCTTCTGATAAATCATTTATCCATTTATCATTCATCCTGAAAAATTAATATTTACCATGAAGTATAATGCCAGCTTAATTTAAACATTTATGTAAATTTTGAGTAAAGTGAATCAAACAAATTGCATTTTCATTTTCAAATGATTGGCTTACACGGGTAGTACCCTTGTTAATATTTTAAAATGTATTTAGGTTCTTAGATTGGCAGTCCTAAAGAATGAAGATTTTATTTGTCATTATAAAATAAATAAGACCTTCCAGGGAGTATGGAAACCTCATCAAGTTCTCTCTGAGGGCACTGAGGTGAGATTAAAAGTCATAGGAAACAAGAGTTTCAGTTTGGGACAATTCTGAAAAATTTACTACTAACCTCTGATTGTGTGATTTATAAACCTAATCCCACCTGAATCTAGTGGGACTCCAGCAATGCAATTCCAGAGAGTAAATATGAGAGATCTAGTTTGCAATTCATTTTTCATGTATGAGAAAGAAAACTGTTAATTGTTAGAATGGATGGAATACTTAATCTAGTCTTTTTAAAGTATAAAACATAATTTGATAAAAATATTGGAATTAATTAGTTTGCTTTTAATTAAAATAAATTATTTGAATTCCCATTTATTTGCTATTGATTTTTTACTTCATATGTAAATGTGATTTCTTGAAAATTGTAAGGTTCTCTATTTCTTTTAATGTAAGAGAAAGCAAAAAAAAAAAAAAAAAAAAAGGTAAACAATTCTGTTCCCAAGAGTAATTTTTTTTTTTTAAAGTGGCAGAGTGGGATTTAAGGGTAGAATGTTGTAAACAATGGGAATTTTGGTTTTACAAAACTGGTTTTAGGTACATTTATAATTAGATATTTCCAGTGATGCTATAGATGAGGTGATCTGCTGTCACAGACTGCTAGTTATCTCACAAACAAATGTGGGTGGGTGTGTCTCCAGAATGTGTTTTACATAGAATTAGAAATTGACCATATGGATGTGAGGGGATACATAACTTTATAAAAATAGCTGTAGTTATTCTTGATACATGGATATACTGCTCATTAGAACTCAATTATCTATACAATTTGGTTAAAGATGGATCTTCTAAAGTTGGCAACATAAATAATTGAACCATATCTGCATCTCTTTTGTTTTTCTGCCATCATTTTTGGTTTTGGTGGTATTGTTTCAGTATTTTTACTTGTGCCCACTGCTTCTTTTTTCTCAAATGCATTTATTCTCTCAGGGACAAAGCCTGTATCCTTTTTTTCTTTATACCTTTATTGCCTATAGTAATTAGTAATCAACACATGCTTTGTGAATAAATGGGAAAAGATCATAAAACTTTCTTAATATGTCACCTATAGTAAATGAATACAAGTCTAAATTCAGTGATGAAAATGCCTTGTGTATATAAATATCCATTTTTTTAAACATTTGGAAACAAAATGCTTGATTTATATAAAGTAATTTTGAGTCTATCATAGGTAAAAGGACTATTATGGCAAAGCAGCCTCCCTGAAATTTATGGAATACATAGATATACAGTCTTTCTGTGCCTGAATATAATTTAAGGTTTATAGTGAACACTCTCCAAATCAGCTTATCTTGACATAAAACCAAATGACATAGATCCAAAACAATATAGGAAAAGAAAAATTTTAAATATTAGTCAGATAGTATTACAGCAGTTGAGAAGAGGATATTAACATCTCCTGATTAAACCTGTAGCCAATATCTTTGGATTATATAGGGAGGAAATAAAAAATTATTTGTCATATTTGTATAGAAAAAAGAAACTAAGTTTAAGTGCTTGCTTAATATCATATAACTAATTTGTAGTAGATCTGTGACTGATGCTCTAGACCTTTTGTGCAGTCACCTGTTCACTGTTTTCCCTCATATATATTTTTTGATGTAGCTATGCTTGTAAGTATTTAGAACAAATACATGTTGCTGCACATTATGAAGAGAAATACCTCTGTGTGTGGGTGTGCATGTGTGGGTGTGTGTGGGGGCATGTAGTGATATTAGTGTACTGTTAATAAAACAGTTTGTTTACTTTCTTTTTCTGGAGTGGTAATATGTTCTATTTTCCCATTCAAGTTTTCTTACTTAGTACTCAGTATAACTAAGAGTTTTACAAAATGGATGGCCAGAATTTAGGGTACAGTCTCCGTTCACATCATAAACTCATTCATCTGGCCCATAAGGTGGAGAAGCAAACAATATTGGAGTCATTTGCACCAGACTGTTAACCAGGTAAATATACCAGGTTTAGAAATGCCAGAAAAGGAAAGTTCTAGTGGATTTAAATTCTTGCTCTTGCAGAGAGTTTCGTAGCTGTGACTCTTAATAGATCTAATGCAAGCAGGAGCAAAGTGAGGAGGATGGGAAAAGTTACTGAGGCTTTGCTACTTAACATAAATACATACATTAAAGTTTTGAAAAGGACAAGTTATTCAAATATGTAACATCTGTCAGAATTAAAGGGAAATATGCATAATGAAAGGCAGAGTTTGTTTCTAATAGTACAAATTATAAAGAAGCCTGGCACAATTTTGCATAATTTAGAAAGTTGATGAGGAAAATATCCATTAGGGTACCTCATCAATTTACCTAATGGTGTGGGATTATTTCCTAAGGCATATTCTTGAATGTTTTAATAAGTTTAATTTTACATCAACCAAATGGCTATTTTTCTAGTGCTTTTTATATATGATAGTGTTAAAACCACACTGAAGATTACTCCATCTTTCTTTCCATTCTTGGCTTTTTTGTATTTCATGTCCTCTGACACTTAACAGCTATATATAATTAAAGTGAAGTTAGAGGTTCCTTGGAGGAGTGGACTCTTCAGCTCACTATTGTTATCTGTCTTTATTCAAAGTCCTCATGCTTACCTGTTATAAGGCTGAAATGAGAACAGAAATGGTATTGCAACTTCTCAAGCTGTGACAGCAAGGGTATTGCTTCTTTTTACTTCAGTTTGTTACATTTTTGACCATCACATTTGAAGAGTACAACGTGATCATGGTCTATGTCATGTATATTTCAAATAACTTCCACATACAGATCAAATATATGAAAAAGATGGTACATGGATCATCAAGAGCTGAGACTTCACTGTTACGCAATGCTCAATGTCAGGAAATCACGTTTGGCCCCCAAGGTATCCATTTGAGTTTTTATTAGATGAAATAAAAGTAAATGGAATTAAAACTGAAGTACTTAAAAAATTACACTCTATGGAACATCAAACTGAGAGTGTATTGAAGAAAGTAGATCAATGAAAGGGATCTTCCAGCATGATTCTGTATTAACAATGAAAGTTAATCACTTTAAGTGAAACTCAAAATTAAAAAGTCCTCTATCACAAACAATACAAAATCATATTATTGTAGTATTTTCCCAATTGTTTAAAAATCAGGAATTTGGTCATCTTAAGCGTATTCTATTAACCTAGACCTCCCTTACTTTTATTTTCAATACATACTAAGTAAATTTGATACAATGGACTTACCTCAACCAAATAAATAAATAAGTATAAGCACAGTTTTAAAATGTGCTATCCAATATTAATTTAAACAAGTGTTAATTTTCAAAGTGAAATTAATAATCTCTTTATACTCTGTGTATGAGTGTGGGAAGGACCCTTAGGGAAGACAAGAGAATATAGTAACTATCCAAATTTTGTGTATAGGAGAATATGTTTATAGAGGTGAAAATGCCTTTTCTTCTACTCAGTACCTAAATATTAGGAAGGTTGGAATTCTTACTCATTTTTTTCTTTCTTTTTTAAAAAGTTTATTTATTTATATTGAGAGAGACAGAAATAGCGCGAGTTGGGAAGAGGCAGAGAGAGGAAGAGAGAAAATCCCTAGCAGGCTCTGAACTTCCAGCCTGGAGACCAACATGGGGCTCGAACCCACAAAACCATGAGATCATGACCTATGCTGAAACCAAGAGTTGGATGCTTAACCGACTGAGCAACCAGGTGCCCCTGTTATTTTAATCCTATCTATACTTCATAATTCTGCATCTTTAGCATAGAAATTGATCTCCAAATTAAAAAGAAGAATCTTTTTTGTTTGTTTCTTTTAACTGTCTACTATTTTGGATTTTTTTTTTTTTTTACTAAACCTTATAATCATGTAATTTAAAAATACTTTCTGATGTTATTTTTCTACATCCTTAACTCTTCAAATGAGTACACTGTAACATCATTGGTATGAATGCAAAGGATTCATGCAACTTTGAAACACTTTTCACAGAAACTCCAGAACTACAACTGAGTGGAGCTCAAATATTTAACATATTTAAGGCACAACAATTATTTGTTTAGTTTGGTTTTCTACCATTTTCTTCCATTGGTAAAAGCACTTCCGTTTAAAAACTTCTCACTATTTTGAGCCTGGGTGGCTCAGTTGGTTGAGTGACTGACTCTTGATTTCAGATCTGGTCATGATCCCAAGGTTGTGAGATCAAGATTTAGCCTTGCAATGGGCTTCACACTGAGTGTGGAGCCTACTTAAGATTCTCTCTCTCTCTCTCTCTCTCTCTCTCTCTCTCTCTCTCTGCCCCTCTCCCCTGCTCACACTCTCTCTCTCAAATTAAAAAAACAGTTTTCACTATTTCATGTAGGAAATGATAAATTTCCTTTATTTGATGAACCACATTGAAATGCTTTTCATTATTTCCAGGAAACTAAAGTTATGTCATCACATAGAACACTAAAAAAATAAAAAGAAATATTTATTTGTGAATTCAGTAGTTTTGCCTTCAATTCTTTGTTTAAGGATGCGTAACATCACTCCACTAATAAACAGACGTTAAGATATAGGTCTGAATTAAGTGAGAATTGGTGTTAAGTCAGAAACTGTGAAGGTTCTGAGATGTAGTCCTACTTACAAGACATAGAGTTAGTTGGTTACAGTTTTATATAAGGTCTTTGGGCCAGAGAAAAAGAAGACACTCCATTATTCAATTCCTCATAGTAAAAGCAGCATCCAGAGTATTGTCTTGTGTGTTTCTTTGAGTAGATTTAGAAAGGTTTATTTGGTGAGAGCCAGATGGTATCTGTACATGAAGTAAAAGTACAGTATAGAAGAAGAACCTTGAAGTTAAGAAGGACAAAAAACAAAACCTCTTACATGAGGTTATGGTAACCTTCCTCTCCAGAGAGAAAGAAAGCTTAGTTTTACTCTGGAATATACACAAATCTACTCTGGGGGCAGAGAGAAGAGGTCTTTCTCTTTACTAATTTGAACCATCTCTGGGGAGGAATGTCTCTAAGATTTATTTTCCTGGAATATTTCCTCGTACAAACATTCCTAAATTGACAGTAAATGTCTTTGCTCAGAGGACAGGAACTACAGAAATGGAAAATATTGATGGAAAATTGTCTTCATCTCCCAACAGTTGGTCTTGGGTTTTTCTAAGTTCTGTATCAGTGTGTTCTCTTAGGTGGTGCCTTTGTTTTGGTTGGCATCTGTGTTACAGGATCCTGAAGCCTGACCTGCAGATTAAATCCAGCTTGGTGTTAGCCTTCCCTTTCCAACCATATGGCCCTAGAGACTCTGGAATATTTTTTCCTTCTTTCTAGTGTCGCTCACTTTGTGTTTGGCTCTTTTGCTAGAATTCCACAGTTAGGTAAAGGTTGTCTTTCTTTCTAGGTCAACAGAGATTTCTTAACTTTAAGTCTTTCCCTTTTTTAATTAACAAGTGAACTATTCTTTGGATCCAAAGTAAATGTTTTTAATTCATTCATTTCTTTTAGTAGCAGTCACTCAGTGGGAGATACTATATAGACACTGAATATGGGAAGATAATACATATTACAGCTCTTGACCTAAGGAGTAGTTGTAGTGTGGTAGGGAAAGTCAAACTTGCAAAATAATTGCAGTGTGTTACAAGTACAGGTTTGAAATCTGTAGAGTGTGAATCAAGTGAGGTAGATTCAGTTCTACCACATGGGTCAGAAAGTCTCCAACGGGGAAATCTCAAAATATGAAAGATGTTAGCCACTTGTAAGGTAGCTGGGAATTATGAAGGAAAGGGAATTCTAGGCAAAATAGCAATGTCATCAAAAACTTGGAGGCAAATCTACATGTGACATATGGAGAATCATGAGTAATTCCACCTGAAGGAGGATAGGATTTGAAGAGAAGTTAGAGAAAAAATAGTGACATCGGTATGTGTCATATTATGAAACTCTTCCATGATATACTCAGGAATTTCTATCTTATTCAGTAGGGAAATTAGTTCATCAATAGAAATGTCTCAGTAAAATTTAAAACTACGGCTATAGGTAATTATATGCTTAAAGTGGTAGTGATAACACTAAGAAAATGGGGATTGGGGCGCCTGGGTGGCGCAGTCGGTTAAGCGTCTGACTTCAGCCAGGTCACGATCTCGTGGTCCGTGAGTTCGAGCCCCGCGTCGGGCTCTGGGCTGATGGCTCCCAGCCTGGAGCCTGTTTCCGATTCTGTGTCTCCCTCTCTCTCTGCCCCTCCCCCGTTCATGCTCTGTCTCTCTCTGTCCCAAAAATAAATAAAAAACGTTGAAAAAAAAATTAAAAAAAAAAATAATTAAAAAAAAAAAAGAAAATGGGGATTAATTTAAGAGTGGAAAATGTATTAAATGAGTATACATATGGAGGGAGAGATAACTAGAATATTTCAAGCAAGAAATTAAGAAGGCCTGGATTAAGGTAATATTTGTTGGGATAGAAAATATGAAAATAAAATATTAAGTATAAGGGCACCTGGGTGGCTCACTCCATTAAGTATCTAACTTTGGCTCAGGTCATGATCTCACAGTTCATGAGTTCAAGCCCCACATCAGACTCTGTGCTGAAAGCTCGGAACCAGGAACCTGCTTTGGATTCTTTGTCTCCCTCTATCTCTGTCCGTCCCCTGTTCACACTCCCTGTCTCTCTCTCTCTCATAAATAAATAAACATTAAAAAAAATTAAGCATGACTAATTGGATACAGGAGACAGGTTTTGGCTTTAAGGGACTGCATGATTATTTATGCCACTCACTGAGACAAATTTGTCTGTCTACTTGTTACTTGCAATGACTGTGGTATATCTGTAAAGTAGATGTGGTAAAATTACCTATCTCTCAGAATGGTGGTGAGAATCTGTAACTGCCGGTATTCTTATGTTATTAATAGCAATTGTTGTTACAATGATGATGTTGTTATACCCAAGTAGAAATCTACAGTTGGTAAATGAATATGTGTGGAACTGGGAAGAAAGATTTTGTCTGCTCATAAGGATAAGAATAATCTGCATTTGGTAGACATAGCCTTTCCTGATTTTTTCTGACTGGATTTTACTGTTTCTTATTTTGAAGTCCTGTAACAATTACTTCTCTAAATCACTTATCTTGAATTATTCTTGAATAAAACTATTTGTTGGCAATGGTTGTGGCTAACTCATCTGTATTCTCAAGTGTGACTTAAATAAATTGCACATTAAAAAGAAAGTTGAAAATACTTGGGGGTAGTTTGTTGAAGGGTAGAGAGTGGGTAGGGACATAGTGTGGGTGTGGTGCAGAAGAGCTCACTGTCAGCATTCTCACCTAGTTTAGTTGCTAAGTGGCAGACAATGGCTATAGAAAGTCTATATAAATGTTCATTGCTTTCTTAACTTTTTTTCCAGGGCCTAAGTTTTCTCATCTGTAAAATTAGGTGAGCAAAGCATATCACTTTTAAGTTTCCTTCCAGGGCAGTCTCAAAAAATCATATCAGAGGGTCAATCTTTTTGTAAATTGAAGCCTGTAAGGGTAATGGTTCAAGGATGAGTGGAATGATGTGTGGGGTATTAGAATTGTAGATGGAAAGAGCTGATGAGAACGTGCTCAAGCCAGGACATGGTGAGCACTTTGCAGCACTTGACCTAAGAACAGACACTAAAATTGAAATTGATACAAGGAAAATTAAATTTACAAAGTGTGGAGCATTTCCAAAATTTAGGGCAGGAACTAGGCTTTCTTTCACTTTGGGGGAAAACTAAGACTTGGCAAAATGGGTGTGTAGGCCTTTTGGGTATTTTCTTGAAACTTTTCTGAAAACAGAAGACTTTAAAATGTCTTATTCTTGGTAAATAATTGTTTTCTTTAATCTGAGAATTAGCAAGGTTATATACAGCAGGGAAGATTACACTCTTCAATGTTTCTAATGCGTGATTTGATAAATAAGGGGAATAACTGGGATAAAGACATGAGTTGATATGCTGAAAATGGAATAAGAAACATCAACCGTATGTTTTTGGAAAACAAAAATAAAACATGTTAGTAAAGAACCTTTTATTTGCACTGCTGCTTTTCTGTGGCAGTTACAGATTCAAATAAAATACTTAACTCTCTTGAAAAGCCTGATTAAAGAAAGTATTTTATACCAACAAATTACTCTAATCCAGAGTCATGCTAAATTTTTTGATCTTTATAATGGAATCAGAATGGTTTTTGAGGTTTAATTTAGAAACTCCTCTTTCATTCATTATGCACAAATTAATCTCCATCCTATTAATGGGTTTTCTTCAGATTCAAGATACAGATCAGAAAGAGTCCCAGTCTCTAGCCTCAGAGCATCCCATGGCACTTGACTTCAGGGAGCACTTAAAGACAAACACATGGGGTTATTTTATTTTATTTTATTTTATTTTATTTTATTTTATTTTATTTTATTTTATTTTTATTTATTTTATTTTCATGTTTATTTACTTATTTTGAGAGGAGGGAAGGGACAGAGAGAGAGAGAGAGAGAGAGAGAGAATCCCAAGCAGGCTCCCTGCACTATCAGCACAGAGCCTGACATGGGGCTCCATCCCACAAACCGTGAGATCATGCCATGAGCTGAAACCAAGAGGATACTCAACCACATGGGGTTATTTTAATTTGGCATTTAATTTCCCTTGAGGCAATAGAAACTATTTTGAAAAGTTCATACATTTTGTTGCTTAGGAGATGATGTAGTAGAGGGAAAGCATTCATGGAATACAGGACAAATGAGACAGTGTCTCTGCTTTTTCTTTGGTCTGTCCAAGAGAGTAGGCTTTCCAGATATGGTGACTGCTCTTGCAATTCATTCACATGACACCCAAGCTAGTAATGAACTAAGATTGTTCAGGCTTGTATTTTTCAGAATGTTCATGCTTTCCTCCTTAGGCATAGTTTCTATGGGCAAAAAAATTCAATGTGATGGAAAAGTGTAGCTTTGTCCTGTTAACATCATTCATTCCTTTGGACGAGGGAGTGTGATTTTAAGTTGGAGCTACATAAATCTTTAGCATAAAACAGAAATCTGTTAAAAGGTGAGAACTGCAGGAACATCTACCCTCTTCCAAAATAATGTGCTTGGCATCATGTAATTGAAGAGTAAATTAGATAGGAAAATTAAGTTTACAGGGGAGGTCTAATTGAACATTAATTTGGAGCATATGAACAGTCTACCAATCAAAAACCACAATGGTCTAAATATAAGGGAAAACTTTGGGGTTTAAAACAATAATGATCATTTCTAGAGAAAATATTTTACAGAAGTGATGGTCAAGTTAATCTATTAAATGTTTTTCTTTCTTTTTATAACAACAAGAAAAATTGCAAATTAAATCAAATATCTTTCTTCTAACTGGAAAATACAAAAGTTTTATAAGAAACATTGTCGGTCAAAATGTTTAAAAAATAATTCTCATACATTAGTGGTAGTTATGTACATTGGTTCAATTTCTTAGAGAGACTATGATTATTATTAAAATTATAATGCATGTATGCATTGATTTAATTATTCTGCTCCTTTAAATATCGTATAGCTATATTCATATGTGGGCAATTTCATACTTACTACACTGAAACAAGGTTAGAAACAATCTACAATGTGATAACATGGAGTGTTAAAAACAAAAAGGAATACATCTAGAATGCTCTTTTATATATTTATATCTTATGGATTTATGTAGAGTGAATTTCAAAATATATGGTTAAGTAAATAAAACCAAGTGCTGTATACACATCAGATCAGTATGTATAATATGCTACCATGTGTGTTGAAAAAAGAGGATGTTTGTTGTATACACAGAAAACCTTCAAATGGAATTATTATAAACTAAAAACATGGGCTGCATGTAATTATCTGAAGGTCAAGCTTTGATTGGGAGACTTCTACCCTTTGAATGGAATGCCATGAATATTTTTATTTTGAAACAAATGAAAAATAAAATATAAGTAGATACATAAATAACATCAATTATTGGCCAATATAATATTTGGAACATAGAGAAATAAATGAAAAATACTTAATTGATAATATAAACACACCTAGCATTATAGAGTATTTCTAATAATTCTTCTCTAAACATTTATAATTTTCACATAGATAAACTGTATATTTAAGCTTAGTGCTTCTTTTGGTTACTGTACCATAAGTATCATATCTCATTACTTCACAAACATGACATTTAATGATTATAAATGCTATTATATCTATAACAACTTATTTCACTATTTATCAATGTTGCACACTTAAGTTTTTCACGACTATAATGAGCTTTTATGAAAATATTTTGTTTGCATTTTAGGTTACATACTTCTTAAAGTAAGAATTATTTAGTCAAAGGGTATGTATTTATTTAGGATACCTTTAGTATATAGAAATAAAGTGCCCAGTTCATGACCCCCTTTCCCAGCACTGATTGGCAAAGTGTGACATTTCATAGTTATTTTAAATTACCAATGAATTTATTGATTTAAGCATTCATTGATTTGTTAGCTAATTTCATTTCCCTGTGTGCATGCATGCATGGGTGTGTGTGTGTCTATGTCTGTGTAGTTCTTTCCATGTACTTTTTATTTATTAGGGGATTTTAGTTTGTTTCTTATCAATTTATACCAACTTATTTCCTACTGAAGTTATTAATTCTTTATCCATTATTTACTTAAATATTTTCATGCTCTTTGAACAGTTTTTCATTGTTTTTTAGTTTATAAATTCATTCCTCAATTAAGATTAGGTTTATATTCACCTCTATTGTCTTCTATATTTAAAAAAAAAATTTTTTTTAACATTTATTCACCCTTGAAACACAGAGAGAGACAGAGCACGAGGTGGGGAGGGTCAGAGAGAGAGAGACACAGAATGTGAAGCAGGCTCCAGGCTCTGAGCTGTCAGCACAGAGCCCGATGTGGGGCTGGAAACCATGAACCATGAGCTCACTGACCTGAGCCAAAGTCGGACACTTAACTGAGTGAGCCACCCAGGCACCCCTATTGTCTTCTGTATTTTATCTATTGATTATTAAATATATAATTTGTTGGAACTATGATGTGAGACAAAGACTAAGATTGATTGTTTTTCCAGAAGAGCCATTTTCTATTATACTTTTTTTGCTTTTGTTTGTTTTTTGCGGTAAGAGGATTTTCATCTTTAAATGGGGAAAGTGCCATCCAGGTCCTGGAAATTTTAGAAAATAATCATCTTCTTGTTTACAATAGTGACTGCTTCAGTTTCCTAGATGCTGGCCTTGATTTTTGTTAGAGATGTAAAGTAAAATGCCTTGAAATCTCTTCTTAATTTCTCCATATCCTTGGCTATTTGTTTCAAGGTCTAATTGTGCATGAAGCATAGTTATGACTTTAGCCTAACTTCATCCATGTATTATAGATGCAGTTCTCTCCAGGATCTGGCAACATGTTGACTAATATTCTTTTTTCCAGTGGGGCTCTTTCTCTTCCATGGCTTTTTGATGACATGTAAAGAGAGAGTAAATCAGATAGTGATGGTTAAGAATCACTCAGGAATTCCAAATTTAAGTTATTTTTAAAAATGATATAATTGAGCAGAGAGCATTCATTTTATTCAGTGATAAATACAGATTAAAATATTAAGCTAATTGATTATTGATTATGTGCAAGGGACTGCTGACTTTAAAGGTATAATTAGTCTCAAGATTATCTGATTCATTCATTTTATATTCATTTATCTTCCTTAAAATCATTTGAAATTCCTTTCCTGTGTCTTTTATTTCATAAGTCTATGAAACATATTTTTCTTAATGTTTAAGCGTATTTTTCTTAGTGTTTGATAAACTTCTGTCAATTTTGATAAAATTTTCCTATTCAAAATTTGAATTTCTCTATCTTTCCCTGGTGCTCTGAACTCTAGGGAATGCTCAAGGCAGCTCCCCTGATATTTCAAACCCAGGGAAGAGCAGTGGTCTCAAAAAATGGAAGCTATTTGGCCACAGTGCTAAGATTTGGAGTTTTTAGTTTGATGAGTAAAGTGATTAATGACTCGAATGCTGTATCATCTGGGCTTTTTATAATCTTTTCTTTTGAATTCATTTTTCCTCTTTGAATTGCTTCTCTGTCTTAGAACTTTATGTAAACTAAGAAGGTTTTTAGTCTCCTTCCTTCTTTAGGCAAGATAGGGCATAAGTAAAAGACTTGAATTTGTCTAGTGTAGGCCACTCTGATTTGTCAAGTCAGTGTAAAAGAATGTCTCTGGACCTCAGTGCTTTGGCCAAGTCCCCCAGGAAGTGGCCCTGGAGTTAGAGTCAAGGATAAATGAGGTATTTTGTATGTGTTGTTCCCCTTCTACTTCCTGTATCTGCCTATTGTAGCAAAAAGTGGCTGTCATGGGTTCAGGGTTTTGGGATCCCAACTAATGAGTTTTCTATCTCAGCATAATTAATTTTCAATGCAATGATAGCATAAAATATATAAGAAATTGTATTTATGTACGCGTGGCATGTTTAAATGCAGCATCATACTTATGATCGTCATGATACCAGCATAAACCAAGTATAAAAATCATGTTCATTATTCAGCTTATTCAGCACTTTAAAAAAAACAACCACTTTATTTTGGGAGGGAGAGAATGAGTGGGGGAAGGGCAGAGGGAGAGTGAGAGAGGATCCCAAGTAGGCTCCGTGCTGTCTGCGCAGAGCCCAACGTGGGGCTCAGTCTCATGAATTGTGAGATCATGATCTGAGCCAAAATCAAGAGTCGAATGCTTACCTTACTGAGCCACCCAGGTGCCCCTCAGCACCTTTTTATTGTGTGGAAACTGTGTCAGATAATGTAATGTTGCTAGTACTGCTGCTGCTGTAGCCAGTCTCCTACTGGCTGCTGTGTTTATGCAGACTCCCATGGGCACCGTATAGCTTTACCCATGCAATCTCGTTTAAGGACTCATAAAACTATATGAGGGCAGTCTTATTGTCTCCTTCTTAAAGATGCTAATGTAGAGGCTCAAAATATTAAGCAACATGCCTTATCACACAGCCAATGAACAGCAGAATCAGAATTTGAAATCAAAGTGTTCCCAGTCCAAAGGTCAGGTTCTTAGCTATAAAATGCTGCACTTCCAGAATCTTTAGAGAAAAAGAAAAAACAATGTGGATGCAGGTTTTCAAGAAGTTTATAGTCTAATGAAGAAAGACTTATCTAAATACATGTATTCAATAAAATGTTAGGTGTACTTGATAAAAGTCTTTTTGCAGTATAATAGCAGCACTAAATTAGCTTTGAAGGGTTGAAGTATCTGAACATTTGAACAAAGGCTTCTCTAACTCACTGCTGCTCGTTTAGTGATTACCAGCTGTGTCTTCTGTATATATGGTAATAGGCAGGGATAATACTTAATGATATATTAGGCTTTTGAAAGTTTCTGGAAATAAGTTACTTTTACATAGTAAATTCCTGGATGAGCTAAAGATATTATAGTTGAAACTAAAAGGTAAAAAAAAATCAGAATCCTATTTAAAACATATAAGACAAATTCACTATTTTATTTTTATGGATTTCAGTTATCATTCAAAGGTTCATTTATGTTTAAATTTTAAACAAGATATTTTCCAGTAAGATGAACTCATCATTACAACACATTGAATTTATGCAGCATTTTGTCACTTAAGAAATTTATACATAGACTTATCAAGTCCATCGGATAACTAACATTTTCAGATTTTCCTTTTTGTTTATGCATGGGAAGATTTCAAAACATGAGAAGCAGAAAATAAATGTAACTGCTTACCTATTATCATGGGTTCCCAGTCCTATCAGTCATTTATCCTCTGGTGAACATAACCTGCTGTGTTAGAAGCTCATACTCTCTCTGTAATTTCTTTTTTTTTTTTTAATTGAGGTATAATTGACAAATAACATTAACTTCAGGTGTACAATAAAATGATTTGATATTGTATACATTGTGAAATGATCACCACAGTAAGTGTAGTTAACATTTGTCACTCTACATAGTTACAAAATTTTTTTCTCCTGATGAGAACTTTTAAGATCTACTCTTTTATAACAACTTTCAAATATGCAATACATGATTACTAAATATAGTCACCATGCTGCACATTACATTCCCATGAATTATTTACTTTATAACTGGAGGTTTGTACCTTTTGACTCCCTTCACCCATTCAGCCCATCCCCCAACCTTCTCCCTCTTTTTCTCTGTCTCTCTCTGCCACCCTTCTGTCATTTTTAAAAATTTTTTAATTTTTGAGAGAGAGACAGAGACGGAGCATGAGTGGGGGCAGGGAAGAGAGAGAGGAAAAGCAGAATCTGAAGCGGGCTCCAGGCTCCAAACTGACAGCACAGAGCCCAATGCAGGGCTTGAAGTCATGAACAGTGAGATCGTGACCCAAGTGGAAGTTGGATGCTTAACCAACTGAGCCACCCTGGTGCGCCTCCCTCTGTCATTTCTAAAGTCACAGTCTATATTATTACTTGATTGAAATCCCTTAGAATTCTCATATTTAACTATTTATTGAGTGTTTAGTGTGTTCTAGGCCCTGTTCTAAAACTTCTATAAACATCTATTAACTCATTTAACTGACAAGTTCATATATACACACGTAATATTACATTATAAATTTTACAGATGAGGACACTGAGACATAGAATTGTGAAATAACTTGCCCAAAGCTAAAACCTAGCTTGTGTTAGAATCATAGTTTGAACCCCAGAAATTGTTTTAAAGGTGCCTGTCATAGATTCTGGGTTTGGAGTTCTCTCTTGTCCAGCAAGAGAGCAGATGCAGGATTGAAATGTGAGAGAGGCTAATGTCCGGGAGGAGACAAAAGTCCCGAGTAAGGGTCCTTGCTCCATTTTTATTAGGATCAGAAAGCTTACAAGCGTGATCGGCATACACAAAGAGACAATGAAAACGTGAACATTAATTCAAGGACATGAAGGAAAGGGGGTTTTGAAGATATGTGGTATTAGGGGTTTGGGTCAATACAAAACAAAATCCTGGTGCAGGACAGATGGTTGTTTACAGCAGAAGTGAAGCTCCGCCTCTGTTTACCTAAACTTGCCTAGGGGACAAGAAAGACAGGGTGTGCTACCTCAGGGTCAACAAGGCACCTTTCTTTTGCTAATTAGCTCCATTCTGGGAAACTTCTGCCCTGCTGAGGTCTTAAGTCCTATTTTCCTATTTTTGTTCTTCCTTCCTGTGAAAGCAGCTTTCTGGTATTGCACTAAGTTGGGGGGCACTTCTGCCCTGCATACCTAATCTTGGATGTTTTCATCCTGAGATTTCTTATTCTTATACCTTTGTCCTATACTGGGGTCCTTTGCCCTGTTTACCTAATCATCTTGCATGCGTTCATCCTGTGACTTTCTATTTCCTTATGCCTTGTTAACCCATCAGTGAAAGCTCAGGGAGTTCCTAAATTTATTCCCCACAGGTGCCAAAGAAATTATTGGGGAAAAGCTAGACTGTTCAACAATAGGTATTCATCTGCATGAATAACTACGTGCCAATAAATGAACCCATGCCATCATTTTACACCATACAGAAAAAATAACTCAAGATTTTATCATAAACTTAAGTGTAAGCTCTAAAATAATAAAACATTTGGAAGAAACCATAGAAGTAAGTTTTCAAGACTTTGGGATAAGCAAACATTTTTTTTTGATACTGTAGTTAAAACAAGTCTATTTAAAAAAAGATAAATTAGACCCCATCAAAATTAAACATTTGTCCTTCAAAAGACACAATTAAAAAATTAAAAGATAAGCAACATACTAGGAGAAAATATTTGCAATACATATACGTGATAAAGGACTTGCATGACATGAATGGATATGTCACCAAAAGGGATATTTGAATGGTTAGTAACCAATTGCAAAGATGCTTTTAACATCATCAGTCATTAAAAAGTGCAAATTAAAACCACAATGAAGTACTATTTAATACCCAATAGAATGTCCATAATTAATGACAGACAATAACAATGTTGCCAAAGATGTGAAAAAAATAGGAATCCTCATATACTGTTGGTGTAGCCACTCTAGAATGTGTTTACTCAAGGGAAATGAAAACACATGTGCACACAGAGACATGCATGTGAATGTTCAAAGCAATATTACTCAAAATTTAAAAAACTGGAATCAACCTAAATGTTGATCAACTGCTGAATAGATAGGCAAAATCTCACATCAATATAATGGAATGCAATTCAGCAATGAAAAAAATTAACTCATGACACATGCCACATCATGAATGAACCTCAAAAATATTATGGTAAGTGAAACAATCTGGACACGAGAGGCCACATTTGGATGGTTCTGTTGATATGCAATGTTCCAAAAGGCAAATTTATGGTATCAGAAAGTAGTATCAGAAGTGCCAGTGGTTTCCTGGCACTGGAGGTAGAATGAGCCTTAACAGTAAGTGACCATGGGAGATGTTACAGGGAATGAAAACGTTCTGAAACTGATTTATGGTGATGGTTGTGGCAGTCAGCAAAGCTGGTAACAGTCATTGATTCACAAATTTGAAATGCGTGACTTTCATGATATGTAAAACGTATTTCAATAAAGCTGTTAAAAATATATGAAGAATTTCACCTTAAATTGTGTGAACTTGCTCCCTGGCTGGTGGCCAGGATAATTAAGTATGCTTGTTAGAATTCATAAGTCTGGGTCAAGTTTTATAGTATATAGTTTTTCTATATTTTCTATATTTGCTAAAGAGTAACCTAATACTGCATGAAAGAGAAGATTAGTGCTTCAGAGTTCTGGCCAAATGGCTTCAGTTTATTGATGAATGTTATCAGTTGAAAACACCTCCCTCCCCCCCCTGCACCCCCCCCCCCCAAAGCACACTCCAGTTTTCTGTAGTGGCTTAGACTTAAATCTGAATTAGAATAATATTATTTCATTAGCTTATGTCTATGCTCTCTCTCTCTTTGAATAAAATACTTGTGGATTTAAAATAAACTTTAGATATTTTTAAAATGAGCAGCCTTACAATAGAATCTAAACTTGTCCCTTGAGAGGAAACACAAGGACCATAATATATTTTTCTCATTCACTTAACACTCAGCCTCAAGCTAATGAACAAGGTCATTCTTATTAAAAGGAGATTTGAGATGATTTGTTTCTCCAGAAACTAAAGTTAAAAAACATGGTTAAGATCAATAGTCTGAAAAGATTCTGAGAACACTCAAGAACAATGTATCCTGCTGTCTTTCCTTATTTGGTATAGTAAGATATAACAGCAACATTTTGGTACTACATAATGTTCTTTTGCAGCTCTGTGGTCTGTGCCAGATATCAACTTGTTAATTATTTTTGAAAGTTAAATAACAACGATCAGTTTTCCAAGTGACTTTTCCTAAACCTAGAAAAAATGTTATTGCTTTATATGCCATGCTTTCAACATAATTTTCATGGAGAGAATCTCTGGAGAGCAATACATTTCTCTAGCTGGAAAACAAAAGGGATGGAAAGAACTTAACAATACATATTAAAAAAATAAATAAAGGGAGGCAAAAATATTGTGTAACCCACAGCAATCAAAATATATAAGGTATGTAAAATATTTTTGGAAAAACAGCTTAAGAGAGATGTGACCATTATTTTAAAAAATCTTTCCATGTTCTTGACGTATGGTTGTGTGACTCAGTCGCAGCCATTCTTGAATAGCTGTCAAGCTGCCAGTAATTACTGGGTTACTAGGATTTTAGCATACTCTAGGGATTAGAAAGGTCTACGAGGAGACTCAGTTGCAGATGAGAGAACTGTTCAGACACCAAGGCTAAGAGGGATGTGCCACAGAATAGCTTCCTAGCTATTGTGAAGTGTATAAAGCACCTTTCAGCCATCCCTTATTATGAAAGATGTGCTTGACTTCCTCCCAAGCCCCTAGTGCCAGAATCCAACAGCCTGGAACCCTCTGAAAGCATCTGCCAGAAATTACATCAGATTTTACCCAGAGAACACTGAAACGTATGAACAGCACATTTCAGAAGCCAAAAGACAAAATACAGGAAGGACATAAATATAAATTCAGCAGCTGTGTGAAAGGAAATATCCCCGCTTATCTCCTTAGCTGCAGAGGAAGAGAGTAAAAGATAATTTTTTGTTTATTTATTTACAACACTTGGTCAAGGAACCTTGAATTTGGTCAAGGTAGCCATATTTCAAATATAATTGAAAGAGGAATCAAACCAGCAGAAAAGTAGTAGGTTATAAAGAAAGTAAATGGTGTGTGATTCCTTTGGCCCACTAAAGTTTTCTTCTTTTTTTAAATGTTATTTTAATTTGCCCACTAAAACTCTCTTTGCCTTCATTTGTTGATCTGAGAAATAAGGATATTTTAACAATTGAGATGTTTTATACGTGTTGGTAATCATTTGTTATAAAGTTTGGGAAACTACTTTGAAGTGGAAAATATATACAGACTTTATTCCTATTTTATGCATAGATGTTAATATGGAGGAAATGTTCAGAATTAGTTTGCTGTTGGACAATCAGGAGCTTTATTTTACTGAATTAACTTTTTATCCTCTTCAATTAGTGATTTAAGTCTCTTAATTTGATATTGGCAGAAAATGAAGAAGGAATAGTCATTATTACTGAAATCTAGGAGTGTAAAATTTATTATGTGATAGTAGAAATTACAAGGGGC
This sequence comes from Puma concolor, assembly GCF_028749965.1. Taxonomy (NCBI): domain Eukaryota; kingdom Metazoa; phylum Chordata; class Mammalia; order Carnivora; family Felidae; genus Puma; species Puma concolor. The sequence continues at coordinate 28,634,055 of NC_141684.1, read as the reverse complement.
ACCCGGGTGGCTCGCTCGGTTAAGTGGCTGACTTCGGCTCAGGTCATGATCTCACAGTCTGTGAGTTTGAGCCCCGCATCGGGCTCTTTGCTGACAGCTCGGAGCCTGGAGCCTGCTCCCGATTCTGTGTCTCCCTCTCTCTCTCTCTCTCTCTCTCTCTGCCCCTCCCCCACTCGCACTCTCTCTCTCGAAAATAAATAGACATTAAAAAATTTTAAAAAAATTACAAAAGCAATAGGTGTATTTTAAGCCTGAAGATGAAAACCAACAGCAATAACATCACAATGTCTTCATATAGTGACTTCTTTGGTCACTATAGTCTGCAGACTAAAATAAGATAATGTATCTGAAGTCTGGTGCACCAAAGGTATTCAGGAAAGAGTGATTCCTTTCTAACAAAGACAGCTTTGAATTTATTTCTGGTATGGAGACCAAGAGCCACTTACCAATGTAACTCATCTATCCCTCCCCCTACTTTTCTACCCTTCTCTTTGAGACTCTGAAGAATGCAAGATGGAAGAAAGAATAAGAAACTGGGTGTCCAGGGACTTTGTGTTTAGCCTTGCTTCAGCCATTGGCATGACATGACTATTCTCTGGAGACCTCATTACTTTTCTAATAGTTTTCTAAAGGATTCCATTAAGCTACAAATTTTATGTTAACAAAAAACCAGGGTGTTCATGAGTCACAGGTATACCCTTTTTTCTCCTCATACTTTAAGCACCAATTTGAATGTATGTTGTGAGGCCTTCCATGCATCCTTTCTCACAAACCTAATCAGTGCCATCTTTGTGGGTCTATTGAATTTTGTTTACTCTAATGGAGCATTAGGGATCATCAGATCAGTTTCTTATTGATATGTTTCTCTAATAGACTGTCTGAGCAGCTTTGTCTAGAGACAATGGCTTCTTCAGTTCTGTATTCTCAGTCTTTTCAATAGTGCCCATTCTATTCTACAAATATTTGTTGAGATGCATGGATATAGAAGAAGAGGGGCTTATATAAACACACTCTGTTAATCTTTTTCTCTTTCAATTCTTTCATTATTTTTAAGCTTTATGGGAGGGAATGTAATTGATATAAAATATTGCACATATTTAATGTGGACATTGTGATAAGTTTGGACATATGCATATATCTTTTAAAAAATTTTTTAATGTTTATTTATTTTTGAGAGAGAGAGACAGAGACAGAGTGTGAGCAGGTGAGGGGCAGAGAGAGAGAGGGAGACACAGAATTGAAACAGGCTCCAGGCTCTGAGCTGTCAGCACAGAGCCCGACGTGGGTCTCAAATCCACGAACTGTGAGATCATGACCTGAACCGAAGTTGGACACTTAACTGACTGAGCCACCCAGGCGCCCCAGACATATGCATATACCTTTGATATCATCACTATACTCAAGGCGCTAAACATATCTATCACCTCGAAAATTTCCTGTGTTCTTTGTGTGTGTGTGTTTTGTAGTAAGAACACTTAACATGAGATCTATCCTGGTAACATTTTATTTTTTTAATTTACTATTTATTTATTTTTAGATGTTTATTTATTTTGAGAGACAGAGAGAGAGAGCCTGCATGTGTGAGTGTTGGGGAAGGGCAGAGAGAGGGAGAGAGAATCCCAAACAGGCTCCACTTTGACAGGGCAGAGCCTGATGTGGGGCTCGATGCCACAGAACCTTGAAGATAATGACCTGAGCTGAAATCAAGAGTTGGACACCTAACCGACTAAGCCACCCAGACACCCCTCCTCTTAACATATTTTAAAGTACACAATACCATATTGTTAACTAGAGGTACTGTGTTGTACAGCAGATCTCTATAACTTATTCATCATGAATAACTGAAATGTTTAAGTTCTTATTCTTGTCTTACTCCCTTCCGGAGTAAGAATGATAATTTTAAAAATGGATTTTTGTAATAAAGATAATCATAAACAGGGGCGCCTGGGTGGCGCAGTCGGTTATGCGTCCGACTTCAGCCAGGTCACGATCTCGCGGTCCGTGAGTTCGAGCCCCGCATCGGGCTCTGGGCGGATGGCTCAGAGCCTGGAGCCTGTTTCCGATTCTGTGTCTCCCTCTCTCTCTGCCCCTCCCCCGTTCATACTCCGTCTCTCTCTGTCCCAAAAATAAATAAAAACGTTGAAAAAAAAAAAAAAGATAATCATAAACATTTTTACTGACAAGGGCTCTTGTCAGCAAAGAGATAATCATCTTGCTAATTCAAGTTAATTACAGCCCCTTACTTTTTACCTCTTGGTCTGAATTGGTCTGAATGTTTGATTGAGCATCTCTAAGATCCTGCTTTAATATCGAATAAGAAAAAATGCACACTGCTCTCATTTTCTCTTTCACTTTAAAATAAAACAATGGCTTTAAAATATTTTCACATGACAAATTAGACTGCTGTTGTAAGTAGTTTTCCTTGTTTTAGCAAGTCATCTCTACATCCAGGTTTTATGCAGGCAAAAATTTTTGCTTGTCTAACACAAAATCCAGAATAAATAGGTAATGTGGTTCCTTTTCTCCTTCCCTCCCTCTCTCTCTCCCTTCCTCCCTCCCTTCCTTCCTTCCTTCTTTCCTTCCTTCCTTCCTTCCTTCCTTCCTTCCTTCCTTCTCTCTTTCTTTCCACCGTTCATTCATAAGACATAAGACAAGTTGTTTCTTTTTCCCTCAAAGAGTCCATCATCCAGATTTTATTGTCATCATAGCCTTGTCATTAGCTTGCAATTTTCCTATCCTAGAAGATAACATTAGGCTTTTAATCAGTAAAATATAAGTTTACAACTATTACAACAGCTTGAGAATTATAATCATTCAGTTTGAGTGTGCAGTACTACATGTACACAAACACACCCATGTATGGGTGTGCATGCATACACACACACACACACACACACATAAGCACTCTAGTTTGATTGATTTCGCTATTTCTTAATGTGTAGCATTGCCCTCTAGATCCTCTCTACCAGTATGAACATCGTGTCTGGGTAAAAAGAGAAAAAAGAATCTATAAAGTCCCCAAATAAGCTTGTCTTTGGTTAAATTCTGAGGTGATTCCAGCAGAAGGGGAAGGTAGCATTGGCTGATGAGGGACTCTTGTCAATTTGAGGACTACTAGTGCACTGTTAAATAGTTCTTACAAAGATACAAATATTTGCTAGGCCATGCTTTAGAAGTAAGAAATTAAGTTTTGTTTATACACATAATATATATGAGTGAATGATTTTGAGTGCAGAATTGTCACAGATTCACTGCTTACCTAGTGTGCTCATTCTTGGCTCTGAAACTTGACCTGTCATTTGGAATTAATAGTCTCACATCAATAATACTTAGAAGAATTATTTTTTGAGACATATGTCAATAAAAAGAGTATAATTGCTCAATTTAGTGAATGGAATAATTTTTATATAGTTACCAAACCATTAGTATTAAGACAGTTATGTAGAACAATCTATAGGCCCCACGTAACTAACATATTGCTGAAATTCTTAGCAAGTACATTAGTTCAAACTTTTTCATTGCAAACATAAGAAACATTTTTACTAGCTTATGCAAAAATGGAGGATATGAAAAGAAGCATGATATTTGTTAGGACTTAAGGCATGAATGTAGGTGGACACCAAGAACTACTGAAACTAATGATGTGAATGCCATGAGGGTTCTTTCTTCTTATTTCAACTAACCGTATTTTGAACATCTGCTTCCTTCTTTTCTGCCTGATTTTGTCATCACACTCTCTCCAGATTAGCTAGTCTACTTCTTTGCTCCTCACGGTGGCAAAAAAGCAGTTTTGGAGGCTCCCATGTTATCTGTTTATCATTTCAGTTCCAAATTTCACAAGAGGGGGTTTCGTTGGCTAGCCCGGGGTCATGTTCCCGTCTCTAGACCAAGTGTCTTTGCCATGGATTCATATTGTTAATATTCGCTTTGTTATTGCACATGGCAGTTGTTAACACCAGGCCACTTTAAGTGGTTGTATGTGGTGGTGGGGAGATGGACTTTTAATTCCCAACAGTATAGGGAGGATCAGGAAGTGAAGTCCTCTACCACATGCAGGTTTGGTTTAGGTGATTTCTCTTTTCTGGAAAGCTGCTCCCAGATTTTGTTTTCTTTACTTTCACTCCTTGAAAAGAATACTACTATTGCAAAAAAATGACTATTTTCTGAGTTGTACTACTCCCCACCCCTTTGATATCCTCCCCCTCGATTTTACTGTTACTGCTGATACCTGAAATTTTACTGCCTTGCAATTTCATATTCAGCAAATTAGACAATTTATTATCTTAAAAATCTTAACAAACTGTTCCAACGGGACATCGATTTAATTGAGGAACATTCGTGTGTCTGTTAAACTCTTTCCCTATATATTGGTGCTCTTTTTGCTCAAGTAATATGATCTACACTCGAGTACACAAGTCAAATTCTTGTATGCCTCCCTGAGATTGTCTTCTCCCATAGGGTCTGACTTACTCTCTCTGGGAAATTGATCCCTGTTTCACTGTTGTTAGCACCATCAGCAGTGGCTTTGGCAAGCGTGTGGCAGGTGGTCGCTCTAATGTCTGCCAGCTGTGACTGTGGCCAGCTGCAATAAGAAGAACTCAAATGCATCCACTGATGGTATATACCAACTCCACAATGAGTATTTATGTTACCTATACATTTATATGTGTGTATTATCCATATGTAATCCAAATATATGCTAACTAACTTTATATCAATTTGGGATGATTAAAGAGTTTCTCAGAAATCCTGCACTGTATTTTATGTGACAGATACGTGTCCACCATCTTAAGAGAGGCATGCAGTTTAGCCTTTTCTGTAAGACATTAATCTAGGTGGCATAGTCTGATTATGTAGCAATTGGGTTTATTCTCCCCAAAGAAGGCTGCTCTGACAGACCTGTTTGCAGTGAGTTCTGGATCAGTGCTCACATGGAACAAGTTTCCTAGCTGCCCTCCCTTTCTCTCCAAAATGACATCAACTGTTAGATAAATGTGTCAGTAGGAATTATGGTGGTTTTACAGAAACCTCAGGAAACTCCTCTCATGAATATAAACAGCATTGGAGGAAGCCTAAACCTCTACTTTTTAAATATAAATAGGAATTGTTTGGGAATAAGTGCTATTTGATGCTTTGTAAATTGTGGGCATTTAAAGTGGCAAATGTCCTCAGAAGCTCTTTTCCTAAAGTGATGGCATAAATCTTTCTTACTTTTTGATAAAAGGCAGGGCTGACCAAACTGCAGAATTCAAGGTTCTAATTTCACAAGGGCATGTTGCTTATACAGGACAGTTTTACAAATAACGTACTTTTTAATTTCCCAACATTTATGTAATCAATTCTAGAAAGATGTATTCTTTTCACAAACTATTGTTTCTACTATGACTGGAACAAGGGTAAAAATGAGCTAGAAGAACTTCAATTATAATTAGGTGAATAAAATAATTAGTATAGTAGCATGTTTACTTTGGAAAGGAAAAAGAAAGGCTTCCTTAGAGAGATAATGGGCATAATACATATAGAAGACAATCCTGCTAATAACTATAGCAAAACAGGAGGTAAAACATTGGCAATAAAAAGGCAGTAATTACCTGTTTTACGATGCAAGCAGTTCCTTCCTTTGATCACAGGAGAGCACTGTTCATCTACGTTTGTTTTAAGGGAGTAGCTAGAGCCTTTGAGATCTAGAAGTTTGATTTGGCAAATTATATAGCCCTTATTATTGAATCATAGCTATAAAAGAGAAATACATTCTTCTCATGGAAAAAAATGGATATACATGTACAAGATTTTGTAAGCTGTCGTTGTGCTAGTCCTGAAATCAATTGGCAAAAATGCAGATATATGAATCTAGTGCGAAGATGGAAGACTCTGGAAATCTCTAACAGTATTTCCAAGATGCATTTCCTCTCTGAAAGACAAGTAATTTATTTCATGTTTTGTAATTTAAGTGTTTCATTTAAGAACTGATCCCAAGCCAGTAACATTTAACATAAATATTTGGTAAATGTAAGTATCCAAAACGACCTATGAACGGTCCCTGTGGACGTGGTATGCATGTACCTCAGTCAAGCAATATTATGAGAGTGCATTTTAAACTACTTTTTCCCCCTTTGCAAGAAGCAGAGATTTAGCAAAAGATGTGGTTATTTCTTATGGGGACATTTAGCAAGGGATCTGATCATTCTCACAAAAGCCACGGACAAGGAATGCTATCTTAAGGATTATTTACATCAATTAGATGAGAAAATTGTAGTATTTCTAAATCATTTAATTTGCAGATGGCACTGTAAACTGGGGGTTACTGATTTAAATTTATTATATGAAAGATTCTAGATAGAAATTAATTTGAGAGTACAAGCCGTTTTTCTTCATTTCTCTCTAAAGTTAAATCCAAGTCCTTTGAGATTGGGAGCTTCAGAGGCACATAATCAGGAGATGGCCAGAAGCTTAGCTTGACGTTACCAATTCCACCTTTGCTTGTTCTCTCCTCAACCCATACCCCTCATCCCCTCATTTCAATTCTATCCCAGCCTGGATTTCCAGCTTTGGTGGTCACAGAGTTGGATTCTTCTATACTTAAAATAGTCATTGATATTTATTGAGAATTTAGCTGGTGAGATGAGAGTCCGAAGCATGCTCCTGTCCAGGAACATGAGAGAAGTGTTCCCTGGAATTCTCTGGAGCACACCCTTGCAAATACAGAAATGTTGTCTAAATTAAAAAAAAAAAACCATGAAGCTTCTTGCCATGATCCCTGTTAAAGCCCCCATTCTCTGGTCTCCTTCACCCATTTAAACAGGCAGTACCAAGGAATGAGATTTAAGTGAGTTCCCTCAAGACTAATTTTCTCAAATATTTTATTAGCAGATTTCCCCATATTTGTGAATTGGAAGTGCCTAGAGTGTTAATTTTTAAATTTTTAATACCGACGTCTCATCATGGATAGATACAGTCTGAGAGCAGTAAGTGGAATATGTCTGCTGAAATGTTTTAGGTATTATTAGTCTTCCCCTTCTAGAAGAATGGTAGAAAATAAAAATCCTTAAATAATTTGGACCACGTTTTTGGAAAAAGAAACTTCATACTTTGTTACTTGGACATAAGTGATGGATGATTTCTAGTTGTGCCTTTCACTAGATATTGTCATCACGTTGTGGGTTTATTTTTGTTTTCAAAGGATAATGATCAGTGTACTAAATTGATGATTTAAAAAGTTTTGAAGATGCCTACAATTTTAAGTGTATTAGCCATAACATTCACATCTGAAGAATATTGAAAGCAATTTCATGAAAAATAATGCATTTTTAAAGAAAATTATCAGAGCATCATAGTTTTAGACACAGATAAAGCTAAGAAACTTATCAAAGTAGGTAGATTCTGTACTCAAATCCAAAAAGATACATTTCTTAGTATGAAGTAATCATTGTATATCAATATGAAATGAAACTGAGCACAGAAGAATCATTTTGACTGTGTAAAATCCCCATGCTTATGCTGGTTGGGTTAAACTGAATAGATTTAGAAAATGTGAAGTGAGTTTAAAATAGCATGCTTAGATAAAGACTTTGGAGGGTGAAACTTTCTCCCAGTCATCAGAGAAAGAATTGAATGATACTTTTTAAAGATCTTTTTTCCTATTATAGAATTAACTACTGGCTCCCCCTTTGTAAGACTATACTATGTTTCTTTTGTCTACTTAGTAATGTTCATCCTTCTTTAACTAATATTTAGTTTCAAGATTACTTTTATGGAAATGAAAGTATTTTTCCACTAAAGAGGCTCTTTGTAACCTAATCCATAACAAATCTCTTTTCCTCGAGTATTTTTCTACTTTGATTTTATCATGATTTTTAAAAAGCATAAGGGTTGATATCTTCCTAAAGATAGAGTTTTCAGTCAGACATGAGATGAACTATAGAGTCAAATCTTCCTTTCTAAGTTCTTAAAGCATGCTTCATTTAAGGAAATTTTAAGGAATTTTGTGTTTAACTTTTGATTTAAGCCTGTTAGAGATTAGTTACTACTAAGATAATGACTTTTTAAAAATCTTTCTTATATATAATATTTGATATCTGTAATTTTTGAAACTTATTTCGCTTTTTATTTTTAAATGCTCAATGTTCAATATATTTGAGGTGTGATATAGGTGGCAGTCTACATTTACTGCCTAATTTGTAGTGTCTTAGATCTCTAGAAGACAAAAGTTCATGAAATGGACATAAGTACGAGACAGGAGTCCTAATTAGAAGCAAAAAATCTGGCTGAATCTAGCAGAGTTTTAAGAGTTTTTAAATCAAAAACAAACAAATGAAAACTATGGATAATGTAAACAGAAACAAATTTTATTAAAAGAATATTGGCACTCATATAATCAATAGGAAGGATGGATACCTACACTAAGGACTGTGCAGCTAGAAAAAATATTCCCTAGAAATGGAATGAGGTGGTCACCCTGCTGCTGTGAATGAATATTAGTCAAGAAAGCCTGTACATCAACACGAGTAGCACCAGACCCCAGATAATATCACTACCTCCATGTACTCCAACACCCCTTTCTTTCACTCTCTCTTGCTTCAAAGTTTCGGTGAGTTTACTCGATTGGTGAGCGTAGGTCATGTGCTTACTAACTATATGCATCGGAGTTTCAGACTTGTGTCTGGAGCATTTTCAAATTCTGGGGTCTAAAAATATTCATAAGGTGGAGGTTTTGCAAACATTGGAAAGGGATTCAGCTAATAAGCATTCAAAAGAATGACACTTTCTCTCTTTAATAATGACCATTTGCGATGGGATGTTGGTTCTTATAGTGAGATAAGGGGGTGGTAATTGCATAAAATACTGTTCTATGAAATTTCTCCTTTGGGGAGTATTCAGATATTAACTTTAAATTGTAATAATAATGAACTATCATGTTAAGGGGGTGATAAGATTTCAGTCTTCTCAGTTGCTTAATAATAGTAAAAGTTGATACAATTAGGATTCTGAGAATAAAGCAAAAAAGCAAAAACAAACAAACAAAAAAACCTAAGGAAAAAAATGAAAAAGGTTGTGAGGATATAAATGAGGTTTATAGATTATGGCAAAATCCTGGTTATTGTGCGAAAAAAGATTTGCATTAAAGACATGTATGTTCCCAGTCTTACTAAAGGGAAGAGGACAACATTTTTCTGCATCCATGGAATTTACTGTGAAACAAGTTTCTGCTTTTAAAATATAAATGGAGTTAGTTTCCCTTTGAAGTTGTTCAGTGATATGCTCCAAACACTTTCAAAGTACTTTTCAATACTGGGGTCTCATTCTCTCTTCACAAGAAGTGTCGATAGGAAGAAAGGAGGAGAACTTCACAATCTTCATAAAGTCTTGTCTAATCCAAAGTCAGAGGTTGCCAAAATGCTGGTCTTGGAGGCTCCTTTTCAAACTGTGCAACACATTGGAAGATTGTGCCTCCAATAGCTTCTGCTCCAGAGTTTGATCTAAATTTCCTGAAAAAAAAAATACTGGTAATTAGAGACACCCAAGCTCTCCACCACAGCTCTTACCTTGGGAGTGTAAAACACCAGTGTATATAAAACAGATAAGAATGGTCAGCGCTTTGTCATGTTTTGAACAATGCAGACAATTTATGAATGACTCCAGAGAATGTTGCAGAAACATGGTTTGTGATTCCCTGTACTGCTAACTTGCTGAATTAAAATGAGATTCTTCTATTAACATTCCCACATGCAAATGGTAAACTAGCTTTGGGGAAAAAAAAGAATAAGAGGGAGAAAGCATTTGCTGGCCCCCACAACAAAGTTTTACTTAGATCTTGCTTCCTAAGGCTAGTAATAAAAGCATGAAGTCAGCATTCTTTTTTTTTTTTGAAGAGGATTGTATACTTTTATTTCCCCAAGCAAAACAGCAAGTGCTTATTTCCATGCCTACATATCAGTATCATGAATAACTTAAATATGTTCCTGAACTGGTAGGCAGTTGCTTGGGCAGTGAATCAGTTGGAGACCCATCAGAAGCAAAGATGTCCATCTTGTTCTCTAAAATTGATTTAACCAAACACATTTTAAAATCTCTACCCTTTACAAAAGGGCATACATTGTAGTTTAAAAATGATGAAATATTAGAAAGGGTTTCAAGGTAAGAAATCTTGGGTTGAAAATCTACTTTCAACCCTTAATGTGTGATATTAAGACACTTATCTGCTCTAAGTTTGAATTCTTAAATTTGTGAAAAGGCCTAATAATCATAGCTTAATATGAATAGGAAGATAAGCTGAATGTTTGGAAGCACTTTGGAAGTTCCAAAGCACTATGGAAATGTCGCTATTATTACCAGTTATAAGAGAAAAAAAATACAGTAAACCTTCAGGAAAATATTACCCCTATTTTCTGCATGCTTATAATATTCTTTGCATGATATATAAGTAGATAGTAAAGCAAGGGGACTTTCTGTTGATAGAATGAAAAGCAAGACAATGATTATTATGTGGAAAATAGGGTCATATCTTTGAATGCTATTTACCTCCTTATATGTAATGACATATCTTAAATCTTGAGCAAATGGGAATATCACAGCAATGGAATAGATGATATGGACTGCCAGACTCGTATATTTAGAGCAGTGACTCTGTGTCAAGCTGTTTGGGTTTCAAATCTTGCATCTGCCACTAACTAGACATGCAACCTTTGCCAAGTTTTTTCAGGTTCCTCTGCCTTGGTTTTTTCACCTGTAAAATGGACATACGTTTAGTTCCTAGCCCCTAGAGTTATTTTATAAATGAAATGGAATAATGCAATTTCAATAAAGCCCCTTCCCCCTGACCCCAGGACATGGCACGTAGGACTCAGTGAATGTTATTGTTATTATCTATGCACTCAGTATCACTTAAATATCTGTTTAGTTTTCTGGTTGCCTTATTTTTTTTCCAAATTAGGATGGTATATCTAAGTTGTCTTTGTATTGACTTAAAACACAAATGCAGTTTCTTTGCCGTACCCCTGTTTCTTTTTATAAATTTCATTCTTTTTCTCTTTTTTTTTCTTTTTACTTACTTTCCTTCCTCCCTGTCTCCTCCCTCCCTCCCTTCTTTCCCTCTCTCTCCCTCCCTTCTGTATATATAGCTCTCTTGTGCAGGCCAACCATGACCAGAGGCCATTTCTGACAACTGTGTGATGTGGTGGGAAGACCTCTGGTATAACAGATCTGGCTTCAAATCATGGTTTTGAACAACCTTAGACAAGTTGCTTTACATTTTTTTACTCTCAGCTTTTTCATATGTATTATGTGAGAAAAAATTCCCATTTTTGAAAGAACGTATGCAAGCTGCCTAACAGATAATGGATAATCTGAAAATGGTGGCTATTAATACTATTAGTTTTCTTTCATTGTTGACAATATTTGGACTATTTTTCTGATCATTCTGAAGTTAGTTATTACAAATTACCTTATTGAATACAGGGATAGGTATGGTTTCAGAACTTCTGTAATAGGTTGTCCATTAACATTGGTCTTAAGGGCTTAATGTGCTGGTATAATTAAGACACTGCAGAGGTCTCTCCCATCTCCTATACTTGGGGATTTTTTATGCAGAGATGTAGCATACTGGATGGGCCTCCAAAAGGTAGTGTCTTTTGAAAACAATCAGACATTTTTTAGGGGAGTATATGATGGTGTAACCTGGTACTATTGCTGCAAGGTGGAGCCTTTTATGATATTTGTGGTCTATTTCAACTGCATCTAAGTAAAATATATCATGACCTTCAGAATTTTTTTTCCTAGATGGTGGAAAGATCCCCATGAGTCAACAAAGCATGCTTTCAAAAATCTTTGCAAATTATTCACTCTAATATTCCTTTGGACCTTGTCAGCTACTCTTTGGTAACTCTGAAATATCAGCGGGTATATTTTACTGAGCAGGTAACTATCTAACTTCCTCATTAGTGAGGGCTGGTAGCCATCTGAACTGTGCCATGAATAGTTAATGCAGTGACTTCTGATAATAGCACTTATTCCATTTCACAATAATGAATTTGACCTTTTAGATTCTCTCAGGAAATAAATGCAGTTCAACTGCATCAGGAAAATGCATATTATGGCAGTACTCAATAGTTAATATAGACCAACTACCTGTTCACAGTACCAATTTAAAGCCTTTCTTCATGTTTTTTCATTTTTTCAGAATTACATTTTTAGAAAATGGAGAATAAGCATATGATGCTAGCTTCAAGGAAACCCTCAAAGCCTGTTACCTAATAATGGGAATCTTCTTTGGCCTTCTTCAATGTATCTCATTTAAATTGATGTCCAAATAGCTTGGGACACTTTAAATATAATATTATAAACATTAAAAATATAGTAGAACTATTTAGAAATAATATTTCTTGTAAAGATAAGAAATTTTCCCTGACTTAAAGTCAGGGAAAAATTAAGATAAATTGCAGTTAAGATTTACTTGTCCTTTACTATCATTGAATCATGTAGAGAAGACATATGAAGGAGTCAGAAAATAATAGGTAACTAATATCCTTTTATTGCTGCTACTGAGTCACAGGTATTGGTAAGGTCTTGGCATATACAGAGATTCCAAAAGCATGTTCTAAACTGAAAGATATGCATGGGAGAATGTCTATGTTTTGTACCTTAGAATTTTTATTTTCATTCACAACAATGGTTTTTACTATAATGTCTGATTTATGAAAGTATTTGAATTTGCTATTCCAGACTAGGATGATACAGACTATATTTTTGAATTTATTTCAGTATCCACTTATGTTGATGGACTTCATTTAGACTCATTTCCACTTAATAATACATGTAGGGATGAGCTCATTCTTATGGATTCAATAAAATTTTCAGTGAATGAAAGCATTTAGATTTAATCACTAATGAAAAATAAATATGAAAAACAGAAAGACATTTTTCTTTCTTACTGAATGGGGTCCAGTAGTGTCTTGAGTAACAGTCTATTACTCAGATAACAGAGTCAACTTCTTATCATTCTAAGATCAAAGCTGAAATCTTCTTTATATGATTACTAGCTCATCTATGGCTATTGTGATAAGAAAATTTTTGTGTTCATTTATTACAAAAGACTGTGTGCAATGCCTCCAGAAATATCCAGTATGTTTCTCTGACATCTTGGTATTATGCCTGTGGGAGGATATGTGCTGACAGTGAAGTTTCTCTATGAAAAAAGTACTGATGCTGGACGCCCTTACCATTTGAATAGACATCCTGTAACAGAGAAGAGTGACAACTAAAGGATGGAATTAATCTGGGGTTAGCACCTTGGAGAGCTCTTAGAAAGGATTTTTAACATTGTCTTGTTAAAATACACACAAAATGCATATATCTACATGTTTGTATAGATATACACAAGTGGCATGTACATATAAATACACACAAATGTAACTACATAAATATTTTATATATGTTTATATATTTTCACAAATATAAACATATATATTATATAATATACTTATATATTTGTAGACAGACATACAATTTCTAGTTAACAAGGGCTTCACTGTAGAATTATCAATATGCGATGATGTCAACTTGGCTGAGGTAATGTTTTATTCTTCACCAAATTATGTCCCCAGGATAAGACAGTGTATAACTTTGCCACTCTTTATTTAAAGCAGTGATGTTTTTGGATACATGTTCCCCTTGAAAATCTATTATAATGATAATAGTATTCACTAGAATTTTTTGTGAGCCTACTATATTCCAACCAATATGCTAGATGTTTTATGTTATTTATATGGAATCCTCACAATTACCAAATAGACACTATTATTGGCATTCTAAAGTGTAGCACACTGAGGTCTGGATAATTTGAATGATGTGTGAAAGATCACTTTTAAAGCAATCTGTGGATCCATGGTTTAGACCAGATACATCTGGTTATAGAATCCACATTCATTGTACTACTCTGGGATTTGTCATTTGTCATTAAAACTTTAATGTCATAGTGTTTGGTCATATGTCTTTTCTCTGTGGGAGCTGGATGAGTGGCAAAAACAATGAACAGGTTTTCTGAGATTAATTTGGGAGGACTGCTATATAATTCACATCATTGGAGGAAAAACAATGCTAGTAGCCATGACACATCCTTGTGGATGAATAAATTGGTGCATTAAAGGTATTTAGTGAGTATCTGGCAAAGGAGTACTACTGACTACTGAGAAGTCCAGTGATATTTCAGTTGTTTCACTCTTTTATTTCAAGCATCTAAGAGTGGTGAGGGACCACCCATGCTGATTTGCATAGAAGACTTGCTATAGTAACCTTTGAGCACCTTACTAAAGGCAACCTACTAAATGTAACCTTTATCTTTATGAGAGCTTTATATTTCATCTGTTTTATGGGTTATGAGAGTTATGTGTCATTTATGTCCTCAAGGTGTTTGACTATATCATGAAGTCAGAATAGTTTAACTTTGAAATTACATTCTCTTATGAAAGATTTCTATTTTTGAGAAAACAAAAAATGATGACTTTGTTTTTAGTTTAGACTATTAGAGAATGGGACCAAATATGACTCTATTCCTATTTTATATGCCCCAGGAATGAGCATACCAAAAGGATTTTTCCTTTTTCCATTTTTCCACCTTAGTGCAATGTTATTGCCTTCTCCCATCTTTCAACACTATCATCATAAAATTCAAGTGAATAATTTATAATTCAGGCCAAGAAATACACTTTGGCCTCTTTTCTACGTATTTAAAAAATTCTCAGTGTTTTTTTCAAGGTGTCTGGGTGGCTGAATTGGTTAAACATACAACCCTGATTTTGGCTCAGGTCATGATCTGGTGGTTTGTGAGTTCAAGCCCCATCTTGGACTCCACACTGACAGTGTGGAGCTTGCTTGGGATTCTGTCTCTCTCTGCCTCTTCCCTGCTTATGTATATGCACGTGCTCTCCATCTCTCTCAAAATAAATAAAATAAACTTTAAAAACAAATTCTGTTTTTCACTGCATTTAATGGTGAATAGTAGATAATTTATAATTAAATATAATAAAATTAGGTGACCTTCTATAGGTCCACCTTTTTATAGAATTTCCCAGGTTATGTACTAATTAATTCTTATTCATCAGGATTTTATTACATAAACATAAACAAGTATAATATAGATATAACAGCAAATGGCCTTCTTCCTGTCTCCCAGGAATGACAGGAAAATTCCTCTTATCTTTGGGCCTTGGTTATCATCTGCCTCTTGCATGGAGTACCCTGATCACTCTACCTCACTTTCCTGTTTATCCTTCAAGTATCAGCTTGAGTCCCACCTTTTCAGGCAAGAGTTCCATTCACCTGTACTCATCACCCGCCCCACACTCATTTAATACTTATAACCTTTAATATTCATTTGGTAACTAATATGCTTGGAAGTCTTAGAAATATCAGACTGTATAAGTACTAAACCCAAAACTCAGTATCAGTTGCGAGAACCTTATCTGAGGTATATTAGGAGTATCATTTTCACTGTTGGTATCTGTACATTATAGCTTCTATTCCTAATGGGTATGGGATATTTAAACCACAGTGCCCTTTGTTAATGCAAGTCAGTTTTAATAAACTTATATTCAAATCTGTTGCTCTTGATTCTTTCTGAAGAAGTCTCTGCTTGGGTCTAGATCCTTACCCTGACTATTTCTTCTAATTTTCTAAGGCAACTGGCTACTTACTAATCCTACTCCCTAGCTCTGGTCACATATTCTATAAACGCAATTTGGATTTCCTTGCTACAGGAATTGCACTGTACTTGCAAAGATACTTCTGCCTATGTGACTAGATATTTCACTTCCATGTGATCTCTTAGTGAAAATAGCTGAGATATGAGTAAACTTGGATTGGCTGGCTTAGACTCTTCATTCTTTATGAAAGTTTCCATGCCTCCATTATGTTTCTTATTTGGTCCATCACCTTAATTTTCTGTTCAGGTTCTTTTTTTCTCCTCACCATTTATGTCAAGCAGACAGGCAGGAAAGAATTAAGGGAGATAGGCTGGCAGGTGCCACAATAGGTCATTTTATGGGCATTTGGGCCCTGGTATCACAGCTTGGATTAGGGATGTCGCTCAGTCCCTGGGAGTTGTATCTGCCAAATAAAGACACCTTCCTAGTCCTAAGATGAGAATAGGAACAAGTCAGTGTACTCAAATAGAATACAGGCACTACATATCAAGAAGAAATCCAACTACAGAGTTAAAAATAGTAATGGGGTTCAGAATATTAAGGGAAAACTCTATTCTGGCAGCACTTTGTATGACCTGTGGTCAACATAGAGCACACACTGAATTTCATGTCAGCCTCCTAAGGAGAGAGGACTAAATAGAAGAGGACTCTGAGGTTAACATTGAGGCATCATGTTGCTGAGATAATGATTTTTGATTACTCAGTTGCTTTGATTATGGCTGCTTGGAGAACCAGAAAGGACTAAGTCAACAACAGTAACTTTCTAGAAGAGGTGAGTATAGCATAGATACAAGCATCTATTTGACTGCTTAATACATTTTATTTTTAGTCAAGATTTTTTTCTCTTTCACATTTATATACACTTGTTATATTTTATTTATGTAAACAAGGAATTGTTTTGTGTTATACTGTCAACCTTTATTATTCAAATGACTTAGATTCATGCCAAACCCAGAGCTCTATTATTTAATAAGGATGATATCAGTATAATCTACTCTCAATCATTGAGGAACACTTAGATATTTCCTCCTGTGTTTAATGGCTAGTCATTTTTCCAAACCTATTAAATGAGTATACCCATGTAATGTAAATAACAATTTTCTTGATTATATTTGATAAGTTCCTCAAGATTCATGATTTTCAAGCCTGTGTTGATTGAAATAATGCAGGTCTGATGATTATTTGATACCACTAAGGTTTGAGAGTATTATTCTGCAATTCCCTAAAACTCATCTTTCATGATTCCCTTAAAATCCTGTTTCTTTAAAATATTCATTTAAATAAATAAATAAATAAATAAATAAATAAATAAATAAATAAATTTTTGTATTCTTATAATGGATATTATCATTTATGATTTTCTTTCATCCTGTGTAAATAGCTTCATGTTTTAAAAATATCACAGACACATGCACACTCATTTTTAATGGAGAAATCTGGGTTTGGGAAACATTGCCCCCCTTTTTTAACATATCTTAATCAAGTTAAGAAACAGTGCTAGGCAAATAATTATGAATAATAATGGAAAAGAAATAAATGTTTTATTTGGAGGCTCATTTTTTTGGGTCAGGATTGTGTTGGATATTAAAGCATACTTACCTGTATTTGGGAATTAACATTCATATGATATGATTCGGCAAATTCAAAAGTTACTATTTGTTTCATTTTTCCTTTATTTCCTCCTTATTTCTTGCTCTTTCTCTTCCCTCTTTTCCTTCCTTTTATCCTCTTTTCTTCCATCTCTCTGGTTTTTTTCCCTTAATAATAAACATTATTTTATTTATTCATATACTTGCATATGAGAGGGTTGGAAAGTGGTCTCAAAGGCACATTTTACTCTGCAAGGTTAATGCAAGAAGGGAAGGCACTGGACGCTTTATTTTTTCCATGAATCAAAGATAAAATATTTGCTGGAAACCCTAAACTTGTCGCTGCTTTGCTAGCTAAATCAAATCTTATACAATTATCAACCTGTATTCCTTCATTTACATGGAAATAAAGAATAAGCTTTACTATTATTTTTTTTTCTAGCATAACTGAAACTTTATAGCCTTTGGGCAGCTCCCTATGTTTGAGGCCCTGGCAACACTATTGCATTCTCTGCTTATATGAGTTTGGAATCATGCAATATTTGTCTGGTGACTGGCTTATTTTACTTAGCATAATGTTCTCCACATTCATCCATATTGTCACAAATGGCAAGATTTCCTTCTTCCCTGTGGCTGAATAATATTCCATTGTATGTATATACCATATTTCCTTTATCTATTCATCTGTCAGTAAATACTTGAGTTATTTCTATATCTTGGCTATTTTGAAAAATGCCACAGTAAACATGGGAGTACAGATATTTCTTCAAGATCCTGATTTAAATTATATTGAAGTAGGATTGGTTAATCGTATGGTAGTTTTATTTTTTATTTTTTGAGGAAACTCCATACTGTTTTCAATAATAGTTTTACTATTTTTATTCCTACCAACAGTGAAACAGTTTCTAATTTCTCCATTTTCTTAACAACACTTACTACCATTTTGTTTTATTTTGTTTTGTTTTGTTTTGGTAATAGGTATCCTAAGTAGTGCGAGGTATCCTAAGTAGTGTGAGAAGTAGTGTGAGCATTGTGGTTATTTGCATTTCCTGATGAAGAGTAATTTTGAGCACCTTTTTATAAGCTATTGGCCATTAGTATGTCTTTTTTGAGAAATGTCTATTCAAGTTATTTGCCCATTTTCAGTCAATTGTTTTGTTGCTGTTAACTTATAGGAGTTAAGTGATGATATGATATTGTGCACCTCAAAATTTAGTAATAGGGTAGATATCTTGTAAAATGTTCTTACTACAAAAAAAGCCCAAAACAACAAAGTAACACAAAACATTGGAAAGAGTTGGATCTCTCTCTCTCTCTCTCTCTCAATTGTGGCAATGGTATAATGGGTGTTTGCATGTGTCTAAACTGTACACATTAAATCTGTGATTATTTTTATATCAACATAACTCAGTAGAGCTGTTAAAAATGAATAAGGTTAATTATTAAAGGATGTTAAGATGAAATGAGCTTTGAAAATAAATTCAGTTAAATCTCATTAACTTGGAGCCAATTTGGAATGTTGGACAATTTTGCTCAAGAATGAACTGAGGTTGAAGTGTTGCTTATTTTTTTCGAAGGAAAAATAATTGGTTCAGTATAATAACTGTGTGAATGTGTTAAGTATTCTTCCTTCCAACTGCATTTGAAATGTTCCATTTATTACTATTTTTTCTTTTTTTTTTGTTTTGTTCATAACAATCTCCAATTAGTAACAACAGTGACAACAAGCAACCTGTATTAGATTGAATAATGTTTCCTCAAAACTCATGTGCTTCCCCAAACCTGGGAATTGTGACCATTTTTGGAGATAAGGTCCTTGTATATGTAATTAAGATGAGTTTAAGTTAACCTGAAGTGATATTGGAGAAGGGTGGGCCCTTAATCCAATATGACTGATGTATTTATATGAGGAGGAAAAGAGACACAGAGACACACAGGGAGGATGCCATGTGATAATGGAGGCACAGATTGAAGTGACAAATCTACAAGTCAAGAAATACCAAAGAGTGCTAGCAACACCAGAAGCTAAGAGAAATGCATGAAACAGATTCTTCCTTGGAGACTAATAGAAACAGAGATTGGAATGGTGATTTCCAGGGGCTGGGGGGAGTGGGAGAAATGGGGAGATACTGGTCAAAGGATACAAACTTACAGTTATAAGATGAAAAAATTTTGAGGAATCTAACGTACACCATGGTGATTATAGTTAGTGAAATATACACGTGAAAGTTTCTGAGAATAGATGTTAAATGTTTATCACCACACACACACACACACACACACACACACACAGAGGTATTAAATAATGCTATTGTAATCATTTTGCAATATCTAAGTGTATCAAGATAACATATTGTATACCTTACACTTACACAAAGGTATATGTCAGTTAAATCTCAATAATGTTTTTTTTCCTCAAAAAACAAAGATGGACAAAATCTTAGACCCTGATTAGTTCACTGTAGATTATGGGAGACAGATTTTTAATGAAGTAAGGACAATAGAGTATGATAAGTGCTGGCAAAGAGGTAAGAACACACCTTAATGGACTCCTATAGAAGGAATTTCTTATTCATCCTTGTGTGAGCAAAGTTTAACTTGAACTGGTAATTCATCTCAAATTAATCATAAAAAATTAGTAGTCGTTAGAAGTAAAAGGTGAACAAGAGAGCAAGGAAGTAAATCAAGTAGAGGAAATAACGTGCAAATGTCCAGGGCAACAAAGGCTCATTTTGACATTGCAAAATGATTTATTATGACCACAGCCTGCAGTAAAAGGAATAGAATGATAGAATGAGGCTAGAGTGATTATCAGGGTACAGATCAGGGAAGGCCTTGTGTGACACATTAAAGAGTTTGAACTTTACCCTGAGAGTGCTGGGGAACTGGTTAAACATTTTAGGCATGACACATCCTGCTCAGATTTGTCATTTAGAAGAATCACCCTGGCTTCACGGTAGATAATGGATTTGAGATAAGCAAGGCAGAAGGCAGAAAGATTAGTCAAGAGACAGTTATAATAATTCATACTAGAGAAAAAACTGGCCTGAATTGAGATAGAAGCAACATGGATGGAGAGAAATGTCTGTATTCACCTTACACTACACTGAGAAAACAGAATATTTAGACTTTTCTAATTGATTTGATTTAAAGGGAGGTTGTAGGTAAGAAAGTAGCCAGGCAAGATTTCTAGGTTTCTGGTGTAGGCATTAAGGATGTCATTCACTAAGTTAGAAAATACAGGGGAAGAAAGTTATGAAATGGTTAATTGACATAAGTCTTCTATAAGAAATATTATGCAGCTATTAAAAATCATCGTTATGAAGACTATGCACTAATAAGAAGTTTATGCTACCAACTTAAGACAAGCAGGATGCAAAATTTTACATGCACTGTGATTATGGTTAAATAAAATAGGCAAAGAAAAACAACATAGGGAAATAAAAGAAAATGCTAAGACTGATTATATTAGAGCATTGGAATTTTTATTTTCTTTTATCTATTTTGTAATTGTTAAAATGATTTGATTATGTTGGTTTTGTAATGAAAAATATTCTAAGAATAAAACATTTAAAAATAGTTGATCCATCTAACATAAAACCAAGGTAATATAAATAAAATATTAAAACGAATAAGTCTAATTTCCTGATGTTTATTATGCAAAATATAATTCCTACCACTTTTTATAACATATTTTAATAAACTTAATTTAGTGACTTACCGAAAATTGAGTTGAGCTGGAAAATTAGAGGCAAACCATATCTCTAAGAAAGTTTCCCATTCATTATCTACACTAGGAACAACTCCCAAAGGCAGTAACTAAAAGACAGATGAAGATAACTAGTGACCAGTCATCTTTCCTAGGTTAAGGAATTCCAAAGGCCTTTTTCCATCATGGACTAGAAAAAAAAATCTACCATGGAATTTTTAAATATTCTGAAAAAAATTCTTCTTGTTAATTCAAGAATTTGAAGTATGTATACCTACTTTTATCTACTCCTTCATTTTTTAAAAAATAGGTTACAATTTTATTTGTCAATTATACATCAATAAAGCTAAAAAAAATTGAGTCCCAGGATCTATTTGGTAAACCTTAGAACCAGGTCACTCAGTGGCACAAACAAAGCAATTACAAAGGAAGAACAGACAATGTAAACTTCATATTTTTTTCAAACTTTACGTGATAATCAAGTATTTCTTACACATTAGGATGAATGCAGAGTCTGTGTCCATGGTGCTGTATTGGACGACATCATGTTTTCAGAAGCATTCATGTGAAAGGTCACTATAACGGGGTGCCAGGGTGGCTGATCAAAGAGAAACTCAAACCTGCAACAGCCCAGCAACTTCTCTAACCTTTTGAACTATCATCCTACATTGGAAAAAACAATGTTACGCATGAATTTTAATTCTGTTCCTGCTAAGAGACCATGAGGTAAAAGGAGGGTTCAGAAAACTCCTTCATTTTAAGACAAGTATCATACCCTGTGTAAATAGATAAGTGACCGAAATGCTCTCCCTTATTGTAAATTCTATCAATCAAAAACATCTTCTTGAGGTAACTTTCACAAACTTTTGTTTTTCAGATTTTGTAAATTTTGTAAATTCAGATTTTAATGTATTCATTTAGAGTAGTCTACATGAAAATTTTAATATATTCAGAAGATTTATTGATGGGATATTTTGTAAATGAATTGACAGTAGGATTTCTTTAGTCAACTTGGACCAGACCTTTATTATATCATTTATTTTACCCTAAATATAGATATTTCTTCTTACCCTAAATATAGATAGATATATTTATTTTACCCTAAATATAGATATTACTTGGAAAAGAACAAGTATGAGAAGGGTTTTACTGAAAGTTGGCACAGATTTGTCTGGTGCTGGATACATTTACGCTCCAGAAGGTTGAGAACTCTGGTTATAATAGCTAAAATGATAATAGTAGCTAACACTTATAGTCACTAAATGCTTAATTATATCAAGGAATTTTACCTTTACAATAACTCCAAGACTATAATAGTATTCTAGTTTTCAAAATAGAAAAATAGAAGCCCAGAAAGCTTAGATCAGTCAATCTAGGGTACATAGCCAATAAAACAGCCAGGATTTGCAGTAGTCAGTATGGCTCTAGGGTCTATACTCTCAACCACTCAAGTTGCATCTTTTATAAAAATCATGTCTTCTCGTCCAAGTTTACCATTTGTGCAGACTTGTTGGCAATGTGACTTCATTTCAGTTTCTTCAATCTATGAAACTGTTATAATATGTTCAATATTGAATTACAAAGTAGAATGGTAAATGATCAAAACTCACTGTTTAGGGTTAGTTTTGCTATATATCATAAACTTAAGGCCTTAAGAAATTATCAGATAACTTAGGGTAGAAGTAGATATATATTTTTTCATTAAAAATCCAGATAATTGTGTCAAGCAATTTAGATTTGGTTTGAATTTCAAAGTAGTTTTTCACTTCACGTTGTAGAAAATGCATATTCTTAACTGCCTAAATTTATTCAAAGCGCTTGAACACGGGATGTTACAATGCATAACACACTCTTTTTAAGTGTCTTGCATGACATCTTAAAATTTATTTAAAAAAATCGAAACCATGTTATTCATCATGTAGTCATACAAATAAAGTCTAATGACCCATTTTGTGCATGGCATGATTTATCACTTTTCTTATTTTATTTAGACAAGGAATGCTATGTAGAGAACAATGATTTGCATTTCTATGATGGTATCTGCCTAACTTTTGAAAGATACAAGGATAAAGTTCTCCTATTAAAATTCTCAGTAGAGTAAAATTTTCAGTAGAAAAATGTACAGGCTATACTTCATATGATAATTATAGGTCCTAATTTAAGTTTATTTATAGAATACAGATTCGGAGAGTATTTTTTATCTAACACAGGATATGGTGTATTTTCACAGAGAAAACACTCAACTTTCTGTTTTTTAACTAAAAAAAATTTCACTAAAACTTTTTTTGCTTTTTTACTTTCATTAAACTTTTATTTTTGTCCCAGTGAGATATTTTTTCCAGTCATCTGTGGGATATGGAAGAAAAAAAATGAATTTTAATAGGCAAAATAATAAAAATGATTATTTTAAGGCACATGTACAAATAATGTCTATATAGATTCAAGTATAATTAATAAAAATCTTTTTGCGCTTCCCTATTGAGAGTGAAAGAAATTTGTTGGAGGATTTAAAAATAGTTGAAAGATGTTCGATGTCATATTAATGTTTAGTGGCAAGTTTATCACCTTTTTCTGTATGAAATTCTATTATTTTATTTTACATTTTATTTTATTCTATTATTTTATTTTACATTTTATTGTTTATTTATTTTTGAGAGATAGACAGAGCATGATCAGGGGAGGGGCACAGAGAGAGGGAGACACAGAATCCAAAGCAGGCTCCAGACTCTGAGAGATTAGCACAGAGCCTGACGTGGGGCTCCAAACCACCAACTGTGAGAGCGTGACCTGAGCCGAAGTCAGATGCTTAAATGATTGAGGCACCCAGGCGCCCCTGAAATTCTTTTATTTTAATTGCAATATAGTTTATACACAATATTAAATTAGTTTCACGTGCAATTTGACAGCTCTACACATTATGCTATACTCAATGCAAGTGTAGTTACTATTTGTCACTGTATGACACTATTACAATACCACTGACTGTATATCTTATGCTTTATCTTTCATTGCCATGACTTACTCATTTAATAACTGGAAGCCTATAACCTCCCAATCCCCTTCACTCACTTCTATTCCCCCACTTCTGGCAACCACCAGTTTGTTCTCTGTATTTATGGGTCTTTTTTGTTTGTTTCTTTGTTCATTTGTTGTTTAGATTCCACATATAAGTGAAATCATATGGTATTTGACTTTGCCTGGCTTATTTCACTTAGCATAATACCCTCTAGGTCCATCCATGTTGTTACAAATGGCAAGATCTCATTCTTTTTTCATGGCTGAGTAATAGTCCATTCTGTGTGTGTGTGAGTGTGTGCATGGACGTGCACGTGGGGACATACACGTAAATGTACCATATCTTCTTTACCCATTCAGCTATTGATGGACATTTAGGTTGCTTCCCTACCTTGGCTACTGTAAGAAATGCTTCAATAAAGATAGAATGTGGCAGATATGGGGTTACTCCTGCTATCCATTCTTACCTTAGGAGAATAATCTCCAGTTTTTGACTAGATTCATGGCTACCCATAATAAAAACTAAACTCACAAGTGCTATTGAAACTAAGAATGGCCATACAATTAAATTCAGGCCAAGAAGATATAAACATAGGCATAAGTACTTTTTCTGCTTTCTCCTTTCACACTGGCCCAAATATTTACATATAGTTGTGAGTCATCTCAAACCATGAAAATAAGGACAACATTCCACGATGGAGCAAAGAAATGAAAGATACTGGATTCCTGGCACCATGAAATCACATTAGTAATGGAATACTTACACCCAAAGAGATAAAATTCTGTCTTATTGAATCAACTATTACTTTAGGTTTCTGCTAGAGTAGTCAAAGCTATAGCATAATTGATAGCTATTTAGCTAAAGAGACTGTCCTCCTGTGAATGAGCTAACTTCTGTAGCTCATCTCTCATTCACCAGTTATTCCCTTTGTAAAGTGAAACCAGGAATAAATTTACATATATAAATATATATAAATAAATAATATATATATATATATATATATATATATATATATATATATGTGTACACACACACACACATATAATTTACCATGAAAATGGTTTTAAGTTGTCATTAGCCAGGAGATACAGAAAGTGAAATTTACTTATCTATTACTGTCATTCAAATTAAGTGACAAATACATGGAAACAGATGGTCTGGATAGTAAAATACAAATTACAACCTTTAAATCCAGATATTTTATAGTCTTAATAAAATGTTAATGTTAATAACATAAATAAGAATATGACATCCTAAATTTTATTGCTGCTGCTCAGAACTGTTCTTTCAGATGCTCACATAATGTTTCATCAGAACAATAGAGAGTGCATTAATCAGCACTTCTGTTACTAGATTTTAAGTCATATTCTGTTAATAGGTAGAGAATAAAAATAACAAGAGCTCTAGAACTAAAGTCTCTTTATTCTTAATCCAGTATCCCTTCTGATTATACTAGGTATGAATAAAGTAATTTGCCTTCAGAGAATATTAAATTTTCTTTTTTCATCTACACTTCTGTAATACCTGATACCTTTAAGTGTTTTGTAACCACTCTGAAATCACTTTTTAAATGTTGAATTGGCAAGTTTTGAATTCAGTTAATAGTAAGATTCATATCTAACAGGTAGCTTCAAATAAATTTTTTTGTTAATTTAATATTTTTTAGTGCAATTTAATTAACATTTACTTATTCACTGAAAACCCATGTCTGTGGTTCCGGGACCTAGTTCCAGTGTGTGTATGGAGGATTCCCCATAACAACAAGCAATTCTTGGACACCCTGCTGGTGTCAACTCAATTCTCAGGTAAAGGGCTCAGTCCAACAAGATCACCTTTTAATTATCTCAAGCCCAAGTTGTTACCTGTACTTCTGATAGACTGGTATAAATCACGGGTTCCCACGATCCTGTCCTTGCTTGGGTTTGATTAATTTGCTAAAACAGCTCACAGAACTTAGGAAGCCCATTTACTCACTAGATTACTGATTCCTTACAAAGGATATTAAAAGGTAGGAATCAACAGCCAGATGAAGAGGTACATAGGACAGGTCTCAAACAAAGAAGTTTCTTTCCTCATGGAGCTTGGGGGCTAGCACAGTGGCACCTGGGAGCCTTGTTTCCCCAACATGGAAACTCCCCAAACCTTCTACTTTTGGGTTTTCATGGAAACTTCATTATCTAAGCATGGTTGATTAACTCATTGTCCATTGGTAATTGTTTCAACCTTGAGCCACTCTCCCCTCCTTAGAAATCAGGGGATGGGCCTGGAAGTTCCAATCCTTCATCCAAGGATGATTCCCCTGGCAACCAGTCCCCATCCTAAGATGCTTCCCAAAAGTCACCTTCATTAACTTAGACCTAGTTGTGGTGGAAAGGGGCTGTTATGAATAACAACGCACCCATTTCACCTTTATGGCTCTGAAGTTTTCAGTAATGAGGACAAGAGACCAAATATTATGACAAAACATTCTTTAAGCACTCTTATGCTCTTATCGTCCAGGAAATTCCAAGGGCTTGGGGGACTTTGAGCCAGGAAATGTGGATGAAAACCAAATACATTTATGAAATGTATTTTGGTCATCTGAATGACCAAACATATATTGCTTATAAAGCACAATATTGCAGTCCACCCCTTGGTCTTTGAACATGGATTCCTTGCAGCAAAATGATCACATCTGTCACAGCACTCACCTTGGTGTAGCATCTATAGAACAGATAGAGCAGTAGTATAAACAAAATATGCCTAATATTTGGAGAAGCCTTTGTAGGACAGATTTAAAGAAACAACCCATTTGCTTACAAAACCATTACAAACAGTTATATATTCTTCTAGTAGTTTATTCTTTCTCTCCCCTATCTTCTGCTAGTTGTACCTTATGATAAACTGAACAAATATATATGTATTTCTTATAAAACACAGTATCATACCAAGTGATGTTAATGACTTATAATCTGATTCCTACAAATAAAAACACATTTATTTCCAAAGATCATGGATGTGAAAAATTCTTCAATTTTATATATCTTCATTGTACGATATAATGCTGACACATGGGTATGGCAACAGCATATTTCCTTCATGATTTGGTCTCTGCTTACTTGTCCAGTTTTTTCCTCAGGCATTCTGTTTGATGCTGTAAGTTACAGAAATATCATACTATTTTTAGTTCCTTAAAGCTTAAATGTTCTGTCATGTTCTCACATAGTGCTCTTCACTTTAACATGGATTCCAGTGTCACTCTCTGTGGACTTTCCTGACTCTTCTAGGGGTCAAAGTCAGGTTGCTCCAAGATGGACCACTTTGTCAAGAAGATCATTTTTTTTAAGTATATTTGTTTATTTGGACAGAGGGAGAGAGAAAGAGAGAGAGGAGAGAGAGCGAGAGAGAGAGAGAGAGAGAGAGAGAGAATGAGTGGAGGAGGGGAAGAGAGGGAGGCAGAGAGAGGATCCTAAACAAGCTCCATGCTGACAGCATGGAGCCTGATGAGGAGCTCGAATTCACGAGCACTGTGAGATCACCACATCAGCCAAAATTCAAGATTTGGACATTTAACCAACTGAGCCACCCAGGCACCCCAAGAAGACAATTTTTGAGTTCAAAGCAATCAAAACCTTGCAGATTCAGGAAAAGCTCTTTACCTCTCCCTCAACTGCCTCTGAAGAATTTAGATAGAGGAAGAAAGGCTCCAGGAAGACAGCTGTCACCACAGAGAACTACATTATTATATGAAGTAGGTATGGTAGACAGGGAGGAACCTAGCAAGGCCTGTTAGATCAAAGCCCTTATGTCCCATTGTTTCTGGATGGCCCTGCAAACATTTGTTTACCAAAGATTTATTCTTTTTCATCTTCCTGTGAATTGCGTTCTTTCCCTTTGAAGTCCCAGACCCCTACCCTCTTCTATCTACTTCAGGATGAAGACTTATATACCTCATTTTTCCTGGCTGTCTTTAGAATTTCATGCCTGGGTGGATTCACCATATGTATGAAATTAAATTTGACTTCCTCTTGTTCATCCATCTCATGCCAATTTGATTCTTAGTCCAACTAGAAGGACCTTGAAGGGCAGAGTAAAGTCTTCCTCTCAACCCTCCCATAGGAGGACTCAGGGTCTCTTCTCCCTGTTTCCACTTTATCTTCTATTTATTGACATTATAACTCTTAGTGCTTTGGTGTAATTGTCCATTTATACAATTTGTCTCTTCAATAAATTTTAATCGGATGAGGATAGGAGTCTTATTTTTACATATATTTTCATTATTTTAATCTTATAAAGATTAATTTGCATTGAGTTTAGAAAGCTTGTCCAGCATAGCCAACATAACACTTTTTTGATGCATCAAATGATGATTGATAGATGTTTTGCTAATAATGCCTAACAGGTGTTTTATCTTACATTTTAACCACAGAGCATAAAGTGAAACAATAATTCTTTTATTGTATGAGTATTTCATTAAATGATTTTTTTTTAAGTTTTAAAATAATTCTTTTCATAAAGCATTCATGTTGCTAGGTACTAATCTACAGCCTTATGTTTCCTGGCTAATTGGTTATTTTTCCTTTTATTAGTATCTTAGCTAAGGACGTTTTTTTTCTGTTATTTGGCATAATTCCATCATGCCACAATCTTAATGTATAAATTTTTTCAAACATTTCTTTAAGAAAATGAAGGAACTTAAATAGCCAACACATGCATGATATCACTTGATTTTCAGTAATTCACAGGCTTAATTCCCATTCAGTATAAAACAACATGTTTGTCTCTTCCAATGTCACGTCATGAGAAGAGCGTATGTTGTTTTAGATTCCATGTTCTTTAAAAGCAGGACTACTTTAGGAAACAAATACATGACTTTTCAAAAGAAGCTCAGCTATAAAAAGACATTTTCTATGGAAATTTCATTGCATTATCTGCCCCAGAACCCTAACATTTAGTCTTCTGATGCTGAGTGGTTTGTTTTGTTTTGTTTTTTTGTGCTTTGGGATTTGCCCCCAGCTCTGAATCCTCTTTTTCTCTCGGGACTACAGTACCTATGATTCAGTGGCTATGAAATTGTGATAGATAACACTCCTACATTGTTTTCTATGTGGCAGTTTAAAATCTAACACTTTAGTTATGGTAGCTCATTTAAATCCAACAATTATATTAGGTATATGGAAACATTGTCCTATTTTACAGATGAGGAAACGGAGACACAGAAAAATTATGTATTGTCCAGGTTTGCATAGTTGAACAAATTTTGGAGCTGAGACTAGATCCTAAAAATTTCTTCATCGCTATCTTCATCATACCCTATAGACAGGATAGGGTATGATGAAGATAGTGATGAAGAGATTTCTATCAGCTTCTGCCAGCTTTGTGGTTGATTTCCTATTTGTTGTATATAAGGCTTTGGATAAGTAAATAATTCATAGCACATATACTGGAGTAGCTAATAGAATTGAGGGAACAGTTAAAAACAGAGTCATAAGGCTCTTTTGGGACTATACTAGTAGGACTCAGGGGCCTATTCTCCCTTGAGTGTAGGTGACTCAAGTCCAGTGACTTCAGGTCAAATTGCTTCTTCACTGAATTTTACATTCCCTTAGGAATAGTGGATCAACTTGGCCTGGGTCAGGCAAATATCCAAGGATACTAAGGTAGTAATGATGGCACCCTTGAATTATCCTGTCATTCTTAGAGAATCACCAGGAGCCAGGCAGCCGCCTTTCTTGGTTGTTTATTCTCTCAATATGTCACGTACCTTTCGATGGCTTACATGGTAATGTGTAAGAAATAAAATGGCTTAGCTAAAACACATATACATTAAGACAAATTGCTTTTCTATTTACTCACATGTTTTTAATTTTAACTCCTTAGTCTTTAAAACTGTTCCAGTCACATATTTAAGATGAATCAGATCCATGTAACATTGTTACCAAAACCCCAAGTTTGGCTGCTCATCATTCAAAAATCCAGTACTCAAGGGTGCCTGGGTGACTCAGTCCATTAAGCATCCGACTTTGGCTCAGGTCATGATCTCATTCATGGTTTGTGGGTTCGAGCCCCATGCTGGGCTCTGTGTTGACAGCACAGAGCCTGGAGCCTGCTTCAGATTCTGTGTCTCCCTGTCTCTCTGCCCCTCCCCTGCTCTTGTTCTCTCTCTTTCAAAAATAAATAAACATTAAAAAATTAAAAAAAAAATCCAGTACTCAAGAGACAAGTTTTGATTGGAAAGGAATAAGAGCTTTATTCAGGAGGCCAGCCACCTGGGGAGAAGGTAGACTCTTGTCCCAAAACGAAGTCTGAGATTTCTGCGTGGTCCTAACATTTTTCAAGGAACTTTAGGACAGTTAATCAGTAAAAGGGGAGCACAGTGGTCTGTAACACTTCTTGACTGTGTGCAGATTCACTGACACCATCTACAGATATTATCATGGTGCTTGGTGCTGAGGGTGTGTATTGGTGCAGGGAGGTGGTACAAGTAGGTTTGGTTCTGAGTCTTTCTAGGCAACAGTGCATTATCTACAGATATACAAAGAAAGTTTTAATCAATCACACGGGGGTAGAGGTGCTTGCTAAAGCTCCAAAACTACTAAGTTGGCCAGAGGGGCCAGTGGCTTTCATATTGACAAAAATAATTAGTGTTGATAGTTAGCTATTGGGTTAACTGAACTTCCGGGTTCCATATAGGATATATACAGTGTGACTTTTATTTAAAATTATATAGTAAATTAAGTTAGGAAAACAAATGTATTCCATTTGCTTGTAATTTTCACAATGGTGATGCTTGTCCCCAAGGCTGCAAAGTCCATGCACATATTAAGGAAGGGAAATATTCCCTTTTACAAAAGTAAGTTTAAAGGTAAGTACATTCTACTGTAAAGCATTTAGGAATTTTATGCATTTCCTAATGATTGTGAAGAGATGTACAATAGATCATTTCCAGGGTTGAAGGTTTGCCCTCTTACATTGATGAAAAGTTATAGAGGCATCATACTAATGTCACAAGTAATGGAAATCATTTCTAAACTTGAGGAGGTCAAATGTGGTTTGTAGTAAGTAAACTGCATTTGCTGAATCAAGCTTTTCAATCTAATTAGTTTAAAGGCTCTGGGACAGTTATCCATTTGAAAAGATTTTTGCCCCCTAGACCTCTGTGAACTCTCTTCAGTATATGACAAATTTAATATATAAAATCTTTCCAGACTCACTTTTTTTTATTAAAGTTCTGGTCAAAATGATAGTACTTATATAGGGAAGACTACTGATAATATGAGAAAGCAGCCTGAGTTTTGAAGATATCAATACATTTTTAAATTTATTATCTAATGTGCAAAATAAAGATAAGATCATGGATGAAAACAGTAAAGAGGGCCAAAAATCTTTGTTTCTAGATCCTATGAGCTTTGGATTTTCTGTTCTGCCAAATCAACTTGACCAAACTTAAGCTGCCAAGAACAAATAGCACAGATAAGCCATCAGAGATATCATTTACTTTTTTTCTCTCAGAATATCAACCTATCTCAATACATTGACCAAAGCACATGAGGAGTTATCCTAGAAGGACTGTGAAGTTACAGGTTTACACTAGACAGAATTATGTGAAAATTCTCTGAGTTCACAAGTTTGGTTGAGTAGAGTTATTTCAGGACAACCTCTTAGAACTCTTGAAAGACAGTCTTCTCAATGTTTGAAACACAGAGATTTGTGGGGGGAAATCCTAGTATTTGCCATAGGGTCATCAGGTGTCCCCAGATAGAAAATATACTGTTTTCTTGAAAGTGTGTGTATGTGATCCACATGTGTGACTTACCTTTCTACTAGAGAAAGGAGCCAAAATACCAGCTCTTGTTGTTAGTTAACACTCTACATGCATTCCTTCCAAACTTTTTCTTCTTCCTATATCTTCTATCTTGGTGGATGATTCTGTCATCCATAATGCAAACCAATTAGAAAGTCTGAATTGTTTACTTACTTTTTCTCAAATACATCTAAATAAAACCCAGCTACTGGAAGGTCATTACCTTTTGGCTATAATGGAGCAGCTTCTAATCCTCCTGAAAACAATATTTTTGAAATATGGACAAAATACAAAATCAACTGATTGAAGCATCACAGAACAACCAAGACAGTTAGAACTAAGGGGCTACGATTCCAGAATAAGGGATAGAACTTTGAGGTGAGCCTCACATTTGCCTCTACTTTGCTCCTGAGACATTTGCCTATTTTTAGTGCAAAGTAAGCTAAAAGTCATAAATTCTGAAACTTGCCACAGTTTAACTGGACAAAATAGCCAGGATTCAAAGTGTCAATAACCCAGAGCATGGGAAATTGGAAAAAAAATAAACCTGACTCTTCTCTTGCAATTTCTCTTCAAGACCAACTTCTTAGGACTTGTGCATGGGCAAGACCACAGAAAGCAAGCAGAAAGAGTTGCTGAGAAGCTAAAGAATTAAGCAGAGATTTCAGCAGTCAGGAGGTGTTCAAGAGACAAGGATTCCATGTTAACAAATGGAGCAAGTCCTCTAGATTTTCCGTTGAGGTCTCTGAAGACCTCTGAAGACACCTGTGCAGCTCTGGTCAGTCGTTGCAACCAAGGAGGGATAGAGTTCCCTGCTTATTAACAATATGGAGATATGGTAGTTCCTGTCCATTCTCAAGTCAAGTATTTGTTTCCATTAACTCTGTGGACGTCTAAAAACCTTCTGATTCTGTTCTCCATCTTTTTAAAATTCAGCCATAATTTTGTTTTTTCTATTGTTTTGTGGAATCAGAGGAGCCATTGAAAAAGACATTAATACCACAGCATGGATGTTAAGCCAAAGACCCTCAGGCAAATTTGGGTAATTTTTTAGTCTTTATTTAACTAGGATGAGACTATAAGGTGGTAAACTACTATTTGCATTTTGGGAGGAGAATCTGGCAAATTTGTTCTCTGTGGTAAAAAAAACAAATACATTATCACCTATGGCAGAGTGTACTTGGAAGGTAAGCCTCTCTGATAACACAGAGCTTCCATAGACAATATTATAAAGGCTTATGGAGAACTCAGGAACTGCAGCTGGAGTGTCATTAATGATTCTGAATGGAATCTAAAGATTTCTTTTCTAAAGAAAAGCATTGATAAGCTCAAATTCCTATAGTTGTATGGCACACAGAGACTGAAAATCAGGTACTTTTACTGATTAGGCTTAAGGAATCTCTGTCATCTTTGGATAACAGTACAAAGATACTGGAAAAATAAAGCTAATATTGGCAGGAAAAGGATGAACTCATTTTTAGCTTTATGGGGGATAATTTTACTTTGTCATATTGGAACGCTTTTGAAAGTAGTATATATATATATATATATATATATATATATATATATATATATACATACCCTGGGCAGCAAAAGGGAAAAAGGGATAGAGTAGAGTGAATCTTTGTAATTTCTGATTTCTCTACATTTACATATACTTTGTAATTGCACTTTAATTTTCTGTTTGGAGATATAACCCACCCCCCAATAGTGTGTACTTTGGGGAAAGTTTTCCTATGTGAAGTATAGGAAGATAAAGGAGACAGACCCTCCTTCTGCTACTCTATTACTGCCATGGGGAGGCTAAATAACCCACATTTGCCCAGTCAGATACTCTATACTCAGACTGTAGCTCTGGAGTGAGTGGAGTGAGTGAATGGATGAAGGGAATCATTGGAGGTGATGTACTGTAGAAGTAGTAGGGCAGAATGGTGTCCTCAGTAGATCATTCTGCAAATGTACAGATTCTGTCTTTCTGATTTCTCAAAACTCAGGATATCATTTTTTTTTCTGTCTCCAATATTGGTGGTCCCTCAGCTCCAGTTAAGTCTGAGCGGACCCAAATGGCTTTTATTAAATTTCTTTTTTGCTTAATTAGGCACAAGTACCTTTTACTGCTTGTGTCCAAGAACTCTAATTGATGCTTATATATTTCATGGGAAATGAAGGAAAATTATGTGAAATAATTCATGTAAAGTCTTAATATAATACATGAAATATAAAAAGTATTGATTAAATATGTGTTATCAATTTTTATAATCAATAGAATAATGGATATGACAATTGAATTTTCTTATGTTCAACAACACTTATGTATTTTCACATAGTAGAAACTCAAATCATCATCTTTTACCCTAGAGTTCCAAGGTGTATGTACTTAGTTCAAGAAGTCTAATTTGATTTAGTCCCTCAGTGCCTTTTCCATTGTCCAGTAAACCCTTTCAAAATTGGCACTAGACCAAAAGGATACAGGCGTAAAAGCTGGTAGAGCTGTGAGAGACTACAATCTATCCTTAAGTAACTGACAACTACATGTCCTGATGGATCCATTCTCAGTCAACCACTCTGCTGAGAATAACATTTGTTTCCATCTTTTTAGTCTGAAACTAAAGGGGGATATGGTGGATTAACTGCTTTGTTGTAAGACACATGAACTCTGAATCAATTAGAAACCTTTTAAAAATAGTTTAGGTTCCTCTTTTGCTCACCAATGTCTTTTCTCTTTAGATATGTCTTTGCATGCCAGAAACAAGGTTGAGCAGTTCTGATTATTTCCCACTGTCCCTAGAAAAGAGGAACTCTCCAACACAATATCTAGTTTAGTATATTGTAGAAGCCAGTGATTTGAAAATATTATTCCCATTTTGATCAAACCTAATTTCACAATTTTTAAATAGTATTCCCAGTGCATGTTTTATTTTCCATGAATGAGGTTGTAATTTTCTGAAAGGGGAGGAGCCATCATTATGTTGTTAGATGAAAACTAACTTCCAAAGAATTTATAGTTTTCCAACTAAAGCCAAATTCCCAATGTCTTTTCTGGGTCCAGCCAAATCTTTATCTTTCTGTTAAAAAAGAGTAATTACACCACAGCAGAGTAGAATGTAGAGAGAGATAAACAAATTGGGCTTAGCAAATACATCATAGTTTCTCATGTGAGCTATTTGGTGTACTAATACGAGACATCTGTATAAACCAATCCTTACAAGTAATAAGTACAAAATAGTCACGTGCTAAGTGTTACTAAGAACAAAAGAAAATAATCGTTCTTCCTGGGGGCAGGTTTGAAGGAAAGCCTTCCCAGGGAGTTGAGATCTCAGTTACACCTTGATAATTAGTAAATGATTGCTTGGACAAAGGCATTTCCAGTATTTAAAATAGCATATTAAATGATATAAGGTCATAAAAGTGAATAGATTGCTTAGAAATTAAACTAGCCAAGTGTGGCTGAAGTGGTCAGAGTTCGATTTTGGGGCCAGGTGTGATGGGAATAAATATGGTGAACTAAGTTGAGAGGAATGTAGAGGAATGGTAGAGAACTCAAGCTTGTTTTACAGGCAGAGTTGTATACTGGAACTAGAACCACTCTCACTGTATTCTAGAATTGCACAATGAGGCAGTCCTGCTTCAAAGACAACCGAAAACCTACTCAAGAAGATTAAAACAGGGAATGACACAATTCAATTTGTATCTTAGAAAGATAACTCTGGCAAGAAAATGGATAAGTGGGTTAGACAGCGCTAATAAAAATAGAATATAAACCACATATGTACTTAAAATTTTTAAGTAGAAATAAACAGCTAAATTAATCCAATTTACCCCAAATGCTATGATTTTAGTATATAATCAGTATAAACAGTATTAATGTGATATTTAATATTTTCTTTTCCATATTATGTCATCAAAATCTGGTGTGTGTATTTTACATACATAGCATATTTGAATTTGGACTAGCCATGAAATTTCAAGTGCCCAGTGGCCCCACGTAGTTAGTGGCTTCCATATTGGATAATGAAGGAAAAGGGATTAAAGACGTGGAGATGAATGGATATAGTTTTTTAATAGAATAGATAGATAATGAGGATTAAAACTAGTGTAATAGCAGTGAAAGTGGTGAGAGGAAAACCAAGGGATATTTAGCAAATGGAATCAAGAGACCATGGTAATGGATTGAATAATGTAGGTGAAGGAGTAGAAAAAATAAAACATCTGAGGTTTTACTTCGGTTTACAGAGGATTAGGTTTGGCAGGAAAGATAATGAGTTTGGATTCATATATTGACTTGAAGGCAATTTACATATTCTCAAATAATATATGAATCGTAGGAGCTAAGATTTTGAAGCTATCGATAGAAAAGTTGAAGTTAATCCATATGAACAAATGAAGTAATTCTGTAAAATAGAGGAGTACTGGGATGGAACCCTCAGAAATATCAACATATCTAATATTTAATGATATTGCATAAAGAGAAGATAAAAAAATAGGGATAGAGAAATAATTGTCTGAGATGTAGGGGAGAAACTAAAGGGAAAGTACCTAAAGCAAGAAATTTTATAGAAGGAAGTGGATTAGCAAGCATGAGAACTAAAGAGGGAAAATAAAGTTTGGTGATAGATCACTCATTGGATTTTCAAAAATCACTTCTATATTTATGATTTCTACATTTTTATTTCCATAGAGAGTGAAAAAAGTGTTAATGACTCTCTAGGGTATGTGCAGTGGTAAGCTAAGATGCTCCAAATATCTTAACACATTTAACCTTCTCTACAAACTCAGGGCATTTTCTGTCACTCTAATGGTCATGCCCATCACTGAGTCAAGTTATCTGCCAAAGTCACCCTACCATTAAATGGCAGAGATGGGATGGAACCCAGTCCTGTTCTCAAAATCTTGTGTTTTTCCTCCTTTATCATGTTGCATTCCCTCAAATTCTTGCTGGGTCTTAGTCTCAGAGTTGCCCTTCTTTGCTATTAAAATGTTTTATATCTTGTTCTCTGAAAAAATTCTGAGCAAGAGAAGCTGGGGGAAATAAGATTGCTAGAGAATGAAACCCTTAATATTGAGCAGAGCACCAAAGGTTAAGGAAAATACATCTCTCTAGAATCAAACATCAGGGTTACTTTTTCTCTGCTCCTACATTTGGAATGCAGTATGCAAGGCTGCACTTTCTAGCTTTCTTGAGGTCACCATGGTCTGCTAGTGCTATCCTCTTGAATAATGTATGTTTGGCCCAGAAAATGACCTTATCTGCTGGTTAGCATCTTTTATATTGAAAAGTTTATAGCATTTAAGTCAAACTGAGGAGTTTTTTGGTAAACATTTGCTTTTCATTTTTATTTACAAATGACATTTAAAATTAATGCTTCATAATATGCAATTTTAGAAATAAGAATTATGGAAATATTATCAACACAACTCTATGTATCTTATGTATTGTTTGATTTTTTAAATTGCAGCCAGTAATTTAGCCTTAAATTTTTCAAAATGTGTGGGTAAATATTTAATGTGATGTTAGACTTTGTTGTCCTTGCCCAAGAAATATAAGGACTCCCTGCCAGCTAAGGCCACATCTGGTATAGGCTTCTGATATCAAGAAGTTAAAAGATGTTTGAACAATATTATTAATTTAATTTGAAGGTGGCTTTTAAAGAGGAAAAACAATGTGAACTATGTTAACAATCCTAACCAAACTTCTACTGAAAATTGCATAATTACAGATTTTATGGCTATGTTACTGAAAAAAAGAAAGAGTGGCAATTCCACTTAAAACATGGAAAGATGCTGTACATTACATTTCCAGACACTAAAGTTCAACCCCTCTTTTGTATATATCCTTGAGTGCCACGCTTTCCTAAAACTGCCTCTTTTTTTCTCCCATTAGATGTGATATTTTCCTATTCCTCTGGTGAGTAAATATTTTAAAGGTTTGTAATTATGTTATGCCATTATTCATATCGAGCCTTTTATTGGAGGGATTGGTGGTATTTTGCTTTCGCATGCTCTAATAGTTTAAAGTGTTTGAAAACTATAACCATTTTCTGTTTTATTATGGGATGTGCTGTGGCACCTATCTTCTGACTCACACACTCAGTGAGTGCTTGATAAATGCTTTTATTTATTTTTGAAATAAAAGTGTAAATTCATGTTGTCTTTGGGGAGACTGAAGCAAGATCAATGGGTACTGAGAACTATAATTCTTCTTACATACATTACCTGTATCCAGTTTCTTGTCTTGTTCCATTTCCTTCCATTTCCCCTCTTATACTTGATTTTCATAGAATCAGACTACATTGTGTCTGAAAGTGCCTTGTCTCTTTACCTTTGCTTGTGTTGTTTCTGTGCTGTTGGTGTGTGTGTTTGTGGTGTGTGTACATGTGTGTATAGAATGGTGGGGGGAGATAATATTATGAAGCAAAAAAAGTTATTTTTTATAAATAATAATAGCTAATAGTTACATAGTGCTAACTTTATTCTTGATGATGTCCTAAGTGCTTTAAAATATGCACTTACTTTATTCTCTTAACCCTATGGCTTAGCTACTATTTTTATCTCCACTTTTTAAGATAAAAAATGATGGGAGCAGAGAGGTCAATTAATTTGCCCAAATCATACAGCCTGAGGAGACAGTAGGCAAGGTAGCATCTGCAACAGAGTCAGACCCTGGCAGAAGGCTTGTGCCCACTTAAGCTATGCCACCTGCCATGATACTGAGATGTTTTGGCTAAGATGAACTCTCCTGGTCCCATGCAGACACACCATCATTTTATCCATTCTCTCTTTCTTTTACAGAATTAATCATCTTCAAAACCGAAATCTTCTAAGTTTTATAAACTTTTGATGAAGACTGACAAAATATCTTGGCTTTTGTTTCTGCTGGAACAAAAGAATAAAACAAATATGACATTTATTTAAAAATGAAAATTAACTAGTAAATGAGCCTTCCATACATATTTTTAGGAAATTTATTATTGATGTATTATTTTTTAGAAAATTCTTTCTAAAATGACCATTGAAAGAATTTTATAGTTGTAGTCTTAGGATTTATTGGTGTCTTTGGTATTTAAAAATGACTGAAATGTTTTTTTAAAAACAATTTATAATAATGTACATGGGAGTTTTTGTATGTGTGGATTAAGAGCTAAACTGTTTGCTTAATATTTCTATAAGGAGTTCCTTAAAGCATGGGAGAAGTCTTATAAGGGTCGGTCATGGAATAGCCAATAGGATATGAGAACTTTACAAGTGTCTAATTTAATACATCTTACGGGAAACCAAGCTGTTTTAGTAGAATTATAAATTTTATTTAGCTGGTATATACAATCAGGTAAAATACTTTGAAATATTTTATTCTATCCATGAAAACCAATTTTGTCATTTTAAAGATGTCAATGGCAGCATTTTTGTTATCTTGTCAACAACCTTACTGAGTGTTTTTCATTTAAAATTAATTTCTTTCCTAACTTCACATTTTCTTTTTTTCTCTTAGAATTCGCAAAAAGATCTCGATCAAATGCAGTCTATATCTTTCTTGTCCTTTGCAACTTTTTGAGATGCTTAAATACATCTTATTTGTAAAATGCACACTTAACATCCTGTCCTCTTTTTTTTCTGTTTAATAATGATAATGATACATATAAATAGATTAATTTGTGTTTGGTGGTTGAGACATGTCTAAATCACTCCTCCACACCACCTGGTTTGCTAATTCAGCGTGTTCATTTAGATTTTGTTTTAATAACTTTCCTAGAAGCCACAATCTGTAGATAAGTTTTTTCGATTGAGAATAAGATGGGGATGTAAAACTTCAAAAACATTAGTTCTGCCTCAATTATTGTGATTATTTTCATGAGATTAGTTTTCCTTAATTCTCTTGTTAAGCCTTCTTGTAATTAATTTTTTCACTGACCCTCAAGGGATCGTGTCTCTTTCTTACTAAAAGCCTTTTATATACCAATTTCCTCCAGTTTTCTGATCAAAATATTTATACTCTTTAATATAGAATGCATTACCCGGATCCCAATTCTCTCTAGCCCCAACTCTCATCAATTCCTTCTGATACTTGATTCCTGAGCACAAACTGTACCACATTTTCTGACAGTGACTTGTTTATTTGCCTTTGCATGCATTGTTCCTACCTCCCAGAATACCTGGACTCATCTCCTTGTCTTGTTAATCCAATTTAAAGTTCAGAACAATGACACCTCTTCAAGAAATCCATTGTTGATTTCCTTGAATATAGTTGACCATTAACAGCTATATCTTGTGTAAACTTCTATTTGAGAAATTAACACCTATGAAACAGTGAGCTCACTGCAATAAAGATCACATTTTATTCATTTTAAGTCTTTGGGGATTAAGAGTGTCTGGTATACTTTAATTACTGTAATAGTAATATTTCCAATTTAATAGTGCTTACTATGGGCCACAAAAGATACTATACCCTTTAGTTGATCGATTTCATTTAATATAAGATCCCTACAAAGTGGGCATTACTATCATCCACAATGAACTGATGAAAATAAAAAAAGAGTCAGAAAGGTGGACTGACTTGTCCAGGATCACATGACAGTCAACAGTGGAGCCATGCTTTAGATCCAGATCATCTGGCTCTTGAGAAAGCCTCTCTCTTTACCCACTATGTAATAAGACATACCAAGAAACTTATGGGGCATTGACATTCTAGAAACAAACCTAAAATGTAGCCTATCAAAACTTACTGAACTTATTGATAGATATCAAGAATAAAGACTATAAGATTAAGTTAGTGAAAAAAATTGGGTTTTTCATTGTTGACATAAATCTCTTAACATGGATAATTATTTGGCATTCTAAGAAATGATTAAACTTTCTATGGTATGATAGGAAATGAATACTGCTGAGCTTGGCTCTCAAGGCAAAAAAAGGCTTTTAGAGTTTGACAGAACTGATTTGCATTTATCTCCGCAACTCAAGCCTTGTTTGACCTTGAATGTAATCTAGTGGCAAAACCTGTTTCAAATGCTTACATATGCACACTCTCCACCAAGCATCTAGAAGCCCAGCACCCACTGTTCTAAATGTCCAGACAAGCCCTTTCACCCTGACTTTGTAATTAGACAAATTTTCTCAGTCTGAGGAAATTTTGGAGATCAGAGATGGATTATTTCCTTAAAAAATTCTTTATTGTTTATCAATTTCAATGTCTTTCCATCCTTGCCTTCTTATATTATTTACGGACGTTACAAATGGCAGCAACACCTGCTCACCATTTCTTATGGCCTTAAATGTAGTTTCTACTACCACCCTCTTTATTACTGATAGCAATAGTAGGGGCAATTTTATAAAATATTTTTACCGACTAATGAAGAAGTGTCTAGGAGTCATTGTGAGTAAGAGCCATCAGATTCTACAGATTCTATAAATTCATCCCAAAGCAAGAAGCTACTGGAGCTGTCAAAGTGTGGGATTATTGATCTCTATATGTCTTCATAATCATATCCGTTAAATGGCTGAAATCTGTGGCAGGAGGTAAGACATTGATGATCTAAACCATCAGAAACTGAAACTCATATAGTATTCCTGCTGAAATGAGCATATGATGAACATATTTTTGCTTAAGTAATAAGTTATTGAGAGTTTTATAGGTAAAACTAATAAGAGAAATATTAATTTTATTAACTGAAGAGGACATATTATATAAATATTAAGGTGAATATTAATCTGAGAACTGAGGTATCAAAAAGAAACATAATATGAATATTTCATTTCCTTGAGACAGATTCTTGAACTTTAAAATTAAGATGATAATACTTCCTCTTTAAAGCTATTATAAAGCTTTATACATTATATTATATATATATATATATATATTATAAAACTTTATACATTATAAAGAGTAAAGCAAAAATATGCATACAGTGCTCCTTAGCACAGTACTTAGGACATTGTTGGGATTCAGTAACATGTTAGTCTTCTTTCTTCTTAATAGAAACAATCAACATTGCATGAAAGATATTAACACTGGCTCTTTCTTTTTTTTTCAGCTGTGGAAATTAGCTAAGAGCTTCTGGCTATGATTCTTAATAAGAAATCTTTTTGTAAGCCTTGGTCTCCAAAGTTCTGGACTAAGCAAAGGACCTTGGAAATAGTAGGAACTAAAAATAAAACCTTGAGATAAGTGGTCCCCTAATGCATGCACTTTTTCTCCATTTATATTTTTGTGTTTGGTAGTTATAGAAAATAGCTCTTCAAGAAATGACCAGGGGTATGAGCATTTTGACTTCATTACAACATAAGGAACTTCTATCATATTTTGGGAAACACAACTGTGGCTTAAAGAAACAATTGGCATGTAGTAATTCTTATTCTATCATTCACATGACATTAAAATATGAAATGAGAACTTAAAGAAAGAGAATAGATCATTGCTTGCCAGAAGTTAGAGGGCTGAGGGAATGGGTATGGCTGCAAAGGAGTAACATGAAGGAGGCTTGTGGTGATACACATATACATACATACAAATAAGTGCATGTAAAACTGGAAGAAACTGGATAAGCTCTGTGGAATCTACCAATGTCAATTTTCTGATATTAATGTTATAATTATGCAACATGTAAACATAAAGGAGTGCCGGGTAAAGGATAAATGGCACTTACCTGTACATGTCTTTGTAACTACACATAAATCTATAACTATTTTAAAATAAAAAGTTAATAATTATGATACTAGGTGGAATGTGCAGGGACTATTTTCCAGCACGCAATGAGTATTATATAGGCATTATAATTTTTAATTTTACATCAATTTAAAACTATTTGAAATTTTTAAAAAAGCTATTACCATTTCTCTTTTACAAGTAAGGAGAATGATGTGTTGAACAGTTAAATAACTTACTGAGAAGGAGATAGTCAAATAGAAGAACCAACATAAGCATTTCAATTTTATCCCATGTTGTTGAATACTTGTACCTAAATTCAGACTCTCAGAATAGACACCAACCATTGCTTCTCATAAATCAGACGTCCTGTCACCTAGATGATCAGTCTTCTCAATGACAAACTTAATATCCGTTGACGTGTAGTGGTCCATATAATGCTAAATCTCCACCAGTGTTATTTACTGAAGTTGATTTCTCAAAGTTAATGTGGTGGGATATAGCTCTTTCCATAAAGTCATGAGATATAGCTCTTTCCATAAAGTCATTAAATGATATTTACCATCAGAAAGCATTTGTGAAGGTTTCTTTCAAATTAGTTCTTATCTGCTCTGCTTTTATTGCATATTAATGAAATATTCTGTTAAATATATATAATGGCTATTAGAGTATATTGGACTCAGTAGATGCAAAACTTTGAAAATAAATACTGAATGTAAGATGAAGGAAAATATGGAGATATATTGAGCTATTTAAATGCAAATATAAATATTTTAAAAAATTATGACCAGATAATTTGGCAATTAAAAAAAGAACTTATTGTGGTTAAGAACATTTAACATGATATTTACCTTCTTAACAGATTTTTAATGTACAGTAGCTAAGTTGTAGAAACAACTAAAATGTCCACTGATAGATAATAAAAAATGTGGTATATACATACAATGGAAAATTTTCCAGCCTTAAAAGAGAAGGAAATCTTGTAGTATGCAACATGGATGAAACTTTGGGGACATTATGCTAAGTGAAAAAGCCAGTCACAAGAGGAATGTTAAGTGAGATGATTACTATTGGTTTAAAAAATTTTTTTTAATGTTTATTTATTTTTGAGAGAGAGAGGGACAAAGTGTGAGCAGGGGAGGGGCAGAGAGAGGGAGACAGAATCCAAAGCAGACTCCAGGCACTGAGCTATCAGCAAAGAGTCTGATGCGGGGCTTGAACGCACAAATTGTGAGATCATGACCTGAGCCGAAGTTGGATGCTTAACTGACTGAGCCACCTAGGCACCTCATTACTATTGATTTATATAGGGAAATAATTTATTTCTAGATATTTACCCAAAATGTAGAATGAAATTTTTCAGAAATAAAATTGGCCTACAAAGGAGGAAAATAGATTTTGCTTTGTTCACCACCTGAATGCACGGCCAATGGCTAATTTAGCTGAGTGGTTGGTAATTAAGATTCATCATAAATTTTTATTCATTTTACTAAAA
This sequence comes from Puma concolor, assembly GCF_028749965.1. Lineage (NCBI taxonomy): Eukaryota > Metazoa > Chordata > Mammalia > Carnivora > Felidae > Puma > Puma concolor. Next base: position 28,590,135 of record NC_141684.1, on the reverse strand, counting down.
ATCAATCAGCTTTTAAAATACTAAAGCATAGCTTGAGTGAGTGAGGAAGGCCAGGTATGAAGGAGGCAGAATGCCACTGTTAATTGTGGTCATTCCTATATTCCAAGAAGTTTAAAAGTGAACTAAGTTGTATTTTAGTTATCATTTTTTGAATCCTTACCATGTACCAGAGACCATACTAAGTATTTTCGTGGCATGATCTTGTTTAATCCTCAAAGCAACCCTAAGAAGCAGCTGCATTATTATCTCCATTTTGGATATGAAGAAACTGGAAGTTAGGGAAATTATGTAAACTGTCCATTGTTACTTTAATAATCATAATGCTGGTTGAACTTCTGTAACAAGAACTAGGAACATAGAAGTTTAAGACTCAGGATATGGTAACCACCACAGTACTTCTGTTTCTTCTGTCTTCATTCACTACACTTCTGTCCCATTGCAAAACGTGGCAGCTGTAGCACTTGCCATTTTGTCTGAGTTCCACCAGTGGGATGAATGGAAGAAGGAAATGCAGAACATTCTCCTTTCCTTTTAAGAACTTGGTCAGATATTTGCTTACATTAGATTCACTTACATTCCATTGTCCAGCATATAGAAACATGTCCATACCAAGATGCAAGGGAGGCTGGAAACAGTCTGTAGCTGGATGGCTATGTTCTCAGCCAAAACTATTTTTGAAGTGGAGAACAGATAACTGTGGGTACCCTGTCATCTCTTCTAAAGAAAATTATTGTGATGGGTCAAACATATATATACCCTTCTTCCCACACACAGAATTTATTCATCCCTTCTCCAAGTAACAATCCCAAAGACCATTGCTAATGTAGCCAGTTCAAAATCCAGGAATAAGTTGTCATTCTTTCCATCATATAAGGATATTGATCCTCATGGTCTGACCCACTATGAAAGATAAGTTATCTGTTGATCCCCACCCACAACTAGCATACACTCAGTATGGAATAACAGAGTAAGAACAGGACAGCTGCCATAAAACTGCTATTGGTAAATGGAAAGAATGAAGACAGACATTAATCACTAGCTGATAGTAATTAACAAATCCCATTGAGCAGAAATTACAAAAATCATCTGCTCTGCCTGCTCCAGAAATGGAATAACAGTTATGGTTGCCAGATCTGGTGGTGTCTGGGTGTGCGTTCCATGGGTAAAAGTGGTGCCCTCTTGTATATTGTCTGTTGTCCTTCCTGGCCTGCTTCGCATTCTGCAAGGTTATTATTTGTCCCTTGCACATGTCTATTGGAGAGACTTCACCTTTTGTGGGCTGTAGAGCTCTTGATTTGCTTTCTGTTGATGTAGTTTAAGGACTTAGGATTTTTGGGGAGCAGTCACAGGCTTGTGTTTCCTTTGGCAATATGAATACCAGAAGCCGGTAGGCTTGTTGTACGTACATCTCCAGATAGTTTCGTAGATGCATATATAGGTGGTTGTGGTTCTTCTTTGACTGGAAACTCTAATGACTTTCTAGTATATTTAGTTTCATCTTTTACCTTCTTTTTCCTAATTTTCCACCTCTCTTCACTGGATTCTAACCACTTTGTTTGATTTTTATAAAGACTTTGTATTCTCTTAGTCATTGAGCAAAAGTCTGAGGTCCCTACTCCATGTAAGACACAGTGCTAGGCACTGAGTTTGTAAGGATTGAACAGGTGTGATTCTCAGTCCCAAGGAGTTTACTTTCTGCTTGTGGAGTATGCCAGTAAGCAGAGGACTATTCTGTTTGTTAAGTATTGTTCTAATACAGCCTACAATGGAAATGTGTAGTGTATGCATATACTAATAACTTTTAAAGTGTAAGTTCTATGCAATTTTGAATTATTCTTTTTCCTGTTAAAGAATCTATTCTCTACCCTTGATCCTTTTTATACTCCCCTTGCTTTTATCCGGAGTCTTGTTCATAATGTCCAGGTCTTTGTTAGTTTGTCTTAAGAAATGAATATTACCATTTATTTCTTTAGAAAATGAAGTGCAATACTCATTTTTCACTGGGACTGTTATATAATCAATAAACAGTCTTTGGATATTGATTAAAGACTGTAAATGTCTTTAAGTAAAATTTAACTTAAGTCCCATGTATTTCCCATTAATCTCTTTCTAGCATACTCAAAGCCTACAATCATCAGCACAGAGATAATTTTCCCTTTTAATCTTTGGAGCTATACAGTAAAATTTATGTTTTTAGCAGGTATCTCCTTAGTAATGGGGATTACTAGCCAAAACTATTGTGAACAAAATTCACACTTTAGTTTGACAACTATGAATATGTTTTTGTTATGCACTGCATATTCACTTGGCGTTTTTACATCTTAAGTGCATTTCCCCCTAGCTGCCACATGCAGTTTCTATGGTTACAAGCTCATTCCATTTCTATTTTTGCCTTTAAGAGACCATACTGCTATACATGGAAACAAAAGCCAAGAAGAACTTAGCCCTGATTCTTCTTCTCTGGATTTTGTTTTCAATCCAACAATCTTTAGCACAAAATTGATTTCATTTATTGATCTATTAATGATTATTAAATATAATTATCTTGTACAGTGAATTATAGAAACTTTCTCCTCTTTTCTGTCTGTCTAGATGAAGACTGCTTTTGTGGCTGGGCCTGTTTAGTCATTTACCAATGTTCCAGTGACTTCTGTAAGACTTCTGCCGGAAAGATCATCATTCTTTTTTTTTTAATTTTTTTTTTAACGTTTATTTATTTTTGAGACAGAGAGAGACAGAGCATGAACAGGGGAGGAGCAGAGAGAGAGGGAGACACAGAATCTGAAACAGGCTCCAGGCTCTGAGCTGTCAGCACAGAGCCCAACGCGGGGCTCGAACTCATGGACCGTGAGATCATGACCTGAGCCGAAGTTGGACGCTTAACCGACCAAGCCACCCAGGCGCCACAAGATCATCATTCTTAAAGCACAGTGTGACTACTAATTTTCTTTCTTCTTTGAATCTATTGCTCCCTATTTTTAGAAGAAAAGAAATTTAAAAAACTCACATTCTTCTCAATTAGATTCCTTCTGACCCCAACTATTCCTTTCCCGAATATTTTGAAGCTACTGTCCGATGAACAAAAATCTAGTTGCTAGGGATTAAAGCAAGCAAAAATACTATAGCTTCTGCTTTCTCAAGGCCTAGAATTCAGATAAATAACAATAAAAATGAGCCAAATCAGTGTGATAGGATCCCATTCAACAAGACATGATCAATGAGGGTTGAAGTCATTATGGAAAGCTTTATAGAACCAGTGGGATGGAAACACCTTTTTTAATTATACAGAAGCTGCTTGTGGCTAGATGTGGCAGATTCATAATGGGGTGTCTTTAATACTTAAAACAGCATCCGGCCACATGCAGAGTTGATGGCCATGGAAGGATAGATTGCTGCCAATATGCTATATTTTAGTTAAAGGGAGAGCAACTTGGAAGTTGCTTTCCCAAACTACTGTCTTTAGTCTTAGTGATTTATTCTTCGTCTTAAATACTTGATATGGTTTTAGTATTATATTTTTAATGTTAAATCTGTTTGATACTGGATCATTGTTTGTTGATTCAAAAATATTCACTGAGTATTTGCTCTGTCCTGGGCATTCTTTTGTGTGCCAGGTATATAATAAACTTATCTATTGTCTCTTTTCATTTGCAAAATAGAGATTATAATTCCTGTCTTTTTATGCCTTATAAAGCTATGTTATACCTTGCATTTTAGATAGTTTAGTGTTACCTAAAAACTCATCTTTTGGTCATAGCTCCATACAACCTATATTATTATTTTTAAAAGTTTATTTTTAATCAGTATATTTCAGCAACAAACCATATCACTCAATTATACTATATAGGTGATTATATATATATGTATGTATATATATATATATCTAAAGATTTTATTTTTAAGTAATCTCTATGCTCAAAGTGGAATGCAAACTCACAACCCCTAGATCAAGAGTTGTATTCTCCACTAAGTCAGCCAAGTGCCCCTAGTTCTATTTTTCTAATATGTATTATAATAAATATATACTCTTCTTTGTGGTTTTAAGAATTAGTAAATTCCGATAAATGCTACAAAGTCACTAAAAATCATTTTAAATTTTGACTATTTAAATTTCTTTTATATTATTTAGTTTACTTAATTTTAGTAATGTATTTTTAAAATCTTTTTTCAATTAAAAATTTTTTTAATGTTTATTTTTTTAAGAGAGAAAGAGAGACAGACCACAAGTGGGGGAGAGGCAGAGAGAGAGAGAGAGGGAGACACAGAATCCGAAGCAGGCTACAGCCTCTGAGCTGTCAGCATAGAGCTCAGTGAGGGACTTGAACTCATGAGCTGTGAGATCATGACCTGAGCTGAAGTCAGACACTTAACCGACTAAGCCACCCAGGTGCCCATTTAGTAATGGATTTTTTAATGTTATTGTGGTAAAATAATATATAGCATAAAATATACAATTTTAACCATTTTTAAGTATATAATTCAGTGGCATTAATTATATCCACAATTTTATGCAGCCAGACCACTGCTTTTAAAACTTTTCCATCATCTCAGACAGAAACTCTGTACCTATTACAGAATAACTCCCCATCCCTCCACACTTTTGAACCTGGTTTTAGGGGAAAGCTTTCAGTCTTCCATCATTGAGTACGATGTTAACTTTTAGTTTTTTTTAATAAACATCCTTAATCACATTGAAGAAGTTTCCTTCTATTCCTAGCTTTCTGAGTGTTTTATAATCACAAAAGAGTTTTGGAGTTTGCCAGATGCCCTTTCTGTGTCTGTTGAGATGATCATGTCATGGTTTTCCTTCATTTTATGAATACAGTATATTACATGAATTGATTTACTTACATTGAATCACCGCTGCCTTCCTTGGATAAACCCCACTCGGTCTGGTCATATAATCTTTTTGATGTGCTATTGGATTTGGTTTGCTAGCATTTTGTTGAGAATTTTTACATCTGTTTTCCTAAGAGATTTTGGTCTGCAGTTTTCTCTTCCTGTGATGTCTTTATTTGGCTTCAGTATCAGTATCAGGGTAATGCTGGACTCAGAATGAGTCAGAAAGTGTTCCTTCCTTTTCTGTTTTTTGTTTGTTTGTTTTTGTTTTTTGTTTTTTGGGTTTTTTTCTTGTTTTTTTGTGGTTTTTTTTGAAAAGTTTGAGAAGGATTGGTGTTAGTTCTTAAATGTTTTGTAGAATTCATCAGTGAAACCATCCATTTGGCCCTAGATTTTTCATGGCCCTGAATTTTTCTTTGTTGGGAAGTTTTTGATTACTGATTCAATCTCTTTACTTCTTATAGATCTATTGAGATTTCCTATTTCTTCTTGAGTCAGATTAGATTGAGTGAGATAATTTGTTTGTTTCCAGAATTTTATTCCATTTTATTTGGCTCATCTATTTTTTTTTTTTTTTTTTGGTGTATAACTGGTGATTGCATTCCCTTATCTTCCTCTTTATTTCTGTAAAATTTCTCCACCTTTATTACTGATTTTAGTTATTTGTGTTTTCTCTCTTTTTTTCATTGTCAGTCTAACTTAAATTTTGTCAGAAATGAAAAAAAAAGTAAGAAAATCTAGCATATATTTAACTGTAATGGATGGCTATAAAATTCTGAGCAGTGGAATATTATTGACATTTAGTAAACTGGAGTCAGGATAGACAAGAAGTATTATAAAAAGTAAAGATTGCGGGGGAGTAATTTTAGGAGAATCATTGATATCAAGCAGGTGATTAATAATCATAATTCCCACATTCTCTATGTCCCATGACTTTCTAGTTTTCCTACTAGAACATTGACTTAGGGAAAGCTGAGGACTTTAATGTGGCATAGTTCTGATAAGATTTCTTAGTATATATTTATTAAAAGTATTGACTTTATGCATTATTTTGGATCCACAAGTTTGAGTGATCATATATGTAGGAGAATCTCAATGGAAGAAGTCATAATAATTCCCTATGCTATAGTAAGCTATTTCAAAGAAGTACCTGCTATATAAATGAATTAAAGATGGTCTTTGTATATTGGTCCTTAAGTTGTTTACTTTATGACAGGAAGAGATTTTTTAGCTCAAAATCCCTCTGCCAAACTCAAAATTTTATACATACAATTGTTTTGAACATAGCCCAAATTGGCAGAGTTTTATCCATTAGGACTGTCTGTTTTATCCATTAGGACTGTCATTCTCAACAAAATGCTAGCAAACCAAATCCAATAGCGCATAAAAAAAAAAGTTTTATAGATAAAACTTCAGGCTATAAAGGCTCATACTACTGTTGCCTTTCCTAGCTCTCTAACCTGGAGACTCCACTATGTTGCTGAGCAACATCTATCAAGACACATTGAAGTTCCTAGCTGATTCTTCTCTCCCTTAAGAGTTCCTTTGTCTTTTTCTTCTGGATGGCATCTCCTCCCCAAGATTATAACCTTGGGTGCTTCCATGCTGAGAGAGACTTCCCTTGCATTCAGATCTGTCAGTGTCACTCAAAGAAAGCTTGTGTGTGCTACTGTCTTTGTGTGGTTATCTTTTCCTTGATCAGCCCAGATCCTTTGAATCTCCTATAGTACCTTCTATTAGATAGGGTAGTCTACAGGCATATTTTCATTGTAAAAACAAATATACAATTCAAAATCAAAGAAGAGGCTGATATGGGTTTTTCACATAGAAATTGTGTGTGCAGAAGTCCTGCCACAAGAAAGAACCTGGCACTTTTGAGGATGTGAGAGGTAGTAATGTACCTGGAGCATAGTGTATGAAGTAGAAAGTAGCCCACAATGAAGCTGGAGAGATTGGCAAGGCCAGATTGTTTAATGCCTAATAAATTATGATCAAGAGGTTGCTTTTTATTGAATGTATAATAGGAAACCATTGAAGATTTACTTAGGGAATGACATAATCTGTTATATGTTATAATGTTATACTAATCATTTAATGGTGAATTTTAAAAAGAATATAAAATTCTTAGAGCAAAAACTGATCTAAGTAAAAATATGCATAGAAAAATGAGTTGGTGAAATTCAGTTCTTCTCTTTAAACTTCTCTACTAGTCTGGCCAATAGGAGGAGAAGAGGAGAGAAGGGTAAGCATAGAGTTAGGATGATGTGTCAACAAGCTGCAACATTATCCAGAGAGTGTGCCAGTAGCTTGGGCTAGGTGGTTACAATGGGCATGGAGAAACATGCTAGGACTTGAGATACATTGTGCAGGTAGAGACAACAGGTTTGCTGGTAGTTCAGATGGTGGGTTTGATGAAGAGGGTTTCTGACTTGAGCAGCTATATGGATGGTGTTACCATATTCAGATGGGGAAAGATGTGGAAACAATATATTTTAGTTTGTTCTATTTTGAATGTGTTAAGATTTTGGTGCCTTTGGGACATCCAACTGCTGATGTTCAGAAGTCAACTAAGTGTAAGAACTGGAGATCTGAAGAGAGTTCATGTAAGTGAGGGATTCTTCAGAGTATATAGAATGAACCTTGAAGGTCAGTCCCAAAAAGAGCATGAAATCACAATTTTAGATGGACAGATAAGTAGATAAGACATGAAAATTAGTCATGATCACACTGTGGAACTATTCAATTCTAAGGTAAAAACTGAGGTTGGAACTTCAGTTGGATGGTGATGGGGAGTTGGATGTTTTTTGTAGGAACTACTTTATAAAAACGGTGACTAATAAATGTCAATCTGGTGGTGGTTAAGCTGGATAGGTTGAAAGAGAAAACTGAAGTGAAGTGAAGGATATGAAATATAAAGTAGTTTCATCATCATAAAATTATCAAGGATTTTTAGAAGTTATCACTCAGTACATATGAGAATAAATTAAATGTGTATGGCTGCTGAGGATGGACATTGCTGCAAATTTTTTGGAAAGTAAATTTACTAAACATACATATATAATGCATAAACTCATTCTATTTGTCTCAAAAACATCAATTCAAGGAATTTACATTAAGGGGAAAAAAGAGGTCCACAGAATCCTCAAATAAGAAAAATTCTTATACACAATCATTGCAGTATTCTTAATAATATAAACAGAATAATTAGTTAAGTAAGTTCTAATATGTTCACATAAAATCATACTATGAAACCATTAAGACAATCTTTATGCAATGTTTATTTAATAATGATGGAAATACCATATTTAAATTGCTAGGTAAAATTGTAGATGATATCATATAATTTATAGTAAAAATTAAAAACTAAATTATTTAAAACATGCATGGAAAATATTATAATGATATTAATAATGCCTTCTTCTTTCCCCTTTCTAAGTTTTCCATTGTTAAATAATGACCATAGAGAAGAATTTAAAAAGACACTGGTAAAAAGAAAAAAAACAGTTGTAGACGTTTAGATATAAAGTAATAAAGGGATGAATCAGTGTGTTGATTCAAATGGAAATATAAGAGCAAATTTTCATAAGAATAGTGATTTCAGTTTCAATATTCTTTGAATACTTAACTCAATTTTATTAAACCTAAATTTTATTAAACACTTAAAATATCCTATTCTAGTTCTTTATCCTATTTAATTCTGTCTATCCTATTTAATTTTTCACAATGAACTTAAATGGTTATGGCCAATATTATACCCATTTTAGAGATAAGAGTTTTATGAACTTACAACAGGTTTGCCTTAGAAAGTTGACATGGCAAAATCCAGACCCATTTCTGTGTAAATAATTCAGGAAGCTCTCAAAAGGGGGATGGTCGACTTTATTGGAGTAGATGAGATAACTAAGAGAGATGAGAAGAAAATTTTGTGGAAAGATCATAACTGAGGCAAAGGAGGGATAAGGAATTCATTGTTAATGCAAATTTGCTAGGAACATGATTCTCCTATTCTCCCTATGTGGGTGTTCTGTTTCAGTCAACTCATCAACTTATCATCTCTGACACACTCCTCTTTTTTTTTTTTTTCCAACGTTTATTTTTGGGACAGAGAATGACAGAGCATGAACGGGAGACGGGCAGAGAGAGAGGGAGACACAGAATCGGAAACAGGCTCCAGGCTCCGAGCCATCAGCCCAGAGCCCGACGCGGGGCTCGAACTCCCGGACCGCGAGATCGTGACCTGGCTGAAGTCGGACGCTCAACCGACAGGCGCCCCACTGACACACTCCTCTTAACACCAACCCCAGTCCTTTCCATCCTGATTTCTTCTTTTTGACATGACTCCACTTTGCAAACACAACTGAATTCGAACACTCCCTTCATCCCCCATGTTGAAGATTTCCCAGAACACTGCACACCCCTCCTGACTTTGCTCATTGTTTTTATGAGACTCTGATGTGGAATTAATAGTCAAGACAATTCTAAATATATATCAATTCTAATGTTATTGAGAAGTTATCCTGGGGCTCAACCAGTTCCTGAGCTAGAAGTAGAAAATCTGGTTGCATAAATAATTGAGGCTTTCAAGATCCCTGGTGTACAATTGCTATGAAGGAGCTATAGCAGAAAAAGAAAAAAAAAATGCATTTTCTTGTGATACATTTATTATCTGATAGACTGAAAAGGAGAAACACTAATAATTAATAAAGTGCATTTGTTTACATATCTTTCAGTCTAGGTTATTCTATGCTATATTAACTGTGGCAGAAGTGGAATCAACCTTAACATTCTTGATTTTCACACCCTATTGTTTTGTGCCACCTTTTTGGACATTATACTTTTGCCTAGTTTTACTCTCTTCAAGTTGGATACACTTAAGAACAGAGATAGGAAACATTGTTCAGAAGAATTTGGTGATATTTGGAGCATATTTTTCCATCATTGATCTGCCATTAAATAAGGTCAAGTAGGATATCTATATTCTTGATGAATAGCACAGTGTCTCACATAGCCAAAATTTGTATGTAAGGGCAGAATTAGTTGTTCTGGTGTTACAGATTAATCTAGTGTCATGTGAGGCACACATGCCCATTTTTATTATCTGCTTAGGCGAAGGCAATCACTACTAATTAATAAAGTACATTGATTTCCAAATCTTTCAGAAGCTTGTGACTATGCACAAGGGCAATCTTTAATTCCCAAGCTTTCTTCTGCTATTAATTAGGCTTGAATAAACAAGAAGATTAGTAAATGGAATGGAGAATAAGGTCTAGCTTTATCAAATATATGTATGCCTTTTTATGAATATAATGTTTGCATGTAAAGGACACGATCTATCTTAAAAATAGAGATAATACCATAGAGAGCTATTAAAAACACAACATGATACACTATAAAATTCTTAACATCTTTCTTATGTATTGATGGAGTTATGGGCAAGCTCCTCCAAAAAATGCCACCTTGGCATATTGATTATTTTGAATTTAACTTACATTAGAAACAGCCGCTGCAAGAGGAACACTGACATTCTTTGTCTCCCTGAAGGCAGGAAATAAGTCTCTTATGTGAAAGGTGCCCTCTCTGTACCAGGAGGAAAGGAGACATCGCTATTGCCGGGATAGGGAATCCAAGGCTGAGAAAGTCGTATAAATCAAACTTGTTATTTCTTTACTGATTTACTGCCCCAAGCCCAAATTTCTTTGTCTTGTCAGTTCTTCACAAGTTTATTATTTTGTTGCCTAAAAAGCATAAAAGCTGCTTGCTTTGCTCACTTTTTGAGTCTCCTATTTCTAGGAGCTCCTGTACATATGAATTAAATTTATTTTTTTTCGTGTTAATCTGTCTCATGTCAGTTTAATTAGTAGACCAGCTAAAGAACTTAGAAAGGAAAAAGGAAAATTCTTTTGCCCCTATAGCATGAATATCTGTTTTTTCTTTTTCTTTGCTGTGAAATATTTGAAACCTTAACAGGAAAAGAATACATACTGTCCCTCTTTGGTTGTTGGGTTTCATGTATCGTGTTTTTAAAACTTTTACACTTTACCCACTTATTTGATGAATTTCAGAAGCATCAGGATGCCATTTAGTGGTCAATAGAGGTTAGTGTGCTTGTTTTTATGTAAAGTGCTAGAAATAAAATAGAAGGCCTCTACTTGATGTAGGAAACATTACCATGGGACAAAGGAAACATTGTTTCAGATCTCATAGGATAGTTTTACACAAATGTCAATTATCTAAATTTTCCTACTAAATCTATTTTCAAGCATAAAAAGAGAAAATAATTTATTTTAGGAGACCAAAGTGAAAATCCCATCACTGTTGCTAACTTCTCACTTGATGACTTAGTCTATGCTCAAGCTTGTATTATGTGTTCCAGTCACATATGGAAAAAAAGATTGGTTGAACTGGACCAAGGCCAGCACATACTTGGAAGATACAGCATCAATCTTGCCCCCAGCTGGCCATGGACTACTTCCTTAGTTGATGATGACATTAGTTCTCTCCAAAACAAGAAATAGTGTTACAGCCTTCTTCAGTACAGTACTTTTGGCAGCCATAATGTCAGAGTTATCACAGATACTGAAACTTGTATGGTTACTTGAAATACACTTACTAATGTCTTTCCTGGCTCTATAATTCTGTATTTCTGCTCAAATTAAAAAAATTTTTTTAACATTTATTCATTTTTTGATAGAGAGATAGAGAGTGAGTGGGGGAGGGGCAGAGAGAGAGGGAGACACAGAATCCAAAGCAGGCTCCAGGTTCTGAACTGACAGCACAGAGCCCAATGCAGGGCTCAAACTCACGGACCGTGAGATCATGACCTGAGCTGAAGTCAGATGCTTAACCAACTGAGCCACCCAGGCGCCCCTCTGCTCAAATTTTAATATTGGTGGTAGTAAAATATTATTTTTGACTTAGCTTTTGATGCATTTCAACTATATATTATATATCCTTGTAGCTTAAGATATTAAAATTATATTATACTTATTTAATACTTACACTAAGATTCTTGAATAATTGGGAGTTTCAACACATAAACATGAGGACTTGGAGGATATTTTTCACCATTTTATTTAAGACCAATTAGAATTATTTTACTAATTTTGAAATTCAGTTTTATGTCTGATTCATTTAATGCTAAATTTGTCATGGGATTTAAATCTACCAGTATTTCTTTGGGAAATGTAGCTAAATGTAGCTAAATACAAATTCATTTTACCTTTTGATTCCAAAAATTCATTACCTGCAGTTTTCTTGGTTAATATTTGACCTTTTTTGACCCTTTGTATTCATAGACTTCCCTATGAGAGTTGCCTGAACCTGTCTTGACAGGTACCATATTTGTTGACTAGGATTGCTGTAACAAATTACCTTAACCTTTGTGCATTGAAACAGTACAAATCTATTTTCTTATAGTATTGGAGGCCAGAAGTTTCAATGAGCCTAAATCAACATGTCAGCAGGGCTCTGGACCCTCTGGAAGCTCTAGAGAAGAATCCTTTACCTTGCCTTTTCCAGCTTCTGCAGCTAGCTCCTTGCATTTCTTGGCTTGTGGTGGCTTCCTCCATTAAAGTCAATAGCATAGTATCTTCAAATCTCTGCTGAGGTCATCTCGTTACCTTTTCTCTTCTGTGGTAGTACTGTCTTTTGTTTTGCTTTTGTAAGGACACTTTTGATTATATTTAAGCTTACCTGGTTAATTCAGGATAATATCTGCATCTTAAAATCCTTAATTTCGTCATAGGTGTAAAATTTCTTTTTACAGTAATATTCACAGATTCCAGAGATCACGATCTGGATATCTTTGGAGGCCATTATTTCAGCTTACCACAGATGCCTCAGGGAGACATAGTTCAGATATGAAAAATAAGGAAAACAAACATTTCTCAAGATTTGTGAATGTATTCATGACATCCCAAGTTCTGATGTCAGGAAATGTCATGACTTCTGTAGTTATATGCAACTAAAACTATAATGGCATTACTGCCTTCTTCTTGGTCAGAAGCTTTTCTTTTAGTATGGTGATGTATTTTTATTGGTTAAGTCATTTTGTAATCTGAATCTGTTTGTGACTAAAGTTATGTTATGTTATTTATTTACTTATTTATTGGTAATAAACAAGTAGAATAGAACATGAATAGAAAATCAAGGAGAGCTTAAATATATATTTATTTATTTTTGAGAGAGAAAGAGAGAGAGAGAATGCCAGCAGGGGAGGGGCAGAGAGAGAGGGTGACACAGAATCCAAAGCAGGTTCCAGGCTCTCAGCTGTTAGCATCAGGTGTGACAGGGGGCTTAGGCTCATGAACTGGGAGATCATGACCTGAGCCAAAGTTGGACATTTAACCAACTGAGCCGTTCAGGCGCTCCAGGTTATGTTTTTTTTTTTTTTTTTTTTAAACCTAGTTGTGTTGGGGCACCTGGGTGGCTCAGTAGGTTAAGCACCTAACTCTTAACTTCCACTTAGGTCATGGGCTTGCAGTTTGTGGGATCAAGCCTTATGTTGGGGTCTGAGCTGACAGCACCAAGACCGCTTCGGATTCTCTCTCCCTTTTTCTGCCCCTCTCCCTCTCATGCTCTCTCTCTCTCTCTCAAAGTAAAGAAATAAACATTAAAAAGAAATTAGTTGGGTTTAGGGGCACAGTCTTTATCTATGTACATGATTGTGTCGTAATACTGCACACATAAAGTGGTACATCTTTCTCACACTTACCCTTAGGTCAGAGGGGAAAATTTCAAGTGTGGAAAATGTGATAAAAAAATTTAGTTGTCCATTCAACTAATGTTTATAGTTGAGGTTTTGGGGGTGACAGTGGGGTTTGTGGGGTTTGGAGCCAATGACCAAGAAAGAATTCTTCAAGATGTCTTTGGTGCAAAAAGGTGATTTATTGAAGCACAGGGACAGGACCTGTGGGCATGAAAAGCTGCTCTGAGACCATGAGGAAAGACTGGTTCTATACTGTGGGGTTGGAGAAGGTAGAATCCAGGGGAAGTTTCCAGTGAGATTTTCATATGCTAAAGAAGACTCCCAGGATACTGGAGGCCTAGCTATTGTCAAGTGAAGGTGGTTTTTTCCTCTAGCAAAACATTAACATTAAGAAGTAAGGAGTTCCTGGAGAAACATTTTACTCTGCCTGTTTCAAGTATTTGTCAATGGGTTGCAGGTAATAAGGAAATTTAGTTCTATCTGCCATTTCTTCTTGCCTTTGTTTCCCACATCACTATGGAGAGATGGTGGAGACTTAGGTCTGGCAGGACTATGATCTCTATCAGTTAACCATTTGTTTTTCCCCTTTCCTTTGTTTTTGGGCAGCCAGGAGTGCCTGAGGAATATCACACATATCCCACCTGGTTGGGGGGTGCATTCTTAGAACTGTGGCTCTAAATGTAAATCAAATAGTTCAAGATTTCCTGCCCTTATGATGCTTGCATTCTGGTCGGAGGAATATGAAATATAATAATACAGTTGACCTTGAATAATGTGGGGGTTAGAGATGCTGACCCTGGCACAGCTGAAAATCTGTGCATAAATTTTGACTCCCCACAACTTAACTGCTAACAACCTACTGTTGACCAGAAGCCTTACTGATATCATAAATGATCAGTCAACACATATTTTGTATGATATGTATTATATACTGTATTCTTACAATAAAGTCAACTAGAGAAATGAAAACATCATTAAAATTATAGGGTGGGAAAAATACATTTACAGTACTGTACTGTATTTATTGAAACGAATCTGTATATGAGTGGACCATTTCAAACTTAAGTTTTTCAGGAGTCAACTGTATTCCACTCTTCTGAGATAGCATCACAACTAGCTTTTCATTAAAATAAAAGATGAAGGCAAGAAAAATTTATGACTGCTGATAGTCTGATTTACTTCCTTCGTCTCCTTCTTTCTTTACCCACTATCCAGAAACATCTCCCCCACACAGGGGCACTTTTAATATAAAATATTTGAATCACTCTATCCCTCTGGAACAGTGCACTACCAAAGCCCTGAGCAGTTTGAGCCCATATGTTGGTATTATTCTCTTCATCAATAACCTACCTGATAAACATAGTTTCCTTAAGAAATTAAAAAGACACCTGAGACACTGAAAATTATATCACAGTTCTTATATGTGTTATCAAATTGGGTGTAATCCTTGGCTATCCCGTAGGCAGTTTGCTGTGTCTCTCTACATTACTTACAGCTTTGGAGAAGGTATGCTTCACAAAAAAAGAGCAGCAGGCCATTGTTCTTACAACCTGAATGTAAAAGAGTATTTTCCCGCAAGCACACAGTACTTGGGGTTGTCATAATGGTACTTACTGAAATTTGATGAGGTTAGAAATGGGTAGTATTACAATGTGGACCCTCAGGTGACTGAGAAATGAACTTTGATCATGTCATTTTTTTCACATTTAGTTCTTTTTTTTAAAAAAATAAAGAATGGAGAAAGATAAATAAATTCAAGGATATGAATACATCTTTCTACAAGGAACCAAAATTTTCCTTACGGTATATTCTTTTTATGTGTAAAATTAGTTTACAGATTCTATAGAACTTATTTTTTAACATTCTAATTATTATACATATTAGAATGTCAATTAGGATAACATCACCTTTGGGGATAAATATCATTTAGCTAATGCAAATGTTTGATGATCTCTTTTTAATATCCTAGTAGTTCAAATAAATTATCACGGTCACTAGGTTAAATGCTTTATAAATGTTTATATGAGCTGGAAACCTAAGGATATTTCTAAACTATCAAATACTGAGACACAAATCTGTCTTAACTTACATGACACTATAAAGGTTAAATTACATTTGACACTATCTATATAATGACCAAGGTTATGAATGTGCATAAAAGGTTTTACAACAGAGAAGGTTCTCTCTGGTCAGCATTTCAAAGGTTAACTGTAGGCTTGGGGAAGAGATACAACTAATGGGGCATGGATACTCCCCGTCTGTGGCATTCCATCTTAGTTTCATGTAACAAAATCATACTCTTGGGCCTTCTTCTACTTTACTGAAAACCTTCTGTAATCCAAATGTGACAAACTATCACTTTTCTGTTGTTCTTATAGTACCACGTTTAAATGACATTTTCATAGTTTCAAGTTCTTCTTAATTTGACACTTTCTATTGTTTTTAGTTTATTTATTTTGAGAGAGAAAGGGAGAGAGAGCATGCAGGGGAGGGGCTGAGAGAGAGGGAGAGAGACAGAATTCCAAGCAAGCTCCACACTGTCAGCACAGAGCCTAACGCGGGGCTTGAACCCATGAACCATTAGATCATGACCTGTGCCAAAACCAAGAGTTGGGTGCTTAATGGACTGAGCTACCCAGGTGCCTCACATTTTCTATTCCTTTCATCACCTATATAAAGTAAATCAGTGAATGATGAATAAGGAAAACAGAAGACCACCAACTTGACTGAGGCTGGCAGAAATGATCAAGGGGCAGTAAGTAGGAAGAGTGCTTTGTGTCTCTAGGAAAACTATGGTTACCCTGTAATTCCCTATAGACCCAGTAGCAAGTGCTCAACAAATGTTTACTAAATGATAAAATGCGAAATGGGTTTCATGTTTATATTTCTGTAGCAATATCTGAGCACTAGGATCTTTTCACATATTGAATCTCAGTATCAGTCTTTAACAAATAATTTGTAAAGTCACAAGTGAAACAAAGGGTTTTCTCTAGACCTCAGAACTCTTATCGGAAATTATGTAATGCTCTTTTATATATTATGTGCATGTGCTTAAATGAATGATGTTTTCTTTAATGATCTATTAGTACAGCAAATAAATGCATCCCCCAAGAGTAAATTAAGCAGTGAAGAGTTAGGAAATTAAATTAAAAAGCCTATAGAATGTCCTCATTAAATCAACTGAGTATTTCTCCTAGTGCTTTCCTGCAAAGACAGAAGGCTGGGTCAAGCTTTAAAATTCTTGCTATTTGTAGTTCTTAACATTGTAGAAAAGTGGGAGAATCAAGCTCTCACATTTTGGATCTGGAGAATTATTAACTAACACTGTATTCAGTGTCAACAAGGGTCTGCCCTAAACAGTGCCTTCAATTTGTTTTTGGTTCCTGCCTAAGACTATCAACCTTTACTTTCAAACTCAAGTTTCCTACTCCGGCTGCTTCTTAACCAAGAGTCGATTGATCCCTTAACAGATGTTAACTGAAATCACTTCGATGCTATATTTCTTTGTAAGCACTAGTTAAAATAGGTAATCCTTTTATTAATAGCCCTCCTTTATTTATTTCTTTCATTCCTTTATTGTATTAGACACAAGTAAATCCTTTGCATTATCATTCAAGTTAATCTTTGTAACATTCTGTTTTTATGAGGTAGCTATCACTTGTACCTTGATTTAAAACAAGAAGCTTGGGGCTCCTGATTGGCTCAGTCAGTTGTTTCCAACTCTTGATTTTGGCTCATGTCATGATCTCATGATTCATGGGATCAAGCCCTGCATCCAGCTCTGTGCTGACAGCACAGAGCCTGCTTGGGATTCTCTCTCTCCCTCTCTCTTTACTCCTCCCTTTCTCTCTCTCTCTTTCTCAAAATAAATAAATAAACTTAATAAAATAAAACAAGAAGAAGCTTAAATTAAGAAAAATGTAGTAACTTACCCATTGCCTCCTGTCTTTGGGATCCTTCATAGCACACTGTAGAGGTGGCTTTTTCCAATGAGTCCTCTGCCTACTCCATAGGTCAAACTTAGTTCCAACTTGCATTTATTAACTTTTATAATTTCTCACCCCCAGTTTTCATTGGTTTAGTACAGACTTTGACTTTCAGTATTATCAGATAGGCCTTACTTCTTCTGACTTCTCCTTAACTAACTTCTTCTCATTCAATTCTATGCTTATTTCTATAGTTCAGAAAGATTTCACTGCTCCCCCAATCTGCAGTTGGAAACAGGGTACCCTGATGTCTGGAGCTTGGAAGTTGGATTATAAAAGTGAATTATCAAATGAATAAGAAAGATGAGGATATAGTTTCTTTTCTTTTTTCTTCCCTTCCCTTCCCTTCCCTTCCCTTCCCTTCCCTTCCCTTCCCTTCCTTCACCTTCCCTTCCTATCCTTTCCCTTCTTTTCTCTTCTCTTGCAGCCTCACTAAGGAAGAGGTAGATGAATGTAACCTCTATGTTATGATCAGACATTGTTTTCTAGTGCAAGCACATTGCTCATGAACCTCCTTATTTAGGAAGCTCACTAGCACAATTATGCATTAATGTTATGATCATGGGGTTAAGATAAAATTGAATTTGGTTTAAATAATATATCTTTGCTAATTTAATATCAATCCATGTTCTATTAATGCTCAAGTTAAACAGGGTCAAAGCTAGAAGGAGTCATTGATATTCTGGTATATGACAATAATATATGCTGGTCTGGTACAGTAATGTAATTTTAGTGTAGTTTGGTATACTAATTCAATCTGTAAGAGAGTTGATTAAATATCTTCACCAAAAACTAAGAATGCATGGTGGGGCTTGACTCAATTTTAACATAAGTTAATTTAAAAACTTGTTACTTTTCTTCAGTGCTATTATCTTAATATCTTTTCATTAGTTTCTGTTATAATCATATGATGTGAACTTCTTTGCAATAAATGTTCGATTAGTACAGTGTGGGACTATTATTACAGGAAAATGCACTACAGTATTTGAAGTATAGAAAAAAATTTTTTGAAAAAAATGTAAAGTACTTAAACTCCTAATATATAGTGTAGAAACATATGGTAAAGAGAAAAAAAGAGAAAAGTATAAGCTGCCTCTTGCAGTGGGGTCTTATGTGTGCACCTTGATAAGGAGACTCCAGGCTCAAAGTCAGGTCCTCATACTTTGGTGTTTAGAAGGCTCAGATCAACAGAAAACTCTACTTAATAATGTAAGATGCTTAATTATTTTTGATTGCTTGTCTTGGACCAGAAATGGCCTGAGGATCACATAATCAGAGCAAAGGGATATGGTAGTCATGAAGGATATTCCATGCATCTTTCTCTACAACATACCTATCCAGAAAGTAGTTATGTCATGTGGGTCTTGGCTACTTCATCATCATCTTAGATCTAGTGATATAACTGTAGTCTTTTTTGAGATTTTTTTAGCAAATGGGTAAATTTCACTCATTTCTCTATTGGTCTTCCTTTTGTATACTTCTATTTTTCTGGTCTCTCAGAATAGAATTTATATCTTGGATTGTGTTGAAAAAATTCTAATCCATGGGCCCCTTCCTTTTAGCCTTCATATGAAATGCTGCCCTCTTCTGATGTTAGTGAAGTAGAGAGTCTCTCCTCTTAGTATTTGTCTTTTGATGGTTTCATGGGATTCATTTCATATTAAGTAACCTGATGATATTAAGAGATATCTGAATTCCACTCAGACTATTTCTTAGAATTAGCTACTTTATTTGGCTTATTTAATCTACATACTAGCTTTACTTTCAGTGATGATATTTCCTAAGCTTGTCCTTAAATTCTAGAGGTTATGCCCTGTTGAAAGCTTGCAAGTCACTTTTCACTACTGCATTTAATGGCAAGATAACATTTTATAAAATAATACATGAAGTTATAGGGACATAAACATTAGTTCCTTAATGAAGGGATACATTTTGCCATTGAAGTATTTTATCTAAAATTTTTCAAATCAGTTTGCTTTTCTATAATGAAGGGGCATTTCCAAGGCAAATTTCCTTGTTATTGGCTGCAAATAGAGAGATTATAAATGAACTGGGAAATGGTCTTGCCTCTGGGATGCATGTACTTTGAAGGGCTCTGAATTAGGTATGATATGAGTGATATAATTAGAATAAACATTCTGCATACAGTCAGCTTCTTATCTTGTCCTTCCTCTACAGACATATTTTTGTTGGTAATACTAAGAGATAACATCATGGTAACTGGTAACTTAATCTTAAAAACATCTTCAAAGACATATTGATAAGTTAAAATAACCATATCTATCCTTGTTATAGGATTTATATTTATAAATCACCACAAACTTGTATCTTTGGATCTAATTTGTGAGTAATTGGCCTGTGCTTTTGCTATGAAAACCACAAAACTCTCTTTTAATTAAAAATAAAAGCTTTAGCCTTCTTAGTAAATGCTCTAGGCCCAATGCAGAAAGTTAAACACAGATCAAATACTAATGACATGAATATCTTTGCTACTCTCTCATCATCAAGATCTAATGATCTGACTATAGTCTAAGTAATTAGAGAATTGTATTGACTTTCTAAAATTTGAATTCTTCTTTTTCTTATTTTAATTTCTTATTAAATAAGAAAAAAATTCTTATT
This sequence comes from Puma concolor, assembly GCF_028749965.1. Lineage (NCBI taxonomy): Eukaryota > Metazoa > Chordata > Mammalia > Carnivora > Felidae > Puma > Puma concolor. Next base: position 28,569,981 of record NC_141684.1, on the reverse strand, counting down.
TTTCATCTTTGGTTATATTTTTATATTTGATAGCCACATGTTAGTAGTTTTTTCTATTATAATTTCTAAAATATTTATTTTTTTAGTTATTTTCAACATATAAGTTATATTTTACCTGCCTCATCCAATCACCATGCAATTACTTTTGAATAGAAAGTACGATTTGTGTTGTGATTCAGGAAGTTATGGGGGACATCTAGTTTTGCTGGCAAGAATTCCTTCTTCTGATATTACAATCTCTCTTTTCCTTTCAGGAAATGACCCTCCAATATTATCAGTACCCATAGCTCTTGGCTTTGACATATGACCTAGAGCTTGTAAATCAAATGTCAATGTAATTGGTTCAACAATGGGCATTTGATCCAATCTAAAATTCTGGAGAATTTTATTTAGCCTGGAATATTTGGAAAGAGGTATTTCTTCATTCAGAATTGCATGTAGCGAGGATAAGTCTAGATCTTTTTTCTTCTCTTTGGAAAGATGTGTCCATATGACAATATTATCACAGTTGTAGCTTAAAACAACATACTTAAAAAAAATCTCATAGTTTCTGTTGTTAAGCAGTTTTAGCATGACTCAGCTGGGTCGTTTCTTTTGGGGTCTTACAAGGCTGCAGTTATGATAATGGCTGGGGCTACAGTCTCATCTGAAGCTCAGCTAGGGCCAACTTCATTTCCAGGCTCATGTAGTTGTTAGCAGAAACTATAATTCACAGATTATTTATTATGGAGTCAGAGTCTGGGATGCTTTAATAGGCTAGAAAAGGGGGCTAGGGTGATATCATAAAGAGAAAGTCAAAAAACACAGTAGCATTAAGATAGCTCATCCATGCCAGCCTTTCAGACCTCTGGTTGAAAGGTAAGGTAATTGCATTAGTTGTATCAATATGGCTAGATTTTACACAGAATTTTAAAAAGCGGTTCTGGAGTATTTAATCACATATTAATTAAGCCTTAGCATAGAGGAATAGATTGTGCCACGAGGATCCATATCTCACAGTCACTGGAACACATCATTTCAAGGACTTTCCATAAAGTATAAGTAAATGAAAACAGGATATCTAAAAAGCCTCATTTGTGTTCATTTTTTAAAACTCTCCATATCATCAGGCCATGGTGTGCTTTCTCTATATATTTAGACAAGTGCTGATGCCCCACAAGATGCGGTGCTCTTTCAGAGTCACCATTTAGGAGCTCAGCATACCAAACTTTCACACACTTTGGTTTAATCTCCCAAAACAGACTGTAGGTGCTGTCTCAGGTTAAGTTCTTTAGAAACAGAAGTTAGGGAAGAAACTCTTGTGAAAGAATTTATTGAGACGTATCTGCAGTAAAAGGGAAGATGAGAAAAGACAGAAGAATAAAGATAAGCAATGTTGTGCTGTGGAATAGCAATTACACTACAAATTGGTGCTATCTGGAAAAGAGGCCCTACCTCTTGTCACCCCGTGATAGTCGGTCATTTGTTGTTGGCTGTTAGTTGTTGTGGCATTAAAAATTCTCTGGAAGAAGGGCAAGTTATGAGCCTTACCTGCCAACATACATAGCCATGAGGGGGAATGGGTGCACCTACTTGGAGGAAGTGATCTGACATCACCTACTACAGGAATACATTATCTGTTTTTATTACAGTAACTATCAATTTAGCTTCCTAGTTTCTGGGGGTAAGTGGAAACATGATTGCTTCCTATTATGTATGTCGTATTCTATACTCCAAGTATAGATTTTACCAGACATCTGATTATATCCAGAAAACCCCATGCAAACTTGCAAATAATGTGAAGGACAACTGGTTGAAAAAATGCATACTATAATGCAAGTGGGCTGAATTTTGATAGGTAAATTATATACATTTAGATATGAATGCATTATAAAAAAATCATGATTACCTGAAACTCAATTAAAGTTAAGAATATAGATCAGGTCCTTATGTCCCCTCTTGGCAATGGTGAGAGATTATGTTGGACAGTGAGGTGTTGCAAGAGAGATGTGGTAGTGGTCACAGAGGAGGGACAGAGACACAAAGAGAGAGATTAAGAAAATAGTTTGAAAGCAAATCAAGTGGTGGGACACTTGGGTGATGTCCAACTCTTGATTTTGGCTCAGGTCATGATCTCATGGTTCATAGAATTGAGCCCCACATCAGGCTCTGTGCTGACAGTGCAGAGTCTGCTTGAGATTCTCTCTCTCCCTCTCTCTCTGCCCCCCACCCCCCGACTTGTTTTCTCTCTCTCTCTCTCTCTCTTTCAAAAGAAAATAAACATTAAAATTTTTTTAGAAAAGTTAATCAAGTAGTAACAAAAAGCAAAGGGCTTAAAGCAAATGAAATTGAAAAAATCAATTCTTGTGTAATTGAATTGACTGTGGACAGGAAAAGCATAGAAAAGAGTAAGATAGATAAAAGGGAGTTTTCCTCGTCACAATTCTTTGATCATAAACGGCTGCCATCTTCCTACCAATTTTCACATTTATTCTTTAACCATTATCTTGCCTTGAGATGTTTGCATATGCTCATCTCTTTACCTTGGGCATTTTTTCATCACAATCCATTCTTCTCTTGAATAACTCCTTTTTAAAATCATATTTCAGCTTAGAAAAGAGCAGTTCCTTTTAGAATCTTCTCTCATCACTTAAGTTCTGGTTAGTGGGCTTTCTAGTGTGATTCCCTAGCACAGCATACACACCAACAGAACACATTTTCAGACTATATTTTCACAACACATTTATGAATCTGGATTATTGTTCATAAATACAGCAAGCATTGCTTTTTAATTTACTCGTGCCAAATACAGAGCCAAGCACGTAATTTTATACTTAATTTGTGTGTGGACTATTAATTAATGGTCAAGTTAACTCAACTGTATGCATTTAATTTGTATACATTGGGATAGGATTTTCCTAGTTTGTATTCATAAAGTGTTAATAACATTACAATTGTTATTCAGATTTGCATGCTCTGGGTTATCATTAGAGTTACACAAAAATAATCATTATCTCAAGACTTTCATAGAAATAGACAAACATGGAGACTGAGAAGCAAAAGTGGAGAGGCATAGAGAATTTACTGAGAGATACAAAGAGTAAAAGAAATAGAAACATCTAAGTAAAAAGATAAAAAGAAGTAATTTGATACTGAGGGGAAAATATGGAAGATGTAGAGGAAAATTCAGAGGCAGAGCCAAATACATAGTCACAAGAAAAACTGATTAAAAAGAGGCTAATTAGATTGAGATAAGTAATATTGATAATAACAGTTGTCAGTCTCCTTGGTATTCAAAAGCCAAACAACTACTTAATCTTTATTAAGATACCCAAAATGCCTGATTCATTCCAGTATTTCAGACATATCTTGGAATTAAAATTTAATAAATTATTCTGAACATTTTCCCATCAAGTCAGGTTTGGTTTTGGGGTTTATTTGAGTAGGTATAATTTACAATTAAAACCAAAATGACGGCAAACATCTTTAGACATGAAGAAAATTACCACTATTAATAACTCTTTAATTTTCAAAGGCTTCATGATGGATGATATGGCCATAAGAGTCTAACTTGAGGGATATGATTCTGTGGATTATAACCTGTAGTGTTAAACCTTGTAAACATGTAGCAATTGGTTCTTAGGGGAAGGAGGGAAAGATTCTGGTTTGTAGTATTTGCTACATTCTGTGTTGTAAATATTCCTACTGTGGCTGATTTCAAGATTTCAGAATATCACTAAGTATGGATCTTAGGAGAAATGTGCCCAATTAATTCTCATGGCATACAATGGATGATAACCCACTTTTTCATACTTAATAAGCAAGGAATAATAATAATTACCATATATGACTTCTACCTGTATAAGTCAGCATTTTTTTTATGCAAGTGGCATAAATCCAACTTAAATTGGCTTCATTTGGTTCTTAATCTCGTTGCTTCTTCATATCACCGAGAAAACTAAATGTAAGCCTAATTTTGCCATCATGAGACCCAGGGGTTCAAAAGATTTCAGCTTTCATGAAATATTTCTATCTTTCCTTCATATTTGTTTTCTCTGTGATGACTACACTTTCAGTCAGGCTATGTAGAGAGACTCTAGGGTGGTCCTGTGGCTGCTATCCCCTTATGTTCATACTCTTCTGTCATTCTATTCTGATCCTTTAAAACTGAAACATCTCTGCATTCAAAAAGCTTATGGTTTGGTAATGGGGGTAGACACACATATCAACATGCCAAAATACAAAAGTATTAGCTCTAGGAAAGGAGAAAACAAACATGTGTTCACCAACATTAGGTTTATTTTTTCTTACCTATATTCAAAAATTTTAAAAATGAATGATGAATTCCTTGAAATAGTGACTATATTTTATAATTTTCCCCTTTGCGACAATATCAGTGTGGATGAAAATTGAAAATCCCAACATTACAATATTTGCTATAATAACTCCTAAGGTACCCTGATTTTGATACTGTCCCATTACCAGAAAAATATATCATGTTATTCTGGAGTCACATTTTCTGATTTGGACATCTGACTTCTTTTGTCAAGAATATCTATCATTAACAGTAAGTCATAAAACTAGAAAAAAATAAAATGATACCCTGCTCATAAAAATTTTATCTACTTCTCTTCTGATATTTCTCTTTGAAGTCAGAACTTCCTGCGCTTATAAGTGTTGGCTTCTTTTCTGTTTTTTGCAAGTTCGTTATGAATGCTTTCATTTAAACAAGGTGACTTATGCCCGATATGTTTAATAGCTCAAAAATCTTAGTGTGTTGCTATATCCTATCTAAGATGAGCATAACCTTTTAAGCAATTAGATATGATGATACTCTGAAATGTCGAAAATGTAAATAAAACAAATTTTGGTGTTTTTATTTTCTTTGTTATTTCTTTTGCAATTCTATTCTAACTCTGTTGCAGTGATATTCAGTTATACAGAATGATGCTGTTAAAAATAAAGCACAAATTTGTACTCAATGATAAACTTTTCAGTTTTCACTTAGTAGGAAGTCCTAGCACTAATGTATTCAGTTTGGGAGAGGAATAAAAATGTTTCTCAAATTTCAGTGAGGTTACATTGAGAAATAAATGATATGTTACCATATAATTTTTCCAAATAGACACAAAGTTCACCTTGAGGCTACTCTGTACTATTGGTAATAAAAGAAAAATAACTCAGTTTGTATCAGTTATTTTTCACCTCTGTGAGTGCTTAAACATTTATACAAATTTAGCTGTTCTGAATTTTTTTAATGTTTATTTGTTGAGAGAGAAAGAGACAGAGTGCAAGTGGGGGAGAGGTTGAGAGAGAGGGAGACACAGAATCTGAAGCAGGCTCCAGGCCTGAGCTGTCACACAGAGCCTAACACAGGGCTCAGATGAGATCACGACCTGAGCGGAATTCAGAAGTTTGATTGAGCCACCCAGGCACCCCTAGCAGTTCTGAATTTCTAATTGTAACTGGTGACAAGTACCTTCACCTCTTGCAATTTAATTTTTTTTAATGTTTATTTTTGAGAGAGAGAGAGAGAGAGAACAAGCAGGGAAGGGGCAGAGAGAGAGGGAAACAAAGGAATACAGAGGATCCAAAGCAGGCTCTGGGCTGACAGCAACAAGCCTGATATGGGGCTTGAATTCAGGAACCATGAGATCATGAAGTTGGATGCTCAACTGACTGAGCCTCCCAGGCACCCCCTTGCAATTTAATACTTAAAGTAACTACTAGTGATTCCCAAGCCCTGGGATACACAGAACTTATACTTCAGTGACAAATAAAATATCAAAAATACCTGGTTTATTAAAGAAAAACCAATACCCAGTGAAGAGAGAAATAAACAGACAAAACTCTCTAAAAATTTTTATTTTCAATAGCCTGTCTTATCTTGTCATTCTTTTAATGAATTTTTTTATGTAAGGATTTTACATTTAAGTATGCATACAATCAACAAGAGCTTATAAAATGAAGACAGCCATATTTATTTATCATCACGAGAACATTTAATCAGATATGCTAACTGTTGATCTGTTCTATTTTTAATAATCTCTTTTGATTCTTTTAGAAAAATTTTTGAACATTATAGATGTCTCATATAGCAACTTATTTTCACATGAATCCTGGAGTTTTGGGTTTGACTAATGTTCTCTGAGACTAAAAAAATAAAATTAAGTTAAGTCTGCATCTGAAAAGAAATTAAAGTAGGAAGACGGACGTGTGAAACAAACGTGTAAAGCAAGTGGTAGCATGAGCCAAGCAAATCAGGTTTGTGAGAAACAATTGAGAGTGTTCATAGAGCAGTGAACTGAAAAAGTGTCTGTGCTCTAAGTACAAAGTATCAGGTACTCCTGGGCCAGAGATCATTGTTTCTGTGTAGTAACAAGTCTTTTTCATTTCCAGAGAGGCCAGAAATCCAGACTTTCATGTAAACATCTTAAATTTTAGAATGTGAGGAAATATGGTGTGGACGAAACAGATCTGTGAACCTGATTAGTCCCTTTAGCCACATTTAAGCTTCTGTTTAAAAAATAATTGTAAAATAATATGATACATACTGTAATGGAGGTATATACAAAGTGTGTGATAGCACTGGAAAAGATACATGAAAAGGTTATGTTTGAAGCCATCATCCTTAGAGGATGCATAGGGCCACTCCTCAGCATTCCTGAAAGAGGGAACAACATATGGAAAGCATGGAGGCTTGAGAAAGTTTTCCATGTTTGGGAAACTATTTATGGTCCAGTGTTTCTGATAATGGGGGTGTGGAGAGTAGTAGATGTCTTCATCAGATTGGAGGGCCAATTCATGAAAGTCTCAAATGTCATGCTTAGAAGAACATTCTTTAAATGAGAATACATTAAAGCATTTTGAGTAAGAGATTGCCTGTTCTGGTTTGTATCTTAGAAATAACACTGGTTGTTGTGTTGAAGATTGGATAGAAAGGAAGACAATTAGAAGCAATTTTTTCTGAAGAGAGAAGGGAATGGGAACCAGAATTCAGGTGAGTGGATGAGGTTTGGAGAGTAGGAGAAGATTATTCATGCATTTGATATAACAACATTTCTTGATATGAACGGCTTTATTTTGCTTCTACAGATCTAAGTGAAAAGTATATTTTCTTATGTTTTAACATGTAAATAAATTACATTAATTCTCAGAGGTTCAAATTAAAAGCTTGCTAAAATTAAAGGGAAAAATATACAGAGATGCGTTTAATAACATACTTTAAAAGTATTTTCAGAAATGCTAATTCTCTGAACGGATGACCTTCTCATATCACTTCAGGTATACTCGACCCAGGTCATTAGGAATCTTGAGACTCTATCACTCTATCTTATCTCTGTTCTCCTTAGTGTCTACTTGATTCTCAGTTCCCAAATGGTGGTATGATGCCACTAGCTTCGCCAGACTAAAAAGCATTCTATTGTCTTAAAAACTTTAGGGTAAGAATTTGTTTTTCTCAGTAGCTCTGGAAAATGATCAGTGTGAATCTTTATTAGACCAGCCTGATTCACACATCTATGCTTGAAACAAATTCTTCTACCAGAAAGGTGAAGGCTCATATTTATTAGTCCTGGGCCATGCAACATTCTTGGAGACAAGTTTAAGGTCAGCTTTCTTCAAATAACATGGATTTAGTTTGGGAGCCAGGTAGATCCCTAAAGACAAAAGCAGGAAACACTTATTAAAGAAGGGAAATGCTTGCTAAGGAAATCAACAACAAACCTCATGAAAATGTGTACCAAAAATGAAATTAGGAAAAAGTAACATCTGTTCAATGCAAAAACAAACATTTTGGTCAATTGCTTTAGGTCAACAGAATTCAATAACACATGTGTTTATTTGAATTAATTGAATTTTATTTACTGTTTGTAACAAAATAAAAAGTTGCTTACCATTTGCATACAGCCGAATATTTAACCTGCAAGTTCACTTAAAATTACTTCATTGTATTAATAACAGAAACAATTAAAAATAACAATAACAAATTTAAAATCCTATATTACTTGGAATGTGCTTGGAATTTAATGTCACTTACTTTGAAATCATTTATTGAACACCTTTGAGACCTATAAAGAGAACTAAAAAAATTTACAAGACAGAGTTAATCTCAGTTTTGGCCTGAGTGTTCTTATTCACTTGACTGCAACAGTCAATGAAAGTTTTCTTATGTTTGAAAATGTACTTCAAAAATTATTTCTACTTACATAATAAATTCCAAATTTTGTGTAGCATTATGTAGTATTAGTATTCTGACTATTTCAATAACAAGGTTGAGGAAGCAAGAAAATGGGCTCATATCTGAGTGGAAAGAGCTGTAGAAGCTTTCTTAATTCAAGATGTGTTAATGTGATAAAAGGTCCATGGAGTCTGATTAGTGGACTTAATCAGCATAACATTTTCACATAAGTCAATTTCCAGTTTATATTTGTATTTCACCTTTAATAATAGCCCCACTGACATATACATGAGTCTTATAGTTCATTTGCCTATCTCATCTAAGCATAGAATAATTTCTTCAGTCAAAGACAAGAAGTATCATTAATTGTATATTTAAACGAGACACAAGTTTGCAACTTGTCTATTGGTCTAATTAACTTATATAAAAGAGCCTATTTGTAGAAAGTTGTCACTCATAAAAGCATGGGACACATCAATGATGGCAGCCATGATTCTTATTAATCCTGCTTTGAAGTTTATCCAGAATGAATCTAGATATTAGCTCTAAATCAGGAGTTAAGGAACCCATCTTTTCTAATGTGATGGATTTCTATCCTCTTACTTTGTAGTATAGGGATGAGGCACCATATATATTGTACAAGTTGATTATGTGACTGCTTTTCTAAGATACCTCTCTCCTTTGCATCATTTTATCTTTATTGTTTTTATTATTGTTGCATTATTTACCTTTATTAATATTAGCTTTATCAATGACAGAATCTTGCTTAATGCAAGGAGTAACGTAAGTATATTTATTGAATGCCTCTAAGAAATATAATCAAAAGACACTTAATGTTTTCCTGTCCTCAATAACTTTTAATCTAATGCAGGGGAAAAAAGGGTGCATGTGTGTGTGTGTGTGTGTGTGTGTGTGTGTGTGTACGTGTGTGTGTGTGTGTGCATGTGCGTGTGTGTGTGTATTAGGTACATAAAGAATAGGTACAATTGAACACAAGATGGAGATTTTACTTATCATTATTATTATTATTATTTCATGTCAGCTTTTGAGAGAGAATAAGTCAAAGTTACAGAAATTAGCAAAGTAATATTCAGTAGCAGGTGATTAAGAATAGAATGGTGCAAAAGGAAATACTCTAAAAAATTTACAGCAAGTGCATGTAGCTAAAGCTGTAAACAGTGAAATAAACAAGTTTCCACATTTGTAAAATTTGCCATTGGTCACACAACCCATGATGTTAGGGGGCCAGTTATAAATCAAGCGATTAAAAACAAAATTTCCAAAGAAATGTTAATGAGGTTTGAATCTTTTTAATGGGCTGAATGGAAGGGATGGGATCACCACATAGCAGGACATCTTACAAATGTGAATGCAAACAGTCTGCAGTTTCCTAAATATTCCCTGGGAGAAATAAAGGTGTGATAGACTGCTGCCCTTTAGTCATTAATGTAATACTTTTAAATGTGCAGGTATTTGATTTTCTAAGCAATTGCTGCATATTTCAACAGTGGTATAAGAATTTTGCCTCTGGGTGGCTCTTAACCATGTTTTATGTGACACAATTGGCTATTGGCTTAGAAAAGAGATTAAAAATCACAAGAACATTGTGGATATTTTCCAGCCCAGTTGGCTTTTAGGCTTTATTCCAAGTGAAGCTTATTTCAAAGGTCTTTGAGAGAAAAAAAATCACAAAAGACAGAGCCTGTTCAGTATGGTTTAGCACTAGTTAAGACTTCATTCTGTGTATTCTGCTCTTTTTAGCTCTAACCCCATGATTATTCTGAGGGAAGAGAGAAGACTGATTGTGTACAATGGTGAGATTGCACAGATTTTTTTTTAAATTACTTGCTTAATTTTTTTTTCTTTCAACAAAGTCCATGTGCATTTTAGCTCTGTTGCAGGTAGCAGTGCAGTTTCATAATGTCTTTTTTTACGTGTGCACATGAAAATATATAAGCAAATTATTTTAGGAGTGCTTGATATAGTATAAATATGGAGCTTTCCTATGGTACTGACCTGTGACACAGAAATTATTTTTTCATGTGAGATCCCAGCGTTTATCATAGAATTTTCAGATCACTCCTCCACCCCTTCTTCCTCAAATATATCTTTAATTTTTTTATTATGGTAAAACACACATAACATAAAATTTACCATCTTAACCATTTTTAAGTGTACAGTTCAGAAGTATTAAATACATTTGTAACATGTTACCATAACCACCTTCCTTTTCCAGATGGATGCAGAAAAAGATCTTGTATAACTGAAATTCTGCACTCACCATACAGTAAGAACCCGTTTTCTTCCTTCCCTTAACTCCTAACAACCACCCTTCTACTTTCTGTTTATATGATTTTGACTACTTCATGTACTTCCCATAAGTGGAATTACATATCGTTTGTCTATTTGGGGATGGCTTATTTCACTTAGCATAATGTCCTCCAAAAGTTTCATCCATGTTGTAGTGTATGTCAGAATTTCCTTTCTTCTTAAGGCTAAATAATATTCTATTGTATATGTATACCATTTTTTGTTTCTCTGTTCATCTATTAGTACTTAGGTTGCTTTAGTTTCTTGGTTTATACATTCATCCATTAATGATGGACACTTGGGTTGTTTAAATACCCAGAAGTGGAACTGTTGGATCATATGTTAATTCTACCTTTTACATTTTTGAGGAAACTCCATACTGGTTTTCACAGCAGGTATACCATTTTACATGCCTACCAGCAGTATACAGGATTCTAATTTCTCCATATGCTTGCCAACATTTATTATTTTCTGTTTGTAGGATAACACAGGAGTTATCCTAATAGGTATGAGGTGGTATCTCATTGTAATTTTTTATTTAAAAATTTTAAAGTTTATATATTTATTTAGAGAGAGAGAGAGTGGGGAGGGACAGAGAGAGAGGGAGAGGGAGAATCCCAAGGAGGCTCTACACAGCACAGAGCCTGATGCAGGGCTCGAATTCATGAACTGCGAGATCATGACCTGGGCCAAAACCAAGAGTCAGATGCTTAACTGACTGAGCCATCCACGCACCCTCTCATTATGATTTTATTTGTATTTCCCTAATGATGGATGATGTTGAGCAGTTTTTTATGTGCTTATTGGCCTTTTTATATCTTCTTTAGAGAAATATTGGTTCAACTCCTTTGCCCATTTTTGAATTGGGTTGTTTGATTTGTCAAATTGAGTTTTGGGAATTCTCTTTATAACTTGGATGTTAATCCCTTATGACACATGTGATTTTCAAATATTTTCTCCCATTCCATAGGTTACCTATTTACTCTGTTGACAGTGTCTTTTGATGCACAAAATGTTAACGTTTTCATGAAGTCTGATTTCTCTTATTTTTTGGTTGCCTGTGCCTTTGGTGTCATTTCCAAGAAACCACTGCCAAGTCCAATGCCATGCAGCGTTTGCTCTATTTTCTTTTAAGAGTTTTACTTTTTTAGGTCTTTCATTTAGGTCTTTGACACATTTTTTTAGTTAATTTTTATACATGATTTTAAGGAATGATAACCTTCATTCTTTGCATGTGGATATCTTATTTTCCCAGAACTGTTTGCTGAACACTGTCTTTTTCCCATTGAATGGTCTTGCACCCTTGTCAAAAATCATGTGAAGATTTATTTCTGGGCTCTCTATTCTATAGTACTGATTTACATGTCTGTTTTTGTTCCAGTACCACATTCTTTTGATCACTATAGCTTTGTACTTAGTTTTGAAGTTAGGAAATATAAAATCTCCAACTTTTAAATTCCTGGGAATTCACTCTTACCAGAGGAGAGGGAGGGAAAATTTTCTGCCTCTGTCTGCACCTTTGAGATCTAAAGCTGCAATCAGCAATCTTAGCACAAATCCCCAATATTTAGAGGGTAGTTCCTCTTTACCCAGTTTGGCTCTCACAAGCAGTGTGCTAGCTGCTTCTAGAGTGCATGCACAGATGCCTGCCATGAGGGTGGGGATTGAAAGATGGGTAGCTTCTACTCTGCTGAGAGGTAAAATTGACTGAAAGCAACCACAATTTACTGCCCAAGCCTTCTTTTGGAAGTTGGAAGCCTTCAGCAAATCTCAGAGTTCCAAAACAGTTACATCTGACAGATTCTGCTAATGCAATTGTTGTGTAGGTGGAGAGATAGATTCTTAGTATTTCAATACTGTCATCTTCCCAGAATCCTTTCAAATATATATTTGAAACTGAAATGGAAACAGCTTCTATGAAATATGGCAGTGAACTGGTTTGCTTCTGATGGAATGAAGTAAAGGTGGTGAGGTGGAGTGGGTTCAGGTTATGTTGTTTCCATCTCTCCCTTGAAGTATGATTTTGGGTATATCTATGAAAAGTTTTCTCGCCAAATGGGAATAACAATAACACCTACTTCACAGAGATCTTGTGAGTAATATAAATAAGGTAATGTTGTAAAGGCATCGACGTTCAAAAATGGAGGGGAGCTGTGGCCCCTTCACTCTTTATTCTCCTTCTTATGAGGTGTCATCCAAAGAACATGTTCATGCAGTCCAACTGATAATTTATAGACAAACTGCATTCCCAGATAAATTAACAAAATCATTTGAATCTCCTTCAGTGGCTCCAGAACCCCACCCTCATCAAGAGATAATATTCGAATTGTGAACAATGAATATTCTCTCTTGTGTCCCTTATATTCTAGTTATACATAGAATAGAAACACAAAACCCACAGTCTAGCTTGAACAGCATTTCTATAGCTACCTCAATCAAAAATAAACCCAGTGTCCTAAGAACTGAAGGAGTTGGAGATAATATTATATTTCATGAAATGAAGTCACTTTTAAAGGTGATTTTCTAAGGTCTAAAAATAGTGAATTTCTTTTTGGTGTGTCCTTATGGGTTTGCTACAAACTTTGTAAAATGTCAAGACATGACATTGCAGTTGAATAGATTTCCAAACCAGTAAGCACCAAATATACTACAAATATGATCTTTTTCACTTCTAAAGCAATTTTGTGAAATAAACACACAAAAAACACATAAGCTGTATTAAAAAATGTAGGACACATTTAAGTACTGATTTTGAAGATCGTATGATAATCTAATCTTGGATAACTAAATTCAAAGGATTTGTTAAAGTCAAAAGACAATGCAAATTTTGCAATGTTTATGTAAAAAAATATATACCTTGAATTTTGTGATTCTGGTCATTACTAGTGTTTGCCTCCCCCCAAAATTCTCACTAGATACTTCCATTAGGAGATGTACAAAGCTTATACTTCCTCTCATATAAGAGTTACTAATTATGGGCAGAAAAGCTAAAAATAACATTTTGATAAACTCAAAAGCTTTGGCTTGACTGGAAAAAGCAGAATACTAAGAGATTGTATTTTCCAAAAATGTTAAAGTCCTGCTGTAAGTATTCACATTATGGTTATTTTTGACAGATTTCTGGTGAATTGTTTTCAGGGAATGATATGGGGAGAATGTTTATGTTCCTAGTTAGACTCAAAACTTAAAAACTGCCCAGATGATAGCACTCAGAAAAATCTTCACACTCTCTCAGCAATAGGGCTCACCTCTAAAATAAATGAAAACAAAAAACGGGAATCAAGAAGACAGTTTTTATCTCAGAGTGTGAGTCTCTTGAAAATCCTTAGGGACCACTGCTATTGTCAGACTTTTAACTCAGGGAGAAGCAGGTAACAATAAATGTGTTAACTGGATGGAGAATTAAGTTGCTTATGTTCCCACACAGATAAAGAGCATAGTACTTACTTACTCTAAAATGGTCAGACCTCATACATAATCTGATTTTTTTTCAAAATGTATAGTTTCATCTTATATAGCAGTGACTAAATTTCATATATTTGTCTTTAATACTCAACTCCCTTTAATATGCCTATTGACAATAATAAATACTCACATGCAGATACACCAAGGGTGTTATTGGAATTTGTTGATTTAACAATTCTCCCTAAATTTCTAGAATTTGATTTGAACCTTGAAGAATGAATAGAGGTTTGTCAGATGAACAAAGAGTAAAGGAGATTTACACAGAGGATGTTGCAAATGTTCAGACCTAAAGATATCAACAAGCTGGGTTGGTGTGTAGGAGGACCATATAATTTGTCATCCAAACTCAAATGCATTTGAGAGTAAAAGAGGACACTACCAATTAAAATTACATGACTTTTTGACATGCTTATTGACCCACATTTTAATTTAGTAAGTTGATAGACATATATAATAATTATAATAAAATTTACTTTTAAAAGTAGTTTTTCTAAAAATTAAGCAATACATCTGTATACTATAAAGTATTTTAAAGTTCTCTCTTCAGTATTGATCCTCTGAGTATGAAATTCAAGAGAAGCAGAATAATTATTTTTGGTGCACATTAATAACAAAAGAGTTTTTGGTTGTTTCTGTCTCTAGATTCTGTCTCTTGTATCTAGAAAATAGTCTTACTAATTGATTCTAATTGATTACATTTTATAGGTAACACATTTGAAATTGCTGATAATTTTAATTGATTCTTCTCTATAGACAATAATATACAGTTAAAAATTTTAAGTATAACATATGGTTAGGTTTACTTTTTTTGGTATAAAGTTCTAAGAATTTTAAGATACTTATAAGATTCATGTAACTGCCAACACAGAGTTAGATTAGTTCTATGCCCCCTAAATCTCCCTATGCTTTCTTTCTTTCTTTTTTTTAATTTATTTTTTGAGATAAGGAGAGACAGAGCATGAGCAGGGAAGGGGCAGAGAGAGAGGGAGACACAGAATCCAAAGCAGGCTCCAGGCTCTGAGCTGTCAGCACAGAGCTTGACGCAGGGCTCGAACTCACGGACTGTGAGATCATGACCTGAGCTGAAGTCGGACGCTTAACCAACTGAGCCACCCAGGTGCCCCTCCCTATGCTTTCCCTTTGTAGTTATACCTTCTCCCCAGTCCCAACTCCTGATAACCACTGCTCCCTTCTTTCTTACTGCAGTTTTTTCTTTTCGAAAAAAATACTCTTGAATAATTCATAGTTAAAGATATAAATATTTTACACTAAATGTTTTCAGGGTTACTATCTTTGTCTCCACTAAGAATACCTTTATGGGATATATATATATATTTTTAATACAAAACTCTTAATTTAATATGTCTGTATGATTCTTTTGATGATTCTAAACATTTACATGCTGCAAGAGTTGTAGATTTTTGCAATGCCATTTTATTCCAAAGAAGAATATAAATTTAAACAATAGAAACTAGGAACCTCAATAAGAGATTCTTTCTACAATTCAAATTATATCAAAACACAATTATAAATACAAGAATTAAGTCTTGTTTACTAGCTGAGTTCTATCATTTAATTTTCTGTTACTCCCATTTATTGATACATTTAAATTTCAAAGTTTTACTATTATCAAGAATTGCTTTCAAGAATTCTTTAATAAAGCTTCAAAAGCCAATGTTTTGGGGGACTTCTATGGAAGATGATGAAGTAGGAGGACCCTAAGCTCACCTCATCCCATAATGCAACTAGATAACACCCACATCAGTAGAAATAACCCAGAAAATGGCCTGAAGCCTGAAAGAACAGACTCTCTAGCTAACTGTAGAAAAGAGACCATATTGAAGAGGGTGGAAAGGGTGGAGACATGATCAGGGACTAAACTGAGCCAAGAAGGAGGGACTATCCTTGGGAAGGAGGGACAGTGGAGAGGGGAAAAAACAGACCCCCAAACTGAGCACCCAAGGTACGGGGAACCTACACAAGGAAGGTTAATCCCTGTAACTGTTGACTTTGAAAACCAGAGGACACAATTCCTAGAGTTCTTACAGTCATCAGGGCTTAGCACCTGGAACTTTAAAAATCAGCAGGCTTAGCTCTGGGAGAGCCTAGAGAATGAGAGGGACCTGAGTCCCTGCCCTTACAGAGACAGCAAAACAAACAGCCCTGCTGAGATACCACATGGAAGCAACAGTTTGGAAAATGCCTGGGTATATGGGAGGGAGATTTGTTTCTAAATCCCAGAGTGGAAAGGCAAGGATTATTGGGAAATATTTCCAAGAGCCTTTAGTTTTCTTAGCTGGCTTGTGCTATTTCCCTATCCCACCCCTCAGCCTAGACACATGGACACCTAGTGGAACCAGTGGGAACTAGTGCAGTCCCACCACTCACTATGTAACTTACTAACAACATGCCCTGCCTGAGTGTTCTTCTGCAGAAATACCCTTTCCTAGGCCTCAGCTCCAGGTCCCCTCAAACAAAAGACCTGCATAAACCTTTCTTTGACATCGTGTGTCCTGCCTCCATGTTCTCCTGGGGATGTGCCCCCTCTCATATGTACTTAGAGCCCATTCAGAATGGTGCCAGAAGCCTGGAAGTGTGGAAGGAACCCCAAGAGGGACCAGCACCACTTGAAAGTGACTCCTGTGCCAAAGAGAAAGGAAGATAATAACACACATCAGTCTGATGGTGGCCCCAGCAATGGGCTGTGGGCAGACAGCCCACCAGCCAATGCTTCTCAGGAGAAAATATGGAAAAAATCACCCTGCAGTTCAGTGCTATCACATTTCAGGAAACACCCAGTCTGACTCAATTCAAGCCTAAGGCAGCCCCAGACTGGCCCCCTAACAACACAGGGACCAAACCCTGACCACAACCAGCAAAGAGAGCCATTGCAGACAGCTGGACTGAAGGCAAAAGTGACTCAGACACAATAGAATGGCACATGCAATGCACATTGGAGACACCCTTGAAGCACCTGGTTCTGATAAGCAGGACAGTGCACTGCATGGCACTACGTGATCTCTTCTTCATAAGGCTACTATTTTCATGAGCAGGAGACATAGATGACTTTCCTAATACATAGAAACAGACACAGAGAGTTAGATAAAATGAGGAGATAGAGGAATATGGCCCAAATGAAAGAACAGGACAAAATCAGAGCAAGAGAGCTAAATGAAATGGAGAAAAGTAATATGCTTGAGAGTTTAAGTAATGGTCATAAAGATAATCCCTAGACTTGAGAAAAGAGTGGAAGACCTCAGTGAGATCCTCAACATGAAGTTAGAAAACATAAGAAAGAACCACTCAGAGTGAAGAACTCAATAACTGAAATGAAAAACACACTAGTATAAATAGTAGACTAGAGAAAACAGAACAGATCAGCAGTTTGGAGCACAGAGTAATGGAAAGCAAACTGAACAAGTGAGAGAAAAACAGTACAAAAAGAAAATAGACTCAGCAACACCATCAAGTATAATATTTGTATTATAGGGATCCCAAAAGAAGAGAGAAAAAACAGGTTAGAAAACTTATTTGCAGAAATAATAGCTGAAAACTTCCTGAATCTAGGAAGGAAACAGAAATCCAGATCCAGTAAGTACAGAGAGCCCCCCACCCCAAATAAACCTAATGAAGTCCACACCAAGACACATAGTAATTAAAATGGCAAAAGTAGTGTTAGAAAGAGAACTTTAAAAGCAGCAAAAGAAAACAGGTACATACATAGGAAACTCCCTAAGGCTATCAGCTGATTTTTCAGCAGAAACTTTGCATGCCAGAAGGGAGTGGCATAATATAAACGAAATGCTGGAAGAAAAAAAATGCAGCCAGGAATATTCTATATAGCAAGGCTATCATTCAGAATAGAAAGAGAGATAAAGAGTTTCCCAGACAAACAAAAGTTAAACAAATTCATGATTACCAAACCAGCCCTAAAAGAAATGTTAAGGAAACCATTTGAGTGGAAAGGAATGAGCAGAAGTAAGAAAAGTGGAAAGCACAAAAGCAGTAAAATTAAGTATACCTATAAAAATCAGTCAAGGGACTCACAAAATAAAAGAATGGAAAATATATATCATATACCCAAAATGTGGGGTTGGGGAGAGAGGAGTAAAGAATGGGCTTAAATGTAAGGGACCATCAACTTAATATAGACTACTGTATGCATAAGATGTTATATACAAACCATTGCTATTAGGTAATCACAAATCAAAAACCAGTAATAGATATGCAAAAAATAAAGAGAAGAGAACCCAAGTGTATCACTAAAGAAAGCCAGAAAACTATGGGAGAAAAGAGCAATAGAAGAAAGAAATAGAGAAGAACTACAAAAATAATCATAAAACAAGTAACAAAATGGCAGTATGTACATACCTATCAATAATTACTTTGAATGTAAATGGACCAAATGCTCCAATTAAAGGACCTGCAATAGGGATGCCTGGGTGGTTCAGTCAGTTTAGCTTCCAACTCATGATTTTTGGCTCAAGTCATGTTCTCAAGGTTCATGGGATTGAGCCTGGTGTCCAGCTCTGCACTGTCAGTGCATAGCCTGTTTAGGATTCTTCCTCTCTCCATCTCGCTCTGTCCTTTCACCACTTGTGCACTCTCTCTCTCTTTCTCTTTAAAAATAAATAAATAAACTTAAAAATTTTTTAAATACATGTGGAATGGTGGAATGAATAAATAAGCAAGACATATTTATATGTTGCTTACAAGAGACTCATTTCAGACCTAAAGACACATGCAGATTGAAACTGAAGGGATGGAAAAGCACTTATCATGCAAATGGTAGTGAAAAGAAAGCTGGGGTGGTAATACTTATATTGGACAATCAGAAATGAAACAAAAGAGGAGAAATAACTGACATCACAGAAATACAAAGGATTATAAGAGAACATTATGTAAAATTATATGTCAACAAATTGGACAACCTAGAAGGAATGACTAAATTCCTAGAAACATATAACCTGAATCAGGAAGAAATAGAAATTTGAGCACTAATTACCAGCAATGAAATTAAATCAGTAATCAAAAATTCCCAGCAAACAAAAGTCCAGGATCAGATGGCTTCACAGATGAATTCTATCAAACATTTAAAGAAGAGTTAATACCTATTCTTCTCAAACTATTCCAAGATATAGGAGAGGAAGGAAAGCTTCCAAATTCATTCTGAGTCCAGCATACCCTGATTCAGAAACCAGATAAAGACACTGCAAAAAGAGAGAACCACAGGCCAGTATCCTTGATGAGCATAGATGCAAAATCCTTAACAAAATACGAGCAAACCTAACCCTACAATACATTGAAAAAAGTAATAATTCACCACAATCAAGTGGGATTAATTGCTGAGATACAGGGTGAATCAATATTTACAAATGGTACATCACATCAACAAGAGAAAAAATAAAAACCATATGATCATTTCAATAGATGGAGAAAAAGCATTCAACAAAATATAGCATCAGTTCATGATAAAAACTCTTAACACAGTAGGTTTAGAGCGAACATATGTCAACATAATAAAAGTCATATATGAAAAACCTACAGCCAACATTGTACTCAATGGTGAAAAAGTGAGAACTTTTCCATTGAGATCAGGAACAAGGATGTCAACTCTCACCACTTTTATTCAACATAGTACTGGAAGTCCTATCCAAGAAATAGAAATAAAAGGCATCCAAATTGGTAAGGAAGAAGTAAAACTTTTGCTCTTTGCATAAGACATGATACTATATATAAATAATCCTAAAGACTCCACCAAGAAACTACTGGACCTGATAAGTGAATTCATTAAGGTCTCAGGATACAAAATCAATGTACAGAAATCTGTTGCATTTCTATACACTAATAATGAGGCAGTAGAAAGAGAAATTAAGAAAACAATCTTATTTACAATTGCATCTAAAATAATAAAATAACTAGGGATAAACTTAACCAAGAAGGTGAAAGACCTATACTTTGAAAACCTTAAAATATTGATGAAAGAAACTGAAGAAGACACAAACCAATGGAAAGATTCCATATTCATCAATTGGAAGAACAAATATTGTTAAAATTTCCATACTACCCAAAGAAATCTGATTTAGTTTAATCCTTATCAAAATAGCAACAGCATTTTTCACAGAACTAGAACAAATAGTCCTAAAATTTGTATGGATCCACAAAAGGCCCTGAGTAGCCAAAGAAATCTTGAAAAAGAAGAATAAACTGTAGGTATCACAATCCCAGATTTCAAGTTATACTACAAAGCTATAAGTGATCAACAACAGTATAGTATTGGCATAAAAATAGACACATAGATCAGAAACAGAGAGCCCAGAAATAAACCTACAATTATAGGGTCAATTAATCTTCAACAAAGGAGGCAAGAATATACAATGGGAAAAAAGAATCTCTTCAACAAATGGTGTAAGGAAAACTGGACAGCTACATGCAAAAGAATGAAACTGGAATACTTTTTTACACTATATACAATAATAAACTCAAGATGAGTTAAAAACTTAAATATAAGACCTGAGACTATTAAAAATATTACAAGAGAGTACAGGCAGTAATATCTCTGACTTTGGCCATAGCCACATTTTTCTAGATATGTCTCCTGAGGCAAGGGAAACAAAAGCAAAAATAAACTATTGGAATGATATCAAAATAAGAAGCTTCTGCACAGCAAAGGAAACAATCAACAAAACTAAAAGACAACTTACTGAATGGGAGAAGATATTTGCAAGTAACATATCTGATAAAAAGTTAGTATCTAAAATATATAAAGAACATATACAACTCAACACCCCAAAAATAAATAATCCAATTAAAATTTGCAGAAGACATGAGCAGACATTTTGCTAGAGATGACATACCAATGGCCAACAGACACATGAAAAGCCACTGTGGAAAAAAGCATGGGGGTTTCTCAAAAAATTAAAAGCATGGGGGGGAATTACCATATGATCCAGTAATTCCACTAAGGGTATCCACCCAAAGAATATGGGAACAACTAATTCAAAAAGATATATACACCCATATGTTTATTGCAGTGTTATTTGCAATAGCCAAATTATGGAAGCAGTCCAAGTGCCCAACAATAAATGGATTGATTAAGAAGACATATTATATATATATATTACACATACATATTATATGTATTACGTATACATCTTATATATATTATCTTATCATCTTATATCATCTTATATACATATGTCTTATATGTATTACATATATGTATCCATATATATTCCATACATATCTATATATATATGTCATATATATGGAATATTACTAAGTTATAAAGAAGCATGAAATCTTGCCACTTGCAACAACCTGGATGGATCAAGAAAGTATGATGTTAAGTGAAATAAGTCAGAGAAAGACAAATAAAATATGATTTCACATATGTGAAATATGTGGCTAAGAAACAAAACAAAGGAAAAAAAGAGACAAACCAAAACCAGGCTCTTAACTATAGAGAACAAACTGATGGCTACCAGAGGGGAGGTGGATAGGGAGAATCAGTGAAATAGGTGAAGTGAATGGGTCAAGAGTACACTTCTCACGATGAGCACTGAGTAATGTATAGACTTGTTGAATCACTGTATTGTACACCTGAAACTAATATAACACTGTGCGTTAACTACACTAGAATTTTTTTAAAAAGCTGATACTTTGGTGCACCAGTTAACAAACATTTGGATTAGGATTTTCAGATGATTTGAATTTAAATAAAATGCAACCCAAATTTGGAAGACTGACATTAATAATTATTGATCATTAGTATCAACAATTATCAATTAAAGATCATTATCATAATTAACAATAATTATTGATCATTAACTGTGTACCAGGATTGTGCTCAACATTGGGGATATAGTGGTGAGCCAGACATATGTGGTTCCTAAATTAATGGAGCCTTCTTTCTTTTTTTTATTTTAGAGAGAGAGAGAGAGAAAGAGAGAAAGAGCAGGGGAGAGGAGCAGAGGGAGAGAGAGAGGGAGAGGGGGAGAGAGAGAGAGAGAGAGAGAGAGAACCTTAAGGGGGTTCCATGCTCAGTGTGGAGCCCAGTGCTGGGCTCTATCGTATACCCTGGTATCATGACCTGAGTCAAAATCAAGAGTCAGACACTGAAATAACTGAGCCACTCAGGCACCCCAGAGCTTTCATTTTAGTGAAGGAGACTGGCAATAAAGTGAACAAATACACAAATAAATTGTATATTATTACAAATACAAAATATGAAATAGATTGCATGAAGAGAGAATAATTTTTGTGTGTGCTAGATAATACACCATGTCTCAGATAGGTTGACATTCAACTGCTGACATGTGCTGAAGTTGGATTCAGACCAATCCAGTTTCAAATTTTCCATTTCTATTGCCTTCCAATAGGTGGTTGGAGTAAATGGAGTAAACAGGTGGTTGAAGTAAATAAGTCCCCTTCAGACCCCAAGATTCTGAGTTTCTTGTGACATTGGCTTTCGTAGATGTCAATGATGTAATTGTAAAACTGCCTCCATACTGATTTTTAAACTGTTTTTAATATTATTAGATTTTCCTAATTAAATATGGCTTTAAAATTAAAATAAAAAGAGAGATGGTAAAGCATAGGCTATGGGAATGGTGGGATTATTAATCTAAAGATATTATCTTACATTTTGTAATACGTATCCTTTGTATTCAAATGCTGCTATTAAAGTTGATATTATCCACCAAATGAAAGTCGTTGACTAAGGAGGAGGAGGCATTTGATGAAATACTTGCTGCAAAATCACATAGAGCATAATTTTGTCTGAAGAGTAGACCTGGTTAGAACACTCACAATACGTAATTTTTGATATATTCCTCCTAGATTATGCTGTAGCATTCTATTAAATAATTACTGGCAGTTTAACTGCAAGATACCAAAAGGAGATAGCTGTGGGCATGAGACACATTCTAAGTTTGCACTTCAATGACCTGAGTTCAAGTCCCAGTTCAGAGCCTCAGTTTCCTTTTTTATCTGCAATGTGGGCATACCATTGTTGAGTTCAAAGGATTCAAGTGTTGAAGACCAAAATGCAGTGCTGTGCTTCTAGAGGAGAAATGTAACTTGTTGTAACACTAATCCTTTAAGAATGATACTTTCTTTGCTCACTCAGTGTTCAGAAATAATTTCTTTAATAATTCCTAAATGATGAATTTTGTATATATAGTTAACTTAGGCATGTTATATTTCAAATTACATATAGTTTTGTATATCCTTTACCTCAACAATAAAGAATGGCCACTGTGGCAAATGGCATTTTATTTTGGAAACTCTTTTTTGTTTGTTGCCCTGCTGATTTTCTGTGCCCCATGCCATTCCTGAATCACACCTGTGGAATCAAAACTGGACTTCTCTTTGTTCTAGGGCTTAAGCTACTTTTAGGGAGCCTTCCTTCTTTATCTGCATTTTCCTAAACTACATCTTCCACATTTATGGATTTCTGTTGCTCTGGCTCTCACTGTTTCTAATTTGGTCCTGAATAGTTTTTTGGGAGGTACAGATTTAGGATTGTTTGTTCTCTTTTAATGGGTATTGTACAAAATGCCTACCTGTAAGCCAGGGGTTACATCCTTCTCTAGCAGGGGAAAGGTCATCTGGATTGTTTTGGATGTTGCCTGTAAGTGAATAGCTTTTAGGTTGGTCACCACCTGAGAAAGCTTTCCCTGCTGTGTAGAAGTCATAACTTTAGGACACTTACTGGGCTGCACATACTCGAAGATTTCTCTAGTATGCTACGGTCTGAGATTTATTGTTTAACTATTTTGAGCCCAGTATGTGCAGGTTATGAAAATGTTTTATAATCTTTAAACTTATCATTATGGAAATGTGCTAAGTGCTAAGCACTCTTCCATGTGCTGAGAGATATAGTCATTTATATTAATTATATTATCTAATGTTACAAAAAATAATACCTTTGGAGGGACTTCGAGCTGTTAAAATTATCTTTTTTAAAAATTTTTTTTAAAGTTTATTTATTTATTTTGAGGGAGACAGAGATAGTGCAAGTGGGGAAGGGGCAGAGAGAGGGAGACAGAGAATCCCAAGCAGGCTGCATACTGTCAGACCGGAGCCTGATGTGGGGCTCAAACTCACAAAACCGTGAGATCATGACCTGAGCCAAAACCCAGAGTCGGATGCTTAACCGACTGAGCCACCTCGGTGCCCTAACATTATCTTTTAATGGCTAAGTAATAAAGATTGTGTAAATACTTGACATCAGTGGTTCTCAAAAATAGATGCTCCCCAGATCAGAAGCATCAGCATCACCTGGGAACTTGTTGGGAATGCCCACTGAATCAGAAACTTCGGGGGTGACTCCCAGAAATGTGTGTTTAACAAGACCTCTAGGTTATTCTGATGTTGCTACAGTTTGAGACTTACTGTTTGCAACATGTCCCTTAGAGAGAAGAGAGTGAGGAGGATCTGGGGTGGTAGGTAGGGACAGGGGAGAAGAATTTTGATAATGTAAGGAGAAAACAAGAAAATGGTACTCCACCATGGCTCTCCACCATGGAAGGAGTGCGGCTGGCAGGAACACTCCAGTTAAGGAACATGAAAAGCCTGGATTTTATCACCTGAGCAGAGAGTGTCCAGATGGAGAGAGACACGAACAATAAAAAGAACGAATTTAAAAACTACTGAAAACTCACCTCAGGTGTGTCATTATTTGCTCAGAGATGATTGTCTCAACAGTGCCAAACACGGCAGTGTCCAACATGCTTTTGGGAGCCTTCGTACAATGCATACTCCAGCAGATGTTGTGGTATCATACAGTCCTTTATCCTGCAATAACTGACATATCTGGTCTGTTGGCTTTGTTCTCCCAATTTTTTTTGTTGGTAACTTGTTACACTGAAGGTGTCATCTGCAGTAATTCACAGACCACAGCTATAAACAAGGTGGGACAACATAACTGCCAAGGAAACTTTAACTTGGTTGGTAGAATTATTCTTTGTAACTCTCCTGAAAGACATTCTGGTCTCCTTGAATGTCTTTTGCCAGTGATCTGTCTTTTGTCAGCGATCTGCTCAGGGAGTAAAAGTCAGTGTAAGTTTTATTTCATTACTTATGATGAACATCTTTGTGTAAAGGTTTCTTTTTCCAAGTTGCTAAAATTTGTCATATTTTTGCTTTCTTGGTCGGTTCATGGTGCTTACAGATGTCAGCATATGGTATATAGAATTTCTCCTGTGATGTTCTCATCAACTTATATTAGTGTTCAAGCCATTAAGTTTGGATTTAGAATATAAATAGAAAATAAACCAAACCTTTGTTTCATTTTTGATATTGTGTGCCATCCAGATCTCTCCCTCCCAAAGGCAAAAGCCTGGCTGGTCATTAATACATTCATTCTTCTCTAATTACTACTTGTAGGAGCTTCCAACTACACTTCCAAATTAAATTATGTCATGTTGCTGTTAAATAAAAACAAATCATTCTTCATTTAGTAAATGATGCACCTTAGGGACTCTCAATAAATATTAATTAGACTATATTTCATGTAGTTGATTTTCTTTGAATTACACACTCTGCATCTACATAGAACAAACCTTTAGAAACAATGGTGGGTAAGTTTGCTTTGGAAAGAATGTCAAGTATGTGCTTGGATACAGTAAAAATGAGGGCACTGTGGAAGGAGTCAAGGGAAGCACAATAAATTTTAAATCACAAATGTGAATTTGGTTATGACTCGGCAAAATTTGTAATGTTCCTCCAACTGGTTAATAAGCTGTAATTAAACTGAATACACTTTTTCTTTCTCTTAATCTTTCTTTTTCCTTTCTTCTCTTTACTTTTATTTACTTACAGTACACACAGATCAATTATGAAAATGAAATGTATTAATAACTACTTTGTAAAATTGGAATTTTTATACAGTCAAGTTGTAATATTTACATGTTGTCATTGTATTCTCAGACAGGTTACCTTATACCTAGGCTTTTTAGTTTTTCCTATAGCAAAACTTCTGTGAAATTCAGTTCAGAAAGGTAGTATTTCACCTGTTCATTTACCATTCATTAACACCTATTGATTGTCTACCATGTTGCAGACACTGCTATATGCAGTGGATGCCTGTGATCCCTTAATATGTAAAAGACACATTTATAGACACAAAAAGAAAATATATATGAAGAGGAAATAGAATAATATCTAAGACTTTAAGTAACCCAAGTGTTCTACAGGTAGTCATATTCACCCCACAATGCTGTGATGTAGAGCAATGTTAAAGACTGGAGAACTGAGGCTCAGAGATGTTAAGTGAGTTTTCCTAGGTAACAGCATTAAGGTGGTGGAGGTGGAATATGAACCCAGGAAAGTTTGCTCTAAAACTTGGGATCTTAAATGTATTGCCAAACTGTCTCACTCCAAATAGATATTATGGAGGTATGGTTATAAATTGTATATGTGTAGTCTCTTACACTTTTACTTTATTCTAGGGTTGTTTCAAGGTTATACAAATACAAATAGTTCCCGTATTTAAGTATCTTCCAGCCCCATGGGAGAGACAAATAAGATATAATATTAGTTACATGTACAAAGTCCTACAACATTTGAGCTGTGTATGGAAAAAGACAAAAGCATTTACCCGAAAGGAAAGAGTTAAGTTGAGAGGAAAGTATTCCAGACACATTGCAATGTATGGAAAGGCACAGACTTTGTAATTCCAGTATTATAGAGACAATGTTTTTTGGGATATAAGAATCTCCTAGTGTTTTTTTAAAAAAAAGAATATTGAGCAAGAGAAAGAGGTGTTCTAAGGTTATTCTAAGTGTCCATACAAGAAACTGTATCATCATCTCCAGTTTACAGAAGAAATCGACATATGGAGACATTAACATTCAATTTCTTGAAGCTAATGAAGTCAACAATAAAATTTTCTTCTAAATCTAAATCTGGTAGCCTTATACTACTCTAAAGTCATAGTCAGTTGTGGAAAATCAAGCTCATCAGGATGTGAGGGCTGTGGAGGGCAAACTGAGAAAGCTAGGGAAGAAGTGATAATGAGCAAGTAGTCAAAAAGCTTATTGGTGAGAAAGGTCACATTGAGAAAACAGTACTTTTTGGATGACCTCAACTGGGATGTTGTCATGGAAGCTTAAGCAGTAGAGAAGATTTTAGAATGGTATTATTGATAACATTATAGTAAACATTGAGAAATATTCACATAACATTGAGGATTAGTAGAAAGTTAAGTAGCATATATTTTTTAAGCAGCAAAAAGAAGGGTTTGTAGAATGACATAGAAATAATAATTGAATGGATAAATCCCATGTTCAGGATGGTTTAGAAGGCAAGTAGACTTAGGAAGTCCTTGAGTTACCATACCCAGCAGCATTAGCAATATCATGCACCTGGAATCAAGAAAGACACTTAACATTATTTCTCCTAGTTTCTCTGCCCATAAAATGAAGAAATATGAGCTAGGTGATAGTAAGATTATAAGCATAAGTGACTAGTTGGCTGGTTATAGCCAAGATGTTTTGAATAATAGATTGATTTATTCTGCCTACCACTCTGTTTCAGCTACACTGGTTTTCTTGTTATTTTTTGAATAGACCAAACAGAGGCACCTGGGTGGCTCAGTCAGTTACGGGTCCAACTTAGGCCCAGGTCATGATCTCACAGTTTGTGAGTTCGAGCCCCGCGTCGGGCTCTGTGTTGATAGCTCAGAGCCTGGAGCCTGCTTCAGATTCTGTGTCTCCCTCTCTCTACCTCTCTCCCACTCACACTCTGTCTCTTTCTCTCAAAAATAAATAAACATGAATAGACCAAGCATAATTTCACCCCAAAGTCTTTCTGTTCCTTTCTGTTCCTCCTCACCTAGATATTTACATGGCTTTCTTTCCTTTCATTTAGGTTTCTGCTTTCTTAGGAAGGTTTTCCCTCACCAATTATTTAAAATAGATACCTTCACACTCAATTCATATTATCATAGTTTATTCTTCTATGTAGAACAGAATTTTCCACCATATTGTATATTTATTTGTCTCCCCCACAGGGTGAGGATTCTTTTTAATGTAATAACCTTGGCACCACAAGGCACACAGTGAGTACTCATTAAATATTTATTGGATCGATGAATGTCTGAATCAATGATTGGAAAGGGTTTTCTTGAATTGTGCAAAATTGTCCTATTTTAATCAGTAATTATATAAGGACATACACGGCAGCTTATCAACAGCAAGGGAGGAACTTCTGGGATGATGGCAGAGGGAGTAGATGTGTTAGGAAAAGCTCTATGCAAATTTTTAACACAATGCTTGTAATATAGATACAATAAACAGGATTTCTCTTTACTGTATGTCCATGAAGTCATTTGAATCAAACAGGTGGAAAGCACAAAGCTTGGAATCTCTAATGTGATGCACTACAGCATTATGATCCAGAAAGATTTTGAAAACAAGATGTGCTACATCTAGGAAAATGAAATGTAACAGGAAAACTGTAAAATCTACACTTGGGTTTTTAAAGCATTGTATGAGTATATAATAGGTGAAGTTATTATGAACTAAAAGTAATTCATAATAAAACAAATCTAGCCTAGCCAAAACCTAGAGACTTTAGTCTAGCCTAATTGTATTAGGCTGTTATAAAATTTAATTCAGTATTTGGCTTTACAAACAAAAATATGGTGTGCAGGTACAGTGATAATTACTTCATGTTACTCTGATTTAAATAAGCACATCTGGAATATTACTATTTTTTAAATGTGTATTCATTTTTGAGAGAAAGAGAGAGAGAGCAGAGGGGGCGCAGTACGGGGAGGGGCAGAGAGAGAGGAAGACACAGAATCTGAAGCAGGCTCCAAGTTCTGAGCTGTCAGCACAGAGCCAGAGCTGGATGCAGGGCTCGAACTCACAGACTATGAGATCATGACCTGAGCTGAAGTTGGCTGCTTAACGAACTGAGCCACCCAGGTGTCCCTGGAACATACTCTTCAGCTCATTCATTCGTTTGCTTAGTAACTTTTTACTGAGTATCCACTATAGTCTTAGGGACTATTCTACACTTAAGGTACAACAGTAAATACACTCCGCATCTGATTTCTCTTTGTGATGGTATGCATTTCTAGCCCTGGAAAGCTACTGACTTCTCTGTAACTTGTTTTCATGGATGCAGCAACAAATTCACATGCATTTAGCCAGAGTAAATATGACAAAGATGTAAAGAATGAAGTTTTCTTTATGTGTTTGAAGATATGTTTTTTTGAGAGAGGGAACAAATGAATTCCACCTTGCTTTGAAATTGAGAACTAAGACCAACAGATGAATTTAAGTGTGAAATAGGATTTAAGTCTGTACGTCCAAATTAACTGGCTCTTAACATTATTCCCTACAAAGCATTGATCTTTCCATCCCTGAATGTTTAGCAGAGTCTCAATGGCCATTGTTAAGAGAAGTTTAAACATTATTTATTAAAAGCTGGATGAGGGCATTTCCAATTTTGAATTTTTGTGAAAATGAATTACAGTTTTTGGAAAAGATTCCAAAAGAACAAGAGAATTGTGGTAAGTGGGTGGCTGTCAGAATGTGTTTAGAAGGAGAAATTTTAGAGTCTGTGGTCTTGGGATTGTAAACATTCTGATTGATTTACAAGGCCCTTTGTAAGACTGTGCTTGTTGTTTTATAAAGCCAGGAGAGGTGAAGCGGGGTGCTGATATTGAAGACAGTAAAAAAAAAAATATGAGACTGGGCTGTAGAAAAAGAGTGAGGATGGAATAGAGTGGAAGATTGTGAGTTGGTGCCTGAGACGACTGAGCTTTGCCTGAAATGAGAGTGGGTAAAAGTTGTTTGCATGACGGATGTGGAAATTTTAAAAAGCCCGAGGTCATAGCAGGATTTCCCAATTGGTTTCATAATCACACTTTTTTCTTTGGAGAGTGGGAAACAGTGCAGTTGGAACTGGAGATGATTTAAAGAAAGAGATGATATTAGCATGAATAGGGTTTTCTCAAAACTAACATGGGAGGAGTTCTTGGGAAGAAGATCAAGGTATTAAGATGACTATTGAAATACTTAGAAATATCAAAATGACCAGATGAAATAAGGGTGGAAAG
This sequence comes from Puma concolor, assembly GCF_028749965.1. Lineage (NCBI taxonomy): Eukaryota > Metazoa > Chordata > Mammalia > Carnivora > Felidae > Puma > Puma concolor. Next base: position 28,539,973 of record NC_141684.1, on the reverse strand, counting down.
AACCTCTGGACTATTGTCCTAAACTATGTGGTCACTGAGTTATAGAAATTACTAGATAGGGAAATTTGCGGCCAGGATAATAATTAGGGATAATAGGATGATGGAAGCAGTGATCTGGTAGAAAGGCTAGGAGGACTTGTCAGGGAAGTATCTCTGACAGCTTGAAGTGAAAATTTCTGAGAAGGCTTATTTTTGCAATTATAGGAGCATAGCTCCTGAAATTTTGCTGATTATGCCAACATTTATTTGAGAAAATAATTCTTTGGGTGATGAAAAGACCTTAGCTTCTTAGAATGACCAGAAGGGATGAACAGAAATAATGTTAGGTTTTAATTTGGGCAGAAGTAAAGATGAACTTAGGAAAGCAGTGTGATTCCATAAAGCTTGAATAACAGAGTTAACTTGAGAAGATAGGTTGAGGCTATCTTATGAGAGGGCAAAGTTGTGCTTTAAGATCAAACTAATTGAGTAATGGAAGTTTGCATATTATGCTATCAGTCATATGCTTTGCTTTATCCATGGCAAAATACACTGGTTAAGAGCACAGAATATCTAGTTGGACCTCCTGGGTTTGAATCTATGATCCATAATTTACTACCATCTAACTTTGGGCAAGATATTTAACATGTCTGTGACATGGTTTTCTCATTTGTAAAATGAAAAATTAATAATAACACCTCTGAAAGTTGTTGTGTGTATTAAAATGACTTAACGTATGTAAAAACAAATGAAAAAACTGATAAAAAAAATCAAAGTCTTGGCACATAATGAGAGATATATATGAGATAGTTAATATTCTGAATAGATGACCAATTGGACTAGTGTGACTTTTTGTATTTTCCATTGCTGTTGAATCTTATTACTGTAGTTCTTGATAAGGGGCAACAGAAAAAAATGCAAAACCTCTTAGTTAGGTATTTCTCTGGGGGCTTTGTTTATCATGGCTATTTTCTTTAAAGCACAAATAAGTAAGTGGAAGATTTATCTTTCATTTGCCTGCTCTTATAAGACTGGCAGAATGAATGACCATTTTAAAAAGTGGTTTTATCTGTCTTTTTGGAAATGTCTATGCACTCTTTTTGTTATCAGAGATTTTAAATGCTGGAGCCACTTGTTTTCTTACATTATCAACGTTCTCCATGACATCAAAAGTGCCCTTTTACTCTAATTTGATCATTCTCTGTATCAGTCTTCAGTAACTTAGGGATCCATGTTTTCATAAATGCAATCAAATCATCTCCTCCTTCAGAATTCACCGACCCTGGAGTCTAGCAACACACAATCGAGTTTGGTTTTTTAGCCGCTCAATCTTGTTTAGCAAAACTTGATTAGATTCTATCATCCTACTCATTAAAGATTCCATCTGTTTAAAACTTCTTTTCTGTTTGTAACAAAATTCCTTTCTTGTATTCGGTTTTCTTTTTGACTTACTATTTGAATTTTGTAATCCCCAAACAATGTCTCCAACATGTTTTTTTTTTCTTTCTGTTTTGAAAAAAAAATGTTTATTTTTCTCTCTAGAGAAGTTTAATCACTTTCTAGCTATAAGTCAAGAATTCCAGGTAGGCTGCCCCACTTGGTAGTGCACAGGGCTGGGTTAAAATGAAACCTAAAGAGCACACAACATCAGGAGTCAGTCGGTTTGGTTAATAATCCAAGACACAGAAAGATGGAAGGATTGTGAACAATGGTACCAAAAAATTTAGTCAAGGGAGATTTCAAAAATTTAACTGGAACATCTGTATGGAGGGGAGAAGCTTTGGGGATGGATTGCACAGGAGAAGGCGAATATTGTAGTCCTTCAAAAGGGCCATGATCATGAATTGGAAAACATGACCAAAACAGGTAGTATAGTGAGATGGATATGGGATCTGGAAACAGAATTCTTTCTTCTCAAGCATGAACTCCATCATTTTACTTTTTGGCCAAGTGATACAAAGTCTCTGAATTTCAAAATATTTTCCTATGAAATGAGAAGAAGTGTACCTACCATTGAAGGTTAATTTAGATAGATAGTGTGGAATTCCTGGTTCATCAATATATACTTCATATTTCTCTTAGAGGGTTACATTTTTCTGGCTCCTAGATACATCTTTAAATGTGATCTACTGCAACTGCTCTTAGAGAATCAAACTTCAGCCATAGTGAACCATGTTCTGAATCTTGAAGACATTGCACTTACCTAGAATGCTTAGATTCCCGCATGGTCAACCCGGTCAATCAATTCTTTTTTAAAAACAATTTTTTAATGTTTATTTTTGAGAGAGAGAGAGAGAGAGAGAGAGCAAGTGGAGCAGGGGCAGAAAGAGAGGGACAGAGGGTCCAAAGCAAGTTCTGCATTGACAGCAGTGAGCCCAATGTGAAGCTCAAACTTGTTAACTGTGAGATCATGACCTGAGCCGAAGTCGGACGCTCAACTGAGCCACCCAGGTGCCCCTTGTCAATCAATTCTAAGTTTACTGTCTCTTCTCAGAGAGTCCTCCCTTATCCAGTCAGTCTATAGTATGGACATAACTTTGTTTTTCTCACAGTATATACTATTTTTTTGAAATTATCTTGCTCATTTATGTACATGTTAATTGTTTGTCTCTCTCACTGGAATGAATCTCTGGGAATCAGAGCTGCCTTATCTCATATTCTCAAAGTCTAAAGCTATCTTTTTCACAGAGAGGCAATAAATAATTATTTGTTGAACTAATTATTAACTTAATTATTAATTAACTTAATAAATATGTGTAAAGTAAATATGTGTATTCAAGACATAACAGCTGTTACTAAGTACCAAGAAACATCACCCTGAGGATAGTTGCGAGTAGCTTAAATAAGAAGTAACTTACCTTTCTTCTTTGGGGCTGTTTGAATTGAATTGGATGGCCCAAATTCACAGTATTAATTCTTTCTCTGTGAAATACTAGACACTACAATTGACAGGAATGTATTTGGTATAAATAATATAATTCAAATTAGCAAATGCACATTGATTACTAGTTACATACAAAGTATATAGAACACAAAGATGAATAAATTGTGTACAGTTTACAATAAACAAACATATAATTTTAAATATAAAAAGGTTTGAAAACATATGATCAAATAATAATAAAATAAATCATTAGAGCTTTTCCTTGATGTTTTATTTTTCATTATGAGGAAGTCCAGTTGCTTAACATATAACAGTGACAGAGAGGTTGATGGCTGTTGAAGACTAATTGGCCATGCATGAGAGCAGGAACTGAGGGAAAGTAGATTCTGGTATTCAGCCAAAAGAATGAAATCTGCTCTTAGGTGCAAATGGATTAGAGTATATCTCTAGGTTACTAAAATCTTCTAAGTTCTAGAGTTTTCTGTAGCTCATTCAACTAATATCAAAATGTCTTAGTATAATGTCTGATGCCAAGTTAACTCTCAATAAATATGAATTAAATTAATTAGTGAATGAAAATACAGAGGCAACCAGAAACATAGCATCTCATGAGTATATTTTTCTGTGGATCTCAAATTGAGGTGTTGCAAGTTGGGTAGCAATTCGTGGATAATATACTTTGATTCTTATTTCATACAACTGAGGCAAGATGAATTTCAAAATGTTTTGAAATTGTCCAATGACTTGTCCAATGACTTGTCCAATGACTTGCAGAGCTGGAAGTCCTGAGATGTTGGATCACTGCCTAATATACTTCTGATGAATGACATTGCCAAAAAATAAAGATTTCATGAAGAAGTGGGATATCAGGTAGGCTAGATGTTCCTAATGTAAAGGAACACAGACCCTAGCTATCACAAGCAAAATGTTGTGGGTATGTTGTGTGTGCTTTGTGTGTGTTTTTGCTAATGACAGAGACCGTAGCATTCTTCAGGTACTCAAGATTGCCCATGTGACCCAGGAAAAATTAAAAATGATCAAATTAGGTCTTGAATTTGGAAAGGCTGAAGGTGAAGTTGGCATTCTAGTGAGGTAGCAATGCTTATGGCTGCTTCAGGGAATATTGAGTTGTTTAATTCTGGCTTGAACATAGGATTATCTCCTGGTAATTAAGTACCTATATACCTCAAGCTAAGGTCTTTCCAGTTCTGAGAACTTGAAAATTCCCATTACTTCTCTGAAAATTAGTTTTCTCATCTGTAAAATAGAAATAATGAAATCTAGCTTATAAAACTATTTAGGTCTCCTGGCATACAGTGAGTATTCAATTTATGATAATCATTAATATTTTAATTAATGAATTACACTTTAATTAATATATAAGCCCTATTTTCAAAACAATATTGTGAGAAAATGACCAGTAATAAATATGTTACATAGTGTGCAGAACAAATATCAGAATTTAAGAAGTTCTACTACAGACTGGATGGTCACAAAGTTTTGTACAAAATTTTGTTAATCACCTATCAGTGTAAAATTTTCCTAAGCTTTCGGCTACTGAATCTACCTTAAAGAATTGATTCTAAGCAAGTAATTTTAAAAGGGGAAGAAAAGTATATGTATAGTGATGTTCAGTGTTAATTAGTAAAAATGTAGAACTATTTGAAAATCCATCAGAAGAGGATAATTTAGGTAATTCTGAAGACTAACATGTGGGGAAAAGACATATTTTATGATCTAACGGTATTCTATCCTGGAGAATGTTCCATGTAAGCTTGAGAAGACTATGTACTTTTCTGCTATAGATATAAACAGATCTTGGGTGGGAAGATCTGTATGTATCTGTTAGGTCCATTTGGTCTACAGTGTTGTTCAAGTCCACTATTTCCTTATTGTTTTTTCTGTCTGGATGTTTCATTCATTATTATAAGCCAGATATTGATGTCTCCTGCTCTTTAATAGATATTTTCCAAAGAAGACATACAAATTGTCAACAGGTATATGAAAATATGCTCAACTTCACTAATCATCAGGGAAATACAAATAAAAAACTCACATTTGTTAACTTGGTTATTTAAAAAAAAAACTAAAGGTAACAAGTGTTGGTGTGAATGTGGAAAAATTGTAACCCTTGTGCACTGTTGGTGAGAATATAAAATGGTGCAGCAGGGGCACCTGGGTGGCTCAGTCGGTTAAGCTTCCAACTTCAGCTCAGGTCATGATCTAGCGGTCTGTGAGTTCGAGCCCCTCATGAGGCGATGTGCTGACAGCTCAGAGCCTGGAGCCTGTTTCAGATTCTGTGTCTCGCTCTCTCTCTGACCCTCCCCCGTTCATGCTCTGTCTCTCTCTGTCTCAAAAATAAATAAATGTTTAAAAAAAAATAAAATGGTGCAGCTACTACGGAAAACAGTATGGAGTTTCCTCAATAAATTTAGAAATAAAACCATCATATCATCCAGCAATCCCATCTCTGGAAATATATATCCAAAGGAACTAAAATCAGGGTCTTTAAGAGATATCTGCACTCTCGTATTCACTAACTCTGGATTTTACCCTTACTTGAATCAATGGATTTCTATTTTTTTAATAAGATAAAATTTTGAGTAATAGATGAAAAAAATCAGCTAATGATTTAAAACCTCTAAAAATATTTAGAAATCCAAAGACTGGATTTTCATTTCATGGGTTTGACCTCAAAATATATTGAGAACTATACATTTGAATTATATATTCAAAAATAATAAACAAAATGTCCTCTTTCTTGCATTCCTTAACAGCAATATTATTATTTAATTTTATGCCTTTTTCTGAACTCAGTTATTTGTATTTATAGAGCACACCAGTTGCTACAATCTCTCCTCAACACAATAACTAGTTTATGTTAATTTCCCAAGAATTACAAAATTTCCTGCTTTCTACTTCATCTTCTCTGGAGACAAAATGCAAAGTGAGCTCCGTAACCATTGAAACCAACTGCTGTTAATCTATTTTAGGTGACAGATTCTGGGACATTATGACAAGAGTACATAGATGACATCGTTAGATAATCCTGAAAGAAAAAATGGTAGACCTATCAAATAACTTTATTGAACCAAGCCAAAAAAAGATCACACAGAACAAGAATGCTTGGAAAAACGTGAACAAAAGAAAGGGATTTATGGAAGTCATTTTTAGAATGTTCCCTTATGGATCCTGACACAGCAGAAAGAAAAAAAAAAGGTGTTGGAGTACATAACACCTTTTTTTCCCTGCTTAGTTGGCAGGCACTTCTCACTTGGGGGAACTTTATTTTATTAAATGACTGTCAGGAAAGAAAAGGATCTGCATTATCACATTTTTCAGGAAGGGTAATCTGGTGCAACAGCTGTTAGCCTTTGTACATTATTTGTAATTCTGTCTCTTCCAAGGTACGTTAGGAGGTTTGATTTTGATTTACAGGATTTTATGGAAAGTAAAACAGATTACTGGCAGCATGCACAAAGGAAGTCTAGTTTTCATACAGTAACCATTTTATTCAGGAGAATGCATGTCACTCAGGATTGTTACTCTTTCTGCAGTTCTTTTAAAACAACTTAAAAGTGTATATTTTTGAAAATGATTTTGGTATGTAAAACATCTTTTTTATGAACAGTTCATGGATTTAAGCTATGTATTTATTTTGTGAAATCTACAATGTAGATTGTAATTGTCTCTTTAAATATCTCTTCTCCTTCCACCTGCTCACCCAACTAGATTGTGAGCTCTCTGGGGCATGGATTATATGGCATATTAATTTTATTTATCTTTGGAACCCCAATATCTCATATGGTGTCTGAACATGTAGGAAATAAATGCAAACAAATTTATCCTTTCAATGGTTATCTCTTGTTACCAGTGGCAGGCATTTTGTCTGCAGTAACTCATGGTTTTTCTTTAAATTCTTACTACTACATTTTCTGGTAGAGAGTATCAAAAACTAGATTAGGCTTAAGCAAATCAGAAGTTGATTATATCCATATGCTTTCTATCTTTGATGGCTCTATTTCATACCCTTGTTTAAAAACATTCAGCATTTCTTAAAATATATTCTATATAAATTTAGACCAATGATGTTCTCTGTGATAAATAATTCCTTATTTCAATAAATTTGGAAATGCTGATTATTTTCTATATTGGCTTCCTGGAAATTCATTTAGAAACCACAAAAGAAAAGCCTTGAGAGATTTTTACTTGTTTTACTGCAAATCAATTATGGCAAAACTGTGTTTGTCAAACTTATTTATATATGGATTTTTTTCCTATAAAACATATTCATATCTCATGTTAATTATGAGGAAAACAGATAATGATGTCCACTATATTTTGTAGTTACACAAATATTTTGTACACTTGACTTTGCCCTATATTTTTGCAAGCTTCAGTTGCCCCAGCAACCTATTACATAAATACCTAAGACTTCTGTTTAAGCAAAGAATAAAGAACTGCTCTACCTTCCTGTATTCTGCTGTATAAGATCTGAGATCTCCATTTTGATCTGCCTGGTTTACTGTCACTTTATGATCTCATTACTGCATCATCTCAAGTTGAAAAGTCATGAGCCAAGAGTTTATCTATAGAATCAGGCCTGAGTGTCAATCTGGTTTAAATATCAAAAAGGAAAAATTTTTTTCATCTCTATATTTTCATATTACATTTTCTGATAAAATTAAACAAAAAATATTTGAAAAACAAATCAAAATTTCAATTACATTAAATAGTCTCCAGTGAAAACCAAATCCATTAGACTGATTTTGGTTTATATCCAGTAAGTTAGCTTTTAGATATCTATTGATTAGTCGGTATTGCATCCATTATCCTTACACATTTCCCCTCCATTTTACGGATTCTTTTGTATTTTTAGAAGTTGTTTGGTTGGATAAAATGAACCAAAATTTTGGCGGTACTACAAGACATTGCAATATAAATTTCATAGCCATTTCTCTTGGTAGAGATGAGGGACAGAGGACCACTGGGAACAGAGTAACTTGATGTAAGTGAGAAATTCGTTGACACATGAAGCATTTCATTTTGCTTTTGAGTATACAGTCAGCAAAAAGCTATTGAGATCACAAAATCTGTTAGACACATACAGCTGCATTTTCAGAGTGTTGTGAGAGTATTGGTTTTCTAGCTGGGTGGTAACATCACTTCTCTCTCCCTTGCATTCCATGCTCATTGCTAATTTCATCTGCTCTGTAACATTCTATAATAAGATTAGCAAATTTTTAAGACAGAGTTCTTAATTATTTTGTAAGCCAATTAGAGAAATCTATTTTTAAACTAGAAATCACAACTTAGTTAAAAAGAAGGAGAGGTGAAATGCATGCTCTCATTTCTTCTAAACTATTGGCATGGGGTGCAAAAATGAAAACCAATTCATTTTTGTCAGAGTATTTTGTGTTTTGTAGTTGAGCCCTTTATTTAATTTCTTTTATTGATTTTGTACTCATTTTCCAAACTGGGTGCTATTATTTTCATTTTTCAAATACAGAGCTATTCCTAAAATTCTATGCAACTATAGTCATGTTTCATCTCAACCCAATGACTGCCACTGAATATTGCATGCAGTTAGGACCATTATTGGTCAGCTGCTCAGCTTTAACATTCACTCAGTTTAAAGAAGTTGTTGAAAATATATTTTTTTATTATTTTTCATATTGTATTTCATGAAAGTTAGGTAAGAATACCAAATGAAATTTCATGGTATTTTAGTAAATACGTACTTTGCATTTATAATAAAATCCAAGGAATGTAAACTGCCTAATTAATTATATCAGTTATACATCCAATTCCTATTTCTTTTTCTACTGTATTATCAGAAATGAGATATGTTTCAATTTATCACAAGGGAATAAAATGAGATTAAGTTTTTGGAGGTCTGTTTAAAAAAAATTTTAAATCTGACCAATTTCTTTAAATTGATTTGATTCTATACTATTGTCTGTCCTTCATACTCTCATAATTGAAGGATCTTTCTACTTGCCCCTTTTCAAGAAAGTTCTATGGCAACATTCTTTTCTCACCCTTTTCTATTTTCCATTCTGAAACTAGTTTTAAGGCTTTAATAAAATTGTAACTATTAAATTTGTATAACTATTAGTATATGCTATTATAACTATTAAATTCTTCAGTGGTTTATACCTTTTTCTCCATTTTAAGTTTGGTTTTGAAATAAGCCAGATTCCAGAAATGTCAATCTGATTTAGGGTTTATACTTTATGGCTCACACAAATAACCCAGATCTTTATAAAGTTTAGCTTATTAACTATACACGTGAACTAATGTATATGTTCCTTGTCTTGATTTGGATATATATGCCACTGATAAATAAAAGAGGGATAGATGTGTGGTACTGAAATCCTTCAGAAGCCTTCATTTAGACATTTCATAAGGGATCATAGACTCCAGGCTATAACAACCTTAAAGGGTACCCATAGCAGAGTTGGTGGATCTGTATTCTACTTAGTCTGGGCAATAAGTAAAGGAATAGAGCGGGATGCTAAGATTGCTACATTTTTTTTTAAGTAAGCTTCACTCCTAGCACAGAGCCCAATGCAGAGCTTGAACTCATCACCCTGAGACCAAGACCTGAGCTGAGACCAAGGGTTGGACACCCAATCAACTGAGCTGCCCAGGCACCCCAAGACTGCTACATTATTGAATGCCACATACACTTACTTTCCTAACGTAAATCCTTTCTTTGAGAAGATTTTCAACATGTATTTTGAAAGAGCTAGGCAACAAAGTCTTCTCATATGTGACCTTAAATGTGAGCTTAACTGTCTAGAAGTGGTGCTGAATAAATAACAAAAGCACACCACTTTGGCAGTGATTTATAAGACTTAAAGATAGTTGGGAGGATGCATGCCTGATTGCATAACATTAATGAATGAAGAATGATGATGGGAACATGTACTGGAAATAATCAGTGGGATCCAATCACTCCTAGAAACAGGCAGTGTTAGGCTGGGGATACTTTATTACCTGGGAACATATTTTCCAGTTATGTCAATGTGGAGCTTACTGCTGAAAGTCTCTCTATTATCTATCAGAGTTTTTCAACATTCGAAATAGCCCATTCTAAATCCTTGTTGTGGCACCGTCATCTTGATTCTCGCACTATTTTGTAAATTTTTATATCTCTGTATCACTTATCAGACAATATGGTAAGGCATGAATTATATCTGTTGCATTCCCAATGTTTAGCATAATGCTAGCTAGAGAAAAGAGTTGGTAAATATTTTGTCAGCAAAGAAGTGGATTAATGCAAGCATGACTGGATGAAATAGTTGAACAAGAGCCATTGCATTAATAATTTCCCCATCATTTCTTAGTTATTATAAAATATGATTCAGAGCAGTCATCCAATGAAAAGTGTTCTGAACCCCAGCATTAGGAATATTGTTTCAATAATTCTGAGGTTGAACCAAGGAAGTTTTATTTTAAAAATGTCTCCCATGTTTGGGAACCATTACTGTAGTCAAACTTTATATTATTAAAACGCCTACAAAATTGCTTTTACTGATTGTAAGTTGATATGATGATGAAACCTTCGTGAAGGAGAATGGTAAAAGGAATAACATGTTTTAAGAACTTTGTTCTTATGTTAGATGATGTCTTCTCTATGTGGATACTCTCAAGATATCTGAATATCCTTAGTATCTGCATAGTTAGGTACTCATTAGTTACTTGTATTATCTGAACCTGAGACTACATTCTCAGATATGCCATACAAAATCATTGTATTCTTCTTAAAACAAATTATTTTTACTCTGAACTCATTCTCCCATTGGATAATGGTAAATTCCAATCATTACTGGGGCCATTCCTTTTCCAGGGTGGTACCATAATCTGGAAGTCTTACATGGCACCTCCAAAATGGGTGAAGGAGCTCTTAGGAATAATCTTAGCTACTAGAAATAATCTTAATGATGTGGCACTCTCAATAATGGTTAAATAACAAATATTTATGGAATTATTTGTGTTGGGTCCTGTTCTTCATATGCATTATGTCAAAAAAATTATTCTGACACTTGTTAAAATAGGCAGTCTTTATTCAGGACTATTATAATATCCATAGGGACTAATACAGTAGGGTTTCTCAGTAGGGAAAAGATATTGGGCTCAACTACCAAGGTATCTGTAATGCCATAGCCCACAAGTTAAGTGTTCAGTCCCATAAGACACCCCTCCCCGCCCCACTTCAAACACCAATTGCAAGTCCAAGATTGTCAGATGTATTTTTGACCTACTGGTTATGAATCCTATGACTCCCTCTTTGGGTTCAATAACTTGTTAGAATGGCTTGCAGATCTCCAGGAAACACTTACTTATATTTGCTAGTTTATTATAAAGGATATAAGAAAGGGTGCAGATGAACAGTTAGATGAAGAGATACATAAGGAAAGGACCCAAGCATGGGAATTTCCGTTCCCATGTAGTTGGGGTACACCACTTATGTTCACCAGTCTGGAAACTCTCTGAGCCCCATACTTTTGGTATTTTTATTTTGGGAGGGTTCATCATGTAGGTAAGATAAATTATTTACTTAATTTCCAGACCCTCTCACTTGTCTGGAGATTGGAAAGTTGGGCCAAAGTTGCCAAGCTTCAAATAATGGCTTGATATTTTGAGTGATCAGCCCCCATCCAGGAGCCCACTGAGGATCTCCACAATAGAACAAACGTTGTTCCTACCAGAAAATTCTAAGGGATTCAGGATCTTAGTGTCAGAAACCAGAAGCAGAGACCAATACATATATTTCTTATTTCACAGGCGACCAAGTTGAAAGAAGATATTTGCAACATCCAAAATTGACAAGAGATTATAGTTCCTTAAAAACATAAGGAAATAATAACACCTGGTAGAAAATTGGCTAAGGAGGTAAGCAGGCAATGTCTAGAGGGAACACCCAAAGGCTAATAAGTACATGAAGAGATATTCAATTGACTAGTAATAAAAATAGTAAAATTGCCTTCTACCAAATAGAAGGGCTATAATCAGAAAGGTATGCTATTACCTAACATCAGTCAGGTGTTGATAACACTGTGAGGAGTTAGAACTCATATTAAGGCAACTGGGAATATAAATGTTTAAGAACATCTGAATATAATCTGATGATATTTACCAAAATTAAGTCATATGTCTAACAATCCTACTTCTGAGTAGCGCAGAGTTGCAGGCATCTTCCACAATTACACGAATGTTGAACATAGTTATGCACCTTCTAGATTCTCTTCATTGAAGGACTAGTTGCACCATGTGCTCAGATTGTTGTCTGTAAACAACCTTCAGTCTCAGCTCCTTCAGGGCATACCAAGGTCTCAGCTGCAAAAAAACCTTTATAGCCCAGGCCCATTTATGGTGGTGCTCCAGGATTATATACTGAAGGAAGGGGGTGTATGAGCTGGTATGGTACATTAGGTATTTGAGAAACTGACAGCTCTAAGGAAGACAAAATTAAATAGCCATTGTTAAAGCTCTATCAATGTTTTACAAAACAAAAGCAAAAAAATTTACCTGTTTGTAGAATTTTTACTTCTAGTTCTTGCAACTGTGGGCTCTGGTAGTTTAAAGACTTTAGATATCCTCTGTCAAGGAAACAGACATTGAATTTTAACTGGTAATGTTACCTCAGGACTTCAGGCTCCTTGTTCCAAGGGATCAGAAGGCAAGAAAAGGAGTCACTATCCAGGCTAGATCTTGATTAGGAAGTGATGGGGCTCCTGTTACACAATAAGGAAAGTGTGTTTGTCAGCCAGATCATCCAATTAAGTGTCTCTTTTGATGGTAAGTGGACAAGTTCATTAAACCTGGCTTGAAAAAAAGTATGGTGATGTAGTGATCATGGGGTCAGAACCCTCAGAGATGAGAGTCTGAGGCATGCCACTTATACCTAAGCCACAAGGATGGCAGAGGTGTTGCTACAGATGTGGAATGGATAGTAGATGAAGGTGATGATGAGACCAGCAGCAACTGTGGGCACTGGTTTTCTTTTTGTATGATTTCCCCTGAAGAAGAAAAACTCATCAGAATCCTAGTGGAGCTGCTTCCAGAACTGTGTTTGAGGAAGTGGATCCCAACAACTAAAGGAGTGAACTGTGGTGGACATGTCCTGTGCCACTCTGTCTCTCTAAAGGAAGGACACAATGATGGCGATGCTGGGAGTTTTCACTGCAGAAAGCCTTCTGCTGTCAGCTCAGGGATGGTGCAAGTTTACACCCCTTCCCGGGAGGGCTTGCGTTCATCAAACTATAAATGTAGAAGTATAAAATCCTACTTATCCTGGCCCAGGGAAAGATATTTTGCTTTCATATAAGAGAGACTTGAACATTTTTAAATGCTTTTGAACAGAAGCCAATAGGCAGGAGAAATTTCTTGAAAAAGTCAGGGAAGGTAGGAGGGCTATGAGATTCAAATCACAGGGGATACTATAACAAGGGGTCACGACTTATTAGTATTAGTTAAGAGGCAGCATTGAGAATAATGATATTTTCTTAAAAAGCATCACCATTACCTTCACTGAATTTTAAAAATCACACTTATGATATATTGTAACGATTACATTGGATTCATGTAATATTGTCTTTATGTGATTTTTCTACACATTATAGCAATTTGGTATTGTCATCAAATTATCAGTACGATAGCGTTACCCCCAAATTCAGGTTTCTGCAATATAATACAATATTTTAACTATGCTTATCTTTTTCTTTTAACAATTTTTCCTATGAATTTTGACTGAATTAGGCCATGGTTGTTGGCAAAAGCCTTTTATTGGCTCTGGGCTTCATACCAAATAGTGTGTCTTTACATAGAAATAAAACAAGACTTCTTATATCTAGATCACTGGGGAATGGGGCTGATTTGGATATATGGGAATCCTGCAAGCCTGGCTCTCTTTCAGCCATGTGGCCACTTGTTCTCCTCCCTTCTGGCTAGCCCCATTTCTGCTTTGGGAACTCGTCCCACCACTGCTTCATGCCAGTTTTTTCTGTGGATCCAGCTGGTCCTAACTCTACTGCTGGCTCTGGCTGTTCCATGTTTCCATGACAGACTAAGTCTTCTATTTCCAACATGGCTGGCCCCATCTTTATTTCTGGTCTCAAGCCAGACTCAAATTTATGCAGATAAACTGGAAATTTGGGTGTGGATAAACAGAGTTGGGGTGGATATTTGGGATTGCCTTATAACCCATTAAATTTTGCAATGTATTCATCATAAGATGGGTAATATTCTATCTTTGAAGGGAAGTTTTCTCCTGTCATTCTTCCCCCTTTGCCAATGCTTCCATCTCCCACTGGCTGAAAATCTAGAGGGGTATGGCCCTGGACACTCTTTTGAGTTACACTGGTACCATATAACATCCCTACCACTCTAACATATTTTGTTGAAATTTAAATTATCACAGAGTGTCAGACACTAGCCATTTCTAGAAAGTTGCTACAGTACACTTTGGTTTCTCTGAATCCTAAGGCACTCTCAAGCCAAGCACTATGTCGATAAGCAGTACAGAAGGAATTTCTTTACCATCTGTACTTGGGGAGTTTTAGTCTCAAACATCCAGAAGATAATTAGGCAACTTGTTTGAAATAAAAAAGCAAAGTTGTAACTGCAAAAACTCCCTCTTTTTATCAAATGCCCCTCTTTTTATCCTGCCAGTGTTAAAACTATTTGATAAAAATAAATCAAATTTAGAGATAAGTGGAGCAGTATTTTAACAGAATGTAATGACCATGCTAATACAGTTGTAGTTTTAGTCTATTTGTATACTTGTAGATATATAATGCTCATCTTTATTACATAAATCTAATTTAAGAAATATTGCAAATGCAGATTAAATCAAGTGATTGTATTTACAGATACTATAATGATTTGTAAAAGCAGTTGTTTGGGAACCTATAGAAACTGAAAGAGGTTACATGTAACTGCATGCACCAATTTGTGAAATGAGTATTTTTCGCCTTCCTTAATTCCAGGTTTACAAAAAAAAACAGGCCAGAATTTTCACCATCTGTTTCAAAACTGCACAGATGGTTGCAAATTTAAGTCTGTTGTAAAAGCGTATTGCTTAGTGCGCTGTCCACAGTGTTCTCTGATAAGTGTCAAATAAATCAGTCGACAGTTAATAGTAGCAGTAACTTTTCATCTGCCTAACAGTGGTATTAGAACCTCACTAACCCATGCAGAATCTCAGTCTTTTCCTAGCTAACTCCCCGATCCTTCCTTCTCACCTGGTTTTTTCTCCCTAGGTTAAAAAAATCCTGCCAAATTTCCATGTGTCTTTTATTACCCAAATTAAATATGTAATCTTAAAATGGTGACAGCAACATGATTGAATGGCATGACATGAAACTTAAATACATACAAATACCTACCATTGTTCACTGTGAGAAGCAATGCTTTATTATCACTGATATAAAATTGAAAACAGTGAATTAATCTATGCCAATTTGGTCATACTCAACTATTTTTTGTTAGTATATTGGATTTGCTTTATTCAGTAGTGGTAGTTGGAAAAAAAAAATTAGCTACCCTACAACTATGTTGTAGTGAAGAGTCAGGGACACAGGGTGCCTGGGTGGCTTAGTCGGTTAAGTGTCTGACTTCAGCTCAGATCATGATCTCGTAGTTCATGGGTTTGGGTCCTGAGTCAGGCTCTGTGCTAACAGCTCAGAGCCTGGAGCCAGGTTTGAATTCTGTGTCTCCCTCCCCCACTTGCGCTCTCTCTCTCTCTCAAAAATAAACATTATTTTTTTTTTTTTAAAAAGGAGCAGGGACAAAATTCTGCCACATATAAATACATGGCACATATATACTGTAAAGTAGAAAAAAAAAATCTGTCATACAACTTGTTCTCTAAACTTGATGTGGCCTTGGCTCTTTCTCCCTTTCTACTTTTTCCTGGTCCTTGGCAACCTTGGCAAACAATGTCTATAATTTTCACCTGAAGAAAGTTTACCAGTATTCCAGCTTGAGGATTCAGCTGAACAGCAACTTGAGTCAGGAGACCACAAATCCTCCAAAGTAGGCCAAGGACATCAAATCACTTGTGGTTTAAGCTTTGATAGATTTTTCTAAATATAGAAGCTAGTGGGCTTTATAGATCCTTGTATTTTATTTATGTGATAGGAGTGTCTGATATTTTATTCAACTCACATTTCTTGAATACCTTTTACTGTTTATTTACCAATGATAACGTATTTTAAGTATGTATTACCCAAGTGTCCCTTAATTTCATCCACAAAATCCATTTCTAACATTCATTGTATTGATAGAAGAATCTGGCAATAATGTTTGGTTCATAAGTTGCCTTTCTTCCTAGTGCTATTTCACAATCCCTGGTATGTAGATTTCTTATTACAGCAACTCACTGCACCAAGGATGTGATGTAAACACTCTAACTATACATTTGTATACTCTGTCTCTGGTGACCTCCATGCATAGCTAGACTAGTTTGTCTTTGGCAAGGTTTTGAATTTGAGTTAGCCTCAAGTAACTCCTTATTAGCATCTTAATTTTCTTGGAATTCTCTCTTCTTTCTTTTGTCCTGGACAAAAGATGCTGAAGAACTGAAATTTTTCAGCTGACGCTAGTAAGATCTTAGCCTCCAAACTCATCCTCCCCTCTTCCTAATCAAAAATCATGCAGTTAATGGCTAAACCAATTAATGGCTAACTGCAGTCTTAGTCTTGAGGTCTTGCAACCTGTCTCATCATTAGCACATCCTCTGGTCCCCCATGCCTTCTGAGAATTTTAACAGTGAACAATTCTTGAAACAAAACTGGACTTTGATTGATCTTCCTCAGTTTGTTCCATGAAATCTTTAATCATCTACTCCTCTCCAGAATAGTCATCTTGAACTATTTTCACCTTATGATATTATTAATAAGTTATTGAGCTAATGGTTTTGGTCAATTTCCTCCTTCCCTATTGGTGAACATTTTCTAAACTTGGAGGCTTCTGGACAAGTTGTCCTGTATTCAGTACAGCTGCTAAAAGAAAAGGATGTGCTGTTTTTGAATTCTTTATACTGTTTATATTTAATAAAGGTTTATATGGTACTTAACCACATGCACTATTCTAAGATCTTTAAAAGAATTAACTGCTATAATCCTCATAACTATCCTATAATATAGATATATGTATTATCTTGATTTGAAATATGAGTAAACTGAGGCACAGATAAATTAAGCATCTTGTTCAAGGTCACCCAGCTAGTAAGTGGCATAGCTGAAGTTCAAAACAAAATAATCTAATTCCAGAGAATATGCTGTTAACTACGTATAGCATATATCAATCAATAAGTCAATAATTTCTTACTCATTTGTCTTATTTTCTTCTCCAAATGATCACCAAAAAATCAGGGGTAATTTTTGTCTTCAGCCACCCAACATCTAAACAATTACCAAGACTTCCTGTCCCGCAGGCTTGAATTCCCTTTCCATGGGTGATTACTAAGGAGACTTTACTGTTATCCTAAGGTAAGGGCTTCTAAGGCAATCAAATTGCCTTTCCTAGGAGGGAAGGATATTTAGAAGGTGGAGGGAGGAGTGACTTTCAAGTAATGCCAAAAAAAGAATAGAGAATTCCTGGAGTTTGGGGGCATTGGGATAGTGGAGCCCCTTGAGGAGGCAGTATTTAAATGTACTTAAACAAAGGTATTTGTTTTTCATTAGAAATAGGTTTTATTTCTTTTTTTGTTGTTGTTCCCAGACTTATTGACATATAATTGACACATGACACTGTGTAAGGTTAAGGTATACAACAAGGTGATTTGATACATGTACAGATTGTGAAACGATTACCACAAAATGGTTAGTTAACACTTTTATCACTTCACATAATTACAATATTTTGGTGGTGTAAACATTTAGGATCTAACCTATTAACAATTTTCAATTTTGTAATACAATATTATTAACTACAGTTGCTATGCTGTACCCTTTGACATATATCTTCCCATTTTCCCTGCCCCCAACCCCTGGCAATCATACTTTCCCTCTGAGTTTCCAATGAGTCTGGCTTTTTTAGATTCCACATATAAATGATATCACATAATATGTCTTTTCCTGCTGGACTTATTTCACTTGGCATAATGCCTTTCAGGTTCATCATGTTGTTGCAAATGGCAAGATTTCATTCTTTTTGTAGCTAAATAATATTCCATTGTGTATGTATATACAACACATTTTCTTTATCCATTTATCTGTTGATGGACACTTGGGTTGTTTCCATATCTGGCTATTCTAAACAATACTCCAATGAACATAGGGCTGCATATATATTTTCAAATTAGTGTTTTTGTTTTCTTCAGATAGGTACCCAAAAGTGGAATTGATGAATCGTACGGTACTTCCATTTTTTCATTTTTTGAGGAACCTCTGTACTGTTTTCCATAGTGCCTGTACCAATTTCCATGCCCACCAATGGTGCATGAGGGTTCCCCTTTCTCCATATCTTTGCCAGCACTTGTTATTTCCTGTCTTTTTTGATTATAGCTACCCTAACAGATGTGAGGTGATATCTTATTGTAGTTTGATCTGCATTTCCCAGATAATTAGTGACATTGAACATGTTACCATACACGTGTTGGTCATTTGTATGTTTTCTTTGGAAAAATGTCTATTTAGGTGATCTATCCATTTCTTAACTAGATTGTTTGCTTTTCTGCTATTGAATTGTATGAGCTTATTAGTTAGTATGAGCTTGTTACATATCTTGGATATTAAGCCCTTATCAGATACATGATTTGAAAATATTTTTTTTCATTATGTAAGTTGTCATTTCATTTAGTTGATGGTTGCTTTTGGACTACTCTGTAATCTGGGTGCAGTGAGGGAGAAGTGAGCCTGTTTGGCAGCGTCCTATGCAGCTGAGAAGCTGGGCACTCACTCACATGCTCTCATTCTCCCCTGTGGGAAAAATCGGGGGCCAAGAAGAGATCTCCCCCACTGGCTTGTCCTACCCTGTGGGAGAGCTGACATTAGTAAAGTCAAATTCTTTTCCTATCCAATGTGTCCAATCTCAATTTTTTTTTTCTCCAACAGTGTGCTGGAGCTTTTCTGCTGGGTTCCTGGACTTTCACAAAGGCTCTGTGGTCTCTGGGTGATTGTCTAAATCAGTGATGTCCAGGGACTGTCCCAGACCATGGCCAAGAGATGCTTGATCTGTTCACAGGCCATATGAGGGTCCACAGCCAGGACCGAGGTATATATGCCTCTTGCCTGGTGCACAGGTGGGCTAGGTTTCTCCTTGGTCTCTTGGTGTATGAGGCTGGTGACAGAACCAAAGGCAAAATGGCTGTAGCCAAGTATTCAGGGATATGGAGCTATTTCCGGACCTATAGACAGGATCACAGGTCAGTATGTCAGCTGCTTGGCTGTGGGCTTGTCTTTTCAAAATGGCTCTCCTGGGTTTTGGACTGCACCAGGATTTCACAGTCTCTTAGCTAGATCCCACTGCTCTCACAAAGGCACTTTCGTCTATAGATAGATGCCAAATTGTTATTGTTGAGGGAAGTGTGTGCAAGGAATGTCTTCTTTGGCCATCTTTTTGATGTCGCTCCAGCTTCTGTTCTAAACTCTCTGGACTGTGTAAGCCTTAGTATACTTTCATTACTTAAGACCAAAGAGGAGTTGTTATTAAGGACTGATATTTGGATACTTTCCAAACCTAGGCCACTGGAGACTTGGGATTTAGAACTAGCTTTAATTTGATTTGATAAAATAATATATTTTCCTTAAATTGTATGTGTGTATGTGTATGTGTGAGCATTTTAAAACATAAAAATGTGGCCACAGTATGCATACTATTTTATAACCTGACATTTAATTTATCATCTCTTCTGTTATTAGTTTTATATATCATTGCTCATTCAAAAACTCTTGTTAGATGTTAAATATGTTCTAACTTTGTTACTAGAAATGTGGCAATGAACAATTTTAATAGCTAAAATTTTTTTATTTACTCTTTTATTTCTAAGACTATTTGCTAAATCTAATAATTTTGGAAATTCTGTTGCTGGGTCAAAATGATTTTGTAAAGTTTTGTCTTTAGAAAGGTATCGATTTACATTATTTTTAGGAGGGTATGTGAATGTTCATTTTATCAAATATTTGAAATTTTAATAATTCTGTGCCAAATCTGAGTATTACTAATTTTTAACAAATCTTTGATAATTTTACAAAGGAAAATGTTATCAGTGATTTATTTTTTGCACTTATTTGATTATAAGGGAGGTTTTACGTTTGCATTTATTTTTATGAGTCAATTTTTTTTTCTCTTTGGTGGATTGCCTACTTTCATTCCTGAGCAAGTATTTCTTAGGTCTTCTAAAATTATGATATCACCCTTTTTCTTCAATAGCTGTATTATTTAGCTAAAGAACTGTCAATAAATTGTCTTACTATCTCCTTAACTTTTACATTTCCAGGAGAAACTTTGAGTATAAATACATATTAGTTTTCCTAAGTTAAAATAACGATTCTGGGACACTAAGGAACATTAGAGAGAGAAAAAAAATGACATCGTGATGTAATGGCATAGTCTATTTTTCTTCAGAAGACAAACATTTTATTGTTATAGAAATTTGTGTTTAAGGTATCCAAATACAAACAGAACCTCACTACCAGTTGCCATATTACAATAGTGACATACCAAATAGACTTTGAAGTTGTTTTTTCTATTTTATTATGTCATATGTGAGTAAAATTAAGTGAATATGAAATAAATTAAAATCACAGCATGGTAAAAGAAAGTTGCTAAGACTAGATACAGAGAGTAATCTTGCTACCCCTAAAGGTTTTCAGCATTTATATAAGCATTTATTAGACAAGCCTGAAAAAAATTCTTCCCCATAGGTGCCCAGAGATTGGTTCAATCACTATTATAAAACTTGTCTGGTAGGTTTGCTAAAGTGTATGCAGGGCTATATGTCATGAAGAATTTATATCAGGGTGTTAAAAGTGATTTGAGAATCCCATTAAAAGAAATAACCTTAATCATCCACAATAACATTGCATTAATTATTGATACATCTAATCAGTAGTCTGAAATTGCTCACATCTAATATTAATCGGAAAAGCAGATGAATTCTCAGCATGATGATCTGCTCTTGGTGCCTTCAGGTACCTTTATAGTGTTATTATTTACATGTTCCTGAGTTAGAGAAAATTTATCTAAGTGAGAATTAGAAAGATTAGATCCTTCAAAGAAATGACCTCACTGTGGTTGGATTCTACTCACAAAATTGGTGTATCCAGTATTATCAATTCGTGGAAAATGTTGTGACTTCAGTGTTTTTGTTTTCAACTGATTCTCTTATAAAATCAACTTATCTTAATATATTTATTTTTTCATGCTTTCAAAAAGCCAATGGAGTGAAGGCAGGGAGAGAGAAAGAGATTTTTTTTTAATATGACATTTATTGTCAAATTGGTTTCCATACAACACCCAGTGCTCATCCCAACAAGTGTCCTCCTCAATGCCCATCACCCACCCTCTCCTCCCTCCCACCCTCCATCAACCCTCAGTTTATTCTCAGTTTTTGAGAGTCTCTTATGGTTTGGCTCTTTCCCTCTCTTTTTTTTTCCTTCTCCTCCCCCATGGTCTTCTGTTAAGTTTCTCAGAATCCACATAAGAGTGAAAACTTTCTCTGTATGACTTATTTCACTTAGCATAACACTCTCCAGTTCCATTCACGTTGCTACAAAAGGCCATATTTCATTCTTTCTCATTGCCACCTAGTACTCCATTGTCTATGTAAACCACAATTTCTTTATCCATTCATCAGTTGATGGACATTTAGGCTCTTTCCATAGTTTGGCTATTGTTAAAGGTGCTGCTATAAACATTGGGGTACAAGTGCCCCTATGCATCAGCACTCCTGTATCCCTTGGGTAAATTCCTGAGAAAGAGAATTACATGCTGAATGGCAATATACCCATAATGCCCATAAAGCAGCTTAAAAGATAAAATAATTCTTTTTTAAAGTATTTTTTCATTTTTTAATATGTTTATTTATTTTTGAGAATGAGAGAGAGATAGAGAGAGAGAGCACAAGTAGGGGAGGATCCAGGTTCTGCACTGAGCCTGCCGCTGAGCTCTAACTCAGGAACCATGAGATCATGACCTGAGCTGAAGTTGGACGCTTAACCGACTGAGCCACCCAGGAGCCCCAAAGATAAAATAAATCTATCAGAGCACCTTTCCCTAGTCCTCTTGGATCATATTCTCCACCTTCCCAACTAGAATTAATCATCATTTTGAATGTGAATAAGTTTTTACAAGTTTCATTTGCTCCTTTATACTTTATTTTATTATTTTTTTTTTAAATTTTTTTTTCAACGTTTATTTATTTTTGGGACAGGGAGAGACAGAGCATGAACGGGGGAGGGTCAGAGAGAGAGGGAGACAGAGAATCGGAAACAGGCTCCAGGCTCTGAGCCATCAGCCCAGAGCCTGACGCGGGGCTCGAACTCACGGACCGCAAGATCGTGACCTGGCTGAAGTCGGACGCTTAACCGACTGCGCCACCCAGGCGCCCCGCTCCTTTATACTTTACTATATATGTTTACAAATTAGATTAAAGCAATATACGGTGTTGTTTTCTGTTTTAATTTTAATAGAAATTGTATCATTATGGCTCATATAACTCTGTATAATTCATTTCCAGAGCTATAGAATGCCCAGTGTATACATACACTGGAATTTATCATCTTTTCTCTTGCCAGGAGACATTTAAGTTATATCTAAGTTCTTGAGATTTCAAATACTGATGCTATGAGCATTGCTGTACATGTCTGTAGGAGAAAATATTCAAGTGTTTCTCCAGGGCATAAACCCGGAGTGGAACGGCTTGTTTGAAGCATATGAAACTCTTCAGCTTTCACAGGTTCTCAGCAACCTGATTTTCAAATGGGATTGTGCTCATTTGCACTCTCACCATGGGTGGCTAAAGTTTTCAGCTGATTCACATTCTAACTAAAATTTTTTTTTGTTCATTTGTCATATGCGATATTGATTTTCATTGTGGTTTTCCTTTACATTTCCATGGTACTTGTGAGATTGAGCATTTCTTTTATTATTATTTTTTAATATGAAATTTATTGTCAAATTGGTTTCCATACAATACCCAGTGCTCATCCCAACAGGTGCCCTCCTGAATACCCATCACCCACCCTCCCCTCCCTCCCACTCCCCATCAACCCTCAGCTTGTTCTCATTTAAGAGTCTCTTATGTTTTGGCTCCCTCCCGAGATTGAGCATTTCTCACTTGTATTGACAATCCCATTTTTTCTTTTGAATTGTAGATATACATATGTCACAGCCTATTGATGTTTAATTGTCTTAGTAACATATTTTGCAATTAGCTGCCCACATCTGTGATTTTTTTTTTTAATTTTTTTTTCAACGTTTATTTATTTTTGGGACAGAGAGAGAGACAGAGCATGAACGGGGGAGGGGCAGAGAGAGAGGGGGAGACACAGAATCTGAAACAGGCTCCAGGCTCTGAGCCATCAGCCCAGAGCCCGACGCGGGGCTCGAACTCACGGACCGCGAGATCGTGACCTGGCTGAAGTCGGACGCTTAACCGACTGCGCCACCCAGGCGCCCCTGTGATTTTTTTTTTTCCTTACTGTTTTTGTTGTCTTTTGGAGCACATACATTTTTATTTAAATACAGCTAAAGCTGTTGATAGTTTCATTTATAGTTTATACTTTTTTGTTTGTATTCTTTCAGAAATCATCCATTTTTGAAATTAAAAAGGTATTGTATATTTTTTTCTAAATGTTCAAAGTGCTTATTTCTTCTGGTAATATACTTTTGTATATGATGTGAAATACAAATCCACTTATACTTTTTAGTATATCATTCAGGCATTGTTTTGAAAAATAAGTCCAACTTTTCCCATCGACGTTTGGTTGTATCCCTTATCACAAATGACACTTCCCAACACACAGATATCTTTTAATGTGGCTCCTATTCTTTTCCATTTGTGTGGTGACTTATCAATCAATGCTATACTGTCTTTACTATTATTTCTTCATAACACTTCGTCTCTTCTAAGGCGACTTTATCCACCCACACACAAACCAGTTCTTTTTCTTGAGGAACATTTTGATCATTCTTGGTCTTTTACTATTTTATGTAAATTTTAGAATATGTTGCCTCCCCACACACAAAATCATAAGAATTGTTATTGGAATTATTTTCTTTTATATACACAAACGTGAAATCAAGGTTTGTTTATTTTCAAGGCACATTTTCTAACTTTATTACTGATTTTTATATATTGATTTATCTTTAACACATATGTTGATTTTTATTATTAATATATCTAAAATCCTTACCAACCTTATTAATTCTAAAATGTGTAGCTTCTCCTGATTTCTAAGTAAATAATTATATGTGAGTACATGACAATATGTGGTATTCCAAATTTTAAACTGCTACTTGTTTTTCTTGTCTTGCTGCACGAACTACATCCTTAGTATGATATTTAATACACATGGTGATATTTGGATCTTGCTTTATTCAAACTCTTAAAGCTAATATTTCTAACATTTTAATATCCATTATGTTGTTGCCATAGGTTTTTTGATTAATGCACTTTATTAGCCCAATATTTTCTTTGTTCCTTGATTGCTGAAAAGTTGTTTATATATTTTTTAATTTTAATATTGAATTTAGAACTTCAGTCAAGTACTTTTCTCTGAACCTGGTGAGATAACACTTTTCTTTTCTTTTCATGGCCATATCTAGCTTTAAGCAATGATAGGATGTATAATCTCTAGCTGATTGGCCATGATCCCAGCTAAAACTTTATGGATTATATTACTACAATTATCAGTGTTTACCACATAATTTTATACTGCCTCACACATTGATGAGAAAGCATTTGCTCTATTTCAAATCCCTGAACAATTTATGTATGAGGTATTATTTCTTTCCCCACATATGCTTGGTGTTTTATTTTCGTTGACTGTTTCTTCCTCTTCTTTTCCTTCCTTCCTTCCTTTATTTCTTCCTTCTTCCTTCCTTCCTTTATTTCTTTCTTCTTCCTTCTTCCTTTATTCCCCTCTCTCTTGAGGGATTGATTCAATCTTGTTAAACTTTATAGTTAATTAACTTTATAGTTAATTAATGTTTTTTTTTTAATTTCTTATTGAGTTAATTTTGCTAACCTATATTTTTTAGTTTAGTGATTATTTTCTCTAAATTTTCAAGTTTAGGTATTCAAAATATATTCTTTTATATATCTTTTTAAAAAATCACTTTTGTATTCCCCTTTTTAATTCTTAAAACTTTAAAAAATATTACTATTTTTTAAGTAAGCTCTATGCCGAATGTAGGGTTTGACCTCACAACGCTGAGATCAAGAGCTGCATGCTCCGATGACTGAGTCAGCCAGGCACCCCTTCCCCTTTTTAATTCTTCATATTGTGTATTTGGAACTTATTTTGTTTTCCCTGATCAGTCTTGTGAGTGGTTTGTCTGTTTCATTAGTTTTTGCTTTTAAAAGACCAATATTTGTATTTAAGGATCTTCTGTATTGCATTTTTTTCTGTTTTATTAATTTCTTATTTTATATTTATAAAGCTTAGATTTATACAGCTTTTTGTTTTTATATTTATATAGCTTATTTTCCATTAGCATTTTAAGGGTATAATTATAGTACTTTCCATTACATTTAGTGTTAAGTATTTTCTGATTTCTATTATATAATCGCACTTATTCAGAATATGCTTTTAAATTTTTAATTTATTTTATTCTTCTTTGTTTATCTTTTGGATACTGATTTATAATTAATGGTAAATTGTTCCTTTGTAATGTGATTGTTTTCCTTTTGAGCCAAACAAATAGTATTATTGTCTTTTCTGTAAATGCTTGAAAACTGTATTTTATAATTGCTGACTGCAGGGTTAAATGTGCTCATTATTAATTTGTGATCAGATTGTTAAAGTCTTCTTTATTCTTCAAAACTTTCCCCATTGATCTATTTCCCCACTATGAGAGTCGTGTTAAACTGTATTTTATTATAATTATGGATTTGCCCATTATTTTTACAATTATGTATATTTTTTCCTAATACATTTTTGGGTTATGATATTAGCTTCGTTTTGTTAGTTCACATTCAAACTTTCTGTGGTCTTATGTATTATATATGCTGTTATTATGTTGCAAATAGGTTATATTTTATCCAAATAACCCCTTTTTATCTTTAACTTTTGAGTTTAATAAATTTATACTCTTGGTGTCTTGGGGCCTTTGCTTCCAGCTTGCCTTACCTGGCACCCAGCGCCTTACCCCCTGTCTGCCTCTCAGAGCCTCTATAGCTGGTGGATAAGGAATTGTTGGAATGCCCAAGAAACTTAATAGCTGCAGCAACCAGCAAAAGTATGGCATCTAATAAATTATGGGCATAGGAAGCTTTGAGAATTTTATCCCCATTGGAGGCTGCTGACTTGGGATGCTCACAAAACCAGAAGCAAGTCGAATCCCTGCAAGGTTGCCTGAGCCATAGATTCTAAGGTAAGCAATGGGTCAGGCCTCCAGGATGAGTGCATCAAAAAATTTGCTGGTCTTTGGCTTCCTTCAAAACTGCTCCAACTATAATTTCCACAAAGAGTTGGAGGCATTGGGCCGTGAACTGCCCGTGCCAGCTTACCTACAGGAGGACCATGATGATGAGCTATAGACAAATGGCAACTGGTGCAGCCACTTCGTCAATAGTGAGTAGGCATATTCTGAGAGTCAAGAATAAATCATCTGGGATATTGCCAGGCAACTCATACAAATAGGGGACAGAATGGATCTCAGCATTCACCCAAGACTAGTGAATAACCTGGTAATACAATTTAAGAATATGAACCTGTGGGAGGAAGAGAGAAGGAAGTACCTCGCTGGTGCACTGGAGCAGGTCACACAGACTTATCCTAAAGACATGGAGAAAGAGAAGAGCAAGCTGATTTTGACCCATGCTGTTGGCCAAAAAAGGTGGCCGATCACACACCATCCTTGCTCCGTGATGTCTCGTGCACAACAGTGAATTTTATTAACGAGAGCCTACTCACCTATATGAGGAACTGAGTCAGAAATGGAATGGACTGAGTGGACAACTCTTCAGAAGCATCACTGGTTCAAACTTGATATGGTGACAACAGTACACCTTCTTCCAGTGGGGATGGAGCCATGGCCATTTAAACAAAGTTCTTAAAGAAGATAGGCATGAGATAATAACTATTTGTTTCTTACTATTTAAATTTCTTTTAATGTTTACTTATTCTGAGAGAGAGAGAGAGAGAGAGAGAGTAGGGGAGGAGCAGAGAAAAGGAGAGAGTCCCAAATGGGCCCCACACTGTCAGTGCAGAGCCTGATGTGGGGCTTGAACTCACAAGCAGCAAGATTAGGACCTGAGCAGAAGTCAGATGCTTAATGGACTGAGCCACCCAGGCATCCTTATTTCTTACTGTTTTAAAGATGGTGTTTTAAGCAGCTGGTCCATATAGAAATCTCTGCATTAACATGCTTGAATAAAAATTTCCACTTGCACATATTTGAATGAGTTTCATACCATCTTCTAAATCCACTACACATTATGCCTTTATCTTATTCAGTTATACAGGGCTTCACTTGAAAATTAAATTTAAGAACAGGTTGTAAGGCAGAACTAAAAACACAACTTTACTGTTTATTAAAGTGCAATCTTGGGGCATGATCTTATAGCAGGCAATATCGTGTTTGAGGAGAGCAAGGACTGGAGACAGATGCACATACCCCTCACAAATGAAAACTTTCTCTCAAAATAGGGAATGTCTTAATTCTAAGGAAGTAACAATGTTCCCATTTAAAATCCAAATAGTACGAGAGGTTTTGGCCTAAAGTTCTATATTCAAACAATGGGAAAATCAGGCCTCAAAATATGTGTTCGATTTTTTTTCAACTTGATTTCCTTTTATTTGAGTCAAGAAGGACCAGAGGCAGTTAAAGGTGTGAAGGTGATTTAAGGTCCCATGTCAACTATAGTTTCCCAAATCAGGTAACTAAATGCACCTTTTCTCTTTCCAGGAAGTCAGAGCTTTGATAAAAAATTTAAGCTGATGGAGTACCAGAAGCTACTGCATACGTCCTGTGGGGGAAAGTCTGTTAATAATCTTATATTTTTATTTTCCTCCCATATGCCTCAGCTCATCCTTTCCCAAGAAGTTATATCTGAAGAAAACAGGTTTCTAGGCATAAAAGATGAAAGAACAGTTAGACTCTTAAAAATTCAACAGTTGAAGTGGTTTCCTTTCTTAGGGACACAGAATGGAAGGAATAACAAAAGCAAGTCACTTAGTGCCAAAATAAACCAGGGAGAGCTTACATTTAGAAACAGTGCAACACCAGTCTGTTCTCACAATAAGCATTTCCTAGGCTTCTGTTTAAAAGTATGATGGTGGATGCTGGGTCCATATCACACAGGCTGCCGTTACTCTTAACCAGGAACACTCTTGTTACTTTGAAGATTACACTCTGGGGAAGCATATGAACGAAAGTAAATAAGTACTAATAAATACTTTCTTGTTACCAAAACACTTTTCTGTTCCTTGAGAGTTTAATCAGAAAAGAAAAAATGACTACATTGTTCTGCGTTAAATACATAACACGTTAAGACTGGGTCTTGATGTGATATCCGCAGTATGTTGCAAATACTAAAAGCAGTACTGAAAGCCGTGCAGTACAAAGGCCACAATTTGGAAATAAATTTTCTAGTAACACTATTAAAATTAAATAAATAAAAACATATTTTTTATTATTACTCGTAGATTTATGGTAATGTCATCCTATCTTGTGCCTTCTGGATGTATGACTTCTTCAATATATGATGTGACATTTCTAGATAATATATTTCCTTTGTTTTTAAAATGTGGTCAAAAATTGATTGCTTTATTTTAATTCTTATTCCCCAACACCCTGCCACTGACTTGAAGTTTATGCATTTTATTTTTTATTAGTTTTGAAGTTAATGTTAAAATATGAACTGTACTTTATTTATCTATACCTTATTTAACAATGATTAATCATAATTAGTCATTTTACTTTTCTCTTCCCTCCCCCACCCAATATCAAGTTCTGTGTAACAGTGCAAACCTGTCACTGCCTTCTTGTCCTACATCTGAAGTTGTAGGTTGAGTTCTACAGTTTGTTTTTCCTGAAAACTCTGCCTAATATTGATTCACTTCCTGGTACACATTGTTAAAATGGGGTTTGTAAGCTCACGTTCACCAGGGCATTATCTGAGAGAATTCTGCGAGGTTAAGACGAGGATGTGTTCTTCCAAAGGATATTTTAGTTGGTGTCTTGGCAAGGCTCTTACCAGCCTGGAATGGCTTTAACGGTAACTTCTCAGCATTGAGTTTCTGGACAACACAGATTGTGACAATTTGATACCAACATACATCAGGATAGACTTGTGTTATGAATTCCTATGGGGGGACTCTTTTTTCTACTTGGAGTTTAAATCAATCAGATAAATGTTTCTTCTCCTTCTTCCTAGTCTCTCCTTTTTGCTAAGAATGCCTTTCAACAGCTCCGTCCTTATGTAGAAGTGAGTTACAGTTCTAGTTCCACATACAGCCCTGCTCCCCTTTCTCCATAAGACTCTCCTTGTTTTTAAGACTAGCAGATGCTCCCTGAATAACTCAAACTTTTGGACCACTTGTCTCTCAGTGTTTCACTTTCGTCTCTTGTTTTGGGGTCCATAGATATAGGTAAGAATTAAATAAGAAATTTTTAAATGCATTAATGACCAGCTGTCCAAACACTTCATTTTAAAGTGTATTTATTTATTTTGAGAGAGAGAGAAAGAGTGAACACGAGCAAGGGAGGGGCAGAGAGAGAGGGAGACAGAGAATCCCAAGCAGGGGATGCAGATCTGGATCTCAGGAACTGTGACATTTTGACCTGAGCCCAAAACCAAAAGTTGGATGCTTAACCAACTGAGCCACCCAGGCACCCCTAAACACTTCATTTTTTAGCCAATCACAATGAAGAGCAGAACTGTTGAGTTTTGCTGACTCAACCCACGTACAGATGTTTGTATGATGGGGAAGTAATTGGGACACTGTTGGTAATGTTAATGGGCAACATTTATAACATTTCTGGCACATAATGCACACTCAAAAGAGTCCCCTCACCCATCTGTTGTCATCTCTCCATCGCCCAATGTTTTCTGTTTGTGAGCAGCAACAGTAAAGCAAAGACTAGAATTCAAGAGCACCACCCTTGTCCAATTTTCTTTGTAAGACTGATAACAAATAATAGGTTTTCTTCTTTTTTCATAGTATATTTCTAAGCCCCCAGAGAAATCACAAGTCTAGTGTTATAATTCATTAACATAGAACTTGCCCTAGCTCCTGTTAGGCTGTTAGACTAATTGGAATGAGAACCAATCACATTTTGCATTACCTGAGAATAGCTATAATTTAAAAATATATGTATCTAAATGTAATTTAAAATTTTTTAATCTTACACTTAAGTACTTGACACACTGAACTTGTAGCAATAAGACTGTACAGCAAAAAATGTAATATGGTATTATAGGTACCTGATTGTTATTCTAAATTGTACACAAATTCATAGTTAAGGAAAAATGGTATAGCAAAGGCATTGTATAAGCTGTTTTTCTTTCCTTATTTAAAAGTCTCCCCTGTCTTAGCTGAACAAGCTGCAACTTAAAGATAGAGTTGAATTGTATGATTGTATTCTCTTTTTAATTGCTCTGTGACAGACTTCACAGAACCATGTCAAATTTGAGAAGAGTTACAAAAGAGAGTTTCACCTGAGTTGTACCCATCATAAAGAGAGCTGTTGAAACATGGATAATGGGCGTGTGCCCTGGGTTTCTTTGATTTAATTGCCTGAGGTCTTCTCTGTAGTAATATGTCTGGCTAAGGTTTGCAGAGTGAAAGTTGCTAGACTGTAGAGCTATTTAATAAAAACCTTTCTGACTGACTTTCAAGATACTCAGCCTCCCCAAAGACAGGAAAGCCTAGTTTGAAAGCAAAAAAAAAAAAAAAAAAATAGATTAATTGATCTTCATGTGAAACTTTCTAGATAACTAGGCAGATATTAACCTTTCTGAAAATTCAGAGTTAAATCCTCTCTGCTTGAAATATGCTGTTTTTATAAAGCTAACCGTCCACGAAATGAACTTGAATATTATGGAGTACAAACAAGGAGATGATTATTTTTATCTTCAACTTTATTAACACAGTTTATTAGAGGTCCTGGCTCTGGTACAAGGAGTGCTGAGTGAGGTACTACAGGGAATTACAAGAGAGAAAGTCGTTCTGCCCAACTAGGTTTTTAGTCCTAAGAAAGACCTCTGGAAAGCCTGAGAAAGGGGAGCTAACTTTACTGAGCCAAGGGAATTTAAAAGGAAATAACCACCCTGTTTTTTGCTGTAATTGGTCCCTTTGAGGCTAGCTTTGCCTGAAGCAGATATAATTTCAAAAGGAAGTGGATAACCCACTTGGGTCCTTCTTTAAAGATCTGAGGGGAAACATGGGATTAAAGATTGGGGACATATTCCTTGGAGCTTTTTCCTGTCATTGAGGTAGGATCTCTGCTTAGCTCATGGGATATCTTGGACTTTTCTTGAATCTTTTATTTTCACATTTTATCACTTTCCTGAGTTTGCTGAGTCCAGTTGTATAAATATCTGAACAGTGACTTTTAAACCTTATGCTTGTTAATGATGATAAGGAAGGACAATTCCAAATACACACAGAACATAGTATATCTGTATCTCTTTATGCATGTCTACACATCTGTCTATTAAATATAAGTGAGTTATTATCAATTGTTGCTTAGAACAATGCAATTATTTCTGAAATTAAATGATTTCTTTCCTTCCAGAAAATCACGAAAGTAAAATAAAGATTCATTAAATACCTATCTAATAAAGAGAAATATGCCAGATATTATTAAGGATACAAACATGAAGGCATGCTCCATGGCTATGAAGTACTTACGATATGATAATGGACACAAAATAACTTTAACATATGACAGAAGTTGATGAGTGCCACAAGAAAGAAATAAGGAAAATTCTGTATTAATTTAGAATGAATGGTGTTTCTTAAATTTTGAGTATCAGAATCTCTGGGACCTTGGAAATTATGCAAATTCATATCTCCCCTCTTCTAGGATGGACCTAGAATTTGCCATGTTAATTATGTCTCCATGTGATTATAATGATTTGTCTGCAGAACACAATTGCAGAAACATCTGCAATAAGTATAAATATTATTTATGGCTAAGGATGATGAAGAAAAACAGTCTTCATGGAGAATTTATGACTTCTGTTGGCTCTCAAAACTAGAATTTTGACAGAATGGAGATAGAGAGAAAGGACAATCCAGGTGATAGAAATAGTATCAAGAAAGGCATGAGGGACTTATTCTCAGAGACTGCCCCTGAAACAGATAGTAGAAAAGCAGAGATGTATGGACTTCAGGGTCATCCAATAATTAGTATTCTAAAGTGACTAATGGAACATGACTACAATGACTTTTTTTGTTAACTTCTTTTGTTTTGGAAAAAGAGATGGGATGGGAGAGGTCACGGGAGGAGTGGATGGCAATCACTGATGAAAATATAGCTTGTCTGAGCTGCGTTATCCAAGTGAATATTGTTAAGAAAATATTTAACATCTCGCTGTCTTTGCAGGTATGTTTGTAAGATGGAGATGATGTCTTTCTACCTGTGGTGCTCTGTCTCCTTCATTAGGGAGAATAAGATTTTATTGGTCAGGCAGCCTATCAGTGAAGAGTGCTCATTTGCTTGTCTTCTTTTAAGCTCAGGAACTGCTCTTGCTGTGGATTTGCTTCTGTCCTAAAAGGAAGCATAGCATCAAGTAATAGGTTAAATTGATTAAATAAGTGAACATTTGCAAATTACTCTGACAGTGGTCGTTAATGTAAAATAAACAATGGGACAAAACAAAGCAAAAAGAAATTTCTTGGTTTCTGTCTGTTTCTCTTTAGAATTATGTAAACTGCTGCCTGAACTAAATTCAATTCTTGCTACCATGCATTTTCCTTCAGTTCTTAATCCATTTTCAAGTTCCTGCTTTTGGTTCAACCCTAGCTTCTGGCAGTGAAACTTCGCCTACTTCAGTATTCCTGAAACCTGCTCACATTAACTCTTTAAATATATAAAGAAAGGAGTTCTAATTTTATACCTACAGCCTTCCTTGGTTCCACTTTGTTGGCTCAGAGAGAGAGGTTAGTTATTAACTTTTTTCTATTGTTTCACATTTCTGGCTCCACTAATGGCCCTTAGCATCTATGCTGGATATTTTCCGTTTCCTCCTCCAGATGCACACTCCTAACCCCATGTCTGTGTCCTGGTCTCCAACCTTTATAGACTGCAGCACCAGGCTTTTCTGTCCTTTGGTTTGGGCAATAGAAAGTCCTTGCAAGGGACCAGAGTGTACCTCACTGAATGTCCTCAACAAAGGAGAGCTTATATGAGTCAAAGAGACAGTACTGTACACATTTCTAGAAGAAAAAAAAAAAAAAGATTGTTAAATGTTGCGTTTTATTCAGTGCGATTTGGGAGTTCTTTCCCTCAGCCTTCCCTCCATCTCTCATGGATCTGCTCTGTTGGTATAATCCACGGAACTTGAGCCTGTCCCTACACAAAAGAGCTCCCTAACTTTAGAAGGTGCAGCAGAAGAACCTAAGGATGTTCCTGAGAAAAAAAATAACTTTGCAGAAGCATCTTGAGCCAACTCCACTTTCTTTTTCTTATATCCATCTTTTCACGCCCGATGGGGAAAAGTCAGCATATGGAGCTAGCTTACTTTTCAGAAAGGGCAAATTTGTTACCTGCACCATTACTCTACATGATAATCCCCATGCTAATCAAATGGCAAGGTTTTTTCTAAACCACGTTCTTCATCAGCATCCTTCCCAATACAACATTCCGAACAGCCACTCCCAATCTGTCAGAGTTGGTATTCAAGATGAAGTGTATTTTTCATCCCTTCTAAGAATAGAGGGACCAAAAGAGCTCCCAAATTCATCCATGGTGTAGTTTCGCTCACCACAGAAGGAAGAGTATATATGAATTTAGAGCCATCATCCTAACCAATAACAAAGTTTTCCTTTTTTACAATTTTGGAGAAATGTTGGGTGAAGTTAAACAGCTTAAGCAGTCAATTTAGAATTTTGTATATGCAAATATGCATTACTCATCTTCAACAGATGAGAGCAGTCTGTAGCTTGAATTAATCAGATTATTTTGGTTGTGAGTGAGGGAACTCCAGGTGGAATGAGTTCAGTAGGGGAAAGACGATTTATGGATATCAAACTATAGAAATACATAACAAAAGTGAGCAGTGGTTCAAAGCAGATGTGAAACCAAGGAGAGGGATACTGTAAGGTTTTTTTTTCCCATATCTTATTTCT
This sequence comes from Puma concolor, assembly GCF_028749965.1. Lineage (NCBI taxonomy): Eukaryota > Metazoa > Chordata > Mammalia > Carnivora > Felidae > Puma > Puma concolor. The sequence goes on along the minus strand of NC_141684.1, from coordinate 28,505,629 downwards.
GCTTTTATCAGTTTTATTCTTTACTCTTTTTAGACTGGCTTTTTCTCTGTGTCAGGGAACATTCCACTAACATATCCAAACTAATAACTCAAGACTTCGCAAAAAAAAAAAAAAAAAAAAAAGAGGGAGGGAGAGAGAGAGAGCGTGAGAGAGAGAGATTGCTCCATTTTAGTTTGTTTTTGTTTTTGTTTTTCCAGTTAAAAGAAGAAAAGAAGGAAGCCCACAATGGGCTTAGTTTGGGATATGCCCTGGAAGTGGAATGTTATAATGGTCAGCCCCTAGATCCATAGTGGTCAAAGCTTAGAAATGAAGAGTTCAAAATCGAAAAACAAAGTGCTTTTGGAAAGAGCAAATGTTATAGGACAAAATTTGTTTGATGATTGAATCCTTTTATTGTGCAGAATATCTTGCAAGGATCTCTAGCCTGCTAAATATCCTCTAGAAAATATTGGTTAGCTTTTTTAAAAATTTATTTATATATATTGAGAGAGACAGTATGAGCGGGGGAGGGACAGACAGAGAGGGAGAAAGAGAATCCCAAGCAGGCTCTACACTGCTAGTGTGGACCCTGATGCAAGACTTGAACTCACGGACTGTGAGATCATGACCATAGTTGAAACCCAGCCTCGGATGCTTAACTGACTGAGCCACCCAGATACCCCAAAAATATTGGTTAATAATAAAGATAGCTTCCAAAATATTGAAATGGTAGCACATGGCTTCTAGAGAAAGCATGCATTCTGAATTCTGGCTATATTCAATACAGCTGTTCTCAGTCAAGCACAGCAGTGCATTTTCATAGTTCCTTAAGCAAAATTTTCATGCTCTTTTGTCATTTTGTTACTTTGTAATATTTTTATTGATTATCAATTCATTTCTACTTACACATATTTCACCAAAACTTTTGGCAATGTTGAAATTGCTTAGATTGTGGGAAACTCACTGCCTAGTGAACACTTAAATGTCTTTAAGCTTTTATACAAAGTTATTTTACAAATCTGGGAAAACTGCAAGTCCTGCAAATTGTCATTTTGGTATGTGTGTGCACATGAAGTGTGTGTCTGTATGTGTGCATAGATGTGCATGTGTGTGTTGGGGCTATGCTGTGTACAGAAACTGAGGTCATATAACTCAATCAACAAATTCTGTCATAGATCACAGAGAAAGACAGAGTCACAAAATAGGGCTTGGGAATTAGAAACAACCTACAGATTATCCTATCTGTGTGAATCCTATTGCTACTGATGACAGTGTGTTGTTTTGGTGACCATAACTATGTTCTGTGGTAGATGATCTGTCATGGTGAAAAAAAAATCATTTTTCTCCATTAGTTATTTCTGCCTTACTTTTCAGGGAATTTGTATATCGATTCCTAAATTGTGGTGCCTGAATTGTCAACACTGTTTTCCACTGGTTATTCCAAAATAAGAATCAAACCATAGTTATGCAAATGCATACACATTTGATAATTAAAGAGTTTATCCTTTGGGATTAAGAATGGGCTGAATGAAAAAGCAAATCCAAAATATTAGTGACTTAAATAAAATAGAGTTTGATTCTCTGCTATTTGAATTAAATCCACAGACAAACAGTCCTGGTCAGATGTGAATGTTTCATACTCAGGAAAGGTCCTTTTCTCCTTCTATCCATTATTACTTGCAGGAGTTCTATTTTCATGGTACAAATTGAATTTCAGACAGTAAAAAAAAGACCTTCTATCTTTAAAGAGGGTTCTCAATGGCGTGCCTAAGTGGCTCAGTTGGTTAAGCATCTGACTTTGTCTCAGGTCATGATCTCATAGTTTGAGCCCCACAGTGGGCTCTGTGCTGACAGTTCAGAGCCTGAAGCCTGCTTCAGATCCTGTGTCTCCCTCTCTCTCTACTCCTCCCCTGCTCATACTCTGTCTCTCAAAAAACATATAATAAAAAAAAATTAAAGCGGTTCTCAAGAACTGTTATCCAACAATTCTACTTTAGTGACTCTGCTCAGAACTTACTCCCATATTCTCATCATTGACCCCCTTCATTATTTATTTACTGGCCAAATAAACATTTTACACCCTATGCAAGACCTAAAATATTGACAATAAATTATAACTTACATAATTGTCAAAGTCAATTCACTGTAGTCCAGTCGGTCCCTGACTGAAAAAATTGATGCGTCTTGATGCTTACAACTAAGGTTAGTCCCCAGACCATGGTGAATTTACCTAGGAAATGTTGTGCAAGGATGCTTCCTAAATCCAGCCAATAGGATTTTTTTCTGGTGACATCTCCACTTCTAAATAACACTCTTAAAATTTCAATATTTCATAATCTTCAGGGTTGCATATGCCAACTTTGTAACCAGTTTATCTAAATTTACAACACACGTTTGAGATGACCAAGATAGTTATTTCCAAAGGAACAAAACAAATATATATATGGCATTTATAGATAAATTGATTGTATATAGGACAAAATATCTAATTCTGAAAGGAGAAGTAACTTGGATAAGTGAGTGATAAGCTAGTTAGAAAGTTATTGTGATTTTTGAGATAGTAGTTTTACTAGTTTTTATTTTCTGCAGTTCAAAAATGAAATAGAAGTTTATTAATTATTCTGATAATTTCATGATGTCAGCCTTCAGATTAGTGTTCAAATATTTGGATGCTAATAGATTCAGCATATTCCAAATAATGTGGATATAATTGAAAGATCCCTATTTTTCCTCCCAGTACATTGATCTTGGGCTTTTAGGGTAGATTTGTACTTACAAGTTTCTTTTAGATGTGCAATTATCTTTAAAGAACTTTCCTTTTTCTTTTTTGAAATAGCTGTATGACATTTATCTTAGAAGTTAGATGAATTAAAATTAATTGAGGTTTGAGAATTAGAGGATTTAAAGCATAGATTGAATGACTGAAGACATGTCTAGGTAGTAATTTCTGACTTGAATTATGGTTCTGAGGATTGAAAACTGGCAGGTGATGTAAATTCAACATGTGAGTAAAGGAGAAAGAAAGAGCATAAACAAATGTAAAATCAATTCCAGAAGTGAGAAAAACATATTCATGGAAGAGGTTGACAAAACTTATTATAAGTTGTAGAAATCCACAAATCATAAATTAAGACAGTGTAAAATGTTCAAACATCTCTGGCTGTAGCTTACATTGAAAATACAATCCAACCTTAGGACAGTTAGCTGCCAATTCAGAAAATATTCTTTCACTTGAGGACAGGGATAACCAAAAAATTTTTTAAAGGCATCTCGTCCCTTCAGGAGGATGTTTGCGTGTATGAGGGCTGGAAGACTATAGCTGTGTAAGGATGGGACATCTTCCCATGAAGCAGACATGAAATTTGCCCTGATAAAAGGTCTATGATTTTTAAAAGTGAACATTACTGTTGCAAATGGGCTCTTTTGCACATTCAGCAAATGTCAATGATCTCTTGATAAATATTCAGTTTCTGGAGTTTAAAAGGAGGTGGGAATTGGGGCATCTGGGTGGTTCAGCCTGTTAAGCTTCCAATTCTTGATTTCGGCTCACTTCATGATCTCATGGTTTGTGAGATGGAGTCCCGTGTCAGGCTCTGTCCTGACAGTGCAGAGCCTGATTAGGATTCCCTGTCTCCCTCTCTCTCTCTGCCCTTCCCTGTTCTCTCTCCTCTCTCTCTTTCTATCTCTCAAAAATAAATAAATGAACCTTAAAAATAAACAAATAAATAAAGGAAGTGGGAATGCATTTCTTATGCATCATATGGTAGTATCAAAAAAGGCAAATACTGCCTAATGTACAGAGATTTAATAGCAAGAATGCACAAAACAGTCTTATGACCTATTCAGTATTTCTCTCCCTTTCATATTTTCACTGGAAGTTTGTGTAAAGATTCATAGAATCTTCAGGATAAAACTGGCCAACCTTATAGTGAGTCAAGTATATGTTCCCTGTGAGTTTAGATGCAGGAATTTATCAGTTTGCAATTACTATAATAACACTACATAATAGACACAACATTTGAGTGGCATAAAAAAAAACTAAAACATAAATATTTAGCTCAAGTTTTTTTCATATTGGCATGAGGAGGTGGGGGGATTGGCTGGCTGGCTCTTCTTTAAGCTATGGCTGGGCCTAGCTCTTTGCAAAGATATAATTTGGTCCAGGGACCAGGAAATTAGAGAAGCAGCTACCTGGGGAAAGCTCATCATATGGAAATGATAGAGGCAGAAGCTGGCAAGCCCAACTGCACTAGTGGTTTTTAAGCCTTTGGTTATGTAACTCACACTAATATTCTACTGGCTAAAGCAAGACATGGCCAAATCAAAGGTGTGGAGAAACATATTCCTCTTTAGTTAGAGAAACAGCAAAGTCAAATGGTAAAAGAGGTGGTGGGCATAGGGAAAGGTGAAAACTTGGAGCCATTAAAGCAATCTAGCGCAAGGACCAATAAGGTTATAGAACTCAAGAACTGCATGCCCTACTTGCAAATTTTTATACCTAATATTAGAAAGTGAGACCTTGGGGCACCTGGGTGGCTCAGCTGGTTAAGCATCCAACTGTGGCTCAGGACATGATCTCATGGCTTGTGAGTTCAACCTCCACATCAGCCTCTTTGCTGACAGCTCAGAGCCTGGAGGCTGCTTTGGATTCTGTGTCTCTGTCTCTCTCTGCCCCTCCCTCTGTCTCTTTCTCTCAGAAATAAATAAATATTAAGAAAAAATAAAAAATAAAGAAAATGAGACCTTTACTGTCTTCCTAATCAAACACTTTTTTTGACCATCTTTTGATGTTATTGCTTCTAACATCCTCTTGCTAATGAACAAACGTTCTGGTTGTAGGTTTCCACAATGATGTCAGAAATGTTGAATAATACTATTCAGAGTAATGATACCTGCTTAAGGTCCTTTGTGAACTGTCGAAATAATCTTAGTGATGCTGACACACATATGTCACATCCTTTATGCTGAAATATGTTCAATATAAGCTGACACACAGACAATACAAGAGCCACAAGACTTTACAATGAAGTAATACCTCCTGGGTTTTGTAGGGCAGTCCCACCTAAGTTCTAGGAAACTGGTCCTCAATTTTAAATTGTAGATGCTTGGTTGAAGAGAATTTCAGGCTTTTTAATAACTTGTACTGAGTAGAATTATATTTCCCAGTACACTATTTCCTGAAATTCCTCTCCATAGTTTTTTGCTTTTTTTTTTTTTCCCCCTCACTTGGCCTTAAATACCTGGTGTTAGCCATTCTTGAAGTGTGACCACTTGACATTATCAATTGGTTAACAACTAGCCTAGAAACAACTGCAAAGTTTTAAAAACCATTGGTAAAGTCAGAACTACATAAAATTTATTCTAATAAAAAATTTACCCTGGAGGGAAACAGAAATTCTATCCCAGCTAGTTAGCTAGAAATTGAAAAGGTGAGGAGATCAATCTCTTAGAAATGAGTGGCAATTCTTGACTGCAATCATCGGAAAGGAGAAATTTGAGTAAGTTGAAAAAATATTCACATGAAAATTGCTCTCCTGATGCTTCCCAATTCTGGTAGGGGAGGCCAAGCAGGCAATCATGCAAGGAAAGCTAATTGCCTATGAGGCTTGCAGCAGAAGAATAAGCCAGAGGGAAATCATTGGATTGGAATCCAAATATAAGTTTTCAGAAAGGAAATTAGTGAATGATAATAAAGTCAAACACAGGGAAAGAAAGCCTGTAAAATGCTACTAAAATGATAACAGACCACTTGGAATGTTTCTAAATATAAGAAAACTATGCCCTTAAATTATATACCACTATTTGTATACTATTACATCTTTTAATGGACAAAATGAGGCTACTGTTAATTTGAGTAATAAAGATGAGAAGCAAAGCATCTATTAGAATCTGTGGAGTGAAGGTATGAATCATAAAACATCAGAATTTCTTTGAAGAGAGGGGTGTGGCAATTATTATTTGATCGATTAAGGAACATAAACTATGTATAGTATTTCTGAACAGTAGGGAAGTCATTACAATGTATCTCTAAAGAAAAAGCATGCTAAAGTTTTTTTAACAGAATGTGTGAGAAGTCCGTGAAGTTCATGGGCTTTTTCCAAAAGCTCTACAAATTATTAGTGAAATATTAGGTATATTTATTGCAGAGTATTTTTTATTTTGTCTTGAAGATACCTTAAATTCTTTTGACTCTTATCTTAAAAAATAAGGGGCGCCTGGGTGGCGCAGTCGGTTAAGCGTCCGACTTCAGCCAGGTTACGATCTCGCGGTCCGTGAGTTCGAGCCCCGCGTCAGGCTCTGGGCTGATGGCTCAGAGCCTGGAGCCTGTTTCCTATTCTGTGTCTCCCTCTCTCTCTGCCCCTCCCCCGTTCATGCTCTGTCTCTCTCTGTCCCAAAAATAAATAAACGTTGAAAAAAAAAATTAAAAAAAAAAAAAAAAAGAAACAAGTGATTGTAAGCTAACATTATTTTTAATCTATAAAAATAAATTCTAAGAGGCAAAAAGTTATTTCCTATTATTTCAAACATCAAAATGTTTGGGGCGCCTGGGTGGTGCAGTCGGTTAAGCGTCCGACTTCAGCCAGGTCACGATCTCGCGGTCCGGGAGTTCGAGCCCCGCGTCAGGCTCTGGGCTGATGGCTCAGAGCCTGGAGCCTGTTTCCGATTCTGTGTCTCCCTCTCTCTCTGCCCCTCCGCCGTTCATGCTCTGTCTCTCTCTGTCCCAAAAATAAATAAACGTTGAAAAAAAAATTAAAAAAAAAAATCAAACATCAAAATGTTTAATAAAATAAAATAAATAAAATAAAATAAAATATACAGGCTTTGTGTATGTAGTGACATAAGATAAAGAATATATACAGTATATACTAAAATCAATAAAATTTATAATTAGAAACTTCAATGTCATCTACTTTAACCACTTCATATAAATATGGGGAAAGCACTCTTAGATAAATATTGTACTTTGCACAAGTCAGAATTTGCAATTAGATATTAAATCTTTGGCCTCCTAGTCAAGTGCTCCAAAATTCCCAATACCATTCTAACAAGAGAGAAAAATTTCATACAGATATTAAATGAAATATAAAAGTCTTAGCTGATTGCAAACTGAGAAATATTCTTGTAAATATTCTCTGGAGCAAAAATGAAAGCAAAATAAAAATTTTTAACTATCTAAAGAACAATAAAAGTGTAGCACTTTATATTAAAACATGTAAGACAAAGCTACAACATTATTCTGAAGAAATATATAATTTAAATACCCCCAAAGCTAAAGAAACACACCACAATTTAAAAACTAGAGTCACTCATTTTAAAGATTTAGGGAAACAACAATAAAGTGAAACAAATTTATAGAATTAGAAAACACACTTGGAAATGGGTTTAATTGAAGAAAATCAAAGAATAGATAAATTTTGAAGCTGGTTCTTAGAAAACAAAAAACAACAACAACAACAACGAAACTTACATAGTGACTAATTAAAAAATAAGAAACCTGTAAAGGTTTAGGTATGAGTTTGGAAATATAACTGTGTAAAAGAAATTAAAATAAATTGTAGAATCTATGAAACAATGAAGAATTTAAACTTCTAGAGAAAAGAAATTATTAAAAAATTTTTCTTATTTTACATTTATTCATTTCTGATAGAGAGAAACAGAGCACAAGTGGGGGAGGGGCAGAGAGAGAAGGAGACACAGAATCCGAAGCAGGCTTCAGGCTCCGAGCTGTCAGCCCAGAGCCCGTCGCGGGGCTCGAACCCACAAACCACGAGATCATGACCTGAGCCCAAGTCAGACACTTAATCGACTGAGCCACCCTGATGCCCTGCAAAGAAATTATTTTAAGGTAAAATGTAAATTTGTCAAATTTGGCCCAAGAAGAAGTTAAGATTTGAATATATTTCTTATCAATGAAGAGGTAAAAATGAGGGTTAAAAAGTTAATGTTTTATACCTGAATATTAAATAACTTTTAAAGAACAGGAAGTGTCAGTGCTCTTGAAAATGTTCCATAAGTATAAAAAGATGAAAATTTTCACAGTTTCTATTTATGAAACTAGGGTAAGTTTAATATAGATTTTCTTAAGATAACTAAAATAGACCAATTTTTCATATGAATACAGATGCAAATATTCTAATATGTTAACCAATATAACTAGTGATGTAATGAAGTTTGATTACATCATGACAAATAGTATTTATTGCAGGAAAGCAAGAGCAATTCACTATCAGGAAATTCATCCATTCATGCCGATTTATTGAGTGTTTTTTCTACACCAGGAGCTTCATGATTTTGTTGTGAATTTTACTGCAGGTTGACACATTCCTATCCTTGTTGCTTCCTTTCTAATGAACGGTACCAGACCATATAAAGGAAACAACTAACTAAATAATATAATTTTATGGGAATTCAGGCTGGTGCAGCCACTCACTCTGGAAAACAGCATGGAGGTTCCTCAAAAAACTAAAAATAGAACTACCTAACGACCCAGCAATTGCACTACTAGGCATTTATCCATGGGATACAGGTGTGCTGTTTTGAAGGGACACATGCACCCCATGTTTATAGCAGCACTATCAACAATATCCAAAGTATGGAAAGAGCCCAAATGTCCATCGATGGATGAATGGATAAAGAAGATGTGGTGTATATATAGAATGGAGTATTACTTGGCAATCAAAAAGAATGAAATCTTGCCATTTGCAACTACATGGATGGAACTGGAGGGTATTATACTAATTGAAATTAGTCAGAGAAAGACAAAAATAATATGACTTCACTCGTATGAGGACTTTAAGAGACAAAACAGATGAACATAAGGGAAGGGAAACAAAAATAATATGAAAACAGGGAGGGGGACAAAACAGAAGAGACTCATAAATATGGAGAACAAACTGAGGGTTACTGGAGGGGTTGTGGGAGGGGGGATGGGCTAAATGGGTAAGGGACACTAAGGAATGTACTCCTGAAATCAGTTATACTATATGCTAACTAATCTGGATGTAAATTTTAAAAAATAAAAAATAACATAAAAAATATATTGAAATTTGGGGAGGTATTTATTATATTAATATGGAATATTACATTGAGTTTCAGATGGTAAATCAAACCTGTATTCCTGAGATAAATACCATTAGGTCACAATATATAATCTTTTATAGCTAATATTTTGTTAAAGACTTTGGCACCAGTATAATGTGTCAGAGAATAAGGTGGGAAGGATTCTTTCTTCCTCCATTTTTCTGAAAGCATTTTTGTAGTTGGTATTACTTTTTATTGAAATATTTGATAAATCTACCAATAAGGCCATCTGGGCTCAGGGTTTTTTTTTTCTTTTGTGGAAAAATTTTCAATTACAAGTGAATATATTTACTATTTATATTTTCTATTTATTCTTGAGTTAGTCCTGATAATTTTGTCATTTTAGAAAAATGTTCATGTCATCTAAATTTTCTGTATTTGCTAGCATGTTTGTTCAAAAAAATCCCCCTCTAGGATTACCTCTTCGAAGATGTCCTTGTCTCCCTCAAATGGAGAAACAGTTCTTGACATTATTTTCATGCCTCCTTTAACAGCTGCGCTCCTCCCCCCTCCCCCCGCCCCCGTCCTGGCCAGAATGTCTCTCTTACAGCACCTCACACACTATACTGTAATCATCAATGTATGCATCTGTCTCTCCACCAGACAGTGTGTTCCTTGAAAGCCTGGGCTGTGTCTTAATTATTTGTTGAATTGCCAGTATCCTTCAAAGGGCCTGGCCCATTATAGGTGCTGGATGTGGCTTCTGTTCCCCAGAATCAGACCCTGAGATAGGGACTTGATTGTAAGTGATTTATTATGGAACTGGTCCCAGGAGAAACATGTAAGGGAAAAGAAGGCTTAGGAGGAGGAGGAAGCCAAGCAAAACTGTGATTTCAAGCAAAAGTCCCACAGAGGAGAGCTTCAGCCTGATCCCACTGAGAACTCTGGAACATAAGTTTGTGTCTCAGCAGTTTAAATTGAGATGGAAAGAAAAGAAAAAGAAAGAAAGAAAGAAAGAAAGAAAGAAAGAAAGAAAGAAAGAAAGAAAGGAAAAGAAAAAGAAAACATATATATACATATATATTCCTTTTAATATATGTAGTTCCACAGTAATGTTTCATCTTTTATTACTGATTTTGGTAATTTGTATCTTTTCTCTTATTTTCTTTTCTTGGACGGTGTAACCAAGATTTGTCAATTTTGTTGTTTTTTTCAAAAAAAACAATTTTTTATTGCGTTGATCTTTTTCTTTTGTTTTCTGTTTTCTAGGTCATTTAACTACCCTGTAGACTTTATTATTTCCTTATTTTTTTATGCTTTAGGTTTAGTTGGATTTTTGGAGAGAGAGTTGATCTACTCACTTCAAAATGCCAGAAATGAATCTCTAGTTAAAGTAGAGATGCATGATTTCAGATCTCATTAATCAGAATCTCTGAAGGTGCTTCAACTGTTTACTTCATAAAATTCCCATGCTGAATCTTATCCTCACCAAGATTGAGCTACAATTATATTTGGCAGGTTTATGAATTTGGTTAAGTCAGTATTCAGAAGCAATTATGCTCATATTCTTGACATAAGATAATCAAGCTTAAATGATAATCTAGGTATAAAATCAATAAAAGTTGTATATATTTCATATATATGTGAAATGTTCAAAATGACAAATAATATGTTATTATCATATCAGTAGTTTAGAACACTCTTTTCTTCTGAAAACCAATTCACACGTGAAGTTAAATTGTAATAAAAAGCTTGTTTGATATGAGTAGGTAATTAGGACAGAGAAAGCTAAGTAATTCATTGATGGTTAATTTGATTAGGTTATGAGAGCTTGATATCTCCTTTTCCCCTTGATGATTACACCTGACATAGTAAATTCAAATATCCAAAGCAATCAGGTGCTCTTGAATGGACAGTATTAGAAACATATTGACAGTTCTTTCTTTTTGGTTGCACCTATTCTAGATTTCCTTCAGATCTTTAATCAACAAGGTTGATTTAAATCCAGGATTAGTTTTAGTTACATGACTGAATTTGCACATACACAGTCTTCACAGCCACATATTTAAAATCTCCATTATAGGTTATGTCTGTACAGAGCCTCATTTTTAAGAGGGTGACATACTATCAAATAGACTAGAATAAAGAATATCTTCATTACTGATGTTTCAGTAGTACTGTAGGTAAATGTTGAGAGATGGATATGACATTAATTTTTCAACATTGGATAAGGACCAAAATCATCTTGATGTTACAGTTTTACATCTGACAGAACACTGGTATAAATTTATAAATTCTACTAAGTTACTATAAAAGAGTATGAAACTTGTGTAACCTTATTGGTATTTGACTTTAGTCTCCACTAAGATCCAAGTTTTGTACCTGGCCTTTAGATTGCGAAAGGTAGCATTGGAGTTGATAATGGAGTTGATAAGGTTTCAAATAGTCATGAAAGTGGTGTACACATTCCACATGATTATTTGGACAATTTGAGCTCAGTAGAACTCTATACCTTTGCTTTTGTTTTCTTTATTTTTGTAATTAAAATTTTCTTTAAATGTTTATTTATTTTTGTGAGAGAGACACAGAGCATGAGCAGATGAGGGGCAGAGAGAGAGGGAGATACAGAAATCTGAAGCAGGCTCCAGGCTCTGAGCTGAGCTATCAGCACAGAGTCTGATGCAGGGCTCGGACTCATGAACCATGAGATCATGACCTGATCCGAAGTTGGACGCTTAACTGACTGAGCCACCCAGGCGCCCCTACCTTTGTCGTTTTGTGTTTTATTGCAAGAGATTTGAACATGGACTTCTTGGATAACTGTCTCCATCCCTGTCTTAGTCCATTTAGGCTGCTGTAACAAAGTACCATAGACTGAGTGGCTTATAAACAACAGAAATTTATTTCTCATAATTCTGAAAGCTGGAAGGTGCTGTCACATTTAATGTCTAGTGGAAACCCAGTTTCTGGTTCATAGATAGTTATCTTTTCATTGTGTCCTCACATGGCAGAAGGGGCAAGTAAGGGAACACTCTGGGTTCTGTTTTATAAAAACACTAATCCTATTCATGAGGTCTATACCCTAGTGACTAACCACCTAGCAAAGGTCTCATCTCCAAATATCATCAAACTGGAGATTAGATTTCAACACATGAAAGTTAGAAGGCACAAACATTTAGTTTATATCAATCTCTGACTTCACTTTGCATATGTAGATACAGGAATGTTCTTGTGACCCATATATATATACACCTGCTGATTCTGCCGAGACTCAGGGAAAGAACAAAACAATTACATTTGCACTGGAAAGGACAATTAACACTAATTTTTATTTTTAAGCAAGTAACCCTTAGGAACAGTGGAATTCAGTGTGTTCTTGAAAAATAATTGTCATGTTTATTGTAGTAAAAAATCTACAATAAGGCTGTTTCCACATGGGCACAGATTTATTTATACAGGGTTTCCCATTAGCAAAGCAAGTTTGCTTCAACTAAATTACACGGAGACAATGCTTAAGAGACTCTAGAGAGAGCAATCCCAACTCAGTAATTCCCAAGCAGCTTTTCCTGTGGTGATTCATAGGCTATCTCTTAGGAGTGTTTCATTCAGCTTGATTGTTGCTAAGCAACAAATAAGGGATGGGGTTAAGCTTCTAGAATCGCTTACACATTAATTATAAGTAAGTAACATTGGAATAATGCAAGTTTTAATAATGAAGGGTATTACATACGTTGTCACACTATGCCTTTTTTTTCCTACCCAAGAAGAGAAAGACCTGTGTGCTACTTGTCATGGTGAAATGACATTTCATTAGCATTTGGAGGTACCAAGGGAGTAGGTTTTAAAAGAAACAATTAGGTGTTTTATAGCTATCTTTTCCTTTCTCAAAGGTTTTCTTTCCTAATTGCTATTGACTTTGCATTCTTTGAACTACTGAAGCTAACAATAGCATAAGTAGGTGTTAAGTTTCCTAGTTAAGAAGTTGCTCAAGTGTTTTGATGATTGCATGATTGCCAAAGACTTTTAAATGCAAGAGAATTAAAGAGCATTAAATGCAGAAAAATTAAGACCAATTTTTGCTCCCTACATTTAGAGATCTTGATCAGAATTTAATCTTCCCACCAGGAAAAAGCAATATTCTAAAATCATAGTGTATCTCCATCCACATTTCTCAAAGTACTTGCACTGCTATTTACAGTCACTCTCTTGCGAAGTTGTATTTTTATATGATTTTCCTTTCTTTCTAAATGATAAACTATGGGACATGTGTTAGTTTAAGCAAATACCCTTTTTGTCCTATGGTAGTGTATCAATATTTGGCCATTAAAATAGACTATGGGGGCGCCTAGGTGGCTCAGTCGGTTAAGCATCCAACTTTTGATTTTGGGTCGGGTGGTGATCTCACAGTGCGTGGGTGTGAACCCCACCTCAGGCTCCATGCTGACAGCACAGGGCCTCCTTGCGATTCTCTCTCACCCTTTCTCTCTGCCCCCCACCCCTGCTTGTGTTCTCTCCCTCTCTCTCAAAATAAACTTTAAAAAAAGAATTCAAAAAAACAAAAAGGCTGGAAACCTGAAATCGTGTCAGCAGCGAGCTGCCAGTAGACTTATTTATTCAGAATAGAAAGGCCATTTTGGTTGTCTCTCAATCAGCAAAACTTGGATATGAATGATTTTGGCTGCACTACAGTCTATCAATGAAAGCCACTTAAGAGAACTGCCATATTAAAAATGTATTCAACCTTCACATCTATAAAAGTTCTCTGAGAAAAGTGCACACTATAGCGAAAAATGAAATCCAGATAAATATGAGCCTGATTTCAAGCTCAGGCGCTCGATATCTGCGTACCGTGGCTCAGTACTTTACTGTTTCTTAGTCTCAGTGTACTCAGAGATAAAGTGGGGAAGGGGGATGTTAACCTAACTCAGGGGATAATTGTAGGACTTCGGTAGGGACCACTCTTCCTGTCAGCCACATCCACTTTCATTTCTTTGCTACACTTTCATCTTTATTGGTCAATGCGTTCTTGTTATTTTCCACATTGTACACTGTCACGAGGATTTATCATAGGTATACAGGAGGCAACACCTTTCCTATCAGATACTATCAGATAACAACAGTTTGCTCTTAGTGTATGAACTTAATATATACTATGCAGTGATCAGTCACTGACAAACACTGAAAGAAGTAACGTGGTTGGCCCCACGTTTGTGCATCTATTATTACTATAGTCATCTGTGGACTGAAGAAGCAGCAGTGGGAGTGCCTGGGTGGCTCAGTTGGTTAAGCCTCAGACTTTGGCTCAGATCATGATCTCAGGGTTCGTGAGTTTGAGACCTGCATCGGACTCTTCACTCTCAGTGAGGAGCTGCTTCCGATCTTCTGTCTCCCTGTCTCTCTGCACCCCCCTCCACTAACTCTTTCTCTCTCAAAAATAAATGAACATTCAAAAAAAAGATGCATCAGTGAAGTTTGTATTTTATGAGTTTATTCACTGTAACTCTAACCCTAACTCTAACTGTAACTGAAATTTGAACCATTTTGCTATGAGACTGGTATATGGAAGTTATGTGTATTACAGCAGTGGGAAGCAAGGGCTGCTTGTGTATGTGTGTGTCTCTAACTCCCTGAGTCATGAGAGAGCATGGACTTTGTGTACTTTTTATTTTCTGCTGCCTCCCTGGCACTCAGAATAATGCTGAATACCAAGTGATATCTGAAAATTATAATGAATGAATGTTATCACATGTCTAGAGTCTTATCAGAGAGCCGGGAACAGATAACAATGACTCACTAAATGCTGGGTTTCTTAGTGTTTACTTAATGCCTCAAGTTTTAACAAGAGGTAGATTTATTAAAATGAATTAAGCGTATATTTGGCACAGTATAATTTTGTGAAGGAAGATAGAATTTATTTCCCTGAAGCAGTCTGATGGTACAGCTTAAGGCTTTGTGCTTTATAGTCATAGAGATCTAAATTTCACTCTTGGCTTTGCTACTTCACCCTAAGTAAGTTATTTAAGCACTCTAGGTGTCATTTCTTTATCTATATAAGGACAGCTACTATGTCTACTCACCTAAGTAAAATATGTGAAGCTTAAGAGAAATTATAAATGCAAAGTGTTTAGCCCAGTGCCTGGCACTTAGTAAGCACACAAAGCATCTTAGCTTTAGTTTATGAGTTTCTGGCCTAATAAGGAAGAACATTTAAAAAAAAAAGATACAATGGATTTAAAAATCCACTTAAAAATGTAGATGACAAGAATATATTACAAATATATCCAACTGTGACCACATGCTGTATTTTTAAATTCAAATGTGATTTCCCCCAAGTGTAATTGACTTTTTTTTGAAAGTAGATTCTGAAATTGAGCAAATTCCATGCCATTTTCTTAGAGGGACCACCGTAGACATTCACAAAGCAGGAGTCTATAAATGTCTATGGAGAGATCAGAGAACTGTGGAAAATTATGCTGAGAATTAAAGGCAAATTCAAGATTACTCTAAAATCAAAACCAGTTAAAATGATTCAGTGTTTTATTTAGTGTTCAAAATATGGCAAGTTTCTTAGTGTCTATGTGCCTCAGTTTCTTCATTTATAAAGTGGAGAAGAAAAAATTCTTATCTCATTGAGTGGTACGAGGGTCAGATGAGAAAATGCCTTTAAATCATTTATCTTCAATTCTGGGCATAGCAAGAAATTTAATGATCTTTCTATTCCTTTGTATATATTAAGTTAATGTTAATCTCTGACAATTCTTTCTTTATTATGCATTTTACTTCTGCATTTTCTTTCTCCTTAATGCTATTTCCCTTCTAGTCACGTGGTCATTAAAAGATTAACATAACAATTTTCCCCTGGTTTCCTTGTCCTCAATTGCTCCTTCATTTACCCCTTTCCTGAATTTTTTAATCATTCTCCACTGTACAAAAGAAAAATCCAAACTTCTGGCCACCAATTATGGTTCTTACAATCATTCCAATTAATTTTCCCTATATTCTTCCTGTTTCAGTCAGATAAGGCTACTTATTATTTCTCTGTTGTACTCCACAATAATTTGGTTATCATGGATGGATGCAAGAGTTCTCTGTGTGCCTTCTCTAACTGACTGGCAGCTACCTCTTGATGGGCATTCCGAGGCTGCCCCTAAACTCAGAAAGAGGAGAAAGCCAGAGTTCATTAGTGATATGTGTCATGAGCTCAAGACTGGAGACAGGATAAGCATCAGAGATATTTGTCATTTCTGACTTATGTCATTCCCCTGACAAGACATCCTTACATGCCTTTTCTCTGTTTTTCTAAGTTGTAACTTTTTCAGAGATTCTGTTCAAATTCCACCTTTTCTATAATTGTCTCATCTATCCTACCCCACAATAATCACTCCTTTCTCACATAGGACTTACAACCTGAATCTCTTCTTTGGCACTAACATATGCTACTTTTATGTTTACAACCTATACATCCTGTGATGGCAACTACATTGTGCTTCTTTTAAGAGCAGAGAATTGTGTATGCATTGATTATCCAAGGTTTTCAATAATCAATAATAGTAATACCTTACATTTTTTATTATCTTATCTTTTTACATATGAAACTATTAAGATTTAATTCTTCATGCCCTTTTAGATAATGTATTAATATATTGAATATTTATTGGCTTTAGTAGAAAGTTTATACTTTATTTTATACTTTATTTAGCTGCTATTCAATTCATAGATTATAGACTTGGAAAAATCTAGGTGGTGTTTCTTACAAACTCAGCACAGTTTTATGAGTCCACACTGACAGTGACAATTCAGTTAAATTAAGTATTAGAATGAATATTAAGCATGTTTATACAAAGTAGCTACAAATCTCAAATTAGAGAAAAGGGAATATAGTATTACCCTTTGGGTATTGTAAATATAGGGGAAGGTTTTGATTTTCAGGATAAATTATGACATTAACTTACAGCCATCACACCTCACTTTCTCAGTGGTCTAGAGATTAAGTTCTGGCATTAGTCAGACAAGAGTTTAAACCTAATTTCAATACTTACTAATAGCTTGATCTTGGACAAGCTCCTTAATTTATTTGAACTTCAGTTTCTTTGCAGTAATTTAAAATTAATAATCTTATAGATTATTGAGTGGAGAAATGAGATAAAGTCCCTTGCCTATAGTAAGGATTTAGCAAATGGTTAAGAATGTGCTGGCTTGGCAGTTGTACCAATATCTTTTATTGACTTATAAAGGATGCATTTATCATTTTCAGTGTTATTTAAGTGTTAATATCATACTAACATATTTCAATGACTGGAAATACAAGTTCTTTATCTTGGAAAATAGATCAAAATTCTAAATAAAACATTAGTAATAGAATCTAGAAGTGTTTTATAATAATTCTATAGTATGACCATTTCTTCTTTTTTACATTTTTTAATGTTTATCTATTTTTGAGAGAGAGAGAGAGAGAGAGAGAGAGCAGAAGCAGGGAGGGGCAGAGAGAGAGAGACATACAGAATCTTCCAAAGTAGGCTCAGTCTCTGAGTTGTCAGCATGGAGCCTGACATGGGGCCCTAACTCACAAACCATGAGATCATGACCTGAGCTGAAGTCAGACACTTAACCAACTGAGCCACCCATGTGCCCCAATATGACCATTTCTTTAATAAGATAACAAAGATGCTTTAATTTTATAGTCTATTGATAAAATATTTATATCAGTTTATTTTTATGTTATCTATCTATCTATATATATATATACACACACATTTTTGGAGTCATTTAAATTTATTAGATGTATTTATATTTATATTACTGCTGCATAACCAATCATACCAAATCCTAGTGATAAAACAACAACCATCAATTTTTTCTCCTGAGTCTGAGTCAGCTGTACAGTGCTCCTATTCTAGGCCAGGTTTGGCTGATTTTTACTAAACTCATTCATGCTTTTTTGGTAAGCTAGCAGTTGATAACCTTATTTACTCACTAAGTAGTTGGCTAACTTGGGGTTCAGGCAAAATCCATCATTCATCAACCCAGCCCAGACTTGTTCATATCATAGTGGTTAGGTTACAAGAGGAAGCATGGAAATATGCAAGTTCTTTTTGAACCTAGGCTCAGAATTGAAAACTAGTGCTTTTGCCACAGTCTATTGGATGCAATAAGGCATATGATCATTAGTAATTCAAAGGATAAATAACCTGACTTCTTTTACTGGCAGAAACTACAAAAGCCTGCTTTAAAGAGGAGTACATACAGGGAGAGGTGGAGAATTGGAAGTTTTTGTAATCTGCCACAATGTTAGTACAATAAAGGAGAAAATAACAATAGAATCATGTCGTTTATACCTGCTGAGAGGTCATTATATTCAACAAATATGATATAAACTTTATGTAAAAGAGAAATACAAGAACATTTCCTTAACTTGATAAAAAAATATCTTTAGCAACCTAACAATGTAATTTCTGTTAGTAAAAGCTCTAGTCAATACTCTTATTAGTTTCCTAGGGTTAACCCCAAGAAAATAACATAATTAGGTGGCTTAAAATAGCAGAAATTTATTGTCACACCTCTGGAGGTTAGTCTGAATTCAAGCTGACAGCAGGATTGGATTCTACTGGAGGCTCTGAGAGAGAATGGTTCCATGATTTTTTTCTAGCTTTTGGTGGTTGCCCACTGTCTTTGCCATCCCTTGGCTATTTCACACCAATCTAATCTCCATCTTAGCATGGTGTTTTCCTTCAAGTCTCTATCACTGTGTCTTCTCCTCTGATAATAGTGGATTCATAGTGGATGAAGGGCCCACTCTTTTCCTGTATGACTTCATCCTAACTAATTACATCTGCAGCCATTTGCAGCCATCCTATTTCCACATCCTGAGGTTCTAAGAAGAACATGAGTTTATGTGGACACCATCCAACCCAATGCAATATTACTGTGGTGGGATATAGATACATATCATTCAACTACTTTTATGAATATTTATGTCAATAATTTTAGATGAGATACAGACATAAGATAAAGAAACAAAGATTGCATAAGAAGTCATTTATCTTTACTAATAGGTGATAGGGTTTTCTATCAGGAAAATTCAATAGATTTCGTTATAAGTCATTATAATTAAGATGATAGTTTAGTAGAATGGCTGAATTCTAAGCAAAATTGTAATACAAAACTAGTAAGAAAATATAGTGGGGGGAAAGACACCACTCATATAAAGACATCAAAACATAAAGAAAGTAAATCCACAGATCATATATGAAGAAACATCTAAAATATCTCACAAAGATAGAAGCCTTTTATAAATATTGTGAAAGAACATTTTCTAGGTGGAAAGCTTTAATATTATAAGGATGTTAACTGTATTCATGTTAATATATAATTCTAACTATAATCCCATATAGAATAATTATAAATATAGCCCCCCCCCCAAATAGAACAAGGGATAATTAAGTGATACCTGTTTTAACTGGTGTCCAATATTATTGTAAATTTGTAGAGATGGAAATAAACAGGGTGCTGATTCAAGAAAAGGCATATAGATCAATGGAACAAAATAACAAGTTCAGAAAGAGGAAGAAGGACTTTTGGAAACTTTGGAATGAAATAGGTGGCATTTCACATTAATGGAAAATATTTGCTTTTCAATAGATGGGATAATTGGTTATTAATTTTGGTGAACACAAATTAAGCCCTTTTTATTATGATGGTAAAGATTTTAATGTTGTGGCAACAAAAACACTAAGATAAAAGCTGTTTGTATTCTCTTGATGTAGGTTATCTTCAGCCAGTCTCAAAATCTAAAAATCATAAATGATTGTCAGATTTGACCACATAAAACATTTGAAAGGTCTTTACAGAGAAAAACATCATAAATAAATATGAGACAAATATGATAGTATAAAGGAAAATCTTAGCAAAACATAAAACAGACTGACCTTCTTTAAATCAATAAGTAAAAGATATATAGCCTAATAGAAAAATAAGATAAATAAATAAATAACTAGCTGATAGGGAAGGGGGATGGTAAAGAGGTTAAAATATGCAAATTTGCCTGGTACACAACAAATATTGAATGGATGTTAATTGTAAATGTCATTCCACATTTGAGAGGATACGTGCTATACTATTTTGTAGGGGCAGTTTGTGTGTGTGTGTGTGTGTGTGTGTGTGTGTTTATGTGTGTGTGTGTGTGTTCGTATATGTGTGTGTGTGACTGTGTGTAAAAAGTACAATACTCATGAAAATAAATTAGATAACTCCTTATGTACTAGTATGAGTAGCTCACAATGTAATTATAAATAAAATATACATTTGCATATTAACATTGGATAAATGCAAGTATATCATGATCTCATTTTAGTAAAAAAAAAGGAACAAAGCTATTAGATGCATATAGAGATGTGCACAATCAGAGTGTATTTCCACAGGAACCTAGCATAATGCTGGCAGGATACATAGTGACTCTCTCAGGGCTCCAATCATAAAATTATGTCATAGGCTCTGGGTCTAAAGCTTTCTCTTGTCTAGCAAAAGAGTGGGACGCAGGATTGAAAGTGAGAGATGGCGAATTTCCAGGAAAAGACAAGAGCCCCAAATAAGGGTCCTTGCCCCGTATTTATTAAGATTAGAAGGCTTATAAACATGGCGATGGACATGCACAAAGGGACAATGATTCTGTGAACACTAACTTGTGGACATGAGGGAAAGGGGGTCTCAAGGATATTTGTGGTTAGGGGTTTGGGTTAATACAAAACAAAATCCGGGCACCGGGCAGTCAGGAGGAGGGTTGTTTACAGCGGACATGAGGCAGCACCTCTGTTTATCTTAGCTAGCCTAGAGGATGAGATAGATAGCAGAAATAACCTCAGGGTTGACAAGGCACCTTTTCTTTTGTTAACCAGCTCTGCTCTGGGCTGCTCTGCCTGCAGCACAGCGGTCCATAGTCCAACTCACCAACTTACCTAACCTGGTCTTATTCTCCTGTGAAAGCAGCTTTTCTGCTATAGTACTAAATTGGGGGTGCTTCCACCCTGAATATCTAATCTTGTTTATTTCATATACCCACGTATTGGGCACCTTTGTGTCATTCCTATTTTAGGCCTTTGCCTCTCCCTCTCTATTCTGGGGGCTCTGCACCCCCTCTCTACTTCGGGGTGCCTTTGCACCTTGCTATTCCTGGCACCTTTGCACTTCCCTAGTCTCAGGGTGCCTTTGCACCTTTTATTTTTGGGGTGCCAATCTGGTTTACCCTAATTTGGGTGTGAGCATTTTATGACTTTGTATTTCTTTGTGCCTTGTTAACCCATTGATGTAAGCCTGGGGGATTCCTAAGCTTATCCCCCACAAAATTCCATGGGAAATTTTGGAGGGGCCATATCAATTCCCCCAACTCTCAGCCAGGCACCAACCATGACTGGAAGGAATAAGTGTTCTTATTGGCTCACTGTGGGCCAAGTATTCAGGCCTGTGTATAGAAAATGGGAGATCCTCATGGCTAGAGTGGAAAAGAATAATTCCTCAAAATTGGGGGAATTATTACCAAAAAAAATATAGTGAAATGTTTTTGGGAAGTTAAAAAAAGATGACTACCACATTCTAACTATTTTATCCATATATATATATATGTATTTTTCATCATCCCCCTCCCCCCACCTATCCCCTTCCCTTGTCTTACACATTGCATGCACACACTCACACACACATGCACACACAGTATTATTATCACATGTCTTTTTCTTTTCAATAAACAATAAATGACCGGCCTTACTTAATTGTAAGAGTAATCTGTACTCATTAAAGCCTAATTCCTGTAAGTTTTTTGTGGCTTGTTGGTAAATTACAAAGTTGATCTGAAACCATCTCCTATTTGAATTAAAGAGTTTGAGTTTCTGATATAACTGAAATAGACTTTTTTTTCTGGTGAGAGAGACAGGTAGGTATGAAGTAGAAGATGGAGTGATTTTTATGGATACAATTTCATTGTTCAGTCAACTCATATCAAAATGAGGCTTATAAAATGAGTTTTGGGACCTTTACTACCTCTAGATTATAATTTAAAATGATATTTTATCCTAATGAGGAGACGTTTCTTATAATCCTTCTACTTTTCTTTTTTCTAAAAAAGCTAACAAAAGCTAAACATAAGGCAGGAAAAAATTGACTTTGTTAGCTTTGTTAATGATTTTGTTGCCTTACACCAAGAGCCTATAAACTATTGCCCTCGGGCCCAATCTAGGCAGAGTTTGTACTGTAGAAAGTTTTATTGGCATACAGTCACCCATATTTATGTATGTACTATCTGTGGTTGTTACTGTGCTATACTGGCAGAGATGAATATTGTGACAGGGACCTTAGGGTCCTGGAAGCTAAAATAATTACTATCTGGCACTTTACAGAAAAGTTTGCCAACCTATTCCTTACACACTCACCCCAAAACAGCCAGTAATTCAAACAGCTTCCTTGCCATCTGCTGAGACTGTCAGTGTATATTCTGGTAATTACACTATTTCTTTTGAAATGGGCACTTCTTAATTAATGTATTTAAAACTATACTTTATTTCCCCTACGTGGGATTTTAATTTTTTTTAATGTTTATTTATTTTTGAGAGAAAGAGAGAGACAGAGTGCAAGTGGGGGAGGGGCAGAGAGAGAGGGAGACACAAAATCCAAAGCAGGCTCCAGGCTCTGAGCTGTCAGCACAGAGCCGAGCCCAGGGCTCAAACTCGTGAACCATGAGATCATGACCTGAGCTGCAGTAGGAAGCTTAACTGACTGAGAGACTCAGGTGCCCCTCCCATACGTGGGATTTTAAAAATGCCTCTTAACAATTTCTCGTTTCTAAGTTAGCCTTTCCTCTGTGTTTTTAGGAAATTTAATGCCGAAGGTGACCTCAGTTGCATTAAATGGTATATATTGGTTTTGAATTTGTTATTATTTGTAAAACTCCAAGCAGCATTGGAACCAAGAATAAATTAATGGAACTGTAATAGCAGTGAGGTATTGGTACAAAGCAGTACACACTACTTATTTCCTCATTATAAAACTTTCTAAAAGTCTTGTATGGAAAGTGTTTCACCACTGGCACAGAATTTTCAGATATTTTATCATGTGTAATTACATAAAAGTAAGAGATATACAGATAATATTATTGCCATTTTATAGATAACAGAATAGCCTAGAGAAAATAGTTGCATTGCTCAAAGCCACATGACTAAAGAGAAAAGGAATTAATCTTTTACTTTTTGATTGCTTTCACTTCCATTGTATATATACTTTGCCACAGTCCCAGTCTATCTATCTATAATCTATTATGTCTGTATTTACATGAAATTTAGCTATGTCACATAAAGCAGATAAACTTAATTGCAGAGATTGTGTTTTATTTATGTCTCATCGATTCCACTGTATAGCTCAGGGCACTACTTTGAATATAGCAAGCCACTGCTTTGAACTCAGTAAAATTTTTGAATATCATGTTATTCTAATACTTGGTAAGAAGCTAAGTTTAATTGTAGGATTGGGTGGAAATTATAATTATGAATTTGCTTTGTCTCACTAAGTTACAAACTTTTTGATCTCCCTGTTTAGGTGATGCCACTTGCTTTTTATTGTCCAAGCATTTCACCTTTCTTACTGTAAAACCATCTTTCTTTGTGTTAAGAAAACACCATAGTTTTTATTGGAGAAAACTTAGATGGCCTTGATTCTAGCTGCATAGTTCAGCTTGTTATCTGGGTTTAACCAATCAGAGCAGAGATCTTTAATATATACAGCGTGGGTTAAGGGGAGCTATTTGCAAGCTGAGGTGGCCTGCTCCACGTAGTTATTATATTAACAAAATAGTGGCAGAGTTATCTCTGGATTGTGTTATTGTAAGAAATTTTCTTGAGTTGAGAATTTTTGTATGAAAAAATGGCCTTTCTAAAACAACTCTATGCAAGCTTCCATCTTCCCCACGCTCTAGTCTCTCTCCACTTGGCAACTTCCCCCACCACACTGTAAGCTTCAGCAAGGGAGGGACCATGTGTAGCTTTTTCCCCCCATTGCTATGCTCTCTACAGCTAACTCAGTGCTTGGCATGCTGTTAAAGGATGAATGAGGACTGGAAGAGGAGAATGAGAGGGAGTGTGAACATAGGAGAGAACAGCATGTATGAAGGCAGAGGGTAATAAAAGAGCACACTGCAATTAGGTCACTGAAAGAAGCTTTATAGAATAAAGACAACTTGGAGGAGAATAGGAAGGGGTGAGAAAGGAGATCATGAAGACCCTCATAGAGCTAAGCAAATGAAGGGCTACTTTACTGTGGTGGCTTTAGTGAAATGTCGAAAGATTTCTACCTACAGATTAAAATGAGTAGGTTTACATTTTGGAAAGCTCTTGCAGGTAAAAATGAGGAAGACAGATTGAATGGAGTCAAGACTGGGAACAACCACCAGTTAGATGTCTGTCACAGTCAATGGGAGCACTTGAACCAAGACAGAGGAAGTAGAAATAAAGAAAAGAAAAATAATTCAAGAAAATTACAGAAATCATCATCCAAAAATCATGTCTAATTTTTTAGATGCAAAGAGTGATGAAATGAAGGAATTTATTTATTTATTTTTAAAGTTTTACTTATTTAAGTAATCTCTACACCCAACTTGGGGCTCAAACTCACGACCTGAAGATAAGGAGTCGCATGTTCTACCAACTGAGCCAGCCAGGTGCCCTGAAACGAAGGAACTTAGATTTACAGAAAGCATTCGAAGATCATTTTTGGAATGAAAGAAGTGAGTTTTAAAACATAACTTTGAGGTATTTGTGAAAAATCTAAGTGAAAATATCCAGTTAACTTCAAGGGTGTGGGACCCAGTATTCATTCATCCAGGTCATCACTCACTGTTTGTTAAGAATGTCATTCATATGTAAGGCACTGTTATAAGTACGAGGGTTCTTTGCTCTCATGAAGCTTAAAATCTAGGGTGAAAATATACAGTAATCAAGGGGACAAATGAATATATAACATAATTTCAGTTAATGATATATAATGTGAAGAAGATAAAACAGAGTTTGTATCCAGACAGTAGGTTATTCTAACTAGGATGGTCAGAGAATGGCTGTGAGGTGATATTTAAACACAGACCTTCATAATGAGAATGAATCTTGTCACATTAGCTAAAGGAGGAGAAAATTTAAAGTGGTGGCAAGTTGTCAACATTGTCAAAATCTACAGGGTGCAATAAAATAAGGATATAAAAAATGTCCATTTGGATCTAGCTATCTGAAGACTATTGGCTACCTAAATGAGATTAGTTTAAGTAGGTACAGGAACAGACATTAGATTGAAAAAAGAAGGCATGGATGCACTTAAAGACGTACAGAGTTAGCACAAGATAATTTTTGGAAGAAAGCTTGGCTGTGAAGGGGCAGAGAGAAGTAGCCCTCAGGATCTAGAGAGTGCCAGGAGAGAAATTTGCAAGTTTTCCTGGGTATTTTTTTTCATGAATCTACAGAATGAGTACATTTTACATAACCCTCATTAGAAGACAAAATTTAGCTCATTGGGAAAATGATATTTTATTTTACGTCATTTTTAAAGGAAGCCCTTTTTTTTAAAGCTTATTTATTTATTTTGAGATAGAGAGAGCGCGCACAAGCAGTTGAGGGGTGGAGAGAAGAGACAGAATTCTGAGTAGGCTCTACACCATCAGCACAGAGCCCAGTGTGGGGCTTGAACTTATGAACCATGAGATCATGACCTGAGCCAAAACCAAGAGTCTGATACTTCACTGACTGAGCCACCCAGGTGCCCCAATAATATATTATTTTGGAGGCAGGTGGTAGTATTTTTTTTCTTAGCCCATTGATTTCATGGTAGAACAAAATGGACAAAAGCTGGGGAGCTATGGGTAAACAACTATCTGCATGCTGCGTAATATAAAACTTGAAATCCAGTCACTCATAGATTACATCAGAGGGACTTGGAGCTAATGGTATTTTCAAAGCATTTCTAAACGGGCCCTAAAAGGAATGGGTCCTTTTAACTTCCGTCATTGTTTTTGTGAGATGAGAAGTTTGAAACTTTCCTCTGGGGAATGATTAAAATATTTGCTCTTTCTGTTTCAACATTATCTTGGGAGCAAGGCTTGGTAAAGAATGCTGCATTTTCAGTAATAAATATGTAGATACACCTCAAAGAAAAGCTGGAAAACTAAGCACAATTTGGTCTGATAATCTTACTCCCATCATGTTATTTTCTTTCTGAATGTATAAGTAATTCTTATTGCACCAAGTGGCACTTAAAATGTATTGTCAAATGATGACAGCAACCATTATTTTTCTTCTTCTTTCAGTGATTGTTCTTTTATTTTACCAGGCAGTGATGCCATTTCTGATTTTTAAAGTAAGACTTTCTGGTTACTTTTTTTTTTTAATGCTTTTTATCAAGAAAGCCTCTGGCGCTGAAAATTAAATGTCTCCAGGAATGTTTTTGTGCCATTAGGATGTGAACTAATGATGAGCTATCAGATTGGGTCTATACCTAGAAACGGCTCAGGAGACCCAGATTTTAATTGACTGCAGCAAGGAAGATGGGGCTATGCTTACTGTGCCAGGCAACTGTCAGGTCTCAAACAAATTGCTGAGCATTTTTCATAACCAATTAATAGATGACACCTTAAATAACATGGCCGTGCTACGCTTTATTAAAAGAAACTAGGGCAGAGTTGCTAAACGAAAAAATGTTAAGAATATCTGCAACTCTGACAATTAGATTTCTATCCACAGTTCTCTGCAATTATTTCTAAAGGTAACAGATGTGACCCTAAGATTTTTCCAGAGGCTTCCTTCACAATTTAAACCTTTCTCACCACAAGAATAATGTCAATATTGTGTGCATGGAAAATTACTGAAAATATTTCTGAAATGATGATAGTTTATCTGGTGGATAACAAATACACCTGGGTTTGCTTTTTGATCTGTCCAACCATTATTAATTTCATTACAGACTAAACCATTTTTTCAGCTGTGTGTTAGGAGACACTGAGTTGGCATCACAGCCTTTCCAGGGAAATGGGAGTCTGTGAATTATTTCTTCCACTACTGGTTGCGTTAAAGGGAACAAAGGTGTGTAAGTAGCTGTATTTATTCAATACCATAAATTCAGACCCCAGAATACTAGCAGACTTCTTATTTCCTCTCTATTCTAAAGGGTTCTTTCAATACTGGCTGTTTCCAACTCAGAAGAGATTCTTTATGGCAAGAAAATTATAATTGGCCATCGGGATTGATCCCACAAGTCCTACTTATTAGAAATTGTACAGTCTACTCATGTTACTAATTGTGATAAAATTGAATTGAGGGAGAAATCAAATTTAGGATAAAGAAGGAGGAGGAAGAACAAATGATTTGATTTGATTTTCCTAAGTCCAAGATTGGTATTAGGCAAAATTTTCCAAGGGCTTGCTGAATTATACTCATATCCTATTGCTCTCTCCAGCTTCATGGTGTATCATTATCTCAGTCTTAAAATTTCTCAGAAAGGGGGAAGAGTGATTATGAAATTACCAGTTGGCAAAAAAAATCAATGGAGAATGTTAGGGGCCCTAAGGGTGAAAGTGGGGAAGGGAATAAAGACTGTACTTTGGAAACTCCCAACATCTACATAGTAGGAATTAAAAGACTTACAGAGACATTTTTATATTTAAGAACAATTAGACTATTCAACCATAAAATATGATTGGAAAGTCCACTTCACATAGTATTTGGGAGAAAATATCCTCAAATAATTTGAGAATTAAAATTCAATAAGTATTGCCCCTCTTCTGTGAAAAAAAAATAATTGCAGATTTCTAGCAAGATTATATAAGCACATAAAAGAACATATCAAAAGATTAAGTGAAAAATGCAGAGAAGATCCTTGGAATATTCATGGAAGAATCTTTATGAAGTCTTTAAAGGAGGCTTCCATTAACATTACGTGCACAATAAAGTGTCAACGTCCTTACAGTGGGAATTAAAAGATTCACACAAAGACATTACGATATCTGATATCAATTATATTAATTGTGCTAGTACAAAGCTGAGTCAAATGGGATCCAGCATTGATAGATTTGCTATGTTCAACCTGCCTATATGAGCATGCTAAGATTGGTCACTCCTATCTTTGATATTTTATATTAATTTGATTTTATTTGACAAATATGTTTAAGCACTGTTATGGACTAGATGTTTGTGTCCTTCCCAAAATTCATCTATTGAAACCCCAAACCTCAGAGTGATTGTGTTAGGAGGTAGGGCCCTTGGGAGGAAATTAGGTTCAAATGGGGTCATGAGGATGGAGCCCTAATAAGAAGAGAAAGAGACACCAGAGTTCTCTCTCTTACCACCATGTAAAGATACAGTAAGACAGCAGTCTTCTGCAAGCCAGGAAGAGGGCCCCCAGCAGAACCTAACCATGCTGGTACCCTAATCTCAGACTTCCTACCCTCCAGAACTCAGAAAAATAAATGCAAATAAGTGCATTGTTGAAGTCACCCAGTCTGTGGTATTTTGCTATAGCAACCTGAGTTGCTTCAGACAAGCACCTCCTTTATGCCACAGGATTTGCTAAGCACAGGGGCTGCAAAATGAGTAAGATAGGATCCCTGCCTTGAAAAGTTTCATTGTATTCTTTGATACAACTTGAATAGTATGAAATAAATGTTGAGCTATCAGGGTGGCGACATCAGTTGCATTTACACACTTGAAAAAATCAGATTTTATATTTATTGGAAAATATCTAAATCTTGCACTAAATCTAGTGATATGTTGTTCTGCTTCTCAATATGTGTATTAAACTGTGTCAGTCTTTTGATTTCATGGTCCAGAAGAGATGACAGAATAGAAAGAGGCTTGACTACAGTCTACTGGTGTCTAAACAAGGAAATTTACTGTCCTTATACTGATATGAATGGAATATATGTTATCTTGGTTCAGGCAGAATCCTAAAAGAACTGACACTATCTTCAGTAAAATGTTTCAAGTCTTGAGATTCTTGTTGTAATCTTGGAGCCTGGTAGAGAGCATAAGACTGAAGAAAAAGAGGACAAGAGAGTGTAGTTCAGAAAATATTACTGTATTACCAGAGAAACCTGTTACATAATTAGTTGAATCTATGAAATTAGGGATTTGACTTGCATTTAATCTCTTTCTTAGGACTTCATATTTAGAGCCCAGCTAAAATACATTATCTATTACTGAGAAATGGCTTCTTGTATCTTAAAATAATACATATTTAGAGGAATCAAAATGGCTTATCATACTTTCAACCTTAAAACAAGCTAACAGAATTTTTAAAAAGGACTTTGTGTATATGCTTTAATAAAGATGATGACAAACGATTTTTTGTGTTTTCTATTGTTTTTACCTCTCCATGTTTTTGCATGTTGTTTCTTTTACAGCATCTATACATGGGTTTTGTGTCAATTTCTTTCTAATTATCAATTATCTTCAAACATAGAAAACTTTTATAAAAAATATTGTGGGCTTCAGTGGGAGTAGTGAGTCTCCAAATTATTTTAGTTGGCTCAAATCCCTCTCATCTACTTTGTATTTTCTTTCTACAGGGCATATCTCCCCACTCACCTCCAAATACCCCACCAAGTATTTTTTTTTAAGGTTTTATTTAAATTCCACTTACTTAACAACAGTGCAATACTGGTTTCAAGTGTACAATATAGTAATTCAACACTTCCGTACAACACCCAGTGCTAATCATGATAGGTGCATTCCTTAATCCCTATCACATATTTAACCCATTCCCTACCCACCTCCCTTCTGGTAACCATCAGGTTGTCTTCCATCAACTTTTTTTTATGTACCTCACCTTTTAGTTTGGAATGTAGTTTCATCAGGTTTAACTTTTGCTTTCATTTTTTCAATGTTCCTATGGGTTCAGTTGTGCCTCTCCAACTAAGACACTCTCCTCTTACCTTGTGATCCAAACAAATACACAAAACCTATTTTTATAATCAAAGAATCATTGGAGGGAGCTCTTTGGGCTATAGTGATTTTGGGGAAAATTCTGATACTCTGAGGATTTATTTGACAGCTTTCAGCTTCCTGTTTTATTTTGGCCTAATTTGTACAAGATTTGTTATGTCCATTACGGATAGATTGTAATTGTAACTCTTGTTTCATTGAGCATAAAGTTTTATGTCTATTTTTTTGTGATACTTTAGAGTGGTTCAAAGATAAGGAAGACAATAAAATCGTATTTAATCTATTTCAGTTGATCACCTTTTCTTTCCGTGTTAATATATAATGTGGCCAACACTATAGGAAAATATGCTTGGCTATTGAAAATGCAAAATGTTGCAACCTTTAATATAGGAATTTGGATATAGATCAAAATCCTTAAAAATGATTTTAGCCTTTGGCCCACAAAATTGGCTTCTAGAAATGAATGAAAGGACATAAAATGTCTCCTAATATTTATTCATCAAGTATATTTATTGCCATGTGTTTTTGCATAAAGTGACAATATGGGAACCATCTAAATATCTAGAAGGAATGATATAGAGATTTAATTGTGATTATGGATAATTTTTGCATTGTATTATTATGATAAATAAGTTTAAAACCAGTGATTCCATTTCCATAATAAAATACATATACTTCATTTTATACATATGGAAAAATAAGTAACAGTACATAAATAATAAAGAGATTGTGGGTGATTTTATTTTTTGTATTGTATATGTTGTATTTTCTATAATGAACTTTCGATGTTATTTTAAAATAAATCAGGAGAAAAGATTTGCAAGATCTTTTTACTGCTAGTAAGTTCTTACTGAACTTTTTTCTCAAAAATTCAGTTCTTAGAATATACTTAGATTTTTAAAGTTCAATTATTTACTTACTAAAATAATAAGAAAAATAATATAAGGAGGCTTTGTTTTTTGATTTAGTTCTTAACACAAAAGGTCTTTTTCCTTCTGTTGAAAAGGAGTTGAATAACCAGTGACCACTTTCTCCAGTAACATAATGTCTTTTAAAATGCTTTTCAAGGTAATGATAGATTAAAATACAATGTAAATTTAAATAGTTCAGCTACCAGACTCTCAACTACCTTACACACAGCATAAAAAAAAGATCAGATTGTTGATTTATGACTATTTTTTTTAGAGAGAGAGAGAAAGAGAGAGAGAGAGAGAGAACACACACACACATGAGCGAGTGAGGAACAGATAGAGAGATGGAGAGAGAGAATCTTAAGCAGGTTCCATGTTCAGTGTGGAGCTGAGGAGGGGCTGGATCTCATCACCATGAAATCATGACCTCAGAGGAAATCAAGAGTCCAAAGCTTAACCGATGGAGCCTCCCAGGTGCCCGATTTATTACTATTTAAGCTTACTATTTTAAGTTTTGTTTGTTTTTCTCCTAGAATCCTTTGCCCATATGGGGTTCTTCCAAACCATTATATGTGTGTGACATTACCACTAAAAATGTATATTTTAACCATAGTAATGGTTCAACGACACATAATAACTGTTGGTTGAATGCATGAGTAAATTAATATGAGATGCTTAAAAATATAAGAACATGACAATTTTTGATGGTTCTTTTTTCTTTTACCAGTTTGTGTTTGAGATATTAATCCCTTCCATTATAATTTCCCTAGATTAAATCCTCTCTTTCTACTCACAGCCTTTGTTCTCCTCTGTTCCTACAACATCTTCTGTTGAAGGTACTGATCCTTTCACTCCTATTTCATACTTTTATTTTACCGGGCATATCTGATTAAATACAAATAAACATTTATACAATGAAAGCCATGGATCCTGATATGTCTATTAAAGTTCAAGCTCCTGAAAAATGTGAGAGCAGTCCAAATATTTACACTTGTAACCTAGATATCCTTTCAACCTAATAAACTTATGAGCCTCTCTTAGGAAAAACCACTGCATTTCTAGGTTTGTCTGACACAACCACTATTTCTGTGAGGTCCCTGACATGGACTACTGATTAGTTCTGGGTTTTCAATACTTAAGACATCTTTATTCTTTTTGCTGCTTCCTTCCATAGCTTATTTGTTGTTGTCTCCTGTGATTGCTATTGTTCAATCTACCTCCTGTCAAGAAGAGAAGGATATATTTCTTTCAGGGGTTGGGGAAGGAAAAGAGGGAGTCTTTAGTAGAGGGGTTGATACTATTAGTGAAACAGTTCTTCAGTTTACACACAGCACTTTCCTTCCTATGATATTCAATGCACTTCTTTATATAGAGCTCCTGGGTTTGAGATGACAAAGAATGGTTGATGAATAATTGTTTCTATCTCTGCAAACATGCTGTGACAGTCAAGAGGCTTGGCTTGATCTCAGCACACAGAGAATCTGTGGGGTAGGGACTAAGATGAGTTTATATACAAACATATTTGTACACACACACGCACACACAAATGTGTATATATTTGTAGTTCTTTAAAGTGGTCTAAAGG
The DNA here is from genome assembly GCF_028749965.1 of Puma concolor. NCBI lineage: Eukaryota > Metazoa > Chordata > Mammalia > Carnivora > Felidae > Puma > Puma concolor. The sequence continues at coordinate 28,473,182 of NC_141684.1, read as the reverse complement.
TAAGGAAAACAGTAAAATTGTATTTAATCTATTTCAATTGATCACCTTTTCTTTCCATGTTAATATGTAATGTCAACTATTCAGGAAAATATGCTTGGCTGTTGAAAATGCAAATTGCTGCAACCATTAATATAGAAACTTGGGATATAGATCAAAATCAAGTGGGATTTATCCCACATATGCAAGCCTGGTTCAACATTCACAAATCATTTAATGTTATCCATTAGAACAACAGGCTAAAAAAACAAAACCACAGGATCATATAAATAGATACATAAAATGCATTTGACAAAATCCAATACCCATTCATATTAAAAGCCTCCATAAACCATGAATAGAAAGGAATTTCTTAATTTGATAAAGATTGTCTGCAAAAAACCCTATAGCTAATATCATACTTAATGATGAGAAGCCTGAAGCTTTCCGACTAGGATTAGGCATAAAGGAAGAAGTGCCCTCTTATCACTCCTTTTCAAAACCATACTGGAGGAATCTTAAATGCATATTACTAAGTGAAAGAAATAATCTAAAAAGGCTACATACTAAAAGACTCCAATTATATGACATTCTGGAAATGGCAAAACTGTGGCAATAATAAATGATCAGTGGTTGAGAAGCTCGGTGGGGATGAATAAATAAGCAAAGCACAGAGAATTATTAGGGCAGTGAAAATATTCTGTATGATATTATAATGGTAGGTAGATGTCATTATACATTTGTCCAAACCCATAGAATGTGCAGCACCAAGAGTGAACCCTCATGTAAATTATGGACTTTGGATGATAATGATGGGTCAGTGTAGGCTTATCAATTGTAACAAATATATCACTCTTGTGGATGATGATGATAGTGGGAGAGTCTATGCAGGTGTGAGGGCAGGAGATATATAACAAATATCTATACCTTTTGCCCAATTTTGCTGAGAACCTGAAACTGCTCTAAAAAATTCAAGATAAAAACACCTAATTTTTTTTTAAGTTAGAGAATGTAATATAGGGAAACATATTTCCGGAAAACTATTGAACTACTATTTTAGGTGAAAAGTTAAGAGGACTTGCTGATGAACTGGATAAAAAGAGTAAAGAAAGCAATACATTAGGGATTTGGGTTTGGGCAACTGGATAGATAATGGTGTTACATTCCACATGTGTAAGAACAGGTCTGGAGGACAGAAAACAAGCATTTTAAATGTATTGCCTACCTCATATTTACTATTTAAATTTACTAATTGGCTACATTAAATTTTTTTTTAATTTAGTACATTTTTTAATTTTAGAGAAAAAGAGAGAGCAAGTGGGGGAGAGGGGCAGAGTGAGAGAGAGAGAGAATTTTAAGCAAGCTTCACGCTCAGTACAGAGCCTGACACGGGGCTTGATCCCACAACCCTGAGATCATGATCTGGGCTGAAATCAAGAGTCATAGGCTCAACCAACTGAGCCACTCAATTGCTACATTTTTCATATTGATATTCATATAACCTAGGCTTAAAAACACCAGTGATTTAACACTAACTATCTTGTGTGAGAACCTGTTCCTAATTTCTGAGTGTTTTTAGGCTTATTGAGTTCCTTGATGTCATGTTCATCTGTGGTTCTTAACTCAGTCTTTTGGAGAAAGGTTGGACAAGGTCTGGCAGTTTCTTAAAAAGTTAAACACATACATCTCACACGATCCAGATATTTCACTCGTATATATGTATAAAAAATATATTTTTTTTCTAAGACTTACAAAGACTACACCCTAAATATCTACCAATAGATAAATTGATAAACAACATCTTGTGTATGCCTATACCACTGAACACTACTTAACCATAAAAAAGGAATGGACTATTCATACATGCTGAAAAAGTATTATTCTCAGAATATTTTTCTTTCTGAGTGACATAATCCTGTCAAAACTACATGATTTCCTTTACATAAGATTCTAGAAAGTGCAAACTAATCTATAGTGACAGAAGTGGATTAATCGTTGTCTGTGTGGGATGGGGGAGATGACAAGTGCTGGGGCAGAGATTACAGGAGGGCTGGAGGACACTTTGATGGCTATGAATATGTTCATTAGCCTGCTTTTGGTGATGATTTCCTGGGTGTTCACACACGCCAAACCTTACTGATTGTACACTTTAAATACGTGCAGTTTACCGTATGTCAATTACACCTCAGAGAGCTGTTAAAAATACTCTGGATATCTGGAGTAGTACTTGACAGCTTTCATTCAGATATTCATAATACATAATGAAAAAAGTTGAGGATGAATAATTAACATCTATAATTTTATTACTCTTGGAATGCAATATTTTGCTCAGATTTTTGCAAAAAATGGAAGCTATGTAATATATCAAAAATGTAATCAATTTAGTCACAAGCTTAATCCTGTGAATGTGTCTTTATATATCTTTTTAAGAATATTGTCTAATGAAATGCATGTGTGTGACTTAGTTCAGTATACTGTTCTTTTAATGGGCTCTAAACAAATTGTAATTGGGATGATGTAATGGCAATACATTTATTAATATTACAGATATAATGTGCATCAGGCACTTTCCCTTCAGCATCTCATGATCCAATTTAAATATGGGATTTACACTTAAAAAAAATCACTCTCTCTGCTGTATTGAGAATAAGATTAAGTATTAGAATTACAATATAGTAGAAACAAGACACCTCCCCACCTCCCCGCCCTGATTAATAGCCAGTATTCCAGGTAAGAAAATGATGCGTAAGTACAGGTTAGCAGTGAGATTCAAGTGAAATGGGTAAATATAGGATATATTTTGTGTGAAGAGTTCATAGGACTTGCTGCTGTAATCTTCGATGTAGTATTGATCTGTAGTTCTTAACTCAGTCCTTTGGAACACACTAATATTTGATGAGTCCAGACTGATTGATTCTAATTTGTTTTGAAACCTAAATAACAATTTCTACATATACTAATTTTTTTTAACTCAGTGGACATTAGCCAGCTTTTGTCTTTTAAATGTAACTTAGGTAGTATGAATACAGATAATGATGTGTTACAACTTTTCTATTTTGATATTAATGAATAAAATGAAAACAGTATCACAGTAGCTCCCAAGAAAATATACTACTACCTATGAACTGAAAAAAAATTTATTCCAGTTGTGAACCAAATTTATTTTACCAGTAGATGCCAGTCTCGGCTCACAAAACAGAATCAAGTAATTGCATATTAGTAAATTCTATTAGAGGGATTTCTGTTTAAAAAAAGTAGAAAGGCAGAGATTTTATGTCAAGAAAAAAGGCAATTAATGAACTTTGAAGGCAGAACACAAAACAAGCTCCTGAACAAGTCTATGACTATAACAACAACTGGAAATATGATTAATCACTTCTTCCAGATTTTTCAAGTTGATATGAGGAGATACTACCCCCATAAGAAGGGAAAGAGAAATAAAAAGGAAAAAAAAATACTTAACTGGCATTTACTGAAGTGAGTTTTCTGCTTAACTTATCTTCACGCCTGTCTTGTTTTTCTTTTCTTTTTCTTTTTCCTTTTTTTTTTTTTTTGATGGATATGGAATAACAACATGCAAGGCATTAAAACCAACTTGACTGGATTTTTCTCTACCAAACTGTAATAGCCTAAATTTCCTGAATTAGAAAAGGAAAGCCCAGTAACCACTACTTGTGAATTGACTTGTCTCTCATTGAGGAAAGGTATACTCATGTACTAGATCAAAATTAAGGCAAGTCCTTAGGTCGTCTCTCTGTGAGTAGCTCAAATATATATGCCAAGCCAGGCACTACTCACTCTTGACCAGAATGAAATTGTACCTGTAATAATAAATTGAGTCACTGATGTGATTTTTTAAAATCTTTCTTAAATGAATTATTCCAAGACATATAGAATCTGGATTACTAATGCTTTGTGTATATGTTAGTGCCTTAAATTTTTTTCTGTTCATTAGCCTTATGAAATTATATAGGTAAATACTTAAGAGGGTGACATAGCATTCAATTAAAAAAAAAAAAAAACAAAACAACTCTAGAATAAGAAGTTTGATTCCTCCAGGAAAAGCTAAAGCAATTTCAAATGGAAGTTATGTTTGGGAAATACATATACACAGAGGTGTTAATTTCATGCACAAAAATACTGTTGTGTTAAAGTGTACCTGAGGATGACCAAACTAGCTTTCCTTAATAAACAGGGAGAATAGCAAAGTGCTGGATGGGTAAGGCGTGAAGCTGGCTCTCTCCTTCCATAGCACTGGAAGGTTTGTGTGGACCCACCAATTGACCAGGGTGACTATATACAATGAATAAAGAACTAATCCTCATTAAATAAAATGTCCCTACTCACAAGTTCCCTTCATGTGACTCAAGAAGGGGTGCCCAGGAATATACAAAGGGAATATGAATTAATTTGCACATGCTAAATTCTCTTAGCAGTTTTCTCTGCTCCTTATTCTTGTACATAAGACATAGTGGGATTAAGAAACAGAATTACTTCTTAGTCTGTAAAAGTCATTAAAAGAGCACTGAAATACATTGAAATGTACTACTTAACTCAAAACTCCACCCCACTTCTGATTCCTTACATCTCTAGAGATTATGCCTGTTCTACTTAGGGAACAATAGAAAACATGTTCAGATTGAAAATAAAAACAAAATAGCAAAATCAAGCAAACGGTCAAGAAAAAATTTTGATCACTTACCTACTGTGTATTTTTAAAGCAGGGATGTGTAAGTTGAATGGTGTAACTCTAGGGGCACCAATAGTCCTGGAATCAGCTAGCTGCCTGCTGTCTAATGTCCACAGTTGCAATCAGGTGAAATTCTAAAACTAAGTAATAAATTAGATGATGCTCTATAGAAGGAAAATCTGCTTCATTTTCTTCATGTTCATTTTCATTTTTATTTTTCTCTAAATTTTAGACTGTGTTTATCAGAGAATCACACACAAAAAATGAGGGAATATAAGAGAAAGACTACAAATAGAATGATTTAGGTCAAGAAAAGAAATTTAATTTAATTTAATCCCAAAACAATTCAATATCCTATGCCAATCCTATGTATGATGTATGCTTTCAAGATATAATATATGAAGAAATGTGGAAAGGAAACCAATTCCAAATTAGTTAAAATGTCATATCATTGGCTTTACCATCATACACGTGTTTCAACCTCTTCCCAATAGAATCCTCTTACATCATTATAGCCACCTGTGTGAAAACGACCACTATCTTTTGCCTAGACCAGTGTTTTATCTTGTGAACTGATATCCTTGCTTCTGCTCTTGCTCATTTCTAATGTTTTCCACCAGCTGAGTGAACATTTGTCAACGGAAAGCAAACCCTCCATTTAATACCTTCCAGTGACTTCCTATGGCTCTAGAATAAAATAAAAGCTCAATAGCTATGACCTATACACCATGCATGAACATCCTGCCAACCCCTCCCTCCTCATAACCAACTACTTCCTTCGTATGCCTGCCCTGCCCGACTCTGGGCACATCCAGTGCTCACAGAGGTGAGGCCAAATGAGTTTTTTTTTTTTAGGTCCCTTGGATATTTCAAACTCTTTTTTTTCCCTCCTTTAGGATGTATCCATTTGCTGTTTCTTCTACCTAAAAGATTATCTTTAAGTTACCCAACACGTATATGCGTGCATGTGTATGTGTGTGTGGGGGTGTGTTTAAAACTGCAATAAGAATTTTTCTAAAATAGTACTTATCTTTGCCATATGTGATATGTCTGCTTTATTTTTTTTCTATTTATTTTCCTGTTTAATGGCTGGTTACAACCTACTACATTGATTGAATTTGCCCAGATTTGGATTACACTTTTATTTTTTATTCAGCATGTAACTAAGTTATTGCCCTTAATTAGGTCTCAAAATAAATAAAATGTTCTAGTCATGAAGGTTGTGCCTAACCAACCAATCTGAAAGAACTCCTTAGTGTGAATACATATTCAATCATAACAGTTAAGCATTTGTTTTGCCTGTTACTCTGTGCCAATAAACTGTACAGCCTTTGCAGGAAAGGCTGCATCCTTCTGGTTCATTTTTTAATCCAGGGCTGTGTACAAAGCCTGACACATAGCACAGGCCACCAATAGGCTTTTACAGCTCCTCTCAGTACTGGTTGAAGACTGTCATCTTGCTATCCATTTCCCGAAATCATTTTTAACTAGAAACCTACTTATGCAGGTGATCTGAAAGAGGTAAACACACGTAAAAGATTAAAAGCAAAAAACTGGGCCGTAAAGTATTCTTATTTGTTTAAAATTATTGGATTAGTTTCCTGTGGCTGATGTAACAAATTACCACCACCTGGGGGACTTGCAACAACAGAAATTTATTTTCTCAGAGTTCTGGAGGTCAGGAGTCTGAAACCTGCATCGCTGGGCCAAAATTAGTCTGTTAGGAGGGTGACACCCACATCAAAGGCTCTAGAAAATAATCCATCCATTTCTTCTTCCAGCTTCTCATGCCTGCTGGCATTCTTTGGCATATGGCTACATTACTCCAATCTCTATTTGTGTCTTTAATTTACCTTCTTCTCTGTATGTGTCAAATTTCCCTCTGCCTTGCTCTTAAAGGATACATATTATTGCATTGAAGTCCCATCAGGATAATCTCCCTATTTCAAGACTCTTGATTTAACCACATTTGCACAGAGTGTCATATAAGGTGGTATTCACAGATTCTAGGAATTAGGATGTGAAGATCTTTTGGAGGTCCATTTTTCGGCCTACTACAATTATCAATTTATTTTGCATTAGTGTGAAGATCTGTGTTCACTAATTACTCCTTGGTAGTACCATTATTTGGCACTGAATTTTGTGTACTGAGAAGGCTAATTCAGAGGCATGTAAAAACTTTTTCTTTTTCTTTAATGATTGGACTTTCCTGTTTGTAGAAGCAGTGTATATTTCTACTTAAAATGATGATAACTGAAATTAAAAAAGCTCTTCTGATTCTAGATAAATCTCATAAGTTAAAAGGGTTAGGTAATTTGAGAACCAGGTATAAACCCAATTATAGTGGGCATTCAGTGACCTAACTTCATGTTGTTTACTTGAATCATCATGGCACTGTACAAATAGAGTTCCCGTATTCCATTCAAATTCTAAGCATCCAGCTAAAATGTCATTGAAATATTTCTAAGGAGAATATATTTCTGGAGTTAAGAGATTCTGTTCCTCCAGATAGAGTGCAGGCAGTGCTCAAGTTAGGAAGGGGATATCACAGATGCAGAGTGAAGTCAACCATGCCAGAGTAACAAGAGAAGCTTCAAGATTTAATGTCCATATAGAGAGCATATACAAGTGTATGCAAGTCTAAGTCTAGGCAAATGACTAGACTTACTAATAAAGACCATGAATAAATAATTGAATGTTCTAGTTTATCAGGGAGAGGAAGGGAAACCAGACAATCTCAACAGTATTTCCTAAGCCAGCTGGTTACCATCGAAGTGTTATCAGATACTACTCATAGTTTGTGAGATTAGATCTTCAACACAGAAAAAGGTTTAATCATGCTCAACAGCATCAGTTTTAATCTTCAGAAAATCTGTAAATAAAAACAAACAAGAACCAGCAACCTGAAGTAACTTTCTATGTGGGTAACTTAGAGTCTACTCTACCTGTTCAATAGCATCACCATTTGGATGCCTAGACTGGGTAAACCAATACAGTCTCAGCTGTCCTTATAGAACTTCCTCTAGTCTGCTTTCACATTGCATAAACAGCTTTGTCACTGACCTAAGCAAAGGATTAACATTTTTTTTAAGTTAGGATGTGGTAAAATAAGAAAATACAGAGACATATATGAACCGAAACATTTATAGTAGACTATAATTTTCCACTTAATATCCATTCTCCACATTTTCAGCAATAGAACTTCCATTTTCATTTAGGCAGTAATGGGGCAGCTAAAACACACACACACACACACACACACACACACACACACACACATTTCCAAAATTCCTTGTAGCCAGTGGTAATGTGTGACCAGCTTCTAGCCAGTGAGATGTAAATAAAATAGTTGTGGAGCATCTAAAGAAGGCACAAGTACTGAATTTTAGTGAGATGGGCATTGTTTCTTCTGTCTTATTCTTGCTGCCTCTAATGAAAACTACAGCAAGTCTTTTTGATGACAGTACCCTTGGAAGAGGAACTAATGTAGTCAAGGTGGTAAAGCAGATATATTGAAGAAATCTTATTTTATGGGAAAGAAAAATAAACATCTACCTTATTTTTTTAAATTTTTTAATGTTTTTTAAAAACACAAAAACACTCTGTTTTTTGAGACAGAGTGCAAGTGGGGGAGGGGCAGAGAGAGAGGGAGACACAGAATCTGAAGCAGGCTCCAGGCTCTGAGCTGTCAGCACAGAGCCCGACACGGGGCTCAAACCCATGAACCGTGAGATCATGACCCGAACCGTGAGATCATGACTTGAGCTGAAGTCGGACGCTTAACCAACTGAGCCACCCAGGCACCCCAACATCTACCTTATTTAAGCCACTATCACTTTGAAAAGTTTTTACATGCAGTTGAACCTAGTCCTGACATATGTGTCATTAACTGTGTCTTTGATAAAGTTGACTCAAAAATGTATTCTATAGCAAAATATCAGCAGGTATAGGGCTGCTGAAAAGTTTGTGGTTGGTAAATATTGTGGGATTCTCAAAAAAAAAATATATATATATAGATAACTACATATCTATCTATCTATCTATCTATCATCTATCTATCTATATCTAACTTTAGGGAACTATTCACCCTAACAGTTATTTTATTTTATTTTATTTTATTTTATTTTATTTTATTTTATTTTTCATAAGACATTAGAATTCAAAGTCATCACCTATTCTTTTGCAGACCGCATACAGGTTTGATTTTACTGCTCTTACAGTTCATAATTTTCCTTGGCCATTTTATTTTTTTCAACTTCAAATGTAACCTTTATCATCTAAGCCATCAGTTGCAGTTAATCTTATGTTTCGATGTCACATCTCTTGGTTAAATTGCTATAGTATGGCAAGTATTCTAATTACTGTGGCAAGTTGTTGGGAGGCATGGTTAAGTATTTTGATTTCACATATCACCTGCAAGTTACAGCTGCTTTGGTTAAAAGATGGTTTGTCCACATGAATGTAAAAATAACGTATCTGTCATTCAAATTCACTTTTATGATAATTCCTTAATCCCTCATTTAATTTTCTGTCAATCTAATTTAGCCTGTTGCTCAAGTGCATAAATATGCTAGTCAGTCTAATTGAGCTCTAAATATAGACATATTACATATATAGGAAAAACTTCTTTTGCTACATCTCCATGAACCAATCTTTTGATTTCAAAAGTAAAGTTCTGGGAGTTATTTTGTTTTTAGCAGTTAAGGGGATATTTGGAAAAGGACATTTCAAGTTCAATTTTGCTGATAACCCTATCAAGGCCCACAGTTGTCAGATTTCTATTAAATCCTGACTGGCTGTAGTGAGGCGTTGGTGAGAAGGGGCGATTTTTAAAAAAAATTTTTTTTTTTTTTAACATTTATTTATTTTTGAGACAGAGAGAGACAGAGCATGAACAGGGGAGGGTCAGAGAGAGGGAGACACAGAATCTGAAACAGGCTCCAGGCTCTGAGCTGTCAGCACAGAGCCCGACGCGGGGCTCGAACTCACAGCCCTCACGGACCGCGAGATCATGACCTGAGCTGAAGTCGGTCGCTTAACCGACTGAGCCACCCAGGCGACCCGAGAAGGGGCGATTTTATTTGAATTCATTTGTGTGAACTGGGGTAGTAACCTGACTGATAATTTGTTGTGTAATTGTGGTTCTTCTCCATCATAGCACTAAGGGGACCTTGCATACTCACTTTAATCTCGTCTCCAGGGCCCTATTGAGTATGTCACAGTCATGCATTCAAAAGTGTGCATTTTAAGTGAATAAGCCATTATGTAGATTTTTTTTTGTAATGGTTTATCTTTTTCTTTTTTTTAAGTTTATGTATTTATTTTTAGAGAGAGAGAGAGAGAGAGAGATAAAGTGGGGGAAGAGCAGAGAGAGAAGGAGAGAGAGAATCCCAAGCAGGCTCCCTGCTGTCAGCATGGAGCCCAAAGTGGGGCTCAATCCTACGAACCTCAAAATCATGACCTGAGCCAAAACCAAGAGTCAGACACTTAACCAACTGAGCCACCCAGGCACCCCGGTTTATATCTTTTTCTAAGTTATGATAAAATACATACAATATAAAAATTACCATTTTAACCATTGTTAAATCTACAGTAAAGTGATATTAAGTGCATTCACATTGTTGTGAAACCATTACCACAACCCAATCTCCAGAATTCCTCTCATGTTGCAAAGCCGAAACTTTGTACCCATTAAATAAGAACTCCTCCCCACAACCATGTCCTGGCAATCACCATTTTACTTTTACTTTCTATCTTCATGAATTTGACTGCTCTAGATACCTCATCTAAGTATATGTCTTTCTGTGATTGGCTTATGTCACTTAGCATAATATCCTCAAGATCCATCCATGTTGTAGTGCGTGTCAGAATTTCCTTCCTTTTTATAGTTGAATAATATTCCATTGTATATATGTACTTCATTTTGTTTATCCTTTCATCCATCAGTGGGCACTTGAGTTCCTTCTACCTTTTGGTTATTGTGAATATTGCTGTTGTAAGTACACAAGTATCACTTTGCCACTTTACTTTCAATTTGGGGGGGGGGTATATACCCAAAGAATTGCTAGATCATGTAGTAATTCTTTGTTTATTTCCTTTTTTTTTTTTTTAGTAACTGCCATACTATTTTTCCCCACATCCTTACCAAGACTTGCTATTATTTTGGAGGTTTTTTTTGGGTGTTAACTCAAATGGATGTGAGATTATTAAATTTATTTATTTATTTATTTATTTATTTATTTATTTATTTATTTTCAATAGATGAAGTTTATTGTCAAATTGGTTTCCATACAACACCCAGTGCTCATCCCAACAGGTGCCCTCCTCAATACCCATCACCGACCCGCCCCTCCCTCCCACCCCCCATCAGCCCTCAGTTTGTTCTCAGTTTTTAAAAGTCTCTTATGCTTTGGCTCTCTCTCCCACTCTAACCTCTTTTTTTTTTTTCTTCCCCTCCCCCATGGGTTTCTGTTCAGTTTCTCAGGATCCACATAAGAGTGAAACCATATGGTATCTGTCTTTCTCTTTATGGCTTATTTCACTTAGCATAACACTCTCCAGTTCCATCCATGTTGCTACAAAGGGCCATATTTCATTCTTTCTCATTGCCACATAGTACTCCATTGTGTATATAAACCACAATTTCTTTTTTTTTTTTTTTCCAACGTTTATTTATTTTTGGGACAGAGAGAGACAGAGCATGAACGGGGGAGGGGCAGAGAGAGAGGGAGACACAGAATCGGAAATAGGCTCGCTCCAGGCTCTGAGCCATCAGCCCAGAGCCTGACGCGGGGCTCGAACTCACGGACTGTGAGATCGTGACCTGGCTGAAGTCGGACGCTTAACCGACTGCGCCACCCAGGCGCCCCAAAACCACAATTTCTTTATCCATTCATCAGTTGATGGACATTTAGGCTCTTTCCATAATTTGCCTATTGTTGAAAGTGCTGCTATAAACATTGGGGTACAAGTGCCCCTATGCATCAGTACTCCTGTGTCCCTTGGATAAATTCCTAGCAGTGCTATTGCTAGGTCATAGGGTAGGTCTATTTTTAATTTTCTGAGGAACCTCCACACTGTTTTCCAGAGTGGCTGCACCAATTTGCATTCCCACCAACAGTGCAAGAGGGTTCCCATTTTTCCACATCCTCTCCAGCATCTATAGTCTCCTGATTTGTTCATTTTGGCCACTCTGACTGGCGTGAGGTGATGTCTGAGTGTGGTTTTGATTTATATTTCCCTGATGAGGAGCGACGTTGAGCATCTTTTCATGTGCCTGTTGGCCATCTGGATGTCTTCTTTAGAGAAGTGTCTATTCATGTTTTCTGCCCATTTCTTCACTGGGTTATTTGTTTTTTGGGTGTGGAGTTTGGTGAGCTCTTTATAGATTTTGGATACTAGCCCTTTGTCCAATATGTCATTTGCAAATATCTTTTCCCATTCCGTTGGCTGCCTTTTAGTTTTGTTGGTTGTTTCCTTTGCTGTGCAGAAGCTTTTTATCTTCATAAGGTCCCAGTAGTTCATTTTTGCTTTTAATTCCCTTGCCTTTGGGGATGTGTCAAGTAAGAAATTGCTACGGCTGAGGTCAGAGAGGTCTTTTCCTGCTTTCTCCTCTAGGGTTTTGATGGTCTCCTGTCTCACATTCAGGTCCTTTATCCATGTTGAGTTTATTTTTGTGAATGGTGTGAGAAAGTGGTCTAGTTTCAACCTTCTGCATGTTGCTGTCCAGTTCTCCCAGCACCATTTGTTAAAGAGGCTGTCTTTTTTCCATTGGATGTTCTTTCCTGCTTCGTCAAAGATGAGTTGGCCATATGTTTGTGGGTCTAGTTCTGGGGTTTCTATTCTATTCCATTGGTCTATGTGTCTGTTTTTGTGCCAATACCATGCTGTCTTGATGGTTACAGCTTTGTAGTAGAGGTTAAAGTCTGGGATTGTGATGCCTCCTGCTTTGGTCTTCTTCTTCAAAATTCCTTTGGCTATTCGGGGCCTTTTGTGGTTCCATATGAATTTTAGGATTGCTTGTTCTAGTTTCGAGAAGAATGCTGGTGCAATTTTGATTGGGATTGCATTGAATGTGTAGATAGCTTTGGGTAGTATTGACATTTTCACAATATTTATTCTTCCAATCCATGAGCAGGGAATGTTTTTCCATTTCTTTATATCTTCTTCAATTACCTTAATAAGCTTTCTATAGTTTTCAGCATACAGATCTTTTACATCTTTGGTTAGATTTATTCCTAGGTATTTTATGCTTCTTGGTGCAATTGTGAATGGGATCAGTTTCTTGATTTGTCTTTCTGTTGCTTCATTGTTAGTGTATAAGAATGCAACTGATTTCTATACATTGATTTTTGTATCCTGCAACTTTGCTCAATTCATGTATCAGTTCTAGCAGACTTTTGGTGGAGTCTATCGGATTTTCCATGTATAATATCATGTCATCTGCAAAAAGCGAAAGCTTGACTTCATCTTTGCCAATTTTGATGCCTTTGATTTCCTTTTGTTGTCTGATTGCTGATGCTAGAACTTCCAACACTATGTTAAACAACAGCGGTGAGAGTGGGCATCCCTGTCATGTTCCTGATCTCAGGGAAAAAGCTCTCAGTATTTCCTCATTGAGGATGATGTTAGCTGTGGGCTTTTCATAAATGGCTTTTATGAAGTTTAAGTATGTTCCTTCTATCCCGGCTTTCTCAAGGGTTTTTATTAAGAAAGGGTGCTGGATTTTGTCAAAGGCCTTTTCTGCATCGATTGACAGGATCATATGGTTCTTCTCTTTTCTTTTATTAATGTGATGTATCACGTTGATTGATTTGCGAATGTTGAACCAGCCCTGCATCCCAGGAATGAATCCCACTTGATCATGGTGAATAATTCTTTTTATATGCTGTTGAATTCGATTTGCTAGTATCTTGTTTAGAATTTTTGCATCCATATTCATCAGGGATAATGGCCTGTAGTTCTCTTTTTTTACTGGGTCTCTGTCTGGTTTGGGAATCAAAGTAATGCTGGCTTCATAGAATGACTCTGGAAGTTTTCCTTCCGTTTCTATTTCTTGGAATAGCTTGAGAAGGATAGGTATTATCTCTGCTTTAAACGTCTGGTAGAACTCCCCTGGGAAGCCATCTGGTCCTGGACTCTTATTTGTTGGGAGATTTTTGATAACCGATTCAATTTCTTCGCTGGTTATGGGTCTGTTCAAGCTTCCTATGTCCTCCTGATTAAGTTTTGGAAGAGTGTGGGTGTTTAGGAATTTGTCCATTTCTTCCAGGTTGTCCAATTTGTTGGCATATAATTTTTCATAGTATTCCCTGGTAATTGCTTGTATCTCTGAGGGATTGGTTGTAATAATTCCATTTCCATTCATGATTTTATCTATTTGGGTCATCTCCCTTTTCTTTTTGAGAAGCCTGGCTAGAGGTGTATCAATTTTGTTTATTTTTCAAAAAACCAACTCTTGGTTTCATTGATCTGCTCTACAGTTTTTTTTTAGATTCTATATTGTTTATTTCTGCACTTATCTTTATTATTTTTCTTCTTCTGCTGGGTTTAGGCTGTCTTTGCTGTTCTGCTTCTAGTTCCTTTAGGTGTGTTGTTAGATTTTGTATTTGGGATTTTTCTTGTTTCTTGAGATAGTCCTGGATTGCGATGTATATTCCTCTGAGGACTGCCTTCGCTGCATCCCAAAGCATTTGGATTGTTGTATTTTCATTTTTGTTTGTTTCCATATATTTTTAAATTTCTTCTCTAATTGCCTGGTTGACCCATTCATTCTTTAGTAGGGTGTTCTTTAACCTCCATGCTTTTGGAGGTTTTCCAGACTTTTTCCTGTGGTTGATTTCAAGGTTCATAGCATTGTGGTCTGAAAGTATGCATGGTATGATCTCAATTCTTGTATACTTATGAAGGGCTGTTTTGTGACCCAGTATGTGATCTATCTTGGAGAATGTTCCATGTGCACTTGAGAAGAAAGTATATTCTGTTGCTTTGGGATTCAGAGTTCTAAATATGTCTGTCAATTCCATCTGATCCAATGTATCATTCAGGGCCCTTGTTTCTTTATTGACCATGTGTCTAGATGATCTATCCATTTCTGTAAGTGGATTGTTAAAGTCCCCTGCAATTACCACATTCATATCAATAAGGTTGCTTATGTTTGTGAGTAAGTGTTTTATATATATATGGGGGCTCCGGTATTCAGCGCATAGACATTTATAATTGTTAGCTCTTCCTGGTGGATAGACCCTGTAATTATCACATAATGCCCTTCTTCATCTCTTGTCACAGCCTTTAATTTAAAGTCTAGTTTCTCTGATGTAAGTATGGCTACTCCAGCTTTCTTTTGACTTCCAGTAGCATGATAGATAGTTCTCCATCCCCTCACTCTCAATCTTTAGGTGTCCTCAGGTCTGTAGATTTCATGCTTATAGCGATGTCTCTGGTACTTTGTCTCACAGGATCCCCCTTAGGATCTCTTGTAGGGCTGGTTTAGTGGTGACGAATTCTTTCAGTTTTTGTTTGTTTGGGAAGACCTTTATCTCTCCTTCTATTCTAAATGACAGACTTGCTGGATAAAGGATTCTCGGCTGCATATTTTTTCTGTTCATCACATGGAAGATCTCCTGCCATTCTTTTCTGGCCTGCCAAGTTTCAGTAGAGAGATCGGTCACGAGTCTTAAAGGTCTCCCTTTATATGTTAGAGCACGTTTATCCCTAGATTCTTTCAGAATTTTCTCTTTATCCTTGTATTTTGCCAGTTTCACTATGATATGTCGTGCAGAAGATCAATTCAAGTTATGTCTGAAGGGTGTTCTCTGTGCCTCTTGGATTTCAATGCCTTTTGCCTTCCCCAGTTCAGGGAAGTTCTCAGCTATTATTTCTTCAAGTACCCCTTCAGCACCTTTCCCTCTCTCTTCCTCCTCTGGAATACCAATTACGCATATATTATTTCTCTTTAGTGCATTACTTAGTTCTCTAATTTTCCCCTCATACTCCTGGATTTTTTTTATCTCTCTTTTTGTCAGCTTCTTCTTTTTCCATAATTTTATCTTCTAGTTCACCTATTCTCTCCTCTGCCTCTTCAATCTGAGCCGTGGTTGTCTCCATTTTACTTTGCAGCTCATTAATAGCATTTTTTAGCTCCTCCTGGCTGTTCCTTAGTCCCTTGATCTCTGTAGCAATAGATTCTCTGCTGTCCTTTATACTGTTTTCAAGCCCAGCGATTAATTTTATGACTATTATTCTAAATTCACTTTCTGTTATATGTTTAAATCATTTTTGATCAGTTTGTTAGCTGTTGTTATTTCCTGGAGGTTTTTTTGAGGGGAATTCTCCCATTTCGTCATTTTGGATAGTCCCTGGAGTGGTGTGGGACTGCGGGGCACTTCCCCTGTGCTGTCTTGAATAACTTGCGTTGGTGGGCGGGGCCGCAGTCAGACCTGATGTCTGCCCCCAGCCCACCACTGGGGCCACAGTCAGACTGGTGTGTGCCTTCTCTTCCCCTCTCCTAGGGGCGGGATTCACTGTGGGGTGGCGTGGCCCATCTGGGCTACTTGCACACTGCCAGGCTTGTGGTGCTGGGGATCTGGCATATTAGCTGGGGTGGATCGGCAAGGTGTACAGGGGCAGGAGGGGCAGGCTCAGCTCGCTTTTCCTTCAGAGATCCACTTCGGGAGGGGACCTGCGGGAGGGAGTCAGACCCGCCACCGGAGGGATGGATCTGCAGAAGCACAGCATTCTGTGTTTGCGCGGTGACAGCAAGTTCCCTGGCAGGAACCAGTTCCCTTTGGGATTTTGGTTGGGGGATGGGCGAGGGAGATGGCGCTGGCGAGTGCCTTTTTCCTGGCCAGACTGAGCTCTGTCATCCGGGGGCTCAGCAACTCTCCCTCTCATTGTCTTCCAGCTCTCCCACTCTCTGAGCAGAGCTGTTAACTTATAACCTTCCAGATGTTAAGTCCCACTTGCTGTCAGAACACACTCCGTCGGGCCCCTCTGTTTTTGCCAGCCAGACTCGGGGGCTCTGCTTTGCTGGCGGGCCGCCCCTCCACCCCAGCTCCCTCCCGCCAGTCCGTGTAGCACGCACCGCCTCTCCGCCCTTCCTACCCTTTTCCGTGGGCCTCTCGTCCATGCTTGGCTCCAGAGAATCTGCTCTGCTAATCTTCTGGTGGTTTTCTGGGTTATTTAGGCAGGTGTGGGTTATTTAGGCAGGTGATCTAAGTGATCAGCAGGATGCAGTGAGCCCAGCTTCCTCCTAGGCCACCATCTTCCCGACCAATGTCCAAGATTTCATTCTTTTTGATTGCCGAGTAATACTCCATTGTGTACATATATATATATACCACATTTTCTTTATCCACTCATCCATCCATGGACATCTGGGCTCTTTCCATACTTTGGCTATTGTTGATAGTGCTGCTATAAACATGGGGTGCATGTGTCCCTTCAAAACAGCACACCTGTATCATGTGGATAAATGCCTACTAGTGCAATTGCTGGGTCATAGATAGTTCTATTTTTAGTTTTTTGAGTAACCTCCAGACTGTTTTCCAGAGTGGCTGCACCAGCTTGCATTCCCACCAACAATGCAAAAGAGATCCTCTTTCTCTGCATCCTTGCCAATATCTGTTGCCTGAGTTGTTAATGTTAGCCATTCTGACAGGTGTAAGGTGGTATCTCATTGTGGTTTTGATTTGTATTTCCCTGATGATGAGTGAGGTTGAGCATTTTTTCGTATGTCGGTTGGCCATCTGGATGTCTTCCTTGGAGAAGTGTCTAATCATGTCTTTTGACCATTTCTTCACTAGATTATTTGTTTTTTGGGTGTTGAGTTTGATAAGTTCTTTATAGATTTTGGAGACTAACCCTTTATCTGATATGTCATTTGCAAGTATCTTCTCCCATTCTGTCGGTTGCCTTTTAGTTTTGCTGATTATTTCCTTTCTGTGCAGAAGATTTTTATTTTGATGAAGCCCCAGTAGTTCATTTTTGCTTTTGTTTCCCCTGCCTCCAGAGACGTGTTTAGTAAAAGTTGCTGCGGGCAAGATCAAAGAGGTTTTTGCCTGGTTTCTCCTTGAGGATTTTGATGGCTTCCTGTCTTACACTAAGTTCTTTCATCCATTTTGAGGTTATTTTTGTGTATGGTGTAAGAAAGTGGTACAGGTTCATTCTTCTGCATGTTGCTGTCCAGTTTTCCCAGCACCACTTGCTGAAGACATTGTCTTTATTTCATTGGATATTCTTTCCTGCTTTGTCAAAGATTAGTTAGCCATACGTTTGTGGGTCCATTTCTGGGTTCTCTATTCTGTCCCATTGATCTGAGTGTCTGTTTTTGTTCCATCTTCTATTAAATTTAAAGTTTAGAATAAGGTCACATTTAAAAAAAATCATAACATGATTCAATGCAAGTTTCCCTGAAGAAAGGGAAAAAAAGAAATACTTAAAATTCTTTTGAGTGACAGGATTCATGGAGGATTAATAATTGTTATTTGTATCTACATTTATTTTATTTCAGTTTGAAATATAAGTAAACAAGTTATTGAAAACATTTGAATGAGAAGAGACACGACCTTAAATAAAGCCTTGGTGAATTTTCATGGGACACTTTACAAACTGATTTTCACCTTAGGTACAACATTGTAACTTTCACCCTGGATAAAGATTCAAAATGGAATATTATATATTTTTCCTTTACACAAATGTGCAGTGATATTGATTTTTTCATAGTAATGTTAGGACGTATACTTAACATAGTTTTGCATTTGCATACTCTCTAAGAAGGCATTCATTTATTTAATGTTTATATCAATGTTTCAGAGCATATATTTTGGAGTTCAGTAACATCATATTCCATTTTATAAATTTATATGTATATATGTATGTATATATATATATATATATAAACAAATATATATGTATATATATAAACACATGAAGTAATGTGCCAAAACCTAATGATTTTTGATTCGATGGGTCAAAATTTTATATACTGTATTTGCCTCTGAGTGACTTCTGTAACTTACTAGGCTGAGTTTCCTTTTGGTGAAAAAAAAAAGATTTGAAATTACTGAGTGTTTTCAAAAGACTTCATTCATTTAATGAACATTTATTAAACATCTAGTTTATTCAGACACTATTACATCACTGGGAATACTACAGTCAACAAAAGACACACACAGAAAAAAATCCCAGCCCTCAATGAGGCTAATATTCTAACAGAGAGAGACAGTCACTGCCCAAAATAAGTAAAGCAGGTAAGGTAATAAAAAGGGCCAGAGAAGCAGATAGGAAATTCCAAGGTGGAGTTTTGTAATTTTAAATGGAGTGATCAAAGGGAAGCGTTACTGAAAGAGTAGCATTTTAACAAATACTTGAAGGAAGACAACCAGTAAGTCACGTGCATAATTGGAGCAGAGTATTTTAGTGAGATCAATCAGCAAGAGGAAAGACCTTGGGGAAAGAAGCATGCCTTCTGTGTTGCAGGAAGAGTAAGTAAGGACACTGTGTCCATTAATTGCTTTTTCACAGATATTTGAAAGTCAATTTCCAAAGTGTTATTTAAATTACTACTTAAAATTAACACATCAATAAAATGATATATAATATACTATCCCAAAGAAAATATTTTGATATTGATTGTGAGGATGGCTTTAATAGAAAAATAATATCTAGAAGAAAAGGAAGTGAGAATCTCATGCTGTTCAATACTAGTCTGTCTTCTTTTGAAGCATTGCATGAAATTTTTCATATTTTGTTTTAGAAGGGCTACAAATAGGGGTGCCTGGGTGGATCAGTCGGTTGAGCGGTTGACTTCGGCTCAGGTCATGAGCTCACGGCTCGAAGGCCTGTGAGGCTCAAAGGCTTGTGAGTTTGAGCCCCAAGTCGGGCTCTGTGCTGACAGCTCAGAGCTTGGAGCCTGCTTGGGATTCTGTGTCTCCCCCTCTCTCTGCCTCTCCCCTGCTTGTGCTCTCTCTCTCAAAAATAAACATAAAAAAAAGAAAGGCTACAAATAACTAGAGAACCCAAGGGAAAAGATTAATATGGTGAGGGAACTTAAAGCCATATCATCTAAGAGCAATGAAGGAATCAAGAATGTTGGGTCTGCAGATGAAAAGCCTTTCAGAAGGGAGAATAAACAGAGAAGACATGATAGCTCTCAACCTTTTGATGTTTTGCCAGAAATAATCATGAAACTTTAAATCTGGAAATTATACTTGAGCTCACTCCTTTATTTACATGTTGCTTTTATGTAGCCAATGTATAATTAGCTTTTCTACAAGTGGCCAAAGAAAGTAGAGCCTGAATAAGACTGAATAGTTACTTTATGAGTACAATGTTTCTAGAGCCCTTAATATCTGCTTAGCACATGCATTGTTTATCTCAGTTAGTCTTTACAATAACCTGATGATGTTGTCATCATCTCTATTTTGCAGATGAAGAAACCAAAATTGCAGGGCATTAAGCCATCTCTTCAGTCATACTTCTGGTAAGGTTTGACCATCTCTAAACCCCACATTCCTTAAGCCTCCACTGCCATCAAGGAATCCCGTTACAGTACAATACAAGGAAGAGCTTGAGATTGAAGAGACACAGAGATTGAAGTTACTAACCTCACAAAGAAATGAAAGTAGTGTTTCTCAGGTGGTCATTGACAGTCTATGTGACCATTTATTGAGGATTCCTACATTGAGTAAGGCGTGTCAGTAATGTATTTCTAACATCCATCCTAATGCTAATGCTTTGTGATTGTAAGTTGTATATATGTTTAAAAATCAGAATGCTTGATAGTAAAAGGTTTTATATTGTCGTGTTTGTATTCCACATGTTTTTGAATCAATTGGATTTCATTTTATAAGATTATTTCTCCAAATCAAAATTGATGTGCTAGTAACAAGACAAAAACCAAAGCTAGACTTTTGCGTATTTATTATTTTTCAGTTGTATCAGAACCTAAAGACATCTCCTGGCGAATATGTGGCTTAACATCTAATGATAGCTACTTTAACAAAAGGTTTATTTTTTTGTATTATCTCAAATATTTGATTTAACCAAAAGCTGCTACAAAATCTATTTCTTAACATTTCTCCCTTGACGTGGTGCATCCCTTAGTGACACAAGTGTGATATGCAAGCTTTTGCAGACCAAAATACTTTCTATGAAATACTAAAATAAATTTTGCAACTTATTTTTAATAAATAAAACTTTTCTTTCTTAGTTTGTTATGTTAGTTTGTGATTCCCTCTGTTTCTAAATGAATAGCAGCAGGAATTTTTAACTGCTGCTTGGATTCACCCCAGAGCATAGACACTTCAAAGATATATGTATGCTTTTAGGTTTGACATAAAAGGGAGACATAGGCACATATTTTATAAATAGTATTCAATGTATGCATGAGAGATTAGAGCTTGTTAGACACCTCATTAAAAATGTCCCTGCCACTTGATTTTCTCAAAATATTGGTTTCATAAAATATTGATTTTCTATTTGCTCTAATGTTCCCAAGCTTGACTGATATTTGAATAAATATGTCTACTTCCCAGATGTATGTTGTGTCTTTTCCATATATGAAAAAAATAGACTATCTTATTAAAATGAAATTATAGTCCTGTTTATAGTAGTTAACACTCATGTTGAACTTATTTTGTACCAAGAATTACCTCTATTGAACTAGATACTATTATTGCCCCTCAAGACAACTGCCAGTATGAATAATCCTTCCTTTAGAAAAAATTCTAGAACTTCACACTGTAGTGTGCATTTGTCCTCTGGTCTTCCAGAGGAACTTTGCTCCCCCACCCACATACCCTGAAATTAGATAGAAATTGTAAGTACATAGATGGATAGATAATAGATAGACAAAATATTATGGAGCCAACTTTAATAATTCAAGTAAAAAAATTGATTTACCTAACAGAACAATTAGCATCTTAGCCTAAAATATTTGCTTTCAGGTGACTTCAGTTTTCTTTAGAATGAATATGCCCTTGCTTTTAATTTATGTAACTAAATGCCTGTTCATAAGATTTGCTCAAAATAAAGACAGACTGAAAGGGTCTGAGAAAATCAAATCTCAATCTTTTCAGATATTGAAACTTAGATGTGGCTTTTAAATGAAATATTTCCTTCAGCTTCAACCATTAATAGAATTCTTTGCCTAAATAGAATTCTTTTGCCTAAAAAAGAATTCTTTGCCTAAAATAGAACATACTGTTATATTCACACGCTCATCTTTCTCTGAACTTCACTGTTGATCTACTATCTCTGGAAGTGTTAAAGCTGTTCAGGAATATGAGGCAGCAGAATTATTGCTTTTTACTTGATCAGCAAATTTTCATGACCAAATCTTGCTCACACACCATACACATCATGTTTCTTTAGAGTGCTACCAGTTCTTTATGGTGAATCTTCAAATTTATGGCCAACTGCTTGTTAAAGTTTTAACTCTAAGTAGGTTCTGGACTTGTTTATACATGGTGATGGAACTTTTATCATGCTGTGAATTTCAATGCTATTGTCAATTCTGCTATTTATTCTCAGGTTTGCAATATCCTTATTCATATTTTTTTTTTGTTGTTATAAATCAAGTTCCAATGTCTCTATACTATTTGAATTAGGAAACACAGGATGCAAGGGTTTTAAGTTCCTAATTAATATCACTGCTTACATATTAAGAAAGAAGACAAAATAAAATTCGAACAAAGTCTGCATTCCAAAAATTGAATGTTATCAAAGAAGGGCCACAAACTAAATGTAAGAATCATGGTAAGACTGAAATTTCCATTGCAAAGGGGGCCATTGCAGCTGTCATAGGAGAGGCCTAGGACAATGCAGTATACTGATCATCATACTATTTTGATATTTATAAAGAAAATGAGTAAAATTATAATAGAGTGCTTAAGGTAAAAAAATTTATGTTCTATAAGCCAAAAAGATTAGAGTAGTAATTGGGAAAGTTTAGGGAAACATTTTTAATGTCTGAACTGCTCTCTGTATATACTCAAAAAGATGCTAGCATGGCATAGGTCAAGTTTGTGGCCCACAGTGCATGGGACTTTGGGAAATTAAAAACAAAATAAAACTATCACCCACAATCAGACTACTTCAGTGTTTGAGGATATAGAACCTAGGAGGTAGGATTTCCTCAAGGAAGTGTTTTGTGAGTCTGTAATAACCATCTGGTTTTGAGTAGCACATACATCTTTAAATAAACATTATTTTATTTTAAGATATTGTTCATGCTTTATTTTTTATAGTTAAGGGAAGTATGTTGACTATTTTAAAATTTATATGTAAAAGATGATATTATGCATATGTTTTAATCCAGGAGATTAAAAGAATTATGAAATATTTATCTCATAGGAGAAGGGACTTTGAAACTGATAAGAGGGAGAACCACTGTACTAATTCAGACAACATCATCTTCATCACTTACCATCTCTTACCATCTCTTCAATTGCTATGAGAATTTGAGGAAAACATATATACTTCTTAGGTGACTATATCTTATTTATGTTAAACTCTGTAGCATCTAGAACAGCTGCTAGCACATAGATTTGCCAGATATGTTTGTTTTGGATCAACTGAATTCATTACCTGATGTCTATTGATTTAGCCAAGCAAATGAAAACATTATGTAAATTCCTGTTGGGCAGCTGTTTGGAATACAGAATCAATATATTACACTGCTAGTATAAACCAAAGGCTTAAATTTAAGGTTCATGGCTTCTTTAGAACCAGCTTAAAATAGAAACATGGTGGAAAAGGCCCCTCATTGTCCTTGATGGGTCATTTGTCTTTCATGGTATCCTGAACTAATTGCAATAGTAAGAAAATGGAGTAGTAAAATTCAGTAGGACTTTGGTTAGCACTGAGAGGTAGTATATTGGAAGTCTGGCCAAAATCATGTGAGTGGAGTAAAGGAGCAGCAGTAACCCAAAGGAAAGCTGAAACGGCTTGTTAGATAAACTGTGAGACAGTTTTGAGAATTTGAAGATTATGGACAACTCTTCCCAGAAAACTTCACATGCGCACTCACACAGACGCACACAAATTATGTTTTATTACACATCAAAAATGTTTGTCTCAAAACCCAACTTCCCTCCTTTTGATTCATTCATGGAGCTGGATGAGTGTGAAGCAACAGCTGGTAATATTGAGACTACTCCCCACATATGGAGCCTGATCTACAGAGAAGACAATGATGCTAGGCACAACAAAGGAGAACCAAGAGAAAGAAAGATCTGAGTCCTCTGACTCAATTGTACCTCAGACTTGTTTTACCCACAATTCCCAGTATGAAGAGGCAATAGATTTGGCTTTTAATTTGTTTGATTTGGGTTCTATCACTTGGAACCAAATTCGTCCATTCAATACTGATTGGTACCTCTCAATGTATCAAGAACAACTGCATTATGATATTAGCAAAATTATCTGGCCACAGCATCAACACATGACATTGCAAAATCCCTATCTTTTAGTAATTAATTGTAATTATTGTTTGTTTTTAGCCTAACAGAAAAAGAGAATGCATATTGTGGCACATGGATGCACCTGAATTTACCTTGAAACGATTATGGACCTCTTTTCTTGAATGATAGTGGTCTGTTAATTTTATCATGTAGTACATGAAAACTACTCCCAATAGGAAATTAAAATAAGACCCATAAAGAATAAAATATTTACACTCATCCTGGGTAATGAAGTTTATTGAATGACACTTATAAATATGCTGGCAGTCTGTGTATGACTCTTTTAGTGAGGATTGTTTTCTTGATGATTGTCAAAATATTATGCATATAATTCTTTAATTACATGTTTATTTGAAATGTACTTTTTATTTATCAAGATTAAAATAAAAGTCATGCTAAGCACAACAACTAAAACATGTTCTTTAATTTCTCAGCAGGTCTGCTTCTTGGGGGATGTGTTGAGCAAATTTGGTGTGACTTCTTAAAAGCTTCAAACAAATCACTGACCTAAATGGTCTGTAAATCCAAATTTTCTGTGTGGCAATAGACCTTCTCAGGCAGACTTTCACAGTTCATGATTTTCTCTACTGGTATCTTAGCCACACATATGGACAATAATTTCATGTAGAAGTTTGTATGTATGATTTTTTTTCCTAAAGAGAAATATAGCTATGATATTAAAACAAAGAGTACAAAATAAAAGTGCACATTTTGAAACATTTGGTTTTATAATAGTTATTAAAATAAATTAGAATTTTTATTCTCTAGTTTTTAACAACTGTTGAGATTCTGTATCACGTTGAAGAAAGAAATTCACACCACATGTATATGGCTTTTATAATATTGTTAATTCCTATAGAAGATGATGACTTCACTAAATCATTCATGAAATGGTAAGTTACCATTGTTTTTATTAGAATTACAAAGTTACAGAATAGACATGTCCCTCCACAAGATTTGCTAAGCTTTTAGCCTTTTTTATTCTTTTCTTTCTGCTAGATGTCTATAAGAACTTGACTTAGAATAGCATATTTTTCTTCAGATTTATGAAGACATATATTTTTTCCAAACAACTTAACAGCATGTGATGTAATTGTTCAAGCACTGAGGTCAGACATGTAATATCTTCTGTAGAGATGTCCAAAATCTACTGCTCTCATACGTTTCCTTTAGTCTTTAAATTAAATGAATCACAAAAGCAACAAAACATATACAATATATATCAATTTTTTTCTCCAAAGCTAATTTTCCTCCCATTCAATTTCCCTCCATCTTAAATTTCAAGTAGGACATTGCAAACGAGTTTGAAGATAAGTATATTCTTTTCTTTTATGTATTATTCCATACCAACACATTTGGATAACGATGGAATCATGTTTTTTTTTTAAATATGAAGTATATGGTAGATTTATGGTAAAAGTTAGTAGTTTTAAAGAGGTTTTTTTTTTTTTTTAATGTTTGTTTATTTTTGAGAGAGATAGCCAGAGTGCTAGTGGGGGAGGAGCAGAGAGCGAGGGAGACAGAATCTGAAGCAAGCCCCAGGCTCTGAACTGTCAGCACAGAGCCCCACATGGGGCTTGAACTCATGAATCATGAGATCATGGCCGAAGCCTAAGCCAGACTCTTAACTGACTGAACCACTCAGGCGCTCCAAGCTCAATAGTTGTAATTCTGAAATTAGAGAAAGCAATTTTTAAGTTCCTATAGTCAGCTTAACAACAGTCTCCATTAAGTTCTTTAAATTACTTGAATTTATTGGGGCGCCTGGGTGGCTCAGTAGGTTAAAGTGTCAACTTCCACTCAGGTCATGATTTCACAGCTTGAGAGTTCAAGCCCCTTGTCAGGCTCTATGCTGACAGCTCAGAGTCTGGAGCCTGCTTCAAATTCTGTCTCCCTCTCTCTCTGCCCCTCTCCTGCCCACACTCTGTGTGTCTCTCTCTCTCAAAAATAAACATTAAAAATTGTAAAAAAAATAAATTAATTGAATTTATCAGACAAATTAATTGCCTAAATGACATTTTTTATTATTTTACTAATTTAACTAATTTTTTGAGACATAGACAGAAGTTATACTAGGAAGTATACATATCTCTCTATAGTATACTAGCATACATAGCGGGAAGTATACTAGGAAGTTGATTACTTGAGTCCCAGACAAAAATTTTCCAGAGTGAAAAAGTTAATCAATTAATATTTCTGGCCTAAGTCTATAAGCATAACTGTTTCACTGACAGAGATGTTCAAATCAGCCAAAGACTGCCTCCTTTCTCTGAATTCCAGAGATATTTAACACACTTGACTAATTTTTGATTTGTCTTAAGGATCACAATGGTCAACTATTTGTGCATGTTGCCATGGTTACCAAATATCTTTTCTTTGGCTGATTAAACTTGAAAGGTGAAAAACATTATATTTACACTGACTATTCATTATACACATTGGAGGCTGAAGGTTAAAAATACCACTCATACTCTAATTATTACACTACCTGGGTATAATGAGTGCTGATCTCATAATTCCAGTGGACCTTATGTACAATTTGACATAGTCCAGAAGATTCTTAATGTATTACTCCTATTGGTTAGTAACTTAAAAAAATTTTTTTAATGTTTTTTGTTTTTTGTTTTTTTTTTTTTGAGAGAGAGAAAGAGAGACAGAAAGCGAGCAGGGGAGGGGCAGAGAGAGAGAGAGGGAGACACAGGATCTGAAGCAAGCTCCAGGCTCTGAGCTGAGCACAGAGCCCAGCGCAGGCCTGAACCCAAGAACTGTGAGATCATGACCTGAGCTGAAGTTGGTGCTCAACCTACTGAGCCACCCAGGCACCCCCCAATTGGTTAGTAACCTAAGGTCACTGAATATAGTGTAATATATGATTTTTTTTTACTTTAATTCAAACTAACTTCACTTATACATATCATGTTCATCATTTTTAGGAAGAAATTTTGCATTTGAGGAAAATCTCTGATTAGAAATAAGGAAAAAAGGATAACATTAGCTAATTTTGTTTAATCCTGTAATTATGAGCATTAAATATTCATACCATAATTACCAAAAATGTTTATTCTTTGAAAGAAATTTTATTTTACTTAATTTTAGTTGTGTTAGAAAGAAGGAAAAAAAATTGGTGCTGCTTTCTTATTGTTTCCATGGAAAGAAAAGGAACATATTAATAGAGAAATGATCTTGAAGGTGATTATATAGTAAGGTTTTAAACTATCTGAGTTATATATTTGTGAGATGCTTTAATGTAAAAATTGAAATCACTTTCTAAATTTTTGTATTTCATATTGATATTGATATATAAGGCCAAGAAAATTCACATTAAATAATTTTAATTTATATTAACATTTTGGAAGGAATATAACACTATCCTTTTGTATTTTATACCTAGTCCATATTTGGACAGCTTTGAAAATGTGGGCTAGGGTCTGGAAATGGATCTAAATGATGTTATTTTGTCCTATTTTGTACACTTACAATTTACTTTTCTGTAATAAAGAAATTCTCTCTCCATATTTCATCTTGCCTTTTTTTTTTTTTTTTTTTTTTGGTTAAGGAAAATTCTAGCTGTGGGATAAGAAGACAGTAATTCTTTTTGAATTTATTTATTTTATTTTTTATTTTTTAATTTAAATTTTAGTTAACATACAGTGTGATATTGATTTCAGGACCAGAATTCAGTAACTCATCACTTACATACAATGCCCAGTGCTCATCACAAGTGCTCTCCTTAGTACCTATCACCTATCTAGCCCATCTCCCACCTACCTCCCTCTGCCAACCCATAGTTTGTTCTCTATCATTAAGAGTCTGTTGTGGTTTGTTTCTCTCTCTTCTCTCCCCCACCACATTTCCCACATGTTCATCTGTTTTGTTTCTTAAATTTCACATATGAGTGAAACCATACGGTAATTATCTTTCTCTGATTGAATTGTTTCACTTAGCGTAGTATATTCTAGCTCTAATCCTGTTATTACAAATGACAAGATTTCATTCTTTCTGATGGCTGAGTGATATTCCCTTACATTTTCTTTATCCATTCATATTTATGGACCTTTGGACTCTTCATAGTTTGGATATCTATAGTTTGGATATTGTTAATAATGCTGCTATAAACGTTGGGGTGCATGCCCAAAAAATAAATAATCCAGTGAAGCAATGGGCAGAAAACATGAATGGACACGTCTCTAAAGAAGACATCTGGATGGCCAACAGGCACATGAAAAGATGCTCAACGTCGCTCCTCATCAGGGAAATACAAATCAAAACCACACTCAGATATCACCTCATGCCAGTCAGAGTGGCCAAAATGAACAAATCAGGAAACTATAGATGCTGGAGAGGATGTGGAGAAACGGGAACCCTCTTGCACTGTTGGTGGGAATGCAAACTGGTGCAGCCACTCTGGAAAACAGTGTGGAGGTTCCTCAAAAGTTAAAAATAGACCTACCCTATGACCTAGCAATAGCACTGCTAGGAATTTACCCAAGGGACACAGGAGTACTGATGCATAGGGGCACTTGTACCCCAATGTTTATAGCAGCACTCTCAACAATAGTCAAATTATGGAAAGAGCCTAAATGTCCATCAACTGATGAATGGATAAAGAAATTGTGATTTATATACACAATGGAATACTACATGGCAATGAAAAAGAATGAAATATGGCCCTTTGTAGCAACGTGGATGGAAGTGGAGAGTGTTATGCTAAGTGAAATAAGTCATACAGAGAAAGACAGATACCATATGTTTTAACTCTTATGTGGATCCTGAGAAATTTAACATAAGACCATGGGGGAGGCGAGGGAAAAAAAAAGAGGTGCCAAAGCATAAGAGACTCTTAAAAACTGAGAACAAACTGAAGGTTGATGGGGGGTGGGAGGGAGGGGAGGGTGGGTGATGTGTCTTGAGGAGGGCACCAGTTGGGATGAGCACTGGGTGTTTATGGAAACCAATTTGACAATAAATTTCATATTAAAAAAAAACACTGGGGTGCATGTACCCACTTCAAATCAGTATTTTTATGTCTTTTGGGTAAATACCTAACAGTACAATTGCTGGGTAGTAAAGTAGTTAAATTTTTAGTTCTTTGAGGAACTTCCATACTGTTCTCCAGAGTGGCTGCACCAGTTTGCTTCCCACCAACAGTGCAAAAGTGTTCCCCTTTCTCTACATCCTCACCAACACTTGTTGCTTCTTGTGTTGTTAATTTCAGCCATTATGACAGGTGTGAGGTGGTATCTCATCATGGTTTTGATTTGTATTTCCCTGATGAATGGTATTGACCATCTTTTCATGTGTCTGTTAGCCATCTGGATGCCTTCTTTGGAAGTGTCATTCATGTTTTCTGCCTATTTCTTTACTGGGTTATTTGTTTTTTGGGTGTTTTTTGAGATTATAGATTTTTAGTACTAACCCTTCATCAGAGATGTCATTTGCAAACATCTTCTCCTATTTTGTAGTCTGCCTTTTAGTTTTGTTGATTGTTTCCTTCGCTGCACAGAAGCACTTTATCTTGATGAAGTCCCAATAGTTCATGTTTGCTTTTGTTTCTCTTGCCTTTGGTGATGTGTCTAGTAAGAATTTGCCCTGGCTAAGATAAAAGAGGTTGCTGCCTACATTCTCCTCTAGGATTTTTATGGTTTCCTTTCTTACATTTAGGTCTTTCATCCATTTTGAATTTATTTTCTTTTTATGGTGTAAGAAAGTGATCCAGTTTTATTCTTCTGCATGTTGCCATCCAGTTTTCCCAGCAACATTTGTTGAAGAGACTGTATTTTATTCATTGGATATTCTTTCCTGATTTGCTGAATATTAGATAGATAGAATATATATATGTGTGTGTGTGTGTGTGTGTGTGTGTGTGTGTGTGTTGTAGGTCCATTTCTGGGTTTTCATTTTGTTCCATTGATCTATGTGTCTGTTTTTGTGCCAATACCATGCTGATGAAGACAATATTTCTCATGTCTCCAACTTTTTAGTCCAATTACCCTGCTGATTAGATCTGTGATGCTCACCACTCATCCCAGGCATGATGAGACACAAGTATCCTTCTCTCCTTAGAAATTAGAATGTGCTTACTTTTATAGGAACTGCCTATGATAGTTAATGAAACTAAATGGTAAGCCAACATTCCAAATAGAGTTCTATTTCAAAAATGCAGTAGTTAAATCAGATTTTCATCATGTCCTCATATTTTGCTGAGCTGGCCATAATTCAGAAGCAATGAGTCCCATGCAAGACTAGCACCATGATGTAGAAGAATCTCCATTAAATGGAGTTTTAAAAATTCCTTCTAAAGGAACATTAAAATGATACTTCCCTTAAGCTTGAATTGTTTTCTGATAATATTATATGTCCTAATGATTTCCTTATCGAAGACTACACATATCTGCAATGGCCAAGTGAAATCAATGAGATAATATCCTGGTTTCTGTGGGATACTTCTTAATAACTGCAGTACCGAATTAGGTTGTCTTCAGAGAGACTCCCGACTGCCCCATTAATACTTCAGTATAATAATAATCTTAAATGTCCAGAACAACAAAAATCTATAAAAGTGCAAGGAGAAAAAGCATCACCAAGGACATTATGTGTAAATATTTGCACTTCTCTTCATTATTCATATCTGAGCAGGATGAAATGACTTCTTTGGGGCGTTGTAGGCCAGATGTACCAGGGGTACACCTGAAAAAAAATGAGTTTCCAATTAGATATAAAATTAGCCAATCATACGACTTATGACATTTTACAAATATTACTATAATTGGAATGGTGGTCAGGGATTAATAAACAAATGCTTAGATAAGTAAGAATAAAAAGAATGAAGATAATGATAATTATAACAAGGAAACAGATTAAAGGGAAGGGATAGTATAAGCGCAGTGCAAATGATGAAGCTTATAGAAAGAGGAAGAAAACATTTGTCCATGGAAAAATATATAAATAGAAACGGATGCTATACGTGGTATGAGAATTTTAAAGAGTTCACATTTTGACTTAAAACGTAGACTATGTGCTTGGCTCAGGTAGTTACAAGTTTGTATCATACAAATGAAAGAAACTGAAAAACTTGCATAATTACAAAATTTGAAAGCATGATAACATTTTCATGTTTTTTCTTAGCTAAAGAAGGCATAGTGCTCCTAATAAAATTACCACAGAAATAATTTGTTTATATTGGTTTCCAAATGAAGAGTTTCAATATATGAAAACAGACTAATGATGGGGAAACATGGAATGTAATATGTTGTAAATTCTTACAGAAGAAAGTGGCCATTATGCTCATTGGAGGTCAGTGTTAGTTATATTATTATCATACAAGTTTATTAATGATCTGGAAAACTCAGTAAATGATATATTAAAATTCACAGATGGCTCTGGTTATGAGTATATACTCATAATAGGATGCAGTAATTACTTTATTATTACTTGAATTTAATAGTGACACTTTTATGTTGATATGATAATGCAGAGCTAGAAAATGAAATTGAGCAATGCATTTAGAAAGCATTAGAAGTATGTAATGAGAACATTTAAATATTTTTAGATGAATGCAGCTCAGATAACCTTTGGTTCTGATCTCTTCTCAGAACCTTCAGTGGGTACGTAAAGGGAAGATAGTAGTTCTACATTATATTAGGTAAGCATTAATTTTCCTTTTTTCATATATTATTTCATCAAAGTAAATTAATCACTAATTTCATTTAGAAGGAAGATTATAAAAGGAGTGGAGATCTATATTTTATGGAGCACCAAGTCAAGTAATATAGTAGTAATGGTCGTGGTGGTAGTGTTGGTATGGTAGTACTACTATTACTATTAGTACAACTACTAGATAATACTTGTCCATACCTTTCTATGTGTCAGGTCCTGTGCTAAACACTCTGCATGCATTCAACTAATTTAATGCTTGCAATAGGGATCTATTGTTTATTATCATCTTTGTTGTCATTGTTACTATTAATATTTAAGTTGGTATAGACTTATAGCCTATTTAGTAGAAACACAGGAACACCTCTTCTAGATCAAATCATTATTTTGGGAGTACTGATGCATCAAATGTAAGAAGTCCAAGCATAAGGCATTATAAAGGAAGATTGTCTACAGCTTTCCACTATCAAAAAACTCTTTCAAAAAATTTTATTATTACATAGCTCATATTTAATGTTATTACCCGGAGATCCATATTTGAGAAGAAAAACACATTGCATAGGGAGAGACAAAACTCACTTTGTATTATGTGACATTCGATCTGTGTCCAAGGCTAGTACTCTGTGGTTGACCAGAATGATGATTAACAATCAATTAATAGCAATTAAGTGCTTATACCTACTGATGGTAAACTGATATTGACTTCAATATGAAGAGTTTCAGCACATGAAAGCAAACTAATGTTGGAGAAACATAGCAGGTAATAAGTTATAAATACTCACAGAAGAAAGTGGCCTATCCGTTCATCAGATGTTAGTGTTAGTCACATTATTAGTCATATACTTGTTAGTCATACGCTCATTAAGACAGTCATGCTAAATTGAGGGAAACATTGATTAAATTATATGTGTAACTTTGTAACTTTATAAAGTTAACATACATATGTGTATAAACTTTCAAGCCTGTTTCTTTCCATATCATGATTCCTGTTTGTTTGCTACAATTTGGCATTGGCATTTGCTGTTTGGCATTTTCCTTATAGTATGGTATACTATTAGCTTTGTTTTAATATCTTAAAATATAGCTCCAAAATAAACTTTATGTTTCTTGAGTTCTGGATACACATATAAAATTAAGGCAAATAAGAGGGGTACTTAGGTGGCTCAGATTGTTGAGCATCTGACTCTTGATTTTGGCTTAGGTCATGATCCCATGGTCATGGGATTGAGCCCACCTCAGGCTCTGAGCTGAGCATGGCATCTGCTTGGGATTCTCTCTTTCTCTCCCTCTGACCCTTTGCTCCTCTTTCCTGTTCAGGGTCTCTTTCTGTCTCTCTCTTAAAAAAAAAACAACAACAAAACTTAAGGCAGATTACAGTATGAATTAAATACTTGATCAGTTTCTAGTTGACCCATATTGGATTTTATAGAGTTCCAAACATTGAAAATTTCAAAGTAACTATACTAACAACCCAAACTTTACTTCCTAAGTTGATTAGTAGTAATACGTTTTAATCTATATATGCCAGTATGTGAATAGTAGGTAGTTGAGCTAGTGTCAACAGCACTAAAAATATGTCTGATAAAGGCAATAAAGAAGGAAAAACAAAACTACTTTTAGCCTTTTAGAGTTTTCTTTGGAATTGTCTGATCCACTGGAGCATAAACATGTATCATCTTTTGCAAAGGCATCAGTCATATTCCTAAATAGGCTATTTGCCAAGTTCACTTAACTGATGCTACCATGCACTGAAGTTGGAATTTACTACTTGGCCTATATATTATATAGATTTACTAAAATGTTATTTCAAGCGTGTAGCCCTAGAGGTCACTCAATTTAACTGTCCCCCAAAGTTATAATAATTGATTATAGTAGCAAATGGGTAGCATGTGAAACTCATAGCCACAACTGAACTCCATTAAACACATTCACAATGTCAAAGTCAATTGCTTCTGGCAGTGCCATTCCTGTTATCATGTTGATCAAAAGGTAATGGGAAGTGACAAGTGATATCACAAACAGTCCATCGTAAACAAAATATTCTTCAAACACTTAAGTGACCATGGTGATAGCCTGTTTTCATAATAGTCAAATCCAGCAAAGTCTTTTATAGCTTTCAGAAACATGCCTATGTTTTATAAGAGCAAATATTCCCCTGAGGATTTTGAATATAAGCTAGTAATGTACTCCGAAGAATGAAAGCAAAGAAAAGTTCCATGTATGGAATCAGTGTAAGGAACCCATTTCCATATACAACATAAGTTTGTTTATCTGGCTGTTCTTTCTTATTACTCACATAAACAAAGATGCTGATGGTATGAATTCATTAAACCTCTTCTCTGTCTACAACATATACTTTCAAGGTTTTATGAATTTATGATGATTTCCCTGATTGGAATAATGTGTACTCTATTCTTACCACTGGAGATCTCATCATTCCTGATTTGCCTCAAATAAACTTTCCCTCTATAGCTTTCCCTAAACTTCTTCACTTCCAAACACAAGCAATTGGCCTTCTATTTGTGCTTGTATATTTTATTTAATATCAATAGTATAATAAGCCATATATCTCAGTCTTGTAATTCAAGACACATCATATTCAGAATGTGCAAAACTGAACTCAATGTTTTATCCTTTCCAAGTCAAACTGCTCATACTCTTGAATCAATTACGTGATTGAAATTACCATCTATTTATCTCAGTCACCAAATCAGAAACTTAGAAGTTATTAATAATAAAATACACTATGGCTTAGCATCAATTGTATTTGTACAATTGAAATCTTGTCAGGACTTCATAAAAAATCATGACCAAACACTCATAACTTCTCTGTGTCAACTTTGCCATTAGTATCAAATATGTATGGGCTTCTCATCAGCTTCCTTTCTAACTGGCTTGTCTGAAAAATGTCTCCCTTTATTCCACTATTTTATCATTGATATTTTCCCAGGAAATCAAATATGATTTGATGGCATCATCAGCAAGTCTAAAAATATCAAAGTATTCATGGACTCCTCATTGTGTCTACAGGACTGATTTTTTTCTTTTCTTAACAGAAAATAAATGTAATTTTATATATCCAACCTAAACAATTATCCAATCTCTCTTCTTGATACTAACTTCTGGTACATACACACTTCTCATCATTACTCTACAAATTAAATGTTTCATGCATATATCCAACAGGTACAGATAAACAGATTTACTGAGTGTTCACTATGTGTTGGGCATTGTTTTAAGTCCTAAAGTTACGACAGTGAACCCAACGCATAATTCATCAGGCTTCACTTTATCTCTCACCTCCTTCACATGCTACTCAATGTCATCTTCCAATTCAGATCTTTTATGACTACACTGTTTAAAATTTCACCACACAAAACACACTTCCTTTCTCTCTTTCTGATTCAGCTTTTCCCCATAGCTCTTTTAATTCTAAAGCTATATTCTAGATAATCTGTTTATGTCTCTTCTTCCACTCTAAAGTGACCTTTGTAAGGGCTGAGATTTTTGTCCTCTAGAAGTCAGTAAAGAGAGTGAACAGCTCTAGTATGTGAATTATCCTCAAAAGTAAAGCGAATCTTACAAAACTCAAGACAGTATTTTATAGTCCAGTTAACTGCTGTCCAAGTGGAAAGTTTTTTTTTTCTCCACTGTCAATCCTAAATGATCTTAGTTTTATTTTATTAACAAAAGTGAAAGATTTATGTAAATCTCCACATTGTATTTTCTATAATCCAATTACATTCATTCCCTATGTCAAGTCCTGCCTTAAATAATTCCTCTATGAAGTCCTTCTTGATAATCCTGGTAGAATTGCTTTGTTTTCTTTGTCTGTGACAAGGAAGAATAAGCAATGCTTCTTCGAAAGCATTTATCATAGTGCATGCAGAATTTACTTTAATTTTATTCACAGTTATGTAGCATTAGGCAGGGTAAAGAAACGGTAAGCAAGCATTAGCCTGCACAATCAGAATTTCTTAAAGAATATTGTTATGTTTTTTTCTCCTAGAAAAGAAATGCAAAACTCACAGACTATATTTGTGGGTCAGACAAGTACACTTTAATTTAAAATTTAAAACACTAATATGAATAAATGTCCAAGATATCCTTTATTTTGAAAAATGATTAAAATATAAACAATGTGTCAGTTTTGCTTCAGGAAAAATTTGTGATGAAACTCTTTATTGCTTATTCTCTATACTTTTTTTATTTTGACCATATGGGTAGTTATATGTAAACAAAAGCAAACAAATGCAGTTACACCCTCCCTTCTATGTATTGGTTAACATAGAAAGCTAGAGATGTATTCTTATTTCTAAAACAGGTAACATTCTGATTCTTTAGGATAGTTGAGCTATTTGTGATGAGCTGTTATATTTAGACATTAGGTCCTAAAAGGAATAAGATAATGAGAATAAGTACTTGGTGAGTGTGTGTGTGTGTGTCTGTGTGTGTGTGCGTGTGTGTGTGTGTGTGTGTGTGTGTACGCATTCAACACTCTTGGGAAATATTAAAACAATGTTCACTCAATTAAAAAATACTTATTGAGCTTCCATGCTGTGTTTAATATACCCGAGTTGACCTGATGACTATATTTCCTGCCCTCTTGAAAATGCTGACTATTCAGGAGAAACCAAAATATATTACTAAAATGAACAAATGCAATACATACAAGTACTGTGTAAAGAAAGCAGAGGGTTCAGCAATAGAAAAAGAAAGGAGCATAGGTCTAACTGGGAAGGCTTTAAAGGGAGGGTAATATCTATGCTGAAGTACAAAGAATGACAAGGAACCAGTCATGAAAAAAAGACTCAGGGATCCATGTTCCCCAAGGAGGTGGTGACTTGTTCAAAGGTCCTGAGGCAGTAAGAAGGCCACTGTGGCTCCACTGATATTGGAGAACAATGAAAAAAATAAAGAGAGTAGCATGATATAAGGTTAAAAAGGTTTGCAGACACCAGATCCTGCAGATGCTTGTAAGATCAGGTAGGAGATTGCCTTTTACTCCAAAGTCAAAGGCCCTCAAGAACACAGATGCATTCTAGGTCATTATGTCCCTTCAGACAAATTATTTCATCCTTCTTGCTATATTCTTGGGGCATTTTTTCCCAACACATCATTTATTCTTTATTTCCCTCTGCAAAATAAGTTAAAACTGACTTTTAGACTTCTAATCTATGTTTCATCCCCAAGGAAATTAATATAGACAAAATCTACAAGCTCATGTAACCTTCACAATATTGCCAGGATTTCAAAGGAGCAGATAACAAAGGTCATATAATCCCAGACAGAAAACTGATCCCCTCTAGGATAATGTCTCATAGCTGCAGAGCCACTTGTGGACCATGGAAATCTGTTGATTTCGGGATGCTTAAAACATATGGTATTATGTTTCCATTATACTCACACATTTCTCTTATATAATAACCTAAAGACCCTCATGAAATTCCCAGAAACCTTGTAAAGTAAAATGAACATTATTTTTCCAAGAACAAAACTTAAATTGAAAAGAGCAGATTATTTAATACCAATTCTTTATCATTATTATATAAATATCACTGTTGTATGGGTGGGAATTTGCATAGCATTAGTATGTATGTCTTAAACATTCCATTGCTGGGTCTATAATTTTGTAATAATTACAAACAGTATATAAAATATATAAAACAGTATATAAAATATACTACAGTAATTGTTGAAATCATCAATAAAAATTTCCCATGCCTAAATTTCAATCACTAATTCAATAATTTCTTAATCTGATGAATTCATGTACTCTGAATTACATTACTACAGACCAATTTGTACTTTTCAAATGTAAATGTCTCATTTCCATCAAAGGTTTTCTTTTAAAGAAAAAAGAATACAAAAATGAAAAATGACATTCAATGAGCACATTAAAATTACTTCTCAATTTTCACATTTCAAGGGAATAGACACATCTAATTAAAGTTTCCATCAAGTCTACACCCTTTAACTTTGTGCAGCCTTTAGCAATTTATTACGTTCAAGTGAAGGAAAAATACAGTTCTGGCAATATTTTTTCAAGTGTGGTATTAATAACACCTGAAGTGCTTTTGACACTACAGATTACCAGATATTATGATTTCCTAGATTTATTATAGACACCTGGAACTCAGCATTTTGGTAAGCATTCTTGTGAATCTGATTTCCACTCAGATGAGAGTTCCATAATAAGCAAACAGAAGGCAGGATTTATGTGTTTGTCTTTACATGGAAACAAACAAAACCACTTCTGATATAAATAGCGCTCTGCCTATTATTCTTCCCTGATGATTACTGGAGGCCCATGGTTCTGGGAAAAAGGTGCTTTTGTAGGTGCTTTTCCTTTTTCCCTGTTCTAGCCCCTGGCTGTAGAATGAAGGATTTATACCAAATAACCTCATCTATCTTCTACTACAGAAATTTAGTGGGAATTACTGAGGTCTTGTTCAAAGCCAGACGTGATGGAGAAAACATTACATAATTGACTCAAAAATGAAAAATACTCCACATAATTACAAAATATGAAATTACGAAGCTTATATTATAATGGTAATTCATATTGAAATTTTGCTGTACTGCTAAAGAAAGAATATAACTTCCAGAGGAAAAGGGCCTGAAATGGAATAATCAAACAAAACTATAAAACTTGAATTAAATTAAAATAAATTAACTCCTGGGGCACCTGGGTGGTTCAGTCAGTTGAGTGTCCAACTTCAGCTCAGGTCACCATCTTGTGGCTCATGAGTTCGAGCCCTGTGTCAGGCTCAGAGCCTGGAGCCTGCTTTGGATTCTGTATCTTCTTCTCTCTCTGCCCCTCCCCCGCTTGTGCTCTGTCTGTGTGTCTCTCAAAAATTAATAAACATTAACAAAAAAAATTAACTCCTCAATAGTCAGAACTTGGATCATATTAACTGATATTCATTTAGGCCTTACTCCATGCCAGGCAGTGTTGCAAGACTTTTTATAGACTAACTCATTTAATAGTCAAACTATCCTAAGCAATAGCAAATACTATCCTCCTTAATTTACCAATAAGGAAATTTAACATGAGAAGGTTAAGTAACTTCCTCATACTGAAGCTCGTACAACTACTCATTGTCACAGCTAGGATTGAACTTAAGCAGTCTGGCCCATGACAATTTTACCATACTGACTCAATAAATATAATCCAAAAGGTATTGACCTCTAATGTACACATTTAAAAAAATCCTTAATCATCTATAGATTTTACACAGATACACTCATAAATCTTTCAAAAGAGCCAATATTCTCAGGTGACCAGTTTGGTTACTTATCTAAAGCAGAAACCCAGTGATCAGGGGGCCCCTAGGTGACTCAGTTAATTAAGCGACCAACTGTTGATTTCTGCTTAGGTCATGATCTCATGGTCATGAGACTGAGCCCCATGCCCTGCGTCCGACTCCCAGCTGAGCCTGTAGCCTGACTGGGATTCTCTCTCTCTCTGCCCCTCTCCACTTGTCCTCTCTCTCTCTCTCTCTCTCTCTCTCTCAATCTCTCTCAAAAATAATTAAACATTAAAAAAAGAAGAAGAAACCCAGTTCCCAGACTAATAAGCCATATGTAAAATCCGTTGGCAGACATTTTATGTATCTACAAACAGAGAATAGCTGTAAAAAATGGACATTATAAAAAATAGCTAAAAGGACATCCTTGAATTGAAAAACATAATAACTGAAATGAAAAATTTCACCAGAGGAGTCAACAATATATTTGAAGATGGATCATTACAGACTATACAATTCAAAGATTAGAGGAAAAAAATAACAAAAAATGTACAAAGCCTTCAAAAAATGTGGGACACCATTAAGCTCACAAACTTATGCTAAATGGGAATATCAGAAAAGAAGGGAGGAAAGAAACACAAACAAAAATCCAAAGATAAAATGACTGAAACCTTCCCTAATTTTCTGAAAAACATTGATTTACACATTCAAGAATTTCAATAAACTCCAAATAGAATAAACAAAGAATCACAACCAGACACATCATAGTAAAAATGTTGAAAAGATAAAATTTCAAAAGAAGCAAAAGACAAATGCTCATCTGTTTCTATACAAGGAAACCCCAATAGGATTAATCAGTGATTTTTCATTAGAAATAATGAAAGCCAGAAAGCAGTGGATGACATATTCAAAGTTTTGAAAGAAAACAACTCCCAACTAAGAATCTTATATCTGGCAAAACTATCAAAAAGGAAGGCAGAATAAAAGCAGAATCAGCCAAGTAGAGTGTTAATAAAGATGCAACAGTAAGAAAAATGACACAGTCCCTAACTTCATGAATTTATACTCTAGTTGACATTTTATGGAATAATTTGAGGAATTGATGAGTTGTAGATCTCTGATTTTCTAGATGCCAGATCTTTACTCCAATCACTATAAGTAATGGAGCTCTAGTTTTAAAGAAATCTGAATATTTTTAACAGTGAATACTATGGTAACATATATTATATTATTAACATTAATAACTCCATTTTATAAATGGAAAATTCCTAAGAAGCCAGAGGGACTTCATATCATGTTACCAATATACGAGCTTTATAGGTTTAGCTTCATGTAGGCTAGCTCTATGATAACAACTTCGCAGAATGTAGCAGAAAATTTTCTCCTCACTAGTTTAAAATTATCACCTACACATTAACACTTAATTCCTAATTAGAAAAAAGCCAGTTCATGAAATTATTGGGAACTATTTCATATTCTTCATTCTTTGGTCAAAGTACTATTACTACTACCAGTTGCTAGATGAGTCAGCTAAGGAAAGGTCAGATTAAGTCACTTGCCAAGGCAGCAACTAGTATGTGGCAGAACTGAGATTTATACCTTTTCCGAATTTTGCAGTATTCTGAAATGCTT
This sequence comes from Puma concolor, assembly GCF_028749965.1. NCBI lineage: Eukaryota > Metazoa > Chordata > Mammalia > Carnivora > Felidae > Puma > Puma concolor. The sequence goes on along the minus strand of NC_141684.1, from coordinate 28,432,518 downwards.
CTAATTCCTATTATGTTGCCTTTCAAATAGTTTGATAGAGAAAGGAAGGAATTAGAAGCATAGCTTAAGGGAAGAGAAATCAGTAGGGGAAGGAGTTTTGATAAAAATATAAAATGACATTAACATCGCATACATTTTGTATATACTTAATTTTTTTTACATTTTATTTATTTTTGAGAGGCAGAGAGAGACAGAGCACGAGTGAGGCAGGGGCAGAGAGAGAAGGAGACACAGAATCTGAAGCAGACTCCAGGCTATATACAGTCAGCACAGAGCCCAATGTGAGGCTCAAACCCACAAGCCTGAGCTGAAGTCGGATGCTCAACGACTGAGCCACCCAAGTGTCCCACTTTGCATACAATTTAACCCACGATCATTCAGATAAGCTTCTGGATCTTTCATTACTTCTTATTTCTTATCAAGAATATTAATTTTGATTGTGTTTATCCTGTGTTCTATAATATTGCTGTTGCAATTACTAAGTCTTTCTCTTCTTTAAGATGCCAGACAAATCAATTTTTGCTTCACAGAAAGGATGATATTTTCCATTGTGTGCCTTCAAGTATTTTATCATAGTTAAAATTCTATTTATCAAATAATAATTGGGAATAACCCTTTACTATTATTACTTCTTTCTATGCATTTATGAGATAAATTAAAGACAATATTAGCTCTACTCCTAGGTTTGCAATGGAATCATATTCTATTAAGACATTCTAAGTTAGAGAAATTGAAGTCTATTTCCAAAGACAGGTTTATTACTTAATTTTAGCATTTTTTATAAAATGAATTTTATATATATGAATTGTATATACATATATACATATATCAGAATTTTTCATATAATTTATTGCAGTGGGCTCATATGTTAGTGTGTCTTAAGGCATGAATAATATTCAGTCATTTGTGGACTTGTGGACATTTTCCTTAATATGAAAATATTTTTAGTATGGTTTATGTAATGATCTTTAAGAGATATCTCAGTATTTATTTTAGGAATGAATGAATAATGGACTAGTTTTGTTCACAAAATTGAGCAGATAAAAGTGAGATAGATGGATAATTTTACTGATTGACCATGACTTTATTTACATGTTGCCCTTTCCTGAAACCAAAATCAAGATGTTGGCAACACCAAACTCCCTCCAGAGGCTCAAAGGGAGGGTCCGTTCTTACCTTCTAACTCCTGGGGGCTACATCATTCCAGTCTTTACCTCGTCCTCATCAATGTGTTTGTGTGTGTGTGCACTCTTCCACTGCCTCTTTCTTATGAAACATTTATGATGGTATTTATGACCTATCTGGATAATCTTTAATTTCACCACACCAGCACATACTTTACCATATAAAATAACATTTACAGGTTCCTGGTACAAGGACCGAGTATCTTTGGGGCCACAGTTTAGCCCACTACAAATTTAAATTGCATTATGGTAAATGAAAGGAGGCACATTCTAAACGTTATGTATAATTTGGTTCCATTTATACTCTGTTCTGGTGTAGGAAAAAACTATAGGAAGAGGCTGGTGGTTGGGGGAGGGACTGACTACGAGGGAATGTAAAGGAATGTTGGAGTCATGAAACTCACTTGTATGTTTATGATGATGATGGTTACCTACCTGTTAAATGCTTTTGTTAAAAGTCTCAGAATGCTATGATGAAAAGGGGGAATTTTACTGCATATTAATTATATTTCAGTGTAAATAAATAAAAGGAAAACATAACATGAGGTCCCTTATATTCTTATTGATTATGGCTTTGGTATAAGCCTTGGAAAGTACTTCTTTCTTTTCAGTATTATCAAGGGGATCTGCGACCAAGCAGATTCTGTTTCACCTTCAATTAGAGATAATACGATCCTGCAAAATTTTTATCTGTTCAAAATTCTTTGATAGCACTCTTTAGTGTTTTTCTATTCGCTGTTTTCTAGCTGTTCCATATTTCTCCAAAAATTCTCAGATTTTAAAAATATTTTGGGGTTTTTATTATGGGTGGCTCAGTTGGTTAAACGTCCAACTTCGGCTCTGGTCATGATCTCGCAGTTCGTGGATTCCAGCCCCATGTTAGGCTCTGTGGTGATAGCTCCAAGTCTGGAGCCTGCTTTAGATTCTGTGTCTTTGTTTCTCTCTGCCCCTCCCCCACTTGCTGGTGTGTGTGTGTGTGTGTGTGTGTGTGTGTGTGTGTGTGTGTGTCTGTGTGTGTGTGTGTGTGCTCTCTCTCTCTCTCTCTCTCAAGTAAATAAACATTTAAAAATAAATAAATAAATAAAATACTTTGGCTTTAATATTTGAAGTGGGCATAGTTTTCTCAAATAATTCCCAGGAAGCTGTTTCTCAAAGCTTCTCCTTTGTTATTGTTACTTAATACAGAAAGCACATTAACACACACACATGTGTGAGTGTGTGTATGTGTGTGTGTTTATTGATTTAAATATATAGGATACCTTAGATTAAACAGTTAGTCTTTTTGAGAGGGTATCATTTGAACTGAGATTGAGGTACAAGTAAAAGTCATGTCATGCAATGAATAGCACCGACTCTATACAATTATGGAAACCGAAGTCACACTTGATACTTCTCTTCCTTGTAACCCTCTTATCCAGTCTATCACCAAGGCATGTCTATTATCTGGTGTACCTTCTATTTTATAACATTTGCCACTACTCAATTTCTCTGCCACTAATGTCATAGTTTAAGTTACTCTCCATACCATGCCTGGAAAGTTACAATATTCTCCCTCTCCTACTAGCAACCCCCCCAACTAGTTAATACACATCTTTTTGGTCCCTTCCAAACTTTTCTTTGCACTTTAGCCAGGAAGGAAAGGAAATCGAATCAGGTACTTTATCCTGACTTTTAGCAGCTCATGCCAATTCTCATTACCTTAGGAAAGACTTTCTTTCCTGTTCTCTTTGAACGGAATAATTCTTGTAATGATATAGTTTTTATTGCACCATGATTGTCTTATTCACAGGACTGGTTACAGTTGAAATTTTATCATTTTTATGTTTATTTGATTAAAATCTGTCTCCTAATGGAAAGATCCCTGAGTTCAGAGATAGAGAATTTTTAATTTTTGTTTGCTATCACATCCTCATCAACATCCTAATTGTTGGAAAATAATGCTTTATGAATATTTTCATGTTTCTGCATGCTCGGTGTTTTCCGAAAAGAAATTATTGGCAACCTGAGTTAAAGGACGATTAAATGATAACTGTGCCTTGGAAGTCAGAGATAGTGAATTGCTCTGGAGAGATTTATGGGTTTATCTGCCCTGGAGCCATTTATGTGCATTCCAAACAGTTGTAAGAAATTCAGGAATCTCCCTTCCTCTTCCTAGAAATAATTTGTTTACATTAGAGAACAAAATTCCTTCTATCCTGTATGCAAAGGTGAGGAAAGGCAGACCCTCTGGCACATTCTATATAACTTCAGAAGTTCTGAGATTCATAATTTCCAGGAGATCCTCTCCTGAACTACAAACTCCTCCCAGAATGCAGGGCCCATCTGGCTCTCACAGTACTGACTGCCCCCATGGGGAATAAATATGGCATGAGGAACAAATCCTAAGATTGCTACTAAGCAAAAAATTGGTCTTCCTCCTATCCGAACTTTCATGTTTATTATCAGGATATTCAGATCAAATAAATATATATAAAGACTTACACTGGTGTTTTTTACATGCTAAATAACTTTTTTTAAAGGAATAATTGATATACACAATGAATACATACGTGTTTCATACCTGTATATGTAATTATATAATTATATGTAATCATATTTTATTTCCCTAAATTATATATATATTTGGTATGGAACCTCATAATATACTATATATATGTGTTTATACACATGTTTATTTGAATATAAAGAATTATATTATTTACATATGTAGCTATTTTAGTTTCAGAAATCACCACCTGCATAAGCATTGGTTATTTTAAATGTCCATATTCAAAATTTTCTTAGTTATTTGACTCTTGAAAATCTGAATTTTTTTTATTAAATAAATAACAAAATGTTATTAAAACATTAAAGGAATGTGAAAAATCTATAAAACTGATAATACAATATCAAATTGTCAAGAAACCTAGGTTACATTATGTAGAAGATAAGTTCTGTTACACTACCTAAAATTGGTTAATAAACTGGGTATGATTCAAATTGTGTTTTTAAATGTTTTAATACTTGAATTTGGCTCTAAAATGATCACATTCCCTTAAGGTAAGCAATATATCTTGCTCCTCCAAGAGCTGGTTTTACTGTTGCTTCTCTATTTCTCTATTTTAATGTATTTGGTGGGAGCATTTTTATACTACTTTATTATTTAAAATAAATATAAAATATTTATATCCGTCTTGGCCATATTAGAGCTTATGTATAACATGCTGCATTCAGTTTCTCCTAACTCCCATAAAATTGTGCATAATAATATTGGGAGTGTCTATTCCTACCCTTAAGTTTGTCCTGTCCTGGAGACAAGAAAATATTAACACAGCTGTTCATTCATCCAATAAACATCCATTGACAGCCGATCCATTCCAAATGTTCTCTTATACCACTAGAAGTTGTCAATTGTGATAGTAATCCTTACCCTCAGAAATCTAACACTAACATGGAAACTGATGTCAACAACCCCAATAGAAACCAACTTCACAGAGGTGTTTAGATGACTAAATAGCATAATGCATATGAAGCACTTGGTTGAATATCTGCAGATCATCAAGAGCTTAATATGTTTAGTACCATCATTATTTTTCATATTAAGGGTACAGTAGAGGGTAGGTGCTTAGATGGAGTTAAATTATAGCTGCCCAAAATATGGCCTAAAGCACTTAACCCAGACTGACAGCAGGTACTGGGGAAAATCTTACTGGAGGCAGCAAAATGACAGGCATATTTTTCGTGATAAGTGTGCAGCTATCACTTCATGTTTCTCATGTCTGCCTCCAAATCTCACATGGACATCTATATTTGGAGGATTCTTTGTCATATACAAAGCTTTACTGCAAGGAAATACAGACAATGTTTGAGAATTTCAAATTCTATAGTACAGGAAGACAAGTTAAAAAAAGTTTTGAATGAACATCCATTGAATTAACTTACAGCATCTGCATTCTACAGTTTTGGTTACTTATGCACATATATCTATCAGCCTTATCATACTTCACTTAGAAATAACAACAATGATAGTGTGTTTTCACCTATCATAATACAGTCAACTATTGTATCAGTAAAAAGATACACACCACTTACCCAGAAGTGGGGCTCCAAGGTTTTGCCAGTCACTGCATCCATCTCTGGGTGATGTTCACTTCTTTAGTTTAACATCTCATCTTGATAGATTGTAGTCTTATGGAATAAATGATAAATGTAAGCACCTCCAACTCATCCTATATAAAATTATAAAGGGAAGTTAGTAGAAAAAGATTAAGATTAATATAACTATAAACTAGAACAGATAAAAATATGGCATCTATTATAGTCCTTGTTCCTGCAACTGGCCACAATTTGATAGTTGATCTTTACAACTTTCTTCCTCCATTATGCACTTTTTCTTTGCTCTTATGATGTACCTCATGTGGTCTCTTTATCTGATGGGGTGTAACCCAAACCTTCATTGCTCAGGATTTTGCTTTGTTGGTCCCACCTATATGAGCTTTCTGGGTTCAATTATTAACTTTTACCACTGTACATTACGCTATTAAAAGGTAGTTCAAAGGATTCCTGCAGGCTTCAGACATGATCCCACTACATAGCTACACACAATTTTCCATTGAATTATGCATCCCAGGCTACCCAGAAACCCTGTGTTTCTCTGTTTATCCAGTGGAATGAGAAATTCAAAGAAGTCAAGGGCAGCCTCAATTACCAACTTGGTGGACTCATTCTTTTGTCTTCTAGTGGAGACATTCATCCTTTGGGTTCTAAGAACTCTAAACCAGCACTGGCCGGCATATACCTGTGAGGTGACACAGGTAAAACAAACAAACAAATAAAAATAAAAAAAAAAAACAATACAGCAATAAAAATTCTGAGTCATGAAATGTAATAGTGAGAGGTATCTCTCTACTCCTATTCTTTATTTTGCAGACTTACATATTCTGGCTGTGGGTGAATAAAATAAAACACAACAAAACACACATTGCTCATTCTTGATGGTGTAAAATATGGCATTTTGTGGAAAAATACTAACATTGAAAACCCTGCAAAAAAATGATTCAGAAGAAGACCATGAATGTCATAGTATTTTAATAAGAAATGTAAACAATGAGAAAGTACCACATCAGAGATTTTTTGCTGATATTGAAAAACTTTCTTTCAGAGTTACATAAAGTAATTGTGCAACTACAATAACTGGCATCATCTATTTTATGACATTTGATAAAAACAAAAGTCATAAGTCCTAGTGGCAGACAAGCACATGTACCACTCAGATCTCCCTTCAAGGGGTGTAGTTGACTGATGGACTCCAGCTGGGGCAATTTTGGGATCCCTTTCAGTTTTCCTTTGGAGCTAGTCTTCCTAAACTCCTCCCAGGAGATATCAGAGGATGACAGGTTTACCAGGGATGGACCATTTCTGCCCAATGTGAGATTTCTCTAATGAGAAATCTTTTCTCTAGGGTTCTGTTGACTTTACCAAGACTTTCTCAGATTAGTACTCAGTGTCTCTCTTTCAAGATAATAAAAACTATCTTTAGGCTTTCAGGCTGGAAGGGGAAATTCAAGTCTTTAATCTGACTTTTGTTGAAATGTTAGGATTTACATGTGCCTTTGCTACTAAAAGGCTTTCTTTTTTTTAAAAAAATTTTTTTTTCAACGTTTATTTTTGGGACAGAGAGAGACAGAGCATGAACGGGGGAGGAGCAGAGAGAGAGGGAGACACAGAATCGGAAACAGGCTCCAGGCTCTGAGCCATCAGCCCAGAGTCTGATGCGGGGCTCGAACTCACGGACCCCGAGATCGTGACCTGGCTGAAGTCGGACGCTTAACCGACTGCGCCACCCAGGCGCCCCTAAAAGGCTTTCTTAAACTTATTTTTCTTTTAAGTCTAGAAGCAAACAACTTTTCCAGTCTTTTGAGGCCTTTCTTCCCTGAATTCTATTGATTCCCTTTCCTTTATCTTTGAAAACCATTAAATTTACCCAGGCTTATCTTTTTCTTGTATTTTCTTGCCAAATGCAGACTATGGTTGCCAAAACTACATTTTTTTTCTTTTTTACTAATCACATTTCCTAGAGCTTTTGGTTCAGTACACTCAGGATTTGCCTTCCAAGTTATCACGATCAACAGTTTTAGTAAATGGTTTTCCACTGAATAAAACATATTGTTCTATATACAGATATGTTTCTTTAATGTGCACTGTGTGACCACTAAGCACACAGTATTTGGAAGTATTATTGTCTTTATTAATCAGAGTAAGATAAATGCAAAAATAATCCTGGATTTCAGTAATGTAAAATTAAATCATTATTCTTTGCTTACATCACTGTCTAATATGGTTAGTGAAACAGTCTCTGCTCACCGTTCCTACATTCACTATGACCCCCTCCATCCTGTCATGCTAACGTCTTCAACCATATAGCCTCCTAGGTCAAGGCACAGGGGGAATTAAGTATTGATAGGGCACACCCACTCTTCACTCTCCACAAGAAGTGATATCCAACCTCACCATTGGTGAGAATTAATGATATGGCTAGACACACGAAGGCCAATGACATGGGACTGGAAAATGATATTTAACTATTTTTCCAGAAATAAGAAAACTGCTTGTTGTACCTCCACAAAATCACCATTACAAGGAAGAAATCCTTTTTTGCCGAGGCAATGAAAAATCTCAGTTCTTGCCTTCATGCTCATTTTTATCAATAGTCTACCTAGCAAGGATAGGAGTGACTTAAGATAGAAGCTGTTTGAGGAGTAAAAAGGTCATTTAAAGTCTGTTATTACTGAGAGCATTTCATGTACAGGGGACTTGTAGGCAAGCATTCCAGGCTCATTCCAAAATATCTAACCACATAATTATTCATTAGACATTCTGGTCACTGGTCTTACCTACTTTCTTATCTCCTTCCTTATATTCTATTTAAACCATATACATGGTGTGTATCTATATCTATATCATCTATATCTATCTATCTATCTATCTATCTATCTATCTATCTATCTATCTATTTCTATCCCTATATCTATCTCTGTCTCTAGCCTATATCTATCTATAGAGAGAGATCCCTCTGGCCATCTCTTTCCATGAAGATTAGTCAAAGGGATAACTTAAAATTCTGCAAGTTTTGAAGATTAAATCAATGGGACTCCAAAGCTATCACGGTTCACTTCTGGCTGGTGACAGCATAATGTGAAGAGCATTTTGTAAACCAGGCAGAATTTTTTTTCCTTCTCTCAATCAATTGGATATAAAAAGCTTACATCGAGGTTATAAGTATGTGTTGAAGCAGTAGTAAATGCATTGGAAGTGTGAGCGAACTGCTTCAGTGGGTGAAGTACTGTTGATGATGCCTAAATATATGGGTAGATGGATCACATATCAGCCAGCTTATAAGGCAAGCTGAGGTTATGGGGCCATTTAAGTTTCCAATGGAAAGTATTCAGCCTGTATCATGGTTCAATAGCAAGCAAAATCAATTTATATTTCTCAGAAACACAATAGTTATTTGGTGAAGAAAACATAGCTTTGTTCTAAAATCTTGAGGTCATTTCTGTTGGCTTTATTTACTTAGATCCCATTCATTCAAAGTTTCATCCAACTAACTAAGCAAACATTCCCAACTATGTTAGTTAAAACAATGAAGGTAAATAACTTATAAGTGTGATCATATCAATGAGTCCATTTTGATCTAAATTGTATTGCACCTTCCCTGAGGTAGCACCTTCATAATTCACTACATAATATTTCCAAAGATATGCCAATATATGCAATTTCTCTGGTGTTTAAATCTTTTCCTTTTGAATTCAACTTTAGAAATTGCCCTTTGGGATATAGCGAGCTATGTTTCTACTTCTAGATCTGGAGCCAATAAGACACTGGAGCCAATAAGAAGCTGAAGGAATTGACACTTTTTGCAGAATGACCACCTTAAGTTGCATGATTATAAGATGTTTAAGTAAGGAAGGATAAGCCCCATAAGACGGAGAAGGGACTGCTGCACTGGCAAAGAAAATTCTGTGAGGTTAGCTGTATTCAGACCCATCCAAATCCCATAAAAAATTTCCATTCAAATTTTGGGGTTCCCACTATTTCTTACAAGTTTCCTTTCCTGTGCATTCAACTTCTGCTGTATTTGAGTAACAGGATCAGATCTACATCTGTAGATCCTGTAGTTATGAGAGAAAGTAACTATTTTAGAGTAGACAAAGAAACCTCTGGTTTTTCTTATCAACTATTTAGCTGATATTTTCAAACTTTCAGTTTGACATTTTATTTCTTTAAGACTTCCAGCACAATTAAACACAATCTAACTCTGAACCTTTATATTCCTCATGCTGTTCACAATGATCTATAAAAATACATACATTATTGGGGTGCCTGGGTGGCTCAGTCAGTTAAGTGTCTGACTTCGGCTCAGGTCATGATCTCACAGTTCATAATAAGTTCAAGCCCTGCTGACAGTGCACAGCCTGCTTGGGATTCTGTCTCTCTCTTCTCCCTCTGCCCCTTCCCCACTTGCACTTTCTCTAAATAAATAAATAAATAAATAAACTTTAAAAATGTATATTATTCACTAAAACCCTACTTTTAATAAATGTTTCCTTTTAGTTAATAATTTAACTGTTTCACCACAGTATGCTGTAGATTATCAATATACTAACATTAAAAGCTAAATGCATCATCGCCAAATGGAAACTCAATCAGGTAAGACAATAATTCCTAGATTCACAATTTCTTAAGTGTATATAAACTTGTTATCTCCTCTGATAATAATTATTCTATCAGTAGAGTGTTTGTAGCTTAAGGCAACATAATCTCCAACTTAGACCCCAAGTAGTTTACACAGGAAGAAGATTACTATAAAAAAAGTGATTGTCTTACAAAATTTCTGAGAGAATCAGAGAATCAGGCCTTGCTATTACACAGGAAAAAATGAAAGCAGCAATTGTAAATGTGCTACCATTACATACAATATGCTAAAGTTCGCATCACTGTTACAGTTCTCCATCTTGCAGCACCCATCATGTTTTATCAAGTCTAGAATAAGTTTACACCATCATGCTTGACAGAATATGATAACTTCATATGTCATCATTGCCTTATTTGCTTACCTCTGCTTCCAAATCTCATGCAGATGTTTCTTCTTAGTGGATCCAGATCATCCTCAGGATCCAAATTACAAGGGTGTCTGGAAAATATAATTTTAATCTTTTTTTTTCTTGGTGTCTGTATTCTAGAAAGGTGAGCTCAAGGTGGTTCAAATAGGTTGTGACTGAGCCAGCTTTTAAGATTTAACATAGCTGGAGAAAGGCTTTTCAAGCACAAATACTGGAGGTGAAAGAAAGTGCATGCTATTCAAAAGTAATATGGCAAAATGGCCAAGGAGATGCTTTACATCCTTCTCAGAAATTTATAATGCATACCAATTACTCTGGAAAAATCTTTACTTTGACATTCTTTTGGCCCAGGATTTTTCAAGCGTAATTATCCTTATTAAACCGGTTTTGCATAATACCTATGAATGTGCCACACAATAGCATCTGTGGAACATGCTTTAGGAAACTTGATGCTCTATTTAAGGTATTAGAAGAATGGTGATGGACAGAGATGAGGCTGGAGACACTTGTTTGTCTTGTGAAGGAATTGAAACTTTCTTTTTTAATTATTTTTATTTTTTCAAAATTTTTAAAATGTAACTTACTGTCAAAGTGGCTAACGTACGGTGTGTAAAGTGTGCTTTTGGTTTTTGGGGTAGATTCCTGTGGTTCATTGCTTCCATACAACACCCAGTGCTCATCCCAACAAGTGTCCTCCTCAATGCCCATCACCCATTTTCCCCTCTCCCCCACCCCCGCCACCAACCTTCAGTTTGTTCTCTGTATTTAAGAGTCCTTCATGGTTTGCCTCCCTCCCTCTCTGTTTGTAGCTATTTTTCCCCCATCCCTTCCCCCATGGTCTTCTGTTAAATTTCTAAAGTTCCACATATGAGTGAAAACATGGTACCTGTCCTTCTCTGCCTGACTTATATCACTCATCATAATACCTTCCAGTTATATCCACGTTGCTACAAATGGCAAGATTTCATTCTTTCTCATTGCCAAGTAGTATTCCATTGCATATATAAACCACATCTTCTTTGTCCATTCATCAGTTGGTGGACATTAAGGCTCTTTCCAAAATTTGGCTATTGTTGAAAGTGCTGCCATAAACATTGGGTTACATGTGCCCCTATGCATCAGCACTCTTGTATCCTTTGGATAAATTCCTAGTAGTGCTATTGCTGTGTCATAAGGTAGGTCTATTTTTAATTTTTTGAAGAACCTCCACACAGTTTTCCAGAGCGGCTGTACCAGTTTGCATTCCCACCAACAGTGCAAGAGGGTTCCCGTTTCTAATAATAGAGGGAGAATCACTGAAGAGTTGTAAGCAGCTGCATGGCACGGTGAAATTTAATTTACATTACAGGCACCTGTATCAAGCAGGTAGGCCAGTTAATAAACTGTTCCACTAGTCTAGATGAGAAATTAGGAGATTGGGATATTATGTGGCTCATAATATCTGTCAAAAGTCCTGCAACAACAGTATAAAAATAAAGCAAAATGTAAAGTGCCCAACTGAAGCTGGGCCAAAAGGTAGCTTGTATACCACTGCCTACCCCCACTTCTCCCTGGTCCTTATTTCCCTGCCTGTCTTTTGAGGAAGTTTCAATTTAACCCATGACCACATCAGAAAACAAGTGAAAAGTGAAAATTCCCATGAGTTCTAAGGAATAGCAGAAACCATAGAATATATATGTCAAGAACTCAGACTCCAAGGGCCAAAACCAGAGAAGCAAAGTCAAGAGCAGTTAGAGAGTAGGAAGAGACTAAGAAACAACAACACTGAAATGAAACATGGCTGCAAGAGGAAAGTGTCCCTAAGTGACAGTATTGTCATAAATTATAATTTTATCTTGATTATACTTGAAACTTGGCCTTTTGGTGTGTGGGTACATGGGGCTGAATAAAAATGCAGAATTTATGCATTACCATGAAAGGAGAGGCTGAGAGAGACAAAGAGGCTGCTACAAAATTAGTGTTACAAACACTTAGGAAGCCAACGATGGTTTGGAGGAGGAAAAAAACCTGAATGGATAATAATATCTGATCAGAGCTAGTATAATAAAGCACCTCAAATATTTGCCATATGTCCATAGCTTAATCTTGTTGTCAGAAACTGCTCGGAGATTAATTTCAGTTTCAAGATTTTTGTTATTATTATTAAAGTTATGCACTTGTCAGTGGAATTAGTACCAACAATCCAAAACTCTAATATATATTACTGAACTAACACAAGTAAGGAGCTTATATATTTCTATGCTAGTTTGATAATGCTTTTTTTAAGATTTGGCTCCCAGCAGGGAAAACATTTTAATTTGGCAGGAAAAAGTGATATTGAACATCTAGCTCAAAGTTGGATATTTTCCCCTTGAAAGTTGATAGATTTGAGATGAATGAATAAAATGTGAAACCCTCAACTCAATGTTTTATACATAAGTTGAGGAAAGTGTGTTGAATTGTATTAAATAATTGATGACAACTAAAACATCTATTAGCAACATATAATTTGTATTTCTGACTGCACTCTCATATTATCACATCCTGGTGCTTTTTCTTACATCTTTTGAAATAAGCCCAGGAATTAACCATTGAATTTAGTTGTGGAATTTTCTACCAAAACTTACATTTATTGTTTTAACAAGGTAACACATTATGTAGACATAGTTTAACATTTTAAATGTAAAACTACTTTGGTGCATTTTTGGTGAGTAAAGCAGGGGTTCATCACAAATGAAAGCTATCTAGCCATTTCTGTAGCAAACACTTGGGCACATTTGTCCTTAGACTAACAAATAAATCAGAAGCTTCTAAGACAATACACATTTTTAAAAGATCCACTGGTCTAACTCTAGTTAGAGTATATGCACAAGTTAATAATAGACTTCTCTGATTATCTGAAACATCACCAGAATAAGTCTATTGAAATCCTGTAAAGTTCACTGCAATGTTTGGAATGACAGTGTGACTTTTTAGTCAATAATAACTTGTCCACTAATGTAAAGAATTAGAATGTACCCAGATGTGTTTTAAATTTTATTTCCCAGATTGAGTCAGAGAATAACATTAATGTGCAGAGTAAAAATTGTCAGCTTATTATTAACTATCAAGCCTTGGGAAAATCATAGTTCTAGACATGTCTTTGTCAAATGGCTTCCAAAATGTTTAGATTAGTGATCTTATTTGCATTATAGAAATGGATTATATAATGGAAATATATTTGGATGTGAAATTGAACATAATGTTCTCTAACAATCTAAACAGAATATTTCTCTTAAATATGTGCAATTATGTGGCTCATGTGCAATTATTTGGCTTCTCTGCTTTAAAATAAAATATAATCTTTTTAAAAATGACAAAAGCTCAGTTCCTGGGAGTCCCCATTTAACTCACTTTTCTCATAATTTTGCTATCATAGTAAATGGACACTCCATATTTCATGTGGCTCAACAAATTCTCAGAGTTATCCTTCATGCTTCTTTTCATAACCTACATCAGATCCATTAGCAAATATTATCAGATTTATTTTCTAAACTATCTAGTATGTGTCTACTTTTCCTGTCTCTAATTCCATCTGTCTCCTTAATTTTTTTCTAAAGCATCTTAAGTGTTCTCCTGACATCTGCATTTGGTTTCTTTGGTCTATTCTCAACAGAATAGCTACAAGTTTTCCTTCTGACCACAAAAGTGTAGTTTGTGTTGTACAAATCTCTTGATGAAAAAACTATTAGAGTTAGGAAAAGTATTGTTAAAAATAGCTTTTTGATTATACTGGGAGTGAGTAGCAAAGACAGCATGATTCTGGAGAGAAAGAAGGTGTATTGAAAAGAAAATTAGGAAAACAATTCCATTACAAAGCACTCAAAAGAGTAAAATATCTAGGAATAAACTCAACTGAGAAGGTTGACATTGAATGAATTTTTGCAGCCCCCATTCATCTGTTAAAAACTGACTTTGAATGTGATGTTATTAGGAGGTTGGGCCTTTCGGAGGTGATTAGGTCCTCATAGTGGAGACCTCATGAATGGGATTAGTGTCCTTATAAAAGTTGTGATAAGTTTCTGTTGTTCCCATTTAGCTAGACTGTAGTCCCAAGTTATTCAATATAACACCAATCTAGGTGTTGCTGTAAAGACATTTTGTGGATCTGATTAAAGTACCTAATCAGTTGATACTAACTAAAGGAGATTTTTCTGGATAAGTTGAGTGGGCCTGATGCAATGAGTTGAAAGGCTTAAATGCCAGGTTGAGGCTTGCCTGAGAGAAGAATAAATTCAGCCTATGGACAGCAGCTTCAGCCTATACCCATGAGTTTCAGTCTATCCTTCCTGATGGCCTGTCCAATCGATTATGGTCATTCCTAACCAACTCTCATAATCATATAAGCCAATTATTTGCAATAAATCTCTTGATATATTCTGCTTCTCTGATTGAGTTCTGGCTGACACAACTATTAAACTCAAGATGTCCGGCTTCCAACCCAAATTTATGAAACACATAAGAATTAAGGTAAAAAATAAGCTGTCAACCAGCAGACCAGGCTCAGAAATAAATCAAATGTTGGAATTAATAGACAAGAAAATTAAAATTTCTTATGATTAATCTGTTAATGTGTCTGGTGGTAAAGATAGGTAACATATATGAACAGATGGGAAATTTTTACAAAGACATGGATCTATAATAGAGAATAAAATGGAAATACTAAGAATAAAAAACATGCTAATGAGATAAAGAATGTCTTTGACAATTTATCAGTAGACTCAACACAAGCTGAAGAAAGAATCAGTAAATATGAGCATAGGTCAATAGGAACTACCCAATTTCAAACATACAGAGAAACAGAAGCAAAAAAGCAAATGAAAACAGTATCAGTTATCCAGGTGTTGTTGCTAAACATCAGTCAGCATCATGTATGTGTAAATTAAAATCTAGTAAGATAAGAGACAACAGGGCAAAATAAATATTTGAGTGATAATGGATAAGTTTTTCCCCAAAGTAATGCCAGGCACCACCACCCCACACACATATATACACATCATATTTAAACAGTTGTAAGCCTATGAAATAAAGAATGCTTTGAAGACACTGAGGAAAAAAACCCCGTTATATTCAGAGGAAAACAAAATAAAAATTACAGCATATTCTTTTCAAAAACTATCTATATCGGAAGACAATGAGTGATATTAACGTACTAAAAGTAAGAAAAGAATGTTAAACGAGATTTTTATATAAAGAGCAGCATATTTGGGGTGCCTGGGTGGCTCGGTCAGTTGAGCGTCCAACTTCAGCTCAGGTCATGATCTCAAGGTTCATAAGTTCAAGCCCCAAGTCGGGCTCTGTGCTGACAGCTTGGAGCCTGGAGCCTGCTTCGGATTCTGTGTCTCCCTCTCTCTCTGCCCCTCCCCTGCTCATGCTCTGTCTGTCTCTCTCTCTCTGTCAAAAATAAACATTAAAAAAAAATAAAAAAAATAAAGAGCAGCATTCCTTGAAGATTAATTAGCATTTTTTTCAGATAAAAAATAAAATACCAACAAAATACAAGAAATATTAAATAAACTTCCATATACAAAAATATTATGTCAATCTGTTAAATATAACTTGTCAAGTGTCTGAATTCTCATTCTCTATTTATACACAAATTTACATAGAATGTAAAATTAAATTCAGATTACTAGTAGGTGATTATGGTATAAGAACAGAGGAGGTTTAAATTGAATACTGAATCCCATCTATACACCTGATTAATACCTGATTAATCATGTAATTGTGTATTAATGCCATCAGTATGTCAAAGACAGCTGGCTACATTCACCACCTGAAAAGTCTGCAGTTGAGAAGTGGAGAGGGACATTACATACATTTATTTTTCCAAGAGACTTGTCCTTGTTGACAGCTTAGAATATAAACACTTCAATAGTGAGTGTTTCAAATCTTCTCTACCTTCAGTTGACACTTCTATTTTTTTTCCTCTACTTTTCATCCTTTTTATGCTTTCTTAAGTGATCCACCACCCTTTCAGTTCGCACATTCATTTTTTTAAATGTATCAGCATCTTCAATCTTTATAGTACACATACTTGACTTAAGAATCATTATTTCTTTAGTTTAGCTTTCACTTTCTCTATCTTTTGTTTTGGTTTTATAGCTTTAAAAGAGTGATTTAATTTCTCTTATCAAGATTAAATTGGCTTTCAGACATGCCTTAAATTATTATATATATATATATATATATATATATATATATATATATATATAAAATCTAGTTACCCATAATTTCTCTGGCCTCATTTCCAATGATTTTGTAATTAGTACATTGCTTGCTGTGCCAAAAATTAGTACATTGCTTGCTGTGCCAAAACACTGTTCTCTAAACTCATTTACTATGAGTAAATTCATATTACTATTTATCTATGTATCACCTTACTTCTGTTGTTTCATCTCCCTTTAATGCTTTCCTCTCTAAAATTCTACCTAGCTTGTTCCGTCTCTTTTTGGGGTCTCTGAACAGATGTCATTCTATCACAGAGGCCTTCTCTGATTACCTCCATCACTGCAGATACCCTTTATTCTACTTTATTTCTTGGCTTAGGCTTATCATCAACTGAAGACTTATGACTTTTTTTTTAAGAATCATGAAGGGGGAGACTCTATTTGATTCACATTTGTATCCCCAGCAAGTAGAGAAATTCTGGCACAAGACTGGTTTTAGTAAATATTTGTAAAATGAATGCATAAATGTATGTCAGACACTATAAGCAATATTTTCCATTGTATTATTTCATTAAATTCATATATTAACTAATTTTATAGATGAGGAATTAGAAGCTCAAAAAGGTTGAAATAATTTGTCTGGTGTTTGAAAGTTTGGAAAATTACTTAAACTTTGTTAATCTGCCAGGAGTAATCAGCCATGATGTTCAAAGACTGTCTTCCCTAACATATGTCACTCTTGATTAGCTTAAAAAAAAAAAAAAAAAAAGTAAGTGAGCTAAAGATCAAGGGGAATATTGAAACAAAATATATAATTCAAGGAAAGCTGACCTAGATGAAACTCCCAGGGTTCTCAGGGTGAAGGTAGGATTGAAAGTAGAGAATAGAGATTCTGGACTGAAAAGTAATTTAGAGAAGTGGTATCATACAGTAGCAGCAAAGAAGGGTGAAAAAGTGTGAAGACAAAAAAAAAAAAAAAAAGAAAGTATACTTTCTTGTTAGTGAGAATTTTCCTCTGTAGCTGGTGAATATATTTAAATTCTCAAGACTATAAGGGGGCTAAAGTATACTATCCTGATCATCTCAGAGTATTATGATGAATGAGATAATAAATGTGAAAGTGGTTTGAAACTATAGGGAGAAAAAATAATTTCCCTTTTACTCTTCTAGCTTCTTGGCTGAGACCCCACCCCTCACCCCCATAATTAAAGACAGATTAACAGGAGAAGGAGCACCTGAATGGCTCAGTCGGTTAAGTGTCTGACTTGGGCTCAGGTCACAATCTCACAGTTCATGAGTTTGAGCCCCGCATCGGGCTGTCCATTGACAGCTCAGAGCCTGGAGCCTGGTTTGGATTCTGTGTCTCCCTCTTTCTCTCCGCTCCTGCCCAGCTCACTCTCTGTCTCTCTCTCAAAAATAAATAAATATTGGGGCACATGAGTGGCTTAGTTGGTTAAGCATCCAACTTTGGCTCAGGTCATGATCTCATGGTTCATGAGTTTGAGCCCTGCATCAGGCTCTGTGCTGACATCTCAGAGCCTGGAGCCTGCTTCAGATTCTGTCTCTCTCTCTTTCTCTGACCCTCCTCTGCTTGCACTTTGTGTCTCTCTCTCTCAAAAATAAATAAACATTAAAAAAAAATTTAAGACAGATTAACAGGAGAAAAGCAAACAGAAGTTTAATAACAAGTACACCACCTGTGTATATGTAGATAACCCAGGAAAACTGAGTAACTCCCAAAATGTTCCAAGCCACTGCCTAAAATACCATCTCCAGCTAAAGACAAAACAAAGATGTTTGGCGGGGCAGTTATGGGAGGTTATCACATAAAGCACTGGAAACAAGGGCAAAGTTCTTATGCAGATGTAAAAGTTTCTAGAGATTTGGTCATCCTCTCTCTGGTACAGAGAGGGAGGCACATTTACAAGTGGAGAGTTCCCCAATAAATGTCTATCTTACAAAAGGGTAACTTCTACTCAGTTTCCAGAGCTTTCCCAGTGTGTGTTGTTTCCTAAAAATAATCAGTTTAAAACAATCCTTATACCAAGATGTTGTATTTTGGGATGACAAATTCTGCTCCCATTCAACACCATAAAGTCTATTCTGTTATAAAGAATTTGTAGTCAACAGATGTCAATTTTCTTATATTCTGAGTAGATGCTTTCATTTCTCAATTTCCCTATAATTGTTATTTATTTGTTAAAAATCATATTTTCCACAATCTTGCTTTCCAAATTAAAATGAATTCCAAATGTGCAGCATAGATCCCATATGGCTTTTCCCAGAATATTAGATTGTTTATCTTCCACATTTCAAGTCACACAAACTAAATCCTCATGTGGAAATGTCAGGGGATTAAAAGAGGAAAAAGAAAAAAAATTAAAGAATACTTCAAAAGTGCCATATTTTTTTTCATATTTTCAAGGAATTGCCACAGGTAAATATATTCCATTACCATGCCAATCCATTAAGAGAGATATTTGAATAATAAGACAAAAATACCTGTATATGAAACTTGGGGATATCTATTAAGTGGAAGTCACAACTACTTATGAAACTTTTGTAGAAGGATTATTAGTATGTTATTAATAGAAAGAGCCATGTTTTTAGTTTTGATCTTTGCAATATAAAGGAAATCCTCAGGTTTAGTGTCCCAAATGCAAACTTGTGGACTTAATAGAAAACTTGATCAAGATTAGTTCAACCAAGAATGTACATAGTTGGATAAGTATTTTTCTTCTTTTTTATATATCCCACTATCACAAGTGAATCATCTGAAAATGTTTTAGTACTTTTAGTGCATGGTACTTATAATTTAGCACTTGTAGTACTACCAAAAAAGTCTATAGTGTCTAATCTTAAGAGTTGATTAGTTTTTTTATTATTAAAAAAAAAAAAGAACTAGAAAATATTGCCTAAGCAGTAGGTACTGTGGGAAACGCTCCAGTGACCTTCTGGCCATGTGTTCAATTTGTCTTTGTGTCTGAGTTCATCACTAATTGTGTTTATAATAAATTAAAACTGTCTTCTTTGCTCATGGAAATGAAAAGGGTGTGATGGACCTCCTCCCTAAGAAAATGGGATGGAATATATAATTGAGAAAATAATGCAGAGAGAAATGATAATGTAAAGAAGGGAATCAAAAATGAAGGAATATTAACCGGGCGGGGGGGAAAGCAAGGAAAAAAAAGATATTGGAATTACTCTATAAAGATGTTATTATTTCGGAAGAGGGTACATACTGATATTATGAAAATTAATAAAGATTCCAGGTATTTGACAAGGTTAATTCTACAGTGTGGTGAATATCATAAATATATATCCAAAATATGACAGTACGCCCCATGCCCCACTCATCTCACTCATTGATTTCACGCAATTCAGCTGATTTAAACAGGAAAGAATAATTCTCCAAGTCAAACCTTAGTAGGAAACTAACAGGAGGCCCAGGCTGGTTCTGCATCCTTAAACATGAAATACATAAATTTGGCATAATAATGAGGAACACAGGAATGATTCAGATGCTATTATAGTAAACACGATCTATTTTCTGGACCATGCATGACTCAACATCAAAACAATTGGCTAGAAACTAGGAACATAAGGTATTTTATAACATTTAGTGTGTAGTTTGTAAATGTTGTGTGAATGTCTTGCTGATCATGTGAAAAGGTTTCAAAAGTGATAACAGCAAATGTCACCACAGTAAGATGAACCTGAATAGAACTGGAGCAGGTAAAGTATGACAAAATGCAGACGAAAGACTGAAAATGGGGAAAATAGAAAGCAGAGGAAAAAGGTGTGAATGGAGAAGAACTAATATTTGGGCTGCTGGGCAGTAGAGGCGAGGCAGCAACAATTCCTCCCAACTCAAATCACCTCACACCTGCACTTTAATCTGTGCTCCATTTTGCGTCTTTCATATCTCAGTGAAAGACCTTCCTTTTCTTCTTCAAGGGCAATTCCACTACCAGAATGTGAGGCTATACCCTCTTAACATTTCATCATGCTTTAAGCCATTTTCCTGTTATCCAAAATCATTTTCCCTCAACATGTTCATTTCTGCCAGTACTAAAAAGAGAAAAAAAGAAAAAAAATTCAAACAAGCAAATTAACCTCTTTCTAATTGGTATTCCATTTGCCTACTTCCATTTACAGCCAAAATTCTTTAAACGGATTTCTTCATTCATTGTCCTCAAATTTTTTCTTTTCAGTTCTTTATTATCACGTTTTAAAATTTAGCTTCTTTATCCACCCCTGCTCTGAGAGTGCTGTGGCAAGCTATTGCTCATAAATTACCTTATATTTTGTGAAATGAATCATTTTAAATCCTTATTTTATTTGACCTTTCTGCAAAGTTTGCCAGATAATTCCCTCTAAGGAGCCTTTCCTTTGGTCTTTAAGGATTCCTGGACTGAATTCCAATGTAAGGAGGGGCCCCACCCACAACACTAAGAAATTCTCAGACCCCGGTAGGGTGTCCAAGAATCCAACCCAGTTTTGACTTCACCCAAAGACAGCATCAGATTCCACAGGTTAAGGATTCAGTCTTACAAGACTTCTCCCCCCACCCTCACAACACACACACAGTTCAGTGGTCAGTTGCAAGTCCCAGGCTATTTCTTGTGCTTCTGACCCTCCCACTACAGATTGGAGGTTCCAGTGACCTACTCCTTAGGTAGTTTCAGTTTGCTACAATGGGTCACAGAACTCAAGGAAACACTTAGGTTTATAAGCTTATTAAATAATATGATAAAGGATATAAATCAACAGTCAGATGGAAGAGATGCATAAGGCAAGGTAGGGGGAAAGGGAATGGATCTTCCGTGCTTTCTCCAGGTGTTCCAGTATCCCAGATCTGTATGTGTTCACCAACCTGGAAGCTTTCCAAACCTAGTCCATCTATATTTTTATGGGGATTTCATTTACTAAGTCATTGGCCATTGGCTAATTCAGCCTGTAGCCCTGGAGATCTGGGGGTGGGATTGAAAGTTGGTTGGTTCTCCTGGCTATGGGCTCCCCCCATCCTTAGGTTACCTAAGGGCTTTCCAAAAGTTATGTCATTAACATAACAATAGACCTTCATCACCTTTATCACAGGAAATCCAAGGATTTTTAGGAGCTGTGACACAGAAACCATGGATGAAAACCAAATATATATTTCTTATAAATCATGATATCTCACTGTGGTTCCCATGACAATGATTTTCAAGTTCTATTTTCCTCATTGCTTTTTCCTCAGACCTTGACATGGTCTTCTTTTCCCTAAAAATTCTATAAAAGTTGATGTTCCCTGGGGTTGGGTCTTTGGAAATCATTTCACTTTCCACTTTCTTTGGGATTTTCATTCATTTCCGTGAACCTTGGTAAATGACACCCACTTTCTAATCTGTTTTGAAAACTTCAGACCCACTTATCTGACCTTGTCTAGGCTAACCATGACATAAAATAAAAGTAAGTTAAAGAATAAATAAAATAAGGAATAAATAAAACAAGTAAGTTAAAGAATAAGTTGGATGGGGCGCCTGGGTGGCGCAGTCGTTTAAGCCTCCGACTTCAGCCAGGTCACGATCTCGCGGTCCGTGAGTTCGAGCCCCGCGTCAGGCTCTGGGCTGATGGCTCGGAGCCTGGAGCCTGTTTCCGATTCTGTGTCTCCCTCTCTCTCTGCCCCTCCCCCGTTCATGCTCTGTCTCTCTCTGTCCCAAAAATAAATAAACGTTGAAAAAAAAATTAAAAAAAAAAAAAAAAGAATAAATTGGTAAGTAAGGTTGTTTTCATGCCTTCACTATTAATATTTGTATATTCTTGGGCTTGACATGATAAAAATATGAAACATTCTTCTATTTATAATCATTTTACATGTGGCATAGATGTTAAACAAATTTCTCATCACCAATTCTCTTATACGCAGAGAACTACATTCTCAAAATTATCAGTTCTTGCTCTAGTGCAACGGCAACTGGATGAATTCTATACAAGTATCATTTCAAATGTGTAAGTCTGTTGTCCATTGACAGCCCACATGAGATACTACGTTTCATTTTATGTTGTTATTTTAAATGAAAACTCCTGCAGTGAAATCTATGAATTTCGACACTGGAATCATTGGCCTCCTCTATTCTTTTCCTCACCACAATTGCGTTTGGGGATTGGAGAAACTTAATTTATTTTCTTTTTTCATACAGCACATTAAATAGAGCCAATTGCAGGACTGATACAATGCTCAAAGCTACAGAAAATTGAAACTTACAAACTACTAAATTTTTATTATGTAGCTGGCTAGTTTCCTACCTTTAACATTGAATTAGTGTATATTTTCACATATTGCTTTTTCTCTTCTTTCTTTTTTAAAAAAGGAAACCTGCATTTTCTCCTTCCAGTCTTTTTTTTTTTTTTTTTTTTTTTTTTCCTAGCTGGCTCTGTTGAGGGACATCAAATTGAAAAACATCAAAAATGGCATGGGAGCTGAGTTGTTCTCAATAGAGAACTGCTTTCTTGTGATTCTTAGGCAGAGAAAGAGCTGAACTTTTGGAATTTAAGTTCAGTTTAGTTTTACATAGCAATAATTTTTTGTCTAATTTGGGTGACATCTCCAAATAAATGTGAGAAAATGGACTTTCCAAAGGGAATCTGAAGTATCTAGTGAACTTTGACCATGGAGTTTCAAACAAAGGAATTTAACAAATTCTGACTTGTTTGTTTTGATTTAGAAAGAGCTTTGACCTGAGATAACACAGGACTGAATTTTTAAATTCTTTAAATTATTCAGGTCCCAGAAAACATAAGAACTGTCTTTTAATCATTTTGTCAAGGGATCCCATTGACTGAATGGATAATCCACTTCATTTCTGACACTAAAGCATGAGAAATAATTTAGTTTCACTAACTCTTGATGAGTGAAAGCTCTTATGAGCTTACATAAGTTATTTGACAGAATGAAATATAAATGCTAAATTACAAAACTCAAAGGTTTGGAATTCACTTTTGGAAGAACCAACATTGAAAAATCTTGCATGGCTGTCATGGTTCAATTTTGTCAGCTTAGTGTGCAAAATAAATAGTAAAGCTCAGGGTTACAGCTTTTCTGCTTCTATATGTGTTGACAGATTGTGCTTATCAAAGTCTAGGGGTTCAAGAAAGGTGGCACGGCAATCATCACTGGTTCGGCCATGGCTGTCTTCGGCACTAGGGTGGTTTTAACAACAATGCAAATTGACCTCATGCTGCCCTTGAAGGTTGTGAGCTGAGGTATGGCTAGCCTTTACTGCTAGATCTCAAACACAAACGTACAAAACCAGTAGGAATTGTTGCTCAGTAAAACTGTCAAAAATGTATTCTTTTACTAATTAAATACATGGAGTGAGTTTACACACGAAATGTATTCACTATTTAAAATGCTTTACCTAGAAAGTGATTGCAAATTTTAAACAAAGATATAGAAAAAAAATATTCTTTTTAGTATGTGAGGCTAAGGTGATGTGATGTCTTTGAACATAACTTGAAAATCAGTGTTAGTACAAAGTTATTTCAGTTAGATGAAAGAAAAAAATAATCTTCATCTTAAAACACTTGCTTTAGCAGACTGTATTTTCCATTTATCTGAGACGGCTGTACATTTTGCTGAGTTAACATGGCTAACAAAGAAAATTGTCAATGCTCAAATATACTGTCAGTTTCCATGGAGACCAAAGAAATCATAACCCTTGGGTTCAAACAATTTGAGAAAGGCTAAATATCACACCACACATAAGGTAAGGAGTGAATGGGATGAAACTGAGTAAGTTATGGAAACACAGTATTACATATACCATGCTTAATATGCATAAGCTGAATTCTTTATTCTCCTTAAATTCCCCTAAATAACTAAAGTTATAGTATGTGATGTAGTGAGTAGTGTGTGCACTGACCCTGAGGTCAGAACACTTGGATTTTAGGACTGACTCTCTCCTAACAGCTGCTTGATTTAAACAAAGTAGATACTTCAGTTATTAATTCTCTTCAAGAAGCTTAAAAGAGGGATAATCAATCAGAATGAAGACAAGCAACTGAAGGATCAAAGGTCTAAATTCAGTCAATATTTCAACCACTTGCTTACATTCTTTTTTTTCTTTTTTGCTTTCAGGATGGTGCCTTTTCAACTTACTAATATTATGATTTCCTTAGCTTCATTCACTGACAATCTGTGTCTCTTTGTCTGAGTCTAGCTCTACTTTTGTAGGGTGGAGTACACCCGTGTGTTGGGATTCACTAGTCTTCCTCTTGTGCAGTTCATGAGATTTATGTATACAAGAAACTTAAAAGAACATTATTTTGAAAACTGATACCAGAACTATCTATGACAGAACTATTAATGAGGAAACTATCATCTTTTGGAAAAATGTTTATCCTAAGTTGCTTGAGTAGAAAGCCAGGTCCAAGAGTATGGATATCTGAAGGGACAAAATTAAAAGGAGGGAAAGAGAGAGAGAGAGAGAGAGAGAGAGAGAGAGGTGAGAAAAAGACAGGGATTTGATTTTTCATTTGAAATGGAAAAAGTAATTATAACAAGAGGAGAATGAAAAAGTGGGAGAGAAGATGGTAGGTGGTGAAAGAAATTCCTCAGGGATTGAGTATGCACAGCAAACTTTTATTAAAAGAGTAATGTCTCCTGTTGATTTCATTTGAAGTTGTCTACATATCTGTGATAAAATCCCTACATAAATCATCCCATCTTGATCTTTAGTAAAATCTGCTATACTTGAATATACTCCCAGATGCTGTGTGTATGTTTGGGGAGAGGGGAGTTGTGTTCTTACTAGTTCTTTTTAGTTCCTGGATCTAATTCCAATGTTGGAGGTAGAGGAACACCAAGTTTCTGTCTGGGAATTCAACTCAATTCTGACATTATCTTTCCAGAGACAGCATTAGATCCCACATGTTACAGGTTCAGTCCTACAAGACTGCCCCCACCCACTTCAGATGCCTGTCACAAGCTCACATTTGACATTTGATGTGCTTCTGACATACTGGCTGTAAATCAGGGCATTGCAGGATTTTTTTACCTCAATACCTGGGATTCGTTGTCTCGCCACTTTGAAGAATGAAGAGGTGGACACAAAATGAGCAGCAGGCAAAAGTTTATTAGAGTTTAAGATTGGAAAGGAAGAATAGTAGGGAAGATCTCTTTATAGAAAGGGGGCATTTGAAAGTGAATGCCTGGGACTATATGCAAGGGCCCTTGTTTTATAAGGTTCTGGTTGGCACCCCTTTCCCTTCCCCCTCGTTCCTTCTCAGGTTCTACCCTTACTGGTTGGATAACTCTAGGTTCTAGGTGCTAAGTTGTCCATTCCTGATTGGTTCGACTCCATTGTGTGAGGAGTCAGACTGGTCATACTGTCCCTTGTATAACAAGTTTTATGGTTTACTTTTTTAGTTAGGTATTTTGATTGTCAAAATTCTGAGGGGAACTTGAGTAGGTGGTGTCTCAGTAGGGAGTAGGTGGTGTCAGTGACATTCTTAAGAGGGACCTTACACCCCAGGGCATTTGCTGTAGTCAAACACTTTCAGCATTGTTCCAAAATATGTGTTCCCCCCACCCCCCGGGATCTCTGGTCCTAAAGTTTCCCTTTCTGCCTATTTTATCCAGTCTCTTCCTATCATAAGAGGTTCCTACTACCTCCTGCTTGGGTTTGATTAATTTGCTAAGGCAGCTCACAGAGCTCAGAAAACCTGTTTATTCACCAGATTACCAGTTTGTTATAAAAAGATAAAACTCTGGAACAACCAGATGGAAGAGGTGCATCAGGAAAGATATGAGGAAAAGTTGCAGTTTCCGTGCCTCCCCACTTGTGCCACTCTCCCACCACCTTCATGTGTTCACCAACCCAGAAGCCCTCCAAACCCAGTTCTTTAGGTTTTTACTGAGTCTTCATTACGTAGGCACAATTGATTAAGTCATTGGCCATTGGCAATTCAACATCCAGCTCCTCTCCCCTGCCCAGAAGTCAGTGGGATGGGACTAAAAGTTCCAATCCTCCAATGACATGGTTTATTCCTCTGGCAAATCACCAAATTAACCTAACAAAGTCACTTAAGAAAT
This sequence comes from Puma concolor, assembly GCF_028749965.1. Taxonomy (NCBI): domain Eukaryota; kingdom Metazoa; phylum Chordata; class Mammalia; order Carnivora; family Felidae; genus Puma; species Puma concolor. The sequence continues at coordinate 28,405,967 of NC_141684.1, read as the reverse complement.
TCAAGAATTTGGGGAACTGCAAGCCAGGAACCTTGTTTGAAGACCAAATATATATGAGAAATATATTTTGGTCATCTGAATGACCAAATGTATATTTCTTATAAATGACAATATTGCACTAATAAAGAATTTCTTCATTTGCAAACATTTATTGTCTTGTATATGCCAGACATTGTACTGGATATTGGAGGTACAGTTATTTTGGGAAGAGGTGTGATAAAAAAGAGAATGAAATGGAGTAAGCATTGTTAAGAGGATTATTTAAAATGGAGTTGGGACCCAGGCTCCTGGGAGGCTCAGTTGGTTGAACATCTGACTCTTGATTTTGGCTCATGTCATGATCCCAGGGTTGTGGGATGCACTGAGTGTGGAACCTTCTTAAGATTCTCTGTCTTTCTCCCTCTGCCCCTCTCCCCAGCTTGCACTCTCTCTCTAAAAATAAAATAAAATAAAATAAAATAAAATAGTCGGGAGGACATTGAGAAAGTGAGGCTTATGCCCATCTTCGGTCTTAAATTCTCTGAATTTTTTTACTGAACTCAGCTAAAGCCAATACATCTGCTGCATGTTAAAATGGACACAACTGGACTCTCTACCTAACACTAGCCTTAGCAACCAATCACAATTATATTGATGTAACAGTGGCTATACCAGCACCGATCACATTCCATTCAAAACAAGTTCTGTAAATTCCGTTTCCTCTTTAAAAACTCCAAATTCCTTTGACTCTGAAGCGTGCTTTCAATTTCAGTCAAATGTATGACACCAAATTACAATCTCTAAACCCCAAATAATGCCCATATTTTATTTTGCAGCTTGCATTGTTATCTTTCATTAGTTGACAAGCATGTAGAACTCTATTAACCAATTGGACAAGCATTTAAAATGCCCATAATAAGTGCTGCATTTGAGATATATATGGGTCCTACAGAAGCAAGGAGAGGGGGCAGTATAAAATAGAGAATGTAGTAGCTGCCTTAACCACTTTACAAGAATGATCTATGGATCCAATGTGATAGTAAAAGCACTCCACAGATATACTAGTTTACCTTTTCTGAAATTGACGGTTGTATTAGATTTAATCCTCTCCCATTACTGCATGGTACTAATAACTCAGGCTGATTATGGAAAGTAGTGAATTTGATTATTGTTGCAAGTCTTGTTCAAAGATTTTAATGCAAGTTGGCTAAACCTTTTGCACTCTTCTGTCTTTGTCCTCCCATTTAATTTTGCACTTGTATGAACCAATATTTTAGAAGGTATATTCAAGGAATTTAAACAAATATACTAAAATAAGTCACTTGTTTTCTGTTAACATAAATCACTTCCTTTTGGAATTTTAGCTGATTGCTGGAGGTGACTTCTGGTACTTGCCTGTTAGCTGGTCTTTATTTTGGGGGGTTGGACTAATAGTTGCATGGAGAGTTTTGTAATCAGGTGTTTCCAAAGTACTAAGCAAGTATGGTAACTACTAAATAGGAATACTGGTAACTTCCACTTCTCCTGTCAGAGTGGACTCATTTTTCTTTCTCAGTCTATACAGAGTCAAAGGTTGGAAACTTTGATTTTCAGTCAGAAATGTTTTAGTATTTGCTACAGACTAAATGTGTCCCCCTACCAGATTCATATGTTGAAAACTAATCCCCATATAATGGTATTTGGAGGGAGAGATTTGGGGTGTGAACGGTGCCCTTATAAAAGAGGCCCAGAGAACTGTCTTCCCCATTCTGCCTTGTGAGGACACAGAAAGAAGATGGTCATCTTCAAAGCAGGAAAAGGGTCCTCACCAGACACTGAACCTGCTGGTGTCTTGATCTTGTACTTCCCAAAGATAAGATATGAGAAATACGAGAAAGAAATTTCTGTTGTTTATAAGCTACCCGGCCCATGGTGTTCTTGCTATAGCAGCCTGAATGGACTAAAACAATACTCTTTATAGAACTTCTGCTGCTTTAAGACCTACTTTACAGGCCTGGTGGACACAAAAGCAACTGCTGCTGGCAAAACTCTCTTGCTCATCTGCACACATCTGTGAGGTTATGCCCTCTCCCAGAGGCAGCTAAGAGCCAACGACTGCCAGTTTTCTTAACTCAAAGTCGTCAATTATGGTGTGGCGTTTATGTGCAGGCATTTATTGAGTATCTGCTACATACCAGGAGTCATTCTAGGTGAGACTAAGCTGAATACAGGCCCCAGATGGACCCATTCCTCTGCCAGTATTCTTTCCTGCCCTGTCCTTCATTCCTCCCTCCCATATAGGTTTTACCTGACAGCGCTTTCTCACTAAATTACTTGAACAAGAATCTTCAGTTAAGGCACTGCTTCTACTGAACCTCGCTGAAGAAACAGAATTTATATTAAATGATCTTGAGATTCTCTTCACTTTAAGAATTCATTTAAAAATAAGAACAATCGGGCACCTGAGTGGCTCAGTCAGTTACACCTCCGACTTTGGCTCAGGCCCCGAGTCGGTCTCTGGGCTGACAGCTCAGAGCCTAGAGCCTGCGTCAGATTCTGTGTCTCTCTCTGTCTGCCCCTCTGCTGCTTGCTCTGTCTCTCACGTTGTCTTGAAAGTAAACAAACATTTAAAAAATTTTTTTAAAAATAGGAAAAATCACTGGGCGCGTGGGTGGCTCAGTCGGTTAAGTGATTTCTGCTTAGGTCTTAATTTCTTAAGGTCTGCTTAGGTCTTAATTTCTTAATTTCTGCTTAGGTCATGATCTCATGGTTTGTGAGTTCAAGCCCCACAGGGGTTTTCTGCTCTCAGAACAGAACCCACTTCCTCTCTCTCTCTGCTCCTCCCCTCCCCCCAAAATAAATAAACATTAAAAAAACAGGAACAATCATAGAATTTTACACTTGTAAGTGTCCATATAACCAATTGGTTTTATTTTACACTCTTAGGCCTTGATACTTCTTTTTTCCAGAACATGTTCTTTTGTATTTATTGATATATTCTGGCTACTATTTAAATGATTCTTTAGTTTATTTATAAAACACGTGTGATTGTGCTGGAAGTAGAATAGTTATTATTGATATTAGATCATATATTAGGATCTCTACAATAGGGGAGAACTTTAGCACTTGTATCCAAGCCATTGCAGTTGCTTATCAATTTTAATTTTTCCATTTTAAAAATAATATTCCCTATATTATCTTATTTCCTTTGTTAAAACCAACTCATTGCTGATCTCAATGGCTCAAATGTAAAAATTTCTCTCCCCTAATGTGAAATAGACTACTGTAAGATATTCCTGAAGCCTTCTGAAATCTTATGAATCCAAGTATTTTGGAAGAACAATCCAGTCAAGTAAGAACCTTTCTAGTAATTAGTACTTGAATTATTCAGCTTCAATTTTTTAATATGAATAGTTGGAAATGGAGATCTAAGACATTTAATCTTGAGTTTCTTAGGAATTTTTTAAAATGTAGAATTCTAAGATTTTATTATCTAGAGAACTAAAATTCAGTCCTTTCTATTGATAACATTATATATTCAGATGTATAGACAACTAAAAGGACTTTAAAGAATGTGCCTAGTTATAAGTTTTTTTTTTTTTTTCAACGTTTATTTATTTTTGGGACAGAGAGAGACAGGGCATGAACGGGGGGAGGGGCAGAGAGAGAGGGAGACACAGAATCAGAAACAGGCTCCAGGCTCTGAGCCATCAGCCCAGAGCCTGACGCGGGGCTCGAACTCACGGACCGCGAGATGGTGACCTGGCTGAAGTCGGACGCTTAACCGACTGCGCCACCCAGGCGCCCCCAGCTATCTTTTCTTTTAATGATCACATCCTTCAATCATAAATTCTACCAGTGAATCAATTATTTGTAATCATCATGATATCTAATGAGAATGTACAGACATTTTTCAAAAAGTGAAATGAAACAGTAAAACATGAACATTTCCTTATAACATATATCTTATCATAAATAATGGGCCATATCTAACAAGCCAATTTTATTTTTATGGTAAAAGGGCTACTTATCATGGCTTATTTAAACCTGTATTCCTCAAACACTGTGCTTAAATCAGTCAAACGTTTTTCTATAAGGCTTTACAGTAACTTGCAATTTGAAACTTGGTTAACTTATGGATATTTAAAGAGAACATAATTATAGCACTCAAATTTGTCAAGTGATAGTTTCTCCAGCTCATTATTCAGAAAATTTGTAGAATTTGAGTTATATTATAAAGCTATAGGTAAAAATCAATAAAGATGATATAATTACAACTTAAAAATTGTTTACATTTTACATGTTCTTTTCTGTACTTCGCGCACATTCATATACACATATTATATAGCTTTATCTTGATAGTTTTGTATTTTGCTTTTGCCAGTATTTTTATTTAAATAATAACATAGTCTACGATTGACAAAGGGTGTCATAATTGCTGCTCATGTCTTATAAACCAAGTTTCTCTTTATCATGTCGTATAGATATGTTTGTAAGAAATTTGAGAATTTTATCTTCATTGACTTATTGTGTGTTTTGTACATATGAAAGCATAATGCTTTCATTTCTCCCAGTTTAAAAGGGAAAGAATACAGTCACCAATAAAAAGAGTTTAGTCCAGAAAATAATTTCAATACATATAGGTAGAATTAGGCACGAGTTGGATAAAATAAGGTGGTATTTTACTACAAAATTATGTTTCTGACAGGAAGAATGGGAAACAAAGCATTTATTAAAGTGTGTATGTGCATGCATGTGTGCATGTACTAAAAAAGGGGGAAACCAAACTAATATTACTAGACACACTATGGGTAGATATAAAGTTGAGGTAGTTTTTGTTGTTGTAATGCTGCTTTTTTATTTCTTGTGTGTTTTTATTTTAATTTTTTTCAAATTTTCCTAAACATGTCAAGATTGGATCTTTGGTAGATTTTCATTTTTATTGCATTATAAAATAATTTCCTTTAATCTTGAATGAAGAATTTTGTGATTCACTAGTGATTAGAACTTTAAACATTTGCCAGAATGAGGGGAGGTAGTCCAAGATAGCACTGTAGAAAGACCCTAAATTCATCTCTTCGTATGGACATGCCAAATCTATAGCTATATATGGAGTAATTATTGCTAGAAACGAACTAGAAACTAGATGAACGCTTCCTCTACAACACGGGATAAAAGCACTACATTGAGACAGGTCGGAGAGGCCGAGTCTGCCCCCAAACTAGTGTGGATGCACACAATAGGGAGGGATCTCATGGGTCTGGAGCTTCTTCCTAAGGAGTAAAGGGTTTGTCCCCCACACCAGGCCCCCCAGTCCTTGGAACCTCCAACACAGAAAAAAGTCTCCCTCAACATCTGGCTTTGGGGCTTACATCTAAGGGATCTGGGAGGCTGTGGGGACTTGAGATACTCCTTTTGAGGGGCTTGCATATGAACTCATTTATCTTGGGAACTAGTGAAAAAGCAGCAGTTTGAGAAATGACTAGATTATATGTGAAAGTGACTCATTTTCTAATTTAAAACATTTGTGGAAGAGGCAGGGACCCAGTTGGGACTTTCTTGGGGTAGAGTCACAGGAAAGTGCCATTTTTGCCCTCTCTGTCCCTTGCTAGTGAAGGCAGATAGATATTCAGGAACATAGACTCACTAAAGGCAAGAGCATGCCCACCACTAGCGCTCTTGCCTTGAATCACTAAAGCCATAGGTATGCCATGTCCTCAACACTTTTCCACAGTGTAACTGCAGCCAATGGGCAAATGCAGTCCACACAGGGGATGCCTCTGGATTTCCTGGGTCTGGTGGCCAGAGGCGCTTGTGTTCCTGGACTCTACAGGACTACAGCAATCAGAAAGATAGGGCAGGCTACCACAACCAGGGGGGCTGTACCCACAGCAGACTCAAACACCTCCAATCTCTTGGTGTGGATATCAGCATGGTCTGATTGAAGTCACATGGGACTTTATGTGTTTACATATGTTAAAAGCCACTGCCTGAGGATCTAGCTTCCAGTTAGCCTGAAACTACTGATAACTAAAATCTCCCCTTCAAAATCTCCCCTTGAAAGATATAACGGTTTAAAAACTTGCATAATCTGGGGAGGGAAAAAAATACCCAGGTTCAAGAAGCAGAGAGAGATTCAAGAGAACCCAAAGAGATCCATGCCAAGACACATTATAATTAAAATGTCAAAAGTTAAAAATAAAGAGAGAATCTTAAAAACAGCAAGAGAGAAACAACTTGTTACATAAAAGGGGACCCCCATTAGACTATCAGCTGATTTTCCAGGAGAAATTTTGCAAATCAGAAGTGGGGAAAGAAAGAAACTTCCAAACATGAGTACCCAGCAATGCTGTCATTCAGAATAAGGAGATAAAGAATTTTCCAGAAAAGAAAAAGATAACAGAGTTCACTATCATAAACTGGTCTCACAAGAAATGTTAGAAGAATTTCTTTAAGCAGAAAAGAAAAGGCATTAATAACAAGAAAACATATGAAAGTAATAATCTCATTGGCAAAGGTGAATATATGATAAAGGTAGTAGAGTAACCAGTTATAAAGCCAGTATGAAGGTCAGAAGACGAAAGTAGTAAAATGAACAATGTACGCAATAATTAATCGAATAAAAAAATCAAAAGATGTAAAATATGACACCAAAACATAAAACATGGAGAGGAGGGAATACTAGCAGGAATACACAATGGGGAAAAGACGGCCTCTTCTATAAAAGGTTCTGGGAAAACTGGACAGCCAGATGCAAAAGAATAAAATTAGACCCTATATCAGGCCATACACAAAAAAAATTAGCTCAAAATGGATTAAAGGCTTGAATGTAAAACCTAAAACTATAAAACTCATAGATGAAAAGTATAGGCAATAAGCTCCTGGACATCAATCAGTCTTGGCACTGAATTTTGGATCTGACTCTAAAAGCAAAGGCAACAAAAGCAAAAATAAACAAGTGGGACTACATCAAACTAAGAGGCTTCTGTACTTCAAAGGTGGCCATCAATTAAAAGGAAAAGGCAGCCTACTGAATGGGAGAAAATATTTGCAAATCACATATCCGATAAGAGGTTCATATCCAATATATATAAACAGCTCAAACAATTCAATAGCAAAAAATCAAACAATTCCATTAAAAAATAAGCAGAGGATCTAAATAGACATTTTTCAACTGAAGACATACAGATGACCAACAAGTATGTGAAAAGATGTTCAACATCCCTAATTACCTAGGAAATGAAAATCAAAACCACAATGAGATACTACCTCATACCTGCTAAAATTGCTATTATAAGAAAGACAAGAAAGAAGAAATGTTATAGAGGAGTGAATAAAAGGGAGGAACTCTCATGCTCTGTTGGTGGGAATATAAATTGGTGCAGCTACTATGGAAAATAGTATGGAAGTTCCTCAAAAAAATTAAAAATAGATCTACCATATTATCTAGCTATTCTGCTTCAAGGTCTTTATCTGAAGAAAACAAAAACATTAATTTGAAAAGATTAGGGATTGAACATCCTGATGTTCACTGGGTTATTATTTACAGTAGTCAGGATATGGATACAATCTTAAGCATCCATCAATGAAAGAATGGGTAATGAAGAAGTGGTATGTATGTATAATGGAATACTATTCAGCCATAGAAAATAAAATCTTGCCAATTGTGACAACATGAATGAACCTAAAGGGTATTATGCTAAGTGAAAAAAATCAGACAGAGAAAGACAAATACCCTATGATTTCACTTATATGTGAAGTATAAAAAACAAAACAAATGAACAAACAAAACAAAACAAAATTCATAGATACAGAGAACATGTTGGTGGTTATCAGAATGGAAAGAGATGGGAGTCTGCTGAAAGGGTGACGAAGGTCAATGGTATAGCGATAGATAGTAACTAGATATATTGTGATGATTCTTTTGTAGTGTATACAAATATTAAATTATTATGTTCTATACCTGAAACTAATATAATGTTAAATACATAAACTTTAAAAAATGAAATTAAATTTTTAAAAATTGCCATAATGTTTTCTATGGATACTCTTGAGATTTAAGTTGTGACAGATTCTGATTCACTAACAATATTTAAGGCTGGAGTCAAGATTCTCATAAATTTTAAAAACATGGCTCCAAACTTGACCCTGTCCAATTACTTTTCTGCATTGGAAGTGATTGCAATTCTGGGTCATGTCTAGGCTGCTCAGTGTAGGTATGATTTAAAAGCCATTTTCTGTAAAAAGCTTGCCCTACCAAGATAAATAACATGCGTGATAATTTCTTTCCAATTGGTTTGCTGGCACTTTTTGATTAGTATTGAAATAAGAGCAATGGCAGGTTTTGTGGTTTATCCTATTTTTTAGGACAAAAAAATGAATGTGGATTCCATTATAGTTGTAAGGGGAACCATTTTAGAATGAATCTATTATATTTATGGACAGATATTAGTTATATAAGAAATAGTCTCAAGTGTGGATATTTTCTAAGTTGTTAAGGTTCTGGTACAAAGAATAAGCTTAAAATGTCTGTATCATTACTTTAATTTTTAGCCAACAGGAAAAGTCATCAACATGGACAGCCATGCAAAATAAGAGTATAAGGTGATAGGTATGTCCACCAGAACAACAACACCAAAACTAAATTGCACCAAGAATTTCTAGAAACATTTTTAAGTCATGTTAGACCATTATACATTATGATTGTCACGACAGCATTTGCTAAAGAACTCTAATAATCTCTTCTGAAACTGGAATTCATCAAGTATCATGCTGTAATTATGATTAGAAAACAACATTGTGGTGTTCTATATTCATTAATCTTAGATAATTGTCACACCAAATGTGCAGTTTTAAAAGCAAAATAAGATCAATTGCTGTCACTGAAAGCTTTCCTTATAGACCAAAATCAATGTTTCTTTTTTTTCTACTTAAATTAAGATTGTGCAATTATTGGGAGATGGCAATTATAACAAGCCTTATGATTTATAGCTCTAAAAAAAATCAGATTTCTGCTCCAGATACATAGGTTCATAATTCTATCAGTACTAAAATATAGGAAGATACACAAAATTTATATATATGATTGTAGACCTGGTGAGGCCTCCTTGAGAATAACTTAGTTATGAAAAATCCATTTGAAATTTCAACAAACTTTTTCAGAGTGGAGAATTAGTCACTTTCTCTATATATTGAAAATCATGCATACGAGGTCCAATATTTTCTCACAGATGACAAGGTTAGGGCATAAGATTTTAACAAAAAGAAACTAGCAATAGTCATTCTTCATTATTTATATATTGGTTCCATTACTGTGGAATGAGTTCTCATATTTCTGTCAGAACTGTATTTCTACTTTACTTTTTCTGAAATGCTAGTTAAAAATGTGGATTCCTGGTATCTACACCAGGAAAAGACTCTTTTACGGAAGAGAAAAGGGTCAGTATTTTAGATATTTTTGTAAACTAAATTTGAAATCAAAGAGGTGCTTGTAAGTTCCTTCCTTGCTATAAAGAGAAATGAGTTGAGATTACTGGCTCTATGGCAGATCCCAAAATTCCTTCAGAACTTCTAAGATACATCATCTTGTCATAAGTGTGGAGATAAATCAAATTTGCATCCTAAACAAAATTGTATATTTTAATTTCTTCCATGAGTATACACTGTTCTATGAATCCCAGGGGACATTGTTCTTTTTTTTTTTTTATTTTTGTTTTTACATTTTATTTATTTTTGAGAGAGAGACAGGCAGAGCACAAGTGGAGGAGGGGCAGAGAGCGGGAGACACAGAACCCAAGGCAGGCTCCAGGCTCCAAGCTGTCAGGACAGAGCCACACATGGGGCTCGAACTCACAAAACGTGAGATCATGACCCGAGCTGAAGTTGGATGCTCAAATGACAGAGCCACCGAGGTGCCCCAGACATTGTTCTTTTTTGATTAGACTAGGACTTTCCAAGGCCTCAGAGAGGGAAGCTGAAGGATATGGTCAAAAAACCAAAATTGTGGCTTTTATACTGACAATTTTTCACCCACAAATATATTTTCATTCCATACATACAAAGGGATATATGTAACCTAGAATCAAGCTATGAAAGATCATTATAAAATATTGTGAATTTGCTGCTCAACTAATGATGATATATTATTAATAGTGTTTAATATACTTACTTGCATTGTCTTCCTTTCCCACTAAACATAAGCACTATCTTAGCATTTGTGTTTACCGTTACCTTGTTCCATGTGTGTGTGCATGTGTGTATGTTTGTGTACCTGTACATCTATCTATCCATCTTTCATGTCTGTCACTTCTACATATTTCAAATATGTTTTTACTATACTATACATATATCTAAGTATGTTTTGAAATGTTTTAATTTTGCTCAGTTTTGTACATTATGAAAATTGATTCATATTTTGTGTGATTTTCTGCTATTTTTCTTTCTAATTAAACTTTGCGGTCTTTTTTGAATTTATTTTATTGTATTTTTCAAATTTTTATTCTAGTTAGTTAACATAAAGTATAATATTGGTCTTAGGAGCAGAATTTAGTGATTCATCATCTACATATAACACGCAGTGCTCAACACAAGTGCCCTCCTTAGTACCCATCACCGTTTAGCCCATAGCCCCTGCCCACTTTCCTTCCAGCAACCCTCAGTTTGTTTTTTATTTTTTTTATTTTATTTTTTTCAAATTTTTTAACGTTTATTTTTGAGACAGAGAGAGACAGAGCATGAACGGGGGAGGGGCAGAGAGAGAGAGAGGGAGACACAGAATCGGAAGCAGGCTCCAGGCTCTGAGCCATCAGCCCAGAGCCTGACGCGACTGGAACTCACGGACTGCAAGATCGTGACCTGAGCTGAAGTCGACGCTTAACCGACTGAGCCACCCATGCGCCCCTCAGTTTGTTTTTTATAGTTAAGAGTCTTTTATGGTTTGCTTCCTTCTCTTCCCCTCCCCCTTACAAAAGACCCCTAATAGCCAAAGCAATCTTGAAAAAGAAAAAAAAAAAACAAAAAAACCTGGAGGCATCACAATTCTGGACTTCAAGCTATATTGCAAAACTGTAGCCATCAAGAGAATATACTACTGGTTCAAAAAACAGACACATAGATCAATAGAACAGAACAGAAAGCCCAGAAATGGCCCCACAACTGTATGGTCAACTAATCTTCAATAAAGATCATGAGTTGGTCATATATTCTTCAATACCAGTCAATGGTCATTTGCTTTCCAATGTACCTATTGGAAAAAGAAAAGAAACTAACAATATTTTCACTAACTATATATATTTTTTTACTAACAATATTTTTCAATTTAATGTAGTCAAATTTATCTATCACTTTGAGATCAGCTCATTTTGAATCATCTTAATCAAATATTTCATAGATCAGGAATCATAAAGATGTTCATTCACATTTTCTGCAGAATGTTTTAAAGTTTGCCTTCCACATTTAATTTTCTAAATGATTTGAATTTGATATTTGAGTTTAGAGTAACTTAAGTATTTAATTTCCTTTTGACTATAGGGATAAGCAGTTGTTGCAATACTATTTATTAAATGTTCATCATTTCCCCACTGCTCCAAAATTTCAGATGTGTGATACAGCATGCTTCTCTATTTGCATATGTTTCAAATTGCATACATTTTTTCTTTTCTGTTCCTCTGATAAGTTCACCTATCCTTGTACCAATATAACTTGTGTAATATAGCTAATAGAGCTTTATTAAATTTATTTGATTTTTTTAAAATTTTTGATAGAGAGAAAGAAAGAGAGAATATGCACTAGCAGGGGAGGGGCACAGAGAGAAGGAGACAGAGAATCCAAAGCAGGTTCTGAGCTATCAGTGCAAAGTCTGATATGGGGCTCGAATTCAGGAATGGTTACATTATGTCCTGAGCTGAAGTTGGATGCTCAACTGACTGAGCCACCCAGATGCCCCAGTAATTAATAGAGCTTTAAATAAGTATTAATGGTCTGACATCTCTCACCTAGTCTTCTTCCAGAATGCTTGGATATTCTCAGTCATCCGGCCTGCTTGTAAGTTATACATTATTACTTGGAAATTTTTTGTGTTTATTTTATATTGTTTTTCAATTATATTCATAAATCAATTTGTGATGAAATGACACTTCAATGTTAGTAAATTTGTATTCAATGACACACATGCTTCTCTATTCATTGAGGTTTTCTTTAGTATATTCTCCTGTTTTACAATTACCTTGAAGAAACTCTTAGCACATATTTTTATTAGACTTTTCATGGTTAGTTCATTTATTACTGCAATTTACATAGTTTATTTCAAAATATATATATATAACCTCTGAGAATAATAAATGCTTTCTGCTCCTCTTGTATTTCTGACTAAAACCTCCAATAGCATGTTGAGTAGAAATGTTAATAATGGCCATACTTTTCTTGTTTTGAAGTTATGAGAGAATTTGTTTCTAATTCTCCATAAAGAATTATATAGATTTTTATTATGTATCCTATACCTATATATCTATCCTATATCCTATACCCCTATTCTATATGTAGCATGTTCCATTAAAAAAATCAAGAATGGTTATTGATTTTATCAAATATACTTTCATTTCCATTGAGATGACTATATGATTTAGAGATTTTAATCACTAAAGTATGATGTTATTAATTCATTGAATACCGAATACAAAACTAATGATGTATTTCAGAGATGACCAAACTTGGTCATGATATATTACTCACTTATTTAGTATTTAATCATGAATGGTTGCATGCTTAACATGTTTATCAATTTATATTTTATCCCTTCTGGCAAAAAATACAAAAACCTTAAAATACATGAATTCTTGTCAACTCCTTCCCAACTACCGTACTATTTGTGTTCAATATTCTGTCTTTTTTTTAACCTCATACTTGAGACATTATTTTTATCATCTTATCTATGCAACTTTTGTTTAGATTTAACTGCATGTTCACATTACTGTTATTTGGCTCACTTCCTTTCTTATCAACTCACAATTTCATTCTAGGGTCATTTTATTGCTTCCAGAACTACATTTTTTTGTTTGTTTTTTTTAGAAATTGCTTTAGTGAGCCCTTGGTTATAAATTCTGTTCATTTTGCTGTACTTGAAAATGTACTTCTTTCACTCCTATTTTTGAAAAGTACTTTTTCTGGTTTATAGAATCCTAGATTGATAATATTTCCCCTCAATTTTGTAAAAATGTAGTTCCACTTCTCTTTTTCAGTGGCCTCTGTTGACATTTGCTCACAGGGCATCACTAGCTTTGATATCTACTGCAGGTATCTACTGAACATCCCCATGTGCCAGCCAGTGCTGTAGGCTTCACTCACTGCTCATTTTAGTCCAGGGTTCCTTTCCATTACCCATCACTGAGACATTTCTCTAGCTTTCATAGAATTCAGCATCCCTATAAAAGGTATGTTGTAACTTATGTCAGAGGTAGTTGTGCTCTAGTGAAAGAACTTTATAAAGAGTTTCTAGTTCTCCATACTACTAAAGGTAGAAATCCTATCAATTTAAAGTTGATAATATCCCAGATATAATATAACCAGAAAATAATCCATTTTAAAACAAACTAAACTTAGTTATCAGAAAAAATGCATGACCTGTATTTAAAATAGTTATATCAGAGTGTTTCAGTGAGACATGATCTCTACACATACAATGACATCCATAGGAAGTCCTAGAATGATCCATTCCTGTCTAAAAAATATAAATTTATTGGCAGTTTCAAACAACATAATGAGTAGTATCTGGATGGCTCAAAATAAAATATAAAAGTAGTAATTGGAAACATCTACAAGCAGCTTGCTTGCCTTGTCTGAAAAGGAATTTCTCTCCTTTATTCAAGTTGATCTAAGAATCAGCATATGGAATATAAGAAGGAATAGAAGTGACAGTAAAATAAACTCCTAATGGACTTAATTAATCCTAGATAACTCAAAATTACTTAGCATCCACTAGTTTTATAACTATATTACATCAAAAGTATTGAGGTTGACATTTGTGTATGTGTGGGAGGAATGAATGGCACAGGTAGTTTTGGGAAGAAAGTCCTGTTCTGGGAGAGAAACACAATTCAACAAGAGAAAAGCAAGGGTTACAAATAATCCCAGTGGTGATGAGTGAAGAAGAAAGGAAGACCTTTTTTAATGTGAACCAAATATGAATGACAGGATCTTCAGAGTTTCAGTGAGACTTTGGATTGATCAGCAGTGGAACTTTTACATTTCTTTTCAGATCTCTGGTACATATCAGAGTCCATCTGAATTAAGGATTTCCACAGTTTGAATAAGTTAAAAAAAAAACCCTGGTTAAAAAAATAAGCAAACACATTTTATATCTGGCATTTTTTTTTCAAGAATTTTTTTATCAAGTAGCATTGTAGTTCAAGATTTGTGTTTTGTCTTTTTGAGTTCCTGAAGGTGTACACTATGGTGTTTAAGCCTGTGGTTGGCCTGATGTGTTTTCTTTGTTGTTGTTTTAATAAAAGACTCCTGTTGGAGTCCCACTTCCTTTCTCTCTACTGTTCTTCCAGCCCAACATAGCCAGAGCCACAAGAAAGCAAAGAACCTGTTGCCTCATGGAATGTTTGCAGGCCATATGGGATAAAAATAAAAGTAGAAAGAAGTTAATAAATATGTTGATGCAAATGTACATATTAAGTACATGCATATCTTTCCTACAAATTTCAAAATATCAATGTTTCAATAAAATAGCCCACATGATATTCAGAGGTTTAATTCTTTTAAAATGTTTATTTATTTTGAGAGTGAGAATGTGAGTTGGGGAGGGGCAGAGAGAGAGAGAGGGAGAGAGAGAATCCCAAACAGGTTCTGTGCTGTCAGCGTGGAGCCAGAGGTGGGGCTCGAACTCATGAGAACCATGAGATCATGACCTGAACTGAAATCCAGAGTAGGACACTTAACCAACTGAGCCACCGAGGTGCCCCTCAGAGTTTTTATTCTTAAAGTTGGATACACTGAGATATAATTCGCATATAGAAAAACTCACCCTCAGTTCTATGAATTTTCACACACACACACACACACACACACACACACACACACACATATCAAATACGATACAAAAATACATGCAGTCATGTAACCACCACCAAAAAAAAGCAGTTCCATCTACTCCCAAAATAACTTGTGGTCCTTTGAGGCCAACAACCAAGTCTTTTCCACTGATTTGTTTTCTGTCCTTATAGTTTTGCCTTTGGATGCATGTTTTAGCCATTTTTAATATTATTTGTTTATTAGAAATGTTTATTGAATACCTACATGTTACAGTAATCATTATCTACAAAATTACACCAAGTCTATTAATATTCAGCATCCATTTCTAGTCAGATTTGAATGTTGTTCAGAACAAGATAAACATCAATTTATGAAATAGCCACATGCCATGTGCAAATTTCTCCCATAATTAGTACATTTTTTTTCAGCTTTAAAAGTCTAAAAATGGAGACAGTGATTGGTGGGAGGTGAAGTCAAGCTTGGTCCACATTAAGATTTGTTAATCAGTGAGTGATCATAATCAGTTTCTGGAATTCACTTTGACTTTCAAACACAATGTTTTTAGAACTGTTTTGGCCATAGCTTTCATCTGCAGTCTGTTGGACGACTTGAAGATTCTAGCAAATCCCTGCTGGTTGTGCCACCAGGTATCCCAGACCTTAGCTGATTGATTTAGGTGTAATTGGCTGGAACCAATTTGTACTATCCACAGAAGAAAAAAAAATAATAACTCTAGAGTGTTGATGCATATGATACCCCAAGTTAAAACTTTTCAAAATCAGAAGTGAAAATAGGACAAATTGTTAAGTGTTTCTCCTGAGGATTCCTTTAGAAAGATTCCAGTTTTGCAAAATAGCTTTTCATTTTTTGGCACAGAGTCTCTCATCTGAATTTGATGAGCCTTTATTTTTGTCAATAAATTACTCACCATAAGCTAGTAGTAGTTTTTCCCTTGCACTTAGGAAGTATGAAAATAGGCAATTCCTTCCAGCTTTCCCCTTGAATAACAGTTATTTTTTTGTATTAAACTAGGGTAATTCAGAATAAATCAAATCAGAAGACTTGAAATATGATTAAATTATTCTTATAGTCAAGGAAGTACTCAATCAAATTATTCAAATTCCTATTGTGTCATTTTACTACCAAATATATTTTCTCATCCATGTGAATGTGAATTAATATTCAAGTCACTTTGACTTCAATCTATCTGACTTCAATCTATCCCAAATAAAGAAATACAATGTTTTAAAGCTCTTATCAAGTATCTACATTCTATTGCCAAGCCAAACTGTCTATTGTCAAATAGAAACCAATGCATCTAAATAACTATTGAGCTTTTTAAAGTAGATGTATGCATAGTTTTCTCATCTCTCCACTCCCATAGAATAACAATATTCTTGAAGTTAGAGTTAATGTTTATGTTTATCTGACACTGCCCTCAAAGTTATTCCAAGCACGAGTATCCACTATTGGATAGTATTTAATTAAATTTTGCACAGATATGAGTAAAAATCAGATATTCTAGTTGTAAACTGGGGGAAAAAACTGCATGGGACTGTTGAACTAAGCAACTCATTGACAAATTTGTTTTACATAGAAAGGTAGCATCCCTTCTAGAAAGCCTTACCTTATTCCCCGGGCTAGGCTACTCTCTTACACAAGGTAGTGTAATAATCTTTTAACTTGACTATTTCATTCATTGAATGAAACTGAAAATTCCTGGAGATTATGAATGTATGATTTAATCATTTTTGGAATCCTTCATGTAGAAACATCTACTAAATGTTTGTTAAATAATTAATATATGTTGAAAATATTGTCTTTATGCTATAGTATGCTGTAAAGAGAGAAGATATTTAAGTATGCAAGATAAATAAAATATATTATTCCAGGTATACAAATTAGAAATACTGACTTAAACTGGGTTCTCATTGCTTCAGGAAGTTACCAAAAACTTAGGGTATCAAAAGTGGAATGTACAACAAAGGCACTTGGTTTGTCTATAGAGATGAGACCCTAGGCATTGAACCATAGCGGACTTCCCCAAATGTTTGGCTTTGTGTCACACTGTGGAGGTGGCAATGGGTGGGTAAGTGTGGTTGCTGTGGCTTTGGTGTCATATCCAAGAAAATATTGCCATATTTAACACTATGAAGTTTTTCTCCTATGTTGTCTTCTAAAAAAATTATAGTTTTAGCTCTTACACTTAAGTTTTTGATCAATTTTCAGTTAATTTTGTTGGGTGATGTAAAGTATGGGCTTAACTTAATTTTTTGGCATGTGGATATCAAGTTTTCCCAATACCGTTTGTGACAAAACAAAACAAAACAAAACAAAACTCTGTCCTTTCCTTTCCCCATTGAATAGTCTTGGCATCCTTGTCAAAAACCATTTGACCATATATGTGACGGTTTATTTCTGGGCTTTCTATTCTATCCCATTCATCTACATGTCTACCTTTATATCAGTACCACACTGTTTTCATTACCATCACTCTGCAGCAAAATTTGAAATCAGGAAATTTGAAATCTCCAACTTTGTTCTTTTTTAAGATTGTTTTGCCTATTTTAAGTCCCTCAAGATTTCATATGAATTTTAGTTGTCTTTCTAAAAAACCATCACCAAACCCAAGGTCATCTAGTTTTTCCCCTATGTTATCTTCTAGGACTTTTACAATTTTTGATTTTACATTAGGTCTGTAGTCTTTTTGAGGTAATTTTTGTGAAGAATATAAAATTTGTGTCTAGATTCATTTTTCTAAATATGTTGATGTCCAGTTATTTTAGCACCATTTGTAGAAAGACTGTCTTTTCTTCATTGTAATGAATTGCCCCTAACTCAAAGATTGATTCACAAGCAATTTTAAGGGGATATTTTTAGATCATAATCCTTGCCCCAACAAATTTTTATCCAGTGATTTTAATTTACATTGTTGATTGTCAGTTCCATTAACCTGTTATATTGATGGCTGCAAAATTAACCTGATTTTTATTGCTATTTTCACTTAATGGAGTAAATTAACCCTATAACACCTTTTAGGCTCACTATGTTAAAAATAAATGATATATTTGTGAAAAATAATAAAATGAAACCTCACTAAAATGGAGTCAGCAGGCCAGAAGGGGGAGCTCTCAGGCCGTACCACTCTACATCAATTATGGGGAAAATGTCAATGAAAGACCTCAACAGAATAATCTTCAACAGGAAAATAATAATCAATTTCAGGCCCCAACAGGAAAAGATGTACATTGCATCTTCTATAAGAAATTATCTCAGCAACTCAGCCAGTGAGAAACTGTCATCACCCTGAGCTCTTGATTTTCTCCAGGGAACTTATCCTTCAAAACAACCCCTCCCAAACTTCCTCTTTCTTCTTCATAAAATAACATTCTTTTGTTTTGTTTGGTGGACTAGCCTATGGCTTTCACTGTAACTTGCTTGCCCTGAATTGCAATTCTCTGCTATTCCTGAACTAACCCAGTTTTGCTGGTAATATAACTGACTTTTATTCTTAAGATCATCATATTCAAAGTTGGAGTATTAAAAGAATATGCAAGAAATGCTTAAACCAAGGAATAACTTTAGTTAACATATAAAGATGCACCATAAATGCATTTATCTTTCATTTTTAAAGAAGCATGTTAATTACTTCTCACATACTGGGAAAAAGGATCTTACAAATATTTTTCTTTTAATGTCTTACCATGGTATGAAATGTCACTCTGTTTGCTTGTTAAAAACATTCATGTATTTAGTCATTAATTAATATAAACAAGCAACATTTATTATCTAGCCACTTATTTGTTCAGAACCAGGTAAAGTGTCGGTGGTAGAGAGATAAAAGACACTACTTGCTCTCAGGAAGGTTGAAATTTGGTGTGAAAACAGATGATTTTAATGTAGCATGAAAGATGTCACCCAGTAATCAATAAATGTTAAAATAAGTTATTCACTGAGCATGGGTTTTCAATAATTTCCTCTAATGTAATCAACCTCAGATAACACAGAAATTATTTAATAACCTTCTTTGAAAAAATTTGGTAGGAAAAACTTAAAGATAACCAAACTGGTATCCTAAATAGTTTCCTATTATCCTTTTATTTAAATAGGGTAAAAACTCTGTAAGAGCATAGGTAGAAACCCAGTTCCCTACCTAGAGTTATTAGTTTCCTGTTTTATATTTATAGAAAACTTTTAACCTTTTTAATTTTTAAAAGTAAAATTGGGGGTCCTTGGGTGGCTCAGTTGGTTCAACATCTGACTCTTGATTTTGGCTCAGGGTGTGGAGCCTGCTTAAGAGTCTCTCTCTCCTTCTTCGTTTGTCCCTCCCCCACTTGTGCTCTCTCTCCCTCTCTACTCTCTCTCTCTCTCTCTCAAAATAAATAAATAAATAAATAAATAAATAAA
The DNA here is from genome assembly GCF_028749965.1 of Puma concolor. Lineage (NCBI taxonomy): Eukaryota > Metazoa > Chordata > Mammalia > Carnivora > Felidae > Puma > Puma concolor. The sequence continues at coordinate 28,386,569 of NC_141684.1, read as the reverse complement.
TAAAAGTAAATTTTTTTCTCATGATTTTAAGAAGATATTATTGTGTTCAAAACTAGTTATCTAAATTAAAACTAGTAATCGAAGACAGTCCTCCTCAAAGTATAATTGTTGTGACTTTTAACTGTAAAGCATTTCCATCTACTTCTATGCATTTGGTTAACAACAAGAATTACAATATCCATGTTATTTTAAAACATTCACTCAACTAAATCTTCTTTTCAAAGATAAAGTGGAGACATGGGGTTTTGTAGCACATTAACTTTGGTTAAAGAATTATAATGTGCATGCTCTAAATTTTTAGTCTGTTCTTTGGCCAACTGCTTTGGAAATTTTCATTTCTGGGGCGGAGGGAATTGGTATCCTTGGTCACAGAAGTTGCAGCTCTTTCATGGAGTAGCAGATTAAGATGGATGCTATAAAAGTTTCATACTAGTCTAACGTGACTTGAAGACCCTAACTTTCCAGCCTCTTAAGTTCTTCTACGACACTTTCTGAATCAGAATGATGTGTTACATAAAAAAGATAACCATCAGCATGGTCATTCCCCAAGTTTTGTAACCCCACAACATGCATCTCTATCTCCTGGCTTCCCTTTACAACTTTGATACTGAAAGTCCTTGTTAAAGTATACATGTATGTACGTATGTGTACATGTGTATATGGATATGTGTACATGCATATATGAATATAAATACACATTTAAACAGATAAATTTTATAATTATATACAAGTTTTATATATTTATATCTGAATTATAAATTTATATTTATATAAACACACATATGAAATAAATATACATGCATGTATTTACATTTTTTCTTCTTTAAGAGACTCCAGAGCAAGACATTGCCATTCACTAGTAACATAGCAAAATTATTCAGTTAATTAGCCAGCAACAACTCATGTCTTAAAAGCACATAGAATAGGAAGTTTGACAGTGGAGTCTAAAGAGACCTTCAGTCATTCTCTATCTTCTACATTATAAGGGCAGTGATGCTCTGGTAGGAGACACAGAGTTTACAGCCACAAAGAACATTTGGCCTCAGACAAGCTCCTTAGGATCTCTAGCTTTAGGCTTCTGTGGAACAATAACACTACTCGCCAGCTTGTGATGACAATTAAATCAAGTAATGCATGCCCAATATTTACCACAATACTTAGCATTTATAAAGTGATCAGTAAATCCCAGTAATTTTTATAAAATCCCAAGTGTTTAGCAAAATATTCTAACTCCTAACAACTGAAATCTGCCTTCTCCAATCTTCTCAATGTTTCGTACTCTTCTTCTCTATACTGAGAGCTCCAAATATAATGAAATTCTTGGAGATAAATACGCTCAGAACCTTGGGACTTTGTACATGTTAGTCTTCTTAGTAGGCTGTCTATTCGTCTCAATCACCTGCAAAATTCCTATTCTCCCTTCAAGGCTTAAATCCAGCATCATTCCTTTAGGAAGCGTTTCTAGATTGATGCTAGATTAAGTTGACTATTATCACCTGTGTGTCTCCAAAATTCACTATACATCCTTGTCACAACACCTAAGTCACTGTGTATGGAAAGTACTTTTCTGAGTCTGATTCTCATTCTCAACAGCTAGCTCCTTGAGAGAGCAGGAACCATATCTATGACATTCTGCATAGCTGGTATTCAAAGAATGTTTGATGAAGTATTTATAAGAGCTTCAAAATGTTATATCATGCACATATATGGTTGGCCCCAACATGTGACATAATGAGGAAGAGTCCTTAGAATACAGTAATTACAGATGAGGAATAAGAAGCTTGGTGCAGAAGTATTATAAAGAGGAATTTCAGATCCTGCATGAACATTACCTATTTCAGAAATGACATTTAGGCTTGCCTTCTCCTGTTTAGGTAAGGGCTAATGCTGATTTGAATGGTGTGCCTCCCCAAAATTCATATATGAAAATCTTAGTGCCAAATATGGTGGTATTAGAACATAGGGCTTTTGAGAGGAGGTACTTAGGTCATGAGGGTGGAGTCCTCATGAATGAGGTTAGTGTTCTTATAAAAGGAGCTCACAGAGATCCCCTGTCCCTTCCTGTCCCTGTGTGAGGACACAGCAAAAAGTCGTCAGCTATGAACTAGGAAAAATGACTTCACCCAGTCATGCTGATGCCCTGACCTTGGGCTTCCCAGTCTCCAGAACTGTGAGAAAATAAATTTCTATCACTTATAAGTTTCCCAATCTGTGGTGTTTTGTTATAGCCATTCAAATTTACTAAGAAACCCCACTCTTAGTACCAAAACCTGTATTGAGGTTATCCAGAGAAACAGAACCAATAGAATATATGAGGAAATTTATTATAGGAATTGGCTTTCATGGTCATGTAGGCTGAGAAGTTCTTATCAGCTGTAAGCTAGTGAACCAGGAAAGCTGGTGGTATAATTCAGTCTGAATCTGAGGTCTGAGAACCAGAAGCTCCAATATCTGAGGGCAGAAAAAGGTGAACATCCAGCTCAAGAAGAGAGAGAGAATTCACCCTTCTTTAGTCTTTTTGATCTTTTCAGGCCCTCACTGGATTAGATAATGCTGGCCCACATTGATGAGGGTAGATCTCCACTCAGTCTACTGAAATCAGATATTACTCTCTTCCAGAAACTCTTTCAAAAACACATCCAGAAATAATGTTTTACCAGTTATCTTGGTGTTTCTTAGCCCAGTTAAATTAGCACATAAAATTAACCATCATAGCTAGGTTATAAAAATTCACTTTAGACTCAGTTGATTTCTGGTGTCCCAATGGAAACATTAAAATGAGATGTGTCTTGTTATCTATGCGTCTCTTAGATCTCAAGGATTTGAAGAGATTTTTAAAAGTGAATTTATTTTTGGTTGAAAAATGTGCAGTTTTTTGTATGCCAAGAATTCACTTTATTTTATCAAAAATATTGTGCAAACACAGACATTTTTTGACTTCCTTTAAAATATAATAAAATAGTAACATATTACTTGTAAGACCTGAGTATAAAATGAATTATTTTGATAACTTAGAGACAGTGCAAATCATTAGTAAACAACCCATTGCTTAAATAATCTAGACTATTTAATAACATAGAAAACAGTTCCTTTGATTCTCAGATGTGCGATTATAGTGCAGTTTGCGTCCCAAATCGGCTTGCAGCCCATGATACTCTCCTGCTGAGTGAACTGTCTGATTGCCTCCTTGAAGACATTTTATTGTTGATCACAATTTAAGTCAATGTATTATTAATTTTGTTGGCAACTTGATTTTGATATGCCTTTGTGCCATCCTTTAAAAAATTCCCTGCAGCATTTACATAAGGGAGCTAAATGGGGGATGACAAATACACTGTGAGCATTAATGCCACAGGTGGTCTTGTTGAATGACTTTCTTCAGTGTTCTCTGGGGAATTATGTCATTTTTTTTCAGTTATTGAAAGTCAATTTTTAAAATTGAGTTATCATTTCCACAACTATCACTGTTACCTCCCACAAACAAGGGCACATCTGTAAGTGATTTAACTCAGGGTTCCATTCAAGCACTATCAAATGGTACTATTTCTCATAGTCTGTTTGAATACCATCTAAAAAATCCCCACATATTTGGTTTTGGACCCTTGAGGTGGTGAGAATACTGAGTGATTCTTTATTACTACTGATAAAGGTATATTTTCTTATATACAGAAGTCAAGGATAACTGCTAAGTTTAACTTAATAATCAGTAAAGACTCTCATGCTTCATCTTTCATGAAACCCAACAGTGAAAATGTAACTAAAACATTATTACATTTATCAATATTAATTTTAGGAGTAACTACTTATAAATAGTTGAATACTATTAAGAAGCAAGTTGAGGTTGTAGTTAAGGCCATTTTCTATTTCTCAATTCCTATTTATTTGTTCTTTCCCACCATCCTACTTGTATGGAGAATAAAAATAATCTGGAGAATAAAAAATATCTCCTAAAATACACATTTTCTCCCTGTATCAGTTGATTTATTCTTGTAACATTGAGAATTGAGGAATTATAGCATACAGACACATTTTTTGCCAATAAATAAAAAAATGAACACATGTGTGAAACTTACTTATATATGACATTTACAAGCAAGTAATATAAAAAGAAGAAAAAAATCTCACTAAAGAGTCTATAGTAGGGGTGTCTGGGTGGCACAGTAGGTTAAGCATCTGACTTCAGCTCAGGTCATGATCTCACAGTTTGTGGGTTGTAGCCCTGTGTCAGGCTCTGTGCTGACAGCTCAGAACCTGGAGCCTGCTTTGGATTCTGTGTCTCCCTCTCTCTGTTTCTCCCCCGCTTGTGCTCTCTCTGTCTCTCAAAAGCAAAAGATTAAAAACAAACAAAAAAAAATGAGTCTATAGTATTAACAATGAGACCTAGAATGATCCTTAATGAATCCATGATTCTGGAAAATTAGCTAGTGTCTGAGCCACAGTTTTCTTATTTTTAAGTGCGGATTGTAGTCAGTAGTTGTCACTACCTAGGGGTGCCTGGGTGGCTCAGTGGGTTAAGTGTCCGACTTTGGCTCAGGTCATGATCTCACAGTTTGTGAGTTCGAGCCCTGTGTCAGGCTCTGTGCTGACAGCTCAGAGCCTGGAGCCTGCTTCACATTCTGTGTCTCCCTCTCTCTCTGCCACTCTGCTGCTTGTGCTCTCTCTCTCTCTCTCTCAGAAATAAGTAAACATTAAGATACCCTGAAATGGCTTTGTAAGATAAAATCACTATATAAACGAGAACTCTTTATTTTTACATTGCCATGTGCCTTTATCAACAAATCTCTTTGTTGAAAGATAGGAGCAAGCCAGGAGTTACACAATTACTCCCCATTTATGTTATATCACCTAAACAACAATAGCTAAGCTACTTTCCAGAAAGCCCAGACATAAATCCATACAAAAACAGTCAACTGATCTTTGACAAGGGTGCTAGGAATACACAATAAGGAAAAGACATTGTCTTCAACAAATAGTATTGGAAAAACTGGATATTCACAAGAAAAAAAAATGAAACTGGACCCCCATCTTACACAATATGCCAAAATAGACTCAAAATGGATTAAAGATTTAATGTAATACTGGTGGGAGTGTAAAACAGAGAAGATGCAATAGAAAACTGTGTAAGAATTCATCAAAAAATTAAAAATAGAACTACCCTTTGATCCAGTAATCCCACTGGCAGGTAAATATATCCAAAATAATTGAAATCAGGATCCTGAAGAGATATCAGTATTCCTTGTTCACTGCAGCCTTCTTTACTCACAGAAGCCAAGATACGGAAACGACCTAAATGTCTGTCCATCAACAGATGAATGACTTAAGAAAATGTGGCATGTACATAAAATGTAATATATTCAGCATTAAAAAGAAGGAAGTCCTGCCATAGATGATGATGTGGATGAACCTGAAAGACATTAAGCTAATTGAAGTAAGCCAGTCACAGAAGTACAAACAGTGCATGATCTCACTTTTATGGAGTATCTAAAAAGTCAAACTTGGGACACCTGGGTGGCTCAGTCAGTTGAGTGACCGACTCTTGACTTCAGCTCAGGTCATAATCCCAGGGTCATGGGATCGAGCCCTCCAATGGGCTCTGTGCTGAGTGTGGAGCCTGCTTAAGATTCTCTCTCTCTCTCTCTCTCTCTCTTTCTCTCTCAAATAAAAAAAAATTAAATTGTCAAACTTAAGTGAGAGTAGCATAGTGGTTATCAGGAGCCTGGGGAACAGCAAAATGGAGAGGTGTTATTCAATGGATGTAAAGTTTCAGTTATGCAATGTGAATAAATTCTAGAGATCTGCTGTACAGATTTATAGTTGACAATATTGTTGTTAATACTATTGTTAACAATGCTATATTGTAACAATACTATATTGTCTTATTGTTAAAGATACTGTATTAGTTAGCAATACTATATTATACATTGAAAAATATGTTAATAGAGTCGATCTCAAGTTAAGTGTTCTTGCTGAAAAAAGGGGAGAGCAGGAGGAAATGTCTAGATGTGACTGATATGCTTATTACCTTGATTGTGCTGATAGTTTCATAGGTAAGTGTGTATGCTAAGATCCATCAAATTGTATACGTTAAATATGTGCCATTTTCTTGTATTTCAATTTTACCTCAATAAAGCTATTTAAAAAACACACAAGGAACTACTATAATTTTCACATACTCTGGAGCCAGGCAAACTGAATGCATAAACATTTGATTAAAAAGAGTACTCAGGGGCGCCTGGGTGGCGCAGTCGGTTAAGCGTCCGACTTCAGCCAGGTCACGATCTCACGGTCCGTGAGTTCGAGCCCCGCGTTGGGCTCTGGGCTGATGGCTCAGAGCCTGGAGCCTGCTTCCCATTCTGTGTCTCCCTCTCTCTCTGCCCCTTCCCCGTTCATGCTCTGTCTCTCTCTGTCCCCAAAATAAATAAACGTTGAAAAAAAAATTAAAAAAAAAAAAAAAGAGTACTCAAAGAATGAGGTATTCTGTTTTTAACTTAACATTAATTTGAAAGGGAATAAAAAACCACTTTTGGTTTAAATGATGGCTGCAGAAAACATTTCCCACATACCTAATTTTCTTAGTAATTAGAAATCTTTGAATCTAACAAAATATTGCATTGGTGAATAAGGATTATTATGCACCTTATATCTATCCATCAACATGAACTTTTATTTATTTATTTTTTTTTTAATTTTTTTTTTTCAACGTTTATTTATTTTTGGGAGAGAGAGAGAGACATAGCATGAACGGGGGAGGGGCAGAGAGAGAGGGAGACACAGAATCGGAAACAGGCTCCAGGCTCTGAGCCATCAGCCCAGAGCTCGACGCGGGGCTCGAACTCACGGACCGCGAGATCGTGACCTGGCTGAAGTCGGACGCCTAACCGACTGCGCCACCCAGGCGCCCCCAACATGAACTTTCAATTCTCATTGTAAATAAAGCCTGTAAGGAAAAATTGTAGCAGATGGTGATAAGCTATTGATGATATCGGGGTACAATCTAGAATTTATATCTTTAAGGCAAAAACATATGAATCATTTATTTGTTCATTTCAGGTAGCTAATGTTTGTTTATTTATTTATATTTGTTTGTTTATTTTTGAGAGAGTACGAGGAGGGGAGGGGCAGAGTGACAGAGGAAGACACAGAATCTGAAGTTGGTTCCAGGCTCTGAGCTGTCAGCACGGAGCCTGATGTGGGACTCCAACTCATGAACCATGGGATCATGACCTGAGTCAAAGTCAGACACCCAACCGACCAAGACACCCAGGTGCCCCTAATATTTATTGAACATATTATATTGGCTACCAATTATGTTTTGTTTTGGTTACTGGTGGGGTTGTTTTTTCAGTTGGTATTTTCTATGAAATATTGCTACCCTTTCCACAAGGATAGTATATTTTTAATAAAATGTGACATTGATACACACTCCTGCCTTCAGTTGATTGGTCCACAGGAGGATAGCTAAACCAGATGAGTTCAGTTTCTTATTTAGGATTATTAGTCTTGGCCTGGTCCAAGAGTATATGGTAAAGTTTTTTCCAGCAATTAAATTTATGAGATGAGCAATTCAAAAGCCATCAGAGGACTCATTTTGTATTATGAGAAGAAAGCCTGAGTGAGTGAAAACAATGAAGTAGCTTCAAAGAGAAATGCAGAGAGGAAGAAAAGGAGAGAAGCTCAGTCTTGTCCTTGTTCAAGTTCCTGGTTCCAGTTGTTCTGAAGATTAGCTCTCCCTCAAATTTCAGCTACAGTGTCACTCACCACTGTTTCTATTTAATACAATATCCTTCAATGCATTGAAGGCTACATACATTGGATTTCTATTAGTTGGAAATAAAAACTCCATTTAACATTGTTCTTAACATTTCTCTGATATTTATAATGAAATTAGAAAACCACTTCTGTTGGAATGAATGTAAGTGCTTCTTATTTATTTAAAAATATGATTCTAAATTTGGTGGGCCCAATAAATTGACATTGGAAATCTTACCATGGTGATGTACCTAGGATTAACTGTCTTGTAATTGGATTTATATAGAACGAACTGTATGCAATTCATCCTATATCAATAGAACAGCTCATTGGGACAAACATTTGGACAGACATGTCATTTGGCAGAACATATATAAAGTCAAACAAAATGAAGGAAGCAAATTAAACCAGTGTGATAGCCAGAATAATGGTCCACCTAAACATGTCCATTTCCTAATCCCTGGAACCTTTGAGTATGTTAGATTGCAATGCTGAAGGAAAATGAAGTTTGCACACAGATTTAAGGTTGCTAATGATCTGACCTTCAGATGAGATTCTCCTGGATTATCCAAATAGGCCCAAAGTAATCACAAAGGTCCTTAAAAGTAAAAGTAGTCAGGTGAGGATTATGGGGAGATGTAGCTATGGAAGAAAATCACAGACAGCTTCAACCTTGCAGGCATTCAAGTTGGAGGTAAGGAAGCTTCTAAAAGTTGGAAAGACAAGGAAACAGATTCTTCCCCAGAATCTCCTGAAAGGAACACAGCTTCCCAACACATTGACTTTAGACCGATGAGACCTGACCCACAGAGCTGTAATACATTTGCATTGTTTTCAGCCATTAATATAGTGGTAATTTATTAATGGCAGCTATAGAAAACTAATACAAGTAGTTCCAAACTAATATAGAAAAAATTAGTAATAACACACATAGGAAGTAAATCTTTAATGCTCAATAAAAAATCATTTTTTCATACCTTTCATTTTTTTAAAATGTTCTTATTTATTTTTGAGACAGAGAGAAAGCATGAGCAGGGGAGGGGCAGAGAGAGAGGGAGACACAGAATCTGAAGCAGGCTCCAGGCTCTGAGCTGTCAGCACAGAGCCCGATGCGGGGCTCAAACTCACAGACTGTGGGATCATGACCTGAGCCGAAGTCGGACGCTCAACCGACTGAGCCACCCAGGCACCCCTTTTCATGCCTTTTAAATAATAAAAGTAATAAATATTTTATACAGTGTGGTAAGACTACAATGGTAATGGAGATAACTTTGAACACATCTCAAGAGACAGACAAAGCCACCAAAGGAAGGATATCTAAACCCAGATTGGCAGAGAGAAAATATTTCTGGGATAAGTGGTAGGGATATCCAAGCAGTGACTGGAGGATGATTAAGTCTTTGTCACATGGGTGGAGATAGGGTGTTGGAAGGACAAACTACATGTGAAAAGACTGGAAATTCAAATAAAACATGATAGTTAAGAAATAAGATATGTTCAAACTAACAGGATCCAAAGTGGCAAAATACGATGCCAATTACTGTAAGGGCTCATTTTAAGAAATACCTGTGTTCCTAAATCTTCTGTATCATTATTCCCTGTGGCTTCAAAATTAATTACATATGGGTAAGGTAAACATGAGGAAAAATTGTTAATTTCTCATCAGTACCAAATCATGAGGTTATCCAGTATTCCTGACTCTGAGCAACTCTGACTCTTACTATCTGTATTTCTAGACAAGTGTGCACTACAGTCCTGTGACATTTTGTCTATTTTAAGAAACTGATGCCACCAAATTCATTTCTTATAAACAGAATCAAAGCGCATAATTACAATTTCAGAGATTTCCATCACATTAGCTATTCCGAACACTCACACTATCATTCTAGAAACACCAGTTGCAACAGAAAAATAGTAACCCATTAAATTTGTAAGTCCCAAAATACCTGAAGCATCTGTCTTTTAAGATGAACTTGGAGGAGAAATTACCCAGAAGATAGACTTGGTGACAATCTGTCATCAACAGTCACCCAAACACATTAAGTGTTTTTATATATGCTTTTTAAGTGTCAGTAAAGATGACACATCCTGGGCATAGAATAGCAGCTGCCACCAAAGGAAACTGCCTTGTTTTATCTTTCCCTCTTTCATGGTTTACTTTTCACTGACCAGAAGATGTTATAGCCACAGGTGTAAGAAACCATTTAGAGAATGTCCCTGAATACTTTATAAACACTGATTTCATGGAGAATGCTTTGCAATTTCCTGTGTGTCAACCTCATCCGAGGTTGTATTTTTATTTTTTTAAACCGAGTAAACCTCATCCATGTATGTCCACCTACAATAGTCATCTGAGAGCCAAAATGTATTAGCTAATATCGAAACTGATACTTCAAATGGAAACTAAAAGGAAAAAACAATATAAAGTTTACTTTTACAAATTTGTCCACCATCCTTCTGCAGGGCCCATGCTAATCTTCTCTGTATGGTTCAGATTTTAGTACAGATGCTGCTGAAGTGAGCAGTAGAGTGTTTACTTTTAAAATCACTAATCTTATGTTTCAGGCAAAAATGTAAGTTTGGAGCAAAAGGCACCCTGTCAGTTGTAAGAAATTGAAAAAATTTGATGTGGCAAATATTGGACAATCTGACACCTGGACATGGATTTTTCTTTAACAACATCTATTTTAGCTACAATAAATTCTTTCTTTCATGTTTCCAGGACCCTCCCACAGCCAGTGACATGGAAAATTGTGAAGAAGGTTCTGGGTACCCAATGCTTTCTTTTTTTCTTTTCCAAACCTCCCTTCTACCTGGCCCTGTCTCTAGAGAGTAGTAGTTGTGTACTTGTTTGCTTATTTGGTTTTCCTTTAGAAAAATAGAAAAAAGAACAATTCATTCAATGATATATTTCTTCTTTTGTTCTTCAGCAAAATCTAACTAAGTTTAGTTCTGGTGAATAAACTTTCTGTATTGGCCTATCTCTTTTTTTCAGAGCAGCAGTTTTCCCTGTGAAAACAGTTCTTTGGTGGATCTAAGAATCATTGCTTTTCAATTTGTTCACCTTTTTTCTTCTTGTGAGGAAGAGTGATGGTTTCTAAACTATTTACCTGCCAGACTGGAAACCAGAAGTCTATGATGTATTTTTTTAATATTTATTTATTTTTGGGAGAGTGCAAGTGGGAGAGGGGCAGAGAAGGGGGGGGACAGAGGACCCAAAGAGGGTTCTGCGCTGACAGGCTGACAGCAGAAAGCCCCACATGGGGCTCAAACTCATGAACCAGGAGATCATGACTTGAGCCAGTCTGACACTCAACCTACTAAGCCACCCAGGTGCCCCAACCTATGATACATTTTTGATGCTAAAAATCACTTCAGATCTCTGCTTGATGGTAGTTCATGCATTTATTCAAATTGCCTAAGAAATGAGAATCAAGTACTATATATTGAACTATACTGTATAATAAATTACTTATATCATTTTCACAAAGGCCTTTTCAAATTTTAAAGAGTTATGTCATGTAAAAAGAACATGCACTCAATGCATATGGGTTTGATCAACACTTTTAATCTCTTGGTTGCCTAATTCCCCTCTGCTTGGTGTCATCCCCTTACTGAGCTGAAGTATGAATATACTAGGTCTCTTCCAGTTATCAGGGATTCAGGGATATTAAACAAATCCACATTTTTTTGGTGTACAACATAAAAATTTGGAAATACGGAGTTATCTTGACTGATTTTATTAGAACATGAACAGCTATCTGATAATATCATAGAATATAAACTATGTGTTGAATATCTTTTAAAATTAAAAACAGACATATCCACTGATGTGCCAATTCTACCTTTAAGAATTGATATTACTAAAAATTAGCACATATATAAAAGATTAAGCATAAGGATATCTACAAGGGTTGGAAACGGCCTCAATATTAACGTAAAAGTATTGGGAACAATCTAATATGTATTCACAACAGCCCTGCCAATAACGACAAACATTATTGTTACAACGAAGAAATGGAAGTGACAGGAAATAGGTAAGTGATATCTAATTAGTAGTACCCTAGTTGACTATTCTTAATCCAGTATATCAGGTTATGTTCTGTAGAATTAAGTGTTCATTTAGTTCTATTATTTCAGTTTAAGGAAGATTTTCTTTTCTCCTTACTTGAATTTCTAAGTCTTTTATTATTCTTTCTCCTTTAGTGTCCTTAGGTTATGGTTAATGTATCTAAGAATAAAAAATACTGATTTTTCATCTTCATCAAACTTTCTCTGACATTTCGCTAACATTGTAGGAATATATAATTTCTGACTAATAGTGTGTATTAAACTAGTTTCCTTTGTATCACTTGTGCTTGTAGTGTTTAAATTAACATAACTTCACACTTTGGAAAAGTAGCATTTTTTTTGACATTTTCTTTTTTTTTTTTTTTTTTTTTTAATTTTTTTTTTTTTTTCAACGTTTATTTATTTTTGGGATAGAGAGAGACAGAGCATGAACGGGGGAGGGGCAGAGAGAGAGGGAGACACAGAATCGGAAACAGGCTCCAGGCTCTGAGCCATCAGGCCAGAGCCCGACGCGGGGCTCGAACTCACGGACCGCGAGATCGCGACCTGGCTGAAGTCGGACGCTCAACCGACTGCGCCACCCAGGCGCCCCTTGACATTTTCAAAGAGCAGACATAGTACTTTGCTTACTAACCTTTAAAAAAATGATGATGTCATTTTGACTAGTGTAATCATTTCATCAATGACCCTTTCCACTTTAATATACTCTTACCTTTAATCTGGACAAAGGTGACCTATTCCTTGCATTTTTATAATACCTTTTTTTTTGATATTTTTCTACAATTATTTTTTTCATTGTGTCCTTCACCTGGCACTATCTTCAATATTTTTTTAAGGAGAAACAATTTCTACCATAGAACATAACACATTAACATCTTTGAACAATGTTATGTGGCATAGAATGTTTACTTATGATAACGCCTTATTTACATTACATAAAGTAAACAAATTATTTATGTTAAATTATCATAAGATAAAGTAAAATGGTAATTCTCATGGGGATTCCTTGGGAATAGTGGAGACAGTCTATTTTTGGCTTTCTTTTCTTTTTTAAAAATGTTCATTTATTTATTATGGGAGAGACAGAGAGTACTAGTAGGGGAGGGGCAGGAGAGAGAGAGAGGGAGAGAGAGAGAATCCCAAATAGGCTCCATGCTATTAGTGCAAAGCCTGATGTGGGGCTTGATCTCAGGAACCATGAGATTTCAAATGAATATTACAAACTATCCCAAACCAAAAAGTTTAATGTAGTCCCTTTCAGTAGACTTTTTACAACATCAACTTTTGCTAAGAAAAAGTTAAAGGCCAATGGAATTTGGAAGTTCACAAGTCAATAATGTTAGTAATAATGATAATAGCAATATTAATACTAGCAATATCTCCAAAGAGACACAAGTTCAGTGAAAGATTTTAAATGAATATTTTTTCATTAATACAACATTCAAGTTTTTATTTATTAGACTAAAAAGTTAAATAACACAATGTAGCAGAATGTATTTTCCAAAAATGACTCCAATAATATTTTAATTCATAAATTCTCTTTAGAACCTTGTAACTTCTCATCAAGTGGTAGTGTCTATTTTCCCTATTCCTGACTATGGCTGGACATTTTAACTCTTCCAATGAACAGAATGTGCTGAAAGGGATAATGCTGTGTGACCTCTAAGACTAAGTCCAAAAGGGCCATATAGAAGTTTTTTCTCTCTCTTTTTCTCTCTCTCACTTCTGGGGTTGAACCCATACCCCATGATCTGAGGAAGCCCAGGACATACTGAGAAGCTACACATAATTTTTCCAGCCAACAGTTCCAGAGAAGGCTCATTTGACAACCCGCTTCAAACATTAGACACGTTAGCCTTCAGATGATTTCAACTCATAAGCTCTGTACCACCTCGGTCCTGAGCAGATGTCAGGTTGAGGCACAAAATAAAAGTTTGCTATTGTTTTAAGCCACTCAGTTTTGGCATAATTGTTTATTCAGCCATAGTAGCTAGAACATAGAGCACTAGGCATTCTTACTGTTCTTCTGCTCCTTCAGAATATAAATAAACCCCTTAACAGCAAGAGTGAAATCTGTCACATGTACCCAGTGGCTGGCACATAGAATGTATTAAGTAAAAATCAAGTGAAAGAATGAACAGAATCTTGACTGAACTGTTTTTAATACTGAAAACTTTCAGGAATGTTGTGATGCATCTCAAAGTCTTTCCTGCCTCAAAATAACTTAAATGTTTATACTAGAAAATAAGTTTCTCTCTTTGTTTACTGTTACATATTGGATTTTTCTTAGAAACCAGTTAAATTGTTAGGAAACATCGATTAATAGCATTAACAGTAGCCATAAAAGGCTCCAAATCAAGCCTCTCCTATGTCTTTCCCAGCCTTGGAACACATTGTTCTTGCTCAGAAAGCAAATTCTTCTCAGCCATTCACTTTCTGTAACCCCTTCCAAAGCATTTCTCTTCTTGAAAGCTGACACCACAAATCTTCTCACTTACTGCTTTTTTATCCCTTTGGTACTTTGTAAGTATATTCATTTTTTACTGTGATTCGCAAAGGAGTGATTAATTTAGGCATTTTTCATGGGTTTTTGGTACTTTTCAAAATTGGAAGACATCAGGAATATGCAAAAGAATGAAGCCATAAGTCTCTGTTTTCCTCTTTCAATCACATATCAAATTCCTCTGGCAAAGAGGCAAATCAGGCAGCATTAGTATTTTCTACAGATTTTATGTAGCATCTCAATATCTGCCCTCTACCCCAATGGTCACATCCTCTATTAAGTGAGGGACAAATGGATTCTACCATATTGATTGCTGAGTCAGCCAATACAATTGTTTGCTTTCCCACTTTAACCTGCTGATGTAAGTGTTGTCTTTTGCTGGATTTCATCACTGTTCTTTCATTTCCTGTAATTTACCTTAACACCAGGCAGTCTCACATAGAAGACCTTTCTAAAGGTTAGGGAGTAGCAGAATGCAATTACTACAGAGAGCTGGAAATAGCTGTAAATCCAATGGCAGACATCACTCTTCCTAAAAATGCATCAGCATTTCCCAGGGAAGGTGACTTCTCACTGCCTATTTCTTCTCTTCAGACTTGGGTCCCTGTCAGGTTGCTAGAGCCTCTCCTTTCCCTTTGCTAAGCCCCTTCCCACAGTCTAGTTATCTTGTAGAGAATTTCCATTTTCTTTCTCCCAATCATGTGTCTAAGCACTGTATCCTCATCTGAAAAATCACAAGTTATTACTACTGTTCTCTACGTACTGAGACTAATTTCCTGGGTGGCTGGATACCCACACAATGTCAAAAAAACAAACAAACGTATAAGTCCCTTATAGAGGAAAGAAGGGGAAGAGATCCTTTCCTCCAGATAAATTGCAATGATATCATCCATGAACTATGGAAATATATATTATGCTTCTTTTGTCATCCTTCTCATGCATTTTCAAGTATGTTGAGTGCAGTACATTTCTAAAAAATAATACACGACTTAAAGAGAAGTATAAATCTAGAAATCCCATAGGCATTTACTCTATGATTCCATTAAGACTGGTGGTTTTGAAGAATTTCACTGCATAAAAATTGATGAAAATATTCCCGATCCTTAATATTGTTTATCAGCTAAAATTTGAGAAACATGGTATTTCAAGAATTTCCCTCAGAATGTATTTCAAGAATTTCCCTCAGAAAGTTTGCAGATGATGTAATTCTGTAGTTAAAAAAATACTTTTTAATGCATTCATGTATATAAAAGTATAAAAACATAGAATCTGTGTCTTGAGTTTTAGAAAAATCTTAATCCTTTCATTAACATTTGCATGTAGGAAATGAGGGAAACACACTCACTAGCCTGCAGCTGGATAACTATCATCCCTTTTCCTTAATACACCAACTTAGAGCTCTTCTTTATACATGGATCTGACTTCTCAAATTGCCTTGTGGTCATCAGAGAGAGAAATCTTGTGACAAAGCAGAACAGGGGAAGGACCTTGGTACCCTGGGGTCATAGAAAAGACTGCTACATTGCACAACCCCAAACACACTCTTCACATCACAGTTGTAAGCAGTGAATATGGATGAGTAAACTTAAAACGTTTTTTATAAGAGGTTTTAACAACATATATCTGAATAAGATAATATTACCTGTAAAATAAAACATTAACAGTCAACTTGATTTATCTATCACACCCTTTCTCTAGTTAAAAGTTACATGGCACAAACCTCTATAATGGAGATCAACTTCTTCATTAACATCCGTAAGATAAAGCATACTACTAAATATACATTTATCAGTATCAGTAGATACTGAAGACGAAGAAGAAACAAACGTGGTTTGTTAAACCTGAATTATAAAAATATATTAACATTAAAATCCATAGTCTAAGTATAAAGACAACTTATACCTTGAGAAAGTCTCTTATTTCACTATACAAAGGGTGATTTGATTAACTAAGAGTGAAATGTCTCAACTCCCTATTCTGACCCATACATGTTCATGTTTCTATATCTGCACCCACTCTCCATCTTTTTGCCCCATATTATTGCTACCACTTCCTCCTGCAGTGTTATTTTCTGACCTAAGTACCATCCCTGTTTTTTATGTATTTTTAACCTCTCCCTCCCTATTGTATGTCTCTTGATCATGAAATCTATTCACAAGTACCTCATCTTAGTACAGTCTTCTAAGCAAAACAAAACAACATCTTTCCATCTCCATCTTTTAGTTACCACTATTGAGTTTCACATTCTTTTTTTTTTAATTTAAGTTTATTTATTTTGAGAGGCGCCTGTGTGGCTCAGTCGGTTAGGCATCTGACTTTGGCTCAGGTCATGATCATGTGGTCTGTGAGTTCAAACCACATGTCAGGCTCTGTGCTGACAGCTTGGAGCCTGGAGCCTACTCCGAATTCTGTATCTCCCTCTCTTTCTGCCCCTCCCTTGCCCATGCTGTCTCTCTCTGTCTCTCTCAAAAATAAATAGACATTATTTATTTTGATAGAGACAGAGAGAGACAGCATGAGTGGGGGAGGGGCAGAGAGAGGGAGGGAGAGAAAATCCCAAGTAGGTTTCATGCTGCCAGCACAGAGCCCCATGTGGGGCTTGAAACCGTGAGATCATGACCTGAATCAAAACCAAGAGTCAGATGCTTAGCTGCCTGAGCCACCCAGGTGCCCTTTGCTTCACATTCTTACACAGCTAATCTTTTTCTTTTCTTTTCTTCTCTTTCTTTTTTTTTTAATTTTAGATTTAACGACTCTCTCATACTCATGTTCATTCTTCAACTCAATACTCTTCATTTCTTCTCTCCCACTTTTCCAGTCTACTCAATCCACCATCATTAAGGTCTAATCTTGGTATGAATGACCCTGCCCTGATCCTAACTGAAAACTTTAGTATTTGGTACTGTGGACCAATTCTTCATTACCAAAACTTTCCCCTTACTGATATTCCAACAAGCCACACTCTTCTTTTTCCTTCTCCGATCAGAATACTCCTTCATGGTTGGTTTTCCCTCTTTATGTCTCTCTCCCTTGATGATTTTGCCCACTTCCATAGTCTCAGCAACCATTTATATGGCCATGAATCTCATATTTCTGCTTCTATCTTGGCACAGCTTGAAATAATAGCATCCAGTTTCATGACTAATCTCTCCATCTGAAAACCCCTTGCATGGGAACAGGCATAAATTGCTTAAGAAGTACGTTGAAAGAAAAAGTGACTCATTTGTTAAAAATGGAACATTGGAGGTTGGGGGGAAAATATATTAGTAGTGGCATCTCTAATATATGGGAACTAATATATCTCATTTTTACACAATATTAATTTTAGGGGAAAAGCAGATAATTTTTCTATGTTTATAGTTTTTAAAATATTTATTCTTTGAGAGGGAGAGAGAGAGAGAGAGAGAGAGAGAGAATGAGCAGGAGAGGGTCAGAGAAAGAGTGAGACACAGAATCTGAAGCAGGTTCCAAGCTCTGAACTGTCAGCACAGAGTCTGCCACGGGGGTCAAACTCACCACCCACAAAATCATGACCTGAGCCGAAGTTGGATGCTTAACCAACTGAGCCACCCAGTCATCCCTCTATGTTCATACTTTTATTGACCTTTCTGATGGGACTTTCCACAAGCTTTCTATCAAGTTACAAAAGCACAGCAGGGCTTTATAGGATAGCCTCATTAAGGAGCTCCTGATAAACAGAGTGGGTCAAACAGTATGTGAAAGCAATTGGGTGCTTTTTAATGTAATTCTTTATAACCCAAATTTTACCTTTCCAACCGCAGTCTGATTTTGATGGACTTGTAAGCAGGTGCATATATCGAGCAGAATTCAAATCAACAGTAGTCAACTAAAAAAACCCCAAAATAACAAAAACAAAGATGGCCCTAGACATCCAGGCATTTGTTTGACAAACCAAAATGTGTTGCATTTATGTGTGAGTAAAGTGAAAGAGAGAGCTATGAATTATATCCAGAAATCCAGAATCAAATACTTGAGGCAGAGAATCCTAGAAAAACATAGCCAGAATGGGTCATTTCACACAGAATAAAATTGAGGAATACGACCTTGCCAAGTCCACACTTACACTGAAGACCACTGGAGTTTATATCCCCTGGGCCCCAGTTTATTTTTTAATCTCACTAATTAATTATTGAAAAGCACTTAATTATCCTTTAGCTTACCAAGATAAATACAATCTTATGGGAGCCAAATTTCTGAAAAATACCATTAGCAAATTTTGTCTTATGTCAAGGAACTATATTGATTCAATTAAGAGATTTCAGAAATTTCTAGTTATCAAAACAATGAAAACATTGGGAGAGCTGGCACACTTTGCATTTTTGGTTTTACATAGCATCTTTTATTGTACAAGGTAGAATGAATATTTATTCTATTTAAGATTTTTCTTCAAACTGAGCATTGTTGCAAATAAAAATACTTTTATAACCTGCTGTATACTAGCAGGCGATATATGTAGACTCTCTTGACAATGAAATATGATTCAAAACAGGAGCCACACAGCTGTCTTGAACATCCCAATTCTTGGATATTATACATATTTACATACCTTCAGTTATGGTTTGAACTGAATTAAAATGTCATTGGTATATATAAAAAGAATCTAACGTGATCTCTTTTTCTCTCCTCTTTCTCATAAATACCACTTCAATATTGGAGCCTTTTCTTACTAATCAGAATGAAATCACAGAATTATGACAAAGCAACAAACATTTTTGACACTGCCTAATATTAGTTCACTATTGATTTTGTCACCTAGTATGTTATACATTTCCACCTTATTTATCAAAGAGAATCCTAAATAATTGATATATGGATATATCCGAATGTTCTTCTCAATTTTATACAACAGCGTGGAGGCATGTTTGTTAAATTGTGCAAAGTAAGACAGTAGAATTGTCTGTAATAATGTACAATTCAAGGAGTTTATGACTTGTTATAATGTGCATACCTATTATGGCTCAGTTGGTTCCCAGAAAGAAAGAAAAAAAGTACATGTCAAGTCTGTAGGTAATAAAGCATGTCTGGAAATAGTAAAATAAATCACCATAGGAAGATGAATTGTTGAATGAAAGGTGAGAGAACTTTTCCTTGTACAACAATCAGGAATTCACTGAATAAAACAAATTACCCCCTGCCAGCCATTTGAATAGTGGCCTCAGAGAAATAAGAGTTTTAAATACAAAAGAAACCTATAAAATGTGTATAGGCAACTACTTTGCACATCAGATGGCATGATAATAAATTTTATTATTTTTTCAGCTTCCTCTAAATAACATTTCTTTGCTTTCTAAACTTTATTGAAATAAAAACATGACAGGTTTTTAAGAATGAGAATAAGTCCTTAAATTTGATTTAGTCTTGAATACATAGATCAACATGGATTTTGAAGAAAGGTTTCATAATTTTGTAAAGGTAATGGCAAGATAAAATAACTATGGGCTTAGGCCAACAAAACAAAGTATAACTTTTACCTATATAAGTCTCTAACAGTTCAAATACATTTAGTTAGATCACCTAAACTCACAGAATGTGAATTTCTTAAAATATGTTATAGAAATATATTGGTTGATTATATTTTTTATAAGTGCAATTTTAATTTCTATAAAAGATAAAACACAAAGTTGCAAAAACCTTTGCATTAAAACATCAATGATCGCATGTCTGTTTCTATTTTTGAATCATTATTGATGAGTACCTTCATTTTAATTTTCTCAATTAAACCACATCTTGTCACTTTGGGGGATACTGAAATATTATTTTGTGTTCATTAAAGGAGAGATATAAGTTGCCTTTGATTCATAAACTAAACTCACTGATCTCACAGACTTTCCCATGGGGATTTGAATGAGACTGAGCTGTGGCAAGTATTCAGTCACTGCAAAATAGATCTGGGTTTTCTGCCTCAGATTTAGACTGACCTTGAGTTCTGTGAGACTCTTGAATTGACGAATCAATTACAGTGCTCCAAAATCACCTTGGCTCCCTCCCACACTATCTTCCTTTCCCTCTTGTTTATGCCCAAAATACACAGGCAGCCAGACAGTATACCTTGAGGAGCCAGACAGGATGTCAGCCAGCCATGGCTCTTTTAAGCTAACCATTCTAAATGTGAAAGAGAGAAGATATATCTCCTGAATACTGTAAGTGTCCTGCCAACAACCACTTCCATTTTGCTTCTTCCCTGAAATCCATAATGATGCCTCCTGTTTTAGATTTTCTATAAAATTTGTTGCCAGGTCAATAATTCTCAATATTTGTAATATCACGAAACACAAAATATGTATATGGAATAACAGGAAAAACAGAAGGCCTCTGGCTTTCTTGAGGCTGAGAGATTAATATCGCCCCCAATCTGAAAGGTTCTGACATAGAAAAATGATGGAACAATATGTTGCACATATTTTAATTATTTCATATATAGTAATTTTGTCTTCCAAAACGTACTTTTTTAATGTTTATTTATTTTTGAGAGAGAAAGAGAGACAGAGTGTGAGTGGGGGAGGGAGAGACAGAGAGAGGAAAACAGATTCCGAAGTAGGCTCCAGACTCTGAGCTGTCAGCACAAATCCCAAGGCAGGGCTCAAACTCACCAACTGTGAGATCATTACCTGAGCCAAAGTCGGATGCCTAACCAACTGGGCCACCCAGGCACCCCAAAAAATGTATTTTTTGAGAGAATCCTCCATATTTTTGTTATTTCCCATATTCACCTGTACATACTGGTTCCACAGTGGGGAAAAAAGAGAAAAAGAAAGAATGAAAGAGATGGAGAGAGAAGAATCAACAAACTCCTTTATTAACTGGTTCTACTTGATGAGAAAATTATATAAGTTCATTAATCCCTATAGTCAGTATCTATACTATAACTTTAGGAATCGCATTATTCTGTTTGTTTAATCATAAGTGGAAAATATAATTTTAATGAACTTCATTTTTGGCTTTCATGTGTTTAAAATCATTATAATTGCATTCTCAAAAGAGGAGTAAGTGCCTAGCCTTTTTTAAAAAACTTACAAATTAAGATTATAGCTCAGAATTTACCATAAATTATTTTACCATAAATTGTTACCCTCCTTGCCTCTCCTCTCCCCAGTAAAACTTCTGATAAATGCCTTCACAGAATGGTCATAAATTTACACCTTTGATCCTTCTATCAAAACTGATTATATAGTGTCTAATACCCAGAACAATTTCCATCTAATTATTACAATGACATTTATCAGAATAATGTTCCTTGACATTTACCACAAATTGTACTATTTAGATTCTGTACCCTGGATCTTTTAAAAAAAAATAACCTCAAAGTATTTGCTGTCATAGTACATTGCACATACCGTACATGTACTTTGATTAGTTTTGCAATTTCTTTCTTTAAATTTGATAACTTTTTACAGGAATCTATAGTAGATTAGGTAGAATTTTTATTAAAACTGGCATTTCTCTGATAAGCTTCTTCATTATTTAGAATGTGACCAGCTTTCTTGTATACATTAATTATAAAATGCCCAGGAACTTCTCTTGCAAGTATAAAATACAGACAAAATGGAACATTAGAATGCTCCCTCAAAGGTTGTCAAGGGGAGTGATTTCAGAGCTTGTGGCGTTTGGTTGTGCTGCTGATATTTAAAATTGGCAATAAACCCCTGCTTAGTCTTTGGGTACAGCAGTATACACAGTATGGTGGCATTTTGAGAACTTTGTAAACTTATTTGTTGACAATAACAGTATCTCAAAGAGACTGTTACACATGAAAAATGTTTTCTAGCTAATAATAAACTATAAGTTGCTGAGATACAGGAGGAATAACAATTATCTGAGGTCACAAGATTTTAATTCTGGATACAGATTTCCTTTACTAAACTCTTGCAATTTTATGTGAAAAATAAGAGTTGGTCACATAGTCTCTGTTTTCCTTAAAACTGCAAATCTAATGATTACTTTTCTCCAGAGGCCAAAAAATGTGACCAAAAATCAAAATGAATCCTATACATATTCTTGCTGTTTAAGGAGACATGCAAAAGTAAACAGCTTGTTCCATGGATCTAAGAAAAGAATTCAATTAAGCAAATGCTTATTTATAACTTCCTATGGGCTTAGTGTGGTCAAAGGAGTTATATTGGTCTAAGCTGCTATTCCAGAGTCCTGGGAAAATTCATAGCTAGACTCTGTGGATGATTTTAAATAAAAGATACTTCTTTTTTTCTGATTCACTTCTGAAGGATAATAGAAAAAATATCAATTTCTAATTGTTCCACATGAATAATGAGAAAATGCAATACAATTGTACTGGAAATAAAATTTGAAATGCATATTAAGGCAATTTGAAATATGAAAAGTAAACTAAAACCTAAACTGTATGGCTTTATATTAAATATAAGAATTCTCATTATTTTCCCCATAACATTATAGAAAAGAATAAAATATTTGAATTAAAAACTGAATCAAAATCCAAGCTCTGCACTAACCAGATGTATGATCTTTGACAATCTAATTTCTCTGGGCCTCATTTCTTACATCCATAAGAGCTAAAAACAATGTACTAACCAAATTGGTAAACATAAAATGTAAGTATATAAAAGTTACTTGTACTCAGTGAATAGCTAGTAGAGTCCCATTCCCTTCTCCCTTGACTTAAAAATTATACAGAGGTGGATGGACCTCGAGGGGATTACGCCAGGTGAAATAACTCAGTCTGAGAAAGACAAATACCATATGATTTCACTCATATGTAGAATTTAAAAAAGAGAAAAACAAAATTAAAAAAAAGCCAAATCAGATATATAAATACAGAGAACAAATGGATGGTTGCCAGAGGGGAGGAGTTGGGGGCGTGGGCAAAGAAGAGTGGGAAATACAGGCTTCCATTTACAGAACGGATACTCCAAGGGAATAAAAGGCACCGCACAGGCAATATAATCATTGATATTGTAATAAGGTTGTATGGTGACATATGGTAGCTACACTTGTGGCAAGCACAGCATAATAGAGAAGTTGAATCACTATACTGTAAACTTGAAACTAACAAAACATTGTGTGCCAACTATACTCAAAAAAAATTAAAATTATATGGGGGTGTCAGAGGCTTTTTACTGTGTCAACTTCAAAGCATTTTCAGATAGGCTATCCCATACCCGTTATAGATTTAGAGACTTCCAGGGGAAGTTCACACTCACTCAATCACTCGTTCCAGTTTACTAAACCACATAGATGAGAAGTTCTTTCTCTTGCCTAGAATACATTGAACCTACAATAAGTGAAACATATTTTTCTGCACTGTTCTCAGCTTGTCAGATCCCACTTTACAATGACTAGTGTTTATTCACCAAAAGATACATCCATACATACAATCTTTTCAGTATATAGTTAGTTCTTGAGGTGATAAAAAGAAGGAGTAATGAGATAATTCAAACTTCGTCTATATTTGATTTGGGTTCCATTAGTTTTTGCTTTTCTTAAGATTTACATTCTTAATTTTGTTTTGCTCAGACTAATATTCAAATTAGGTTGATTCCCAAAGCATAATTATCACAGGTAAGGAAGACAACTTCGAAGAGTGCTGGGTGATTGAAAAATATCTGTACTTTCACTACTAATGAAAATATGAAAAATATAGTTACATGTAATTCACACATTAGCTTGTCTACATATAGTGAATAACAGGTGAATAAGTCATCTATCAAAATACTAAAAAACTATACATTTCAGCACTTAATGACTACTCAGAACTCAAAATTAATCTCATGTAATGCTGCAATCATTCCACTCTTATGAAAATTGCAGCCCCAGAGAAAAATCAGTTATTTGTGCCAATAGAAAGTGGTGGTACCACAGATAACATATGTTTTTCTTACTGTTGTGGTTGTTTCATGCTGGACAGTCATATTATGGTTGGAAAATTGTAATCAAGCTTTCAACTCACAAGTTGTTGGGCTTGCTTCAGGAAAAGTATTTCGGAAAGGTACAAGAAAAGAACTCGAGTTCTGAGATATAATGGGAAAATTAAAAAGGGTGAAGGGTTTAAGTACTTGACTGATTTTTGCATGGAAAATTTTGGTGTGAAAAATTGGCAACGTGCTGAATAGGCAATAACTAAAGTTCACATTACCCAGTCCACTAGCATTTATTCTAATCAGCTTATGATCTGGCCAAGAAGAGCAACACATTCTAACAAAGATTCAAAACACATTTTTAATTCCAGAATTCTCACTTAGCTGAAATCCCTCTGTCCAGAGTACAAAATGATAGTGTAGTTCCCCTGTCAGTTTTCATTGTTTTTTCTAAATTACTTCGACTTTATTTCAATGTCCTTGAGTGCTTATTCTTTGGATTCTTGCTCTTATCTTAATTGTTCTCAAATGTACTGCAATAAATAATTCTATCGAGATAGAAGTAGCAAAGAAGTGAGCTCACAGTGAAAAGTTAAAGTTGATAGCACAAACATAAAGGTACTTTGGTCTTTGGAAATCGAAGCTGCTCTTGTCCTTTTTCTTCTGCCTAAGGGTCAAATTGGAATTTTATCCATATCTTGGCCAGTTGCTTTGGCTGCAATGCTAATGGTAGGCAAGGGCTAAACTGGGATTTCATGACTAGTAAAGTTTTAAAAATCCAAATAGGCAAATAAAATATAATTTTATTTTCTCATAAAGTGGCCATACACTAATTCCTAACATTCTATCCAGTAGCACTTGGTCTACTCACAATTAAATCCTGTCCAAAGGGGCAGGACTCACCAATTTCTGTCTCAGGTTATATGTATACCAAGATACGGCTCCTTTAATCACTGCAGTCTCTGGAAGAGATCTGTGGCAACGAAGCTCTGTAGTTACATGTCCCACCTGTTGCAGTTCTCTCCATTCACACTGGTAAACTGTCCAAGTATTCCCACTTTCTCCCGTGCTTTGATATAATAATATTTTAGAAAGCTCTAGAATAGGATTTTTGTTGTTGCTGTTGTTGTTGTAGTTACTTTTGTTCCAGTGAGGTTTAATGTCAGGGCTTATGCACCAAAAAGTCGGGGTAAGGTTAGCGTAAGCTTTTGAACTTAGCAATTTTCACAGGCTCAAATCAGTTAAATTCGTGTTTCATCAGTCACTTAGGATTCATTTGTTTTAAAGAAAACATTGATCCCAAACCTCATGATTTCATGTTGCAGCAGCCAGCTTTATGAATATTGGACAAAGTAAAACTATCCTAGCACTCAGTTTCCCTACAGCTTTGGAGGCTGGAAGTCCTAGATCAAGGTGTCAGTGAGACTGGTTTCTGATCAGGTCTCTCTCCTTGACTTGCCGATAACTGCCTTCTCACTGTGTCCACATCTGACCGTTTCTCTAGAGAAAATTGATTGACTATATATGTGTGGATCTGTTTTTGCACTCCCACTTTTGCTTTACTCCCCTGTATTTCTACCTTACACCATTATCACACTGTCTTGATTACTGAGAATTTGCATTAAGTTAAAAATCAGGTAATGCCTATTTTCCAGCCTGGTTCTTATTTTGATTATTCCAATTCCTTTGCCTTATAAAATAAATTTTAAAGATAGCATATCATTTTATTTAAAAAGCCTATTTAGGGGCACCTGGGTGGCTCAGTTGGCTAAGCGTCCAACTTCGGCTTAGGTCATGATCTCACAGTTCACGGGTTCGAGCCCCACGTTGAGATCTGTGCTCACAGCTCAGAGCCTGGAGCCTGCTTCAAATTTGTGTGTGTGTCTCTCTCTGCCCCTCCCCATGTTCATGCTCTGTCTCTCTCTCAAAAATAAACATTAAAAAACAAAAAAGATTTATCAATGATATTTATTTCTTAGTGACTTCTACACATACAATCATATCATTTACATATAAAGAAAGGTTTACTATTTTCTTATTTTTTATTTATTTATTTTTTATAAAAAAATTTTTTTTAAACGTTTATTTATTTTTGGGACAGAGAGAGACAGAGCATGAACGGGGGAGGGGCAGAGAGAGAGGGAGGGAGACACAGAATCGGAAACAGGCTCCAGTCTCTGAGCCATCAGCCCAGAGCCCGACGCGGGGCTGGAACTCACGGACCGTGAGATCGTGACCTGGCTGAAGTCGGACGCTTAACCGACTGCGCCACCCAGGCGCCCCTACTATTTTCTTATTAATGTGTGTAACATCTATTAATTTTCTTGCATTATTCGCTGACAAAGATCTCCAGTACAATGTTGCATAAAATGATGAGATTAGTCAATTTCGATCTTTATTTTAAATAGAAAGCAGTGTTTGTCCATTGATTATGAGTTTGGCTGTATTTTTTTCATAGAAATGCTTTATCAGGTGACAAAAATCTCATTTATTTCTAGTTTTCTTAGAATTTTTATTATTAGTGAGGCCTGGGAATTTTTTGCATAAACTGAATTCTTACATAGCTTTTGATTTTTGCGTCTATTAAAATGGCAAATCCCAGTGAAGGATATAATGGATATAAAACCAATATTTCTTTCTAGTATAAATGCTACTGGGAATTCTGTATTATTTTTATATTTTTTCTAATTTGATTTGGTAATGTATTTTAAGAATTATTGTATTTATGTGAAGGAATATTAGTTTATAGTTTTCTCGTGAGGATTGGTGTATATGTTTTGAGGATCACGATAACATAAAGTTGTTACTACCTTAATATTTTTTTAATGTTTGTAAGATTTGTAATGATGTTTTTAAGCATATGAACATTTAATTTGTAATGAAAGATGGAAATACATGATTAGGTCAGAACAAAAGATGTTTTCATTCTTTACATTTACAAGGCATCGTGATAAGACATTTACAAATTCTCTGTATATACTTTGCTACACTCAATGCAGTACAAAGTACATGAAATACTGTTTCCTTTCCTCTTTAGCAGTTATTACAAAACATATATTCATTTTTATTATTTTGTTGTAAAAACACTTAACATAAGACCCACCCTCTTCGCAAATTCTAGATGTACAGTACAGTATTTTAAACTATAGGCACTATCTTGTATATTGGATCTCTAGAAAGAAATGAGGAGGAGCAGTTTTTACTATCTTTTGGTTTTAACAAGTGACTGTATGTCTTTGTGTTACTGCATACAGTGAATAAAAGTTGTTAATAGAGCTATAAGCCCAATGAAGGAAGGGAGGAAGGAAGGAAGAAAGGAAGAAAGGAAGGAGGAAAGGAAAAAAGGAAGGAAAGAAAAAAGGAAGGGAGGGAGGCAGGGAGAGAGAAAAGAAAAAGGGAGAGAGAGAAAAGTTGCAGAAAAAAAAGTACTCCTTTTCATGTCAAGTCTCTTCCTGTGTTCCTTCACAGCACAATTTCTGGAAGAGTTATCTATAAATCACGATATCTATGTCTTCAACTCCCATTTGTTTCTCAACTTACTCCAGTAGAGACCCTACTCATCACTCCAATAAATTTGATCTATGGCACTAGTAACTTGCATCTGTTCAAATCTAGGGGTATGGTTTCTGTCCTTGCTGTATTTTCTTGCTCAGCAGCATTTTATACTGTTATCTACACCCTCCTTCTAGCAATAGTCCTTTTAGGGTTTCCTTGTCCTCATACTCTAGTTTTGTTTCCCTTTTCAGTGGCCACTCATTTTCTGCTTTTTTTACAATTTTTTTTTTCCTGCTGGACTAGTAATTACTGGAATGACCCAAGGTTTATCTCTATTTCTTTTATTCTTATGTATCCATATTTTCTTTAGCTGAGTACTTACAGAGAGTGTTTATTTCCAGCCTAAGTCTTTGTCCTGTGCCTCTTGCATAAATGCCATCTCCCACCTAATCGGAATATTTTCTTCAGTCTTTCTGCTCTATCGTTCTACTATTTTATTGTTTGTAATGGCATTTAACATTAACATTTAATAATAAAAACAATAAACCTTGTTTATTTGTTTCTTATATTGTCTGTCTCCCTTCTTCCTGACACCCTGCCCTCAGTCTTCCACTGAAAGTAAGCTCCAGAATAGCTACAACTTTAGCCATCTCACTAAACTAAACTAAAATCACAACAGAATCTGTAGGGTTAATGCTTAGGTAATACAAAGAACATAATAGATATTTAATAAACTGAATATACAAGTCTAGTGTTAATCAACATAAATAACTGTTTGTTAAGTAAATATTTAGTACCTGTGAAGACAAGAAATTACAGGGATTGAGACTGCAAAATTTTTTCAGCTATGTCCCAGTTTTCCAGAATTGGCAACTTTTCCAATTAATACCATAGCATATTTACTATCATAAGTCTTAGTGCAAGAAATGCTTTCCAGTGTCTGAACTATATCACTCAGATTGTGAATTTTGCCGACTATTCTCAATATGAATGGAGAAGTATCTATTGTAATAAATGGAAGAAGAATTTATCCTTGGGGTCAGATTCATGTAGGTGTACTTTTTGCTTAATGAGTTAGTAATCTTTGGCTTTATAAGGTTAACCTGAACTCAGAGCATCAATTCTTTTCATTTGTAAACGTACGCAAATATAATTATTGTGTACAAATACTAAAGTGAAAACATGCATGTGATTTTGTAGGAACCGAGTAGTGAGTGGACAACCGTGGCTGTGAAGGGGGGCTTCACAGAGTAGTTTACTCTTCAGCAGGAACCTGAACTTTAAGTATATGTTTGGGAGGAATTTGAGAGAACTGGGAATTGAGAAAATGAAATGACATATCCAAACATAAAGTGGCATAAAAAATGAAAGCTTGTTCCGGGGACACAGGATTATTCTCTGTAACTAGGACACAGGTTTATACAGTTAGGGACTAGAGTGGTATAATTTGTCATTCCAAGATTTTGGATTTATTAGCGTAATAGATGAAAGAAAACACATTAAGTGCCTGGAATACTCAGTCATCATAATTTGCTCTTAGTTGGGTGTGTCACCACTTATTCAGAAGTTTTCAGCTAATCGAAGGAGCTAATAAAAGTGGGAATATTGTCTGTTCCATAATATTATCTAATTATTTCTTTAGCATTACAATGCATTAAAAGTAGCTGAACACATCACTACCCACCTTAAACTTTTACTGCCTCCAAATTTTTATTTATTTATTTTAAGAGAGAGAGAGAGAGAGAGAGAGAGCGAGCGAGCAGGAGAGGGGCAGAGAGATGGAGAGGGTGAATCCCAAGCAGGCTCCATGTTGTCAGCATGGAGTTCCAAGCAGGTTCGATCCCATGAACCACGAGATAGTGACCTGAGCCGAAATCAAGAGTCAGATGCTTAACTGACTGAGCCACACAGGTGCTCCTCCCCCTGCCACCAAATTCTTAAGGTCAGATGTAATCTTGTGGCTGCGTGTTGGCCAAAACAATGCTGCCAGGTTAAAAAAAAAAAGAACGTGCCACTTCTTCATAGGCTCTTAAAAGCATTGGCCATGTCGCACGTTTGCCCATTTCATCCTTCTGCAGGATGAGGGTGTGGACATGAGGGCAGCTGGTGAAGCAAGCATCTTAGAATTCAAGATGGAAGCCATGTGTTTCAAGATTGCAAAATAAGAGGACAGAATTAGCCTTTGGGCCACTTCATGGAACAGAGCTCTCCTGCCAGCCCTGGGCTAAGTAGCTGAGACTGTGATATGACAGAGAAACAAAATTCCCTCTTTTAAAAACAATCCTTTTAGGGGAGGGTTGTTTACAGAGCATAGACCACAGCACAACAAATACAGAAGGAACAATAATGAAAAATAAAAAAGTAGCAGGCTGCTAAACTGTATTTTTCCTGTTGCTCAAGAATTGAACACCATGCCCTAAACTTGAAGATAAAATGGCAATAAATACCCGTATATGGAGGAAGCTATCTAACGATTGGAGTGAAACGCTTCCTCTAGAGTTTACCAAAAGAGAACGGAACCGACACTACTACCACCCTCTACCACTGCTCCAATGAACCTTCTGTAGGACTGTAAACTCTTGCTTGCTATTGGTGTCTGCGTATAGAACTGCTCATCTACCTTTAACCTGTCTGAGCTGTGACAGGTCAGCGAACCAGTTACTCATATAAAATATTCACAGAAAGCAGCATTTTCACCTAAAAATATGTTTGTGACTGATTGCAGACAGCCTTGATGATTTTGATACTTACCGGATGGCAAATTTATAAAGTAAATGTAATGCATGCACTTGAAAGTTGTTTTAAAATCTGAAAATTATTTTGATTTTTATCCCTTTTCCATATTTTGAAGTAAACCACAAATTAAAGTGTCAAATGACTCAACATTACACTGATGAAGTTCAAAGATCTATGCAATGTTTTGCTTGGTAGTTTATATAGAAATGGAGACTAATTTATGCTAAAATTTTTATAAGAAGCTTGGTAAGCAAGGTCAATTTGAAGTACTACTATTTTATTTTAAGAAAACACAAGGGCTTGCATCTTTTAAATTTAAGTGTAAATTAGCAAATATGATTATTTTCTTGGATCTTGAATTCTCTTTATGGCAATGTCATTTTGAATAGAGAGATAACAAGGTGCTAAAATTTTACCCACATCAAAATAAATTGCCCTTGGTTAATTTATCAATTTATTGGTTGGATTTTGTTTATAGCCTTAACCTCATCATTTTCCCAAAACATTATAACAATTTGCTAAGATTTTAAATACTTTTGCAAAATAGATAGGTCACCAAAATGTGTCTACCAGGAAGAGAAAAATTATTAGTTGTTATATATTTGGGAAAATAATTTAAAATGCTGCAGAGAATAAGTACAAGCAATTGAAAGACACACATTAAAATGTTGTAGTCATTTTTATAACACAAATGAACTATATTTTACTTTTTAATCTATTCATTTATTACATTTGATGTTTGTTTTATAGTCATTTTGAGCAAAAAGAAAGACTTGAATTTTCTTATCTTAACAATATCAGTAGATAAGTATTTCTTAAAACAACAAAAATATTATTTAAAATAATGGTTGGCATACACTGGCACATTTCCATAGCTTCCTAGCTCTAGAGTAATGTAAATTACAGGGATAATAGGCTTAAAAAGAATGTAAAAAGCTTCTGAAATATATCTTTCACTGTGATATAACATATTCTGAGATTTTTTATTTTAAAATCCCAATGATTTAGGAGCAAAAAATAAATCATACTTTATATTTCCACATAAGTTCATCAAAGCCTCTGGTTTACCAAAGCATCAGTAATGGTATTTTTTAAATGGAAACAATGATGGCATGTAAAGATCAGCATTAGAATGAAATCTACCTGTAGAGATGTAAATTGAAATACTGAATAAAGAATTTGAAGTTTAAAGTCTTAGCAAAATGCCTAATGTGTGTGTGTGTGTGTGTGTGTGTGTGTGTGTATACACACACATATATATTTGGAGAGTGAATGAGTGCTCATGCAATTGGGGGAGGGGCAGAGGGAGGGGGGAGAGAATCTTACACAGGCTCCATGCTCAGTGCAGAGCCCCATGCAGGGCTTAGTCTCAGATGGTGCGATCATGACCTGAGCCAAAATCAAGTCATACACTTAACCAACTAAGCCACAAAGGTGCCCCTGCCCCTGCCTAGTATATCTTTGACTCTCAGTAAATGTCTGTCATAATAACAAAGAATGCAATAATAATGATCAGGTCTATACATAAACTTACTCTGATCCAAAGAATTATTAGCTATATTTGGGATGAACTACTCGGCCTAGCATCCATGTTATCTGTTGGTTCAGTCAAGAAACTCATCATCTAGAGTGGAAGAGAGCCAAATCATAAGAGACTCTTAAAAACTGAGAACAAACTGAGGGTTGATGGGGGGTGGGAGGGAGGGGAGGGTGGGTGATGGGCATTGAGGAGGGCACCTTTTGGGATGAGCACTGGGTGTTGTATGGAAACCAATTTGACAATAAACTTCATATATTGAAAAAAAAAAGAAACTCATCATCTCACTTGAAAATATTTGTAGCTGTTTCTTTTCATTACTAATTACATGCTTTGGTAACAGTCTTTAGGAGATTCTCTCAAAATTAACTTTGATGAAGACCCAAGAGAAGATGAGAAATTTTTATTTTTATTAGTTCTCATTTTCACTCAGAAATGTATATACTTTTTATGTCCCCACAGGAAGAAAACATACACTAATCTATGTGACTCTCATTCTGATACCTACAAATCAATTCTTATTTTATGACATGAATCTCATATTCTAGGTTCATAATAAACACTAAAATGAGTCAGTAACTTTACTTGAAATCTTCAGAAGGTACAATAGGCTACTGAATAATAGAAACAACTTAAATTACTGAATATTTAAATAATTACTACAGTTAACTAGTACAGGATGGACATTAATTAACTGAAATTCACTACTATATACATTTATATTATTGCTCCTCTAACTATAGGCATAAGTGCTGATGTTCCATAACCTGAAAATTTATTTGCTTAAGAACTAAATTGATAGCTGTGACTTGTTTTCATTCATCAATTCCCATTTTCATTATGTTTGAATTTCAGATAAATTTGATTCAACATTAGTAGCCTATGGCAATTTCACTGTTATGAAGGAAGATGAGCATAGAAAGATGAGAAATTGAACTGACAATGCTGTGTAGAAACTTTTGATGTACAGTCAGTAGACCCTCAGTCAGCTAGATTTCATAAACAGCCCACCTAGGAGGTGTACAATAGAAGACAAGCAGCATTGATTTATTAATTGATTATTTAACTGCACTTTATAATGTAATGTTATAACACATGATTGTAGTGGGAGACATAGGGTCAAGGACATTCCCTGACGAAAGTAATTTTTTAACTGATATTTGAATATGAATAAAAGTCAACCAAAGTAAGAGTGTCAGGTGTTTCAGGCAGAGGTAAGAAATTGCAGAGCTAAAGGTATAGGTAACAGAAAGCTTGCCAAGTAGAAAAAACTTGAACTACGCCATTCTTTCTAGAGGGTAGGAGACAATAGGGCAGTAAGAGGCTGGAGAATTGAAATTGAACCAGATCATGTGGACCTAATAAGCTACATTTGTTACTTTTTAACCTTAATTAGAGAGCACATCCATCAAAATGTTAAAAGCTGTGACATGGGAATATTATTAAACTCTTTTGACTGAGTTTAGAGAAAAGACAGTAGGTGGTCTACTCTGATGTCAGGGAGATTGGTTGAAAGGCTGTGAAAATTTTTAAAATGATAGTTTCTGACTTTGGAAAGGGAAAGAGAGATGAAGAAAAATGAATAAATGTAATGTTTATTTATTTTTTTTTTTTAATTATTATTTTTTTTTTCAACGTTTATTTATTTTTGGGACAGAGAGAGACAGAGCATGAACGGGGGAGGGGCAGAGAGAGAGGGAGACGCAGAATCGGAAACAGGCTCCAGGCTCCGAGCCATCAGCCCAGAGCCCGACGCGGGGCTCGAACTCACGGACCGCGAGATCGTGACCTGGCTGAAGTCGGACGCCTAACCGACTGCGCCACCCAGGCGCCCCTATTTATTTTTGAAGGAGAGAGAGACAGAGCACGAGTCAGGGAGGGCAGAGAGAAAGGGAGACACAGAACTGAAGCAGACTCCAGGCTCCAACTGTCAGTACAGAGCCCAACACGGGTCTCTAACTCGTGAACTGGGAGATCATGACCTGAGCTGAAGTTGAATGCTTAACCGACTGAGCCACCCAGATGCCCCCCAAAATGAATAAATTTAAAGAAAAAACAGACATTAGAGCAGACAAGACATGATGATACGGCAGATGTGTATGGATTAAGAGACTACAAGGGAGAGCGTGGACAGAGTGTAGCCCAGGTTTCTTAGCTAAAACAACCACAGAGGTTGTCCTACTGATAATGAATTCCAGCCAAAAAGTGAACTGGAGTGGGGAGAGATGCTGAATTGATTTTGTTCATATTTTAAGAGGGCCTATTGTGTGCATGCTCTTCCTGGGGCCTAATTTCTGGGTTTATTATCCAGGACTGTCATTTATCGGCTGTGGATTCTGGGTGTGTTACTTAAACTGTTTGTGTCTTGTTCGTTAAGTAGGGATATTTCACGGTACAAGTCACGGGGTTACCTGATTGTTGAGGAGATAATAGAGAAAGGCATTTAGATCAGTGCCAAATAGGGGTGCCTGAATGGCTCAGTCAGTTAAGTGAACGACTTTGGCGTGGGTCATGATATCGCAGTTCATGGGTTTGAGCCCTGCATCAGGCTCTGTGATGACAGCTCAGAGCCTGGAGCCTGCTTCAGATTCTGTGTCTCCCCCCGCCTCTCTCTCAAAAATAGATGAACATTTAAAAAAAATTAAGATTAGTGCCAGGTATATAAGTACTCAATAAATATTAGGTATTGTATCATTTTTAGGTTTCCCTAAAATATGCAAGTAAAGAGTCTCAGAAGAAGAGTGGACATGCATCTTAGGACAGTGTTTGCCTTGGAGACATAGATTCAGGGACTATCAGAACATAGTTGTTATTTGATATTATGAAAGAGCAGGGAAGAATATACAAAGTATTAATAAAGGAGTGCCTGGAGTAACACTGACAAGCATTAAAAATGGGAGAGGAGAAGAGGAATGAAAATTTGCTAGAAGATTGGAAATGAGCAATTAGGGATTTAGGAAAAAATATGGAATAGTAAAATAAAATGAAGAAATCTATTAAAAAAGATACGTTCCAAAGGTAGAAAGCTAGATTTAGTGAATAAATATGGTTTGGAAGAAAAAAGTGTCAAAGTAGACTTTAAGATATTACATAACCTAGTAAGTAAATGGTGGTGCTAATTTCTGAGGTTTAACAGTAGATGAGGTTTGAGGTGGTGCCTCAACAAAAGCTTTTAGTGAGTGGAGATACAGGAGAAAAGAGTTGTGAGGCCTGAATCACTTCAACATTTAAAAGTAAAGACAAAAATGCCATTAATATTTTATGTTGATTTTCTATCCTGCAACTTACTGGATTTGTTAGTTCTGGCATATTTGTTATTGTTATTGTTGAAGTTTTAGGTTTTCCTGCATATATGATCATATCATCTGCGAACAGATAATTTTCCTTTTTTTTTTTCAGTGTGGATTCTTTTTATTTTTATTTCTTGTCTAATTGCTCTGGCTAGAACTTTTAGCACTATATTGTATAGAGGTGGTAAGAGTGAGCATCCTTGCCCTGTAGTAGATCCTTGAGAAAAAAAGTTTTCAGTGTTTCTTCATTGACTATAATATTAGCTATAGGTTTTACATGTATGGAGTTTATTGCATTTAGTTAAGTTCTTTCCATA
Source organism: Puma concolor (assembly GCF_028749965.1). NCBI lineage: Eukaryota > Metazoa > Chordata > Mammalia > Carnivora > Felidae > Puma > Puma concolor. The sequence continues at coordinate 28,351,023 of NC_141684.1, read as the reverse complement.
CATATGTTGTTGAGAGTTTTTATAATGAATGGATGTTGAATTTTGTCAAATGCTTTTTCTGCCTCTATTGAAATCATTATGTAGGTTTTATCTTTCATTTCTGTTAATGTGGTGTATCACACTGATTTGCATGCCCAAATCAATGACATTTCTATGCAGTAACAGAACTATTTGAAAAGGTTACTAAGAAAATCCCATTTATAACAGCATAAAAAGAATAAAATACTTATGAAAAACCTGAAACAAAGAGATGATAGATTTGAATATTGAAAATTATAAACTACTGAAGAAGAAAATTAAAGAAGATCAATGGAAAGACATTCTATGTTCATGGATTGGAAGAGTTAGTATCATTAAAATGCCCACACTACCCATACAATATGACCTAGGTAAAACAACCATGGAGATTGTCCTACTGATAATGAATGCTAGCCAAAAAGTGGACTGCAATCTGAATCAAAATTCCAATGGCATGCTCTACACAAATAGAAAAAAAATTCCTAAAATTTGAATAAAACCACAAAAGACCCTGAAGAGCCAAAGCAATACTGAGAAAGAAGAACAAAGCTCAAGGCATCATGCTTTCTGATTTCAAACTATGCTGAAAAGCAATAGTAAGGTGAGAGCTGAAGCTGTGGCTGGGCTCAGAGGTGATGTGGGGATGGCTTCAGATTACAGCCAGAGAAGAAAGGAGGAAGAAATCCTCCTTCACAGAGGCTTCTGTGTCCCAGGCCCTGTGTGGGTGCTTTACAGGGATGATACCATGCTTTCCTCATCACAGTCCTGGAAGCAGGTGTGAGTATTCCCATCTTATAGAACAGGAACATGGGCTCAGAGATGTCAGGTAACCTGCATGAGGCCACACAGCTAGGAAATGGCAGATCGGGGATTTGAACCAGAGCTGGGGCAGTGACAAAGACATAGGAGAAAAACATATATATGTTATATATACACAAAAGACTATTATTCAGAGTTTTTAAATTGCCATTCTTGACAATATTGATGAATCTAGAGGACATTATGCTATGTGAAATTAAGCAAAGAAAGACAAATACTGAATAATCTCAGGTATACGTGGAATCTAAAGCAGTCAAACTCATAGAAGCAAAGAGTAGAATAGCGGTTGCCAGGGGCTGCAAGCGGGGGGATAATAGAGTGGTGCTGTTAAACAGTACAAAGTTGTAGTTATACAAGATGAATCAGTTCTAGGGATCTAATGCACAGCATGGCACTATAGTTAACAATATTATATATATATATATATATATATATATATATATATATACATATATATATATATGTGTGTGTGTATATATATATATATATATTTTTTTTTTTTAAGAGAGAGAAAGAGCACACAAACGGGTGATAGGGGCAGAGGGAAAGAGAAAGAATTCCAAGCAGGCTCCATGCTCAGTGCAGAGCCCAAAGCAGGACTCAATCCCACAACCCTGGGATCATGACCTGAGCCGAAATCAAGAGTCAGATGCTCAACCGACTGAGCCACCCAGGGGCCCCAACAATATTATATTATATTTGCTACCAGGATAGATTTTAAGTGTTCTCCCTATAAAAAAATAAAATAAAATACAATGGTAATGATGTGAAGTGATGGATATGTTAATTAGCTTGATTGTGATGATTATTCCACAATGCGTATCCATATCAAAACTTGAAGTCATACACTTTAAACATATATATTTTGTCAAATATACCTCAATAAAGTTATTTTAAAAAATAGAGAATGGGAAATACAGTCAATGGTATTGTAATAGTATTTTATGGTGACAAGTAATAGCTACACTTATAAAAAAAATAGAGAAAAGAAGTAGGATACAACCAAGGAAAATACAAATGAATGAAAGTGAGGAATCAGGAAAACTCAGAGAACATGACATCACAGAGGCTAACTAAAGGAGGAAGAGTTAAATAGTGTGAAATGTTTGATGAAGATAGAGACATTGGCAGAGGCCACCATCATCAAAAGAAACCAGGCTGGACAAGAGCCACACTAGGGTGGCTTCATCTCATGTTTACAGTTATCAAAGAGCCTTGAGCTTTCTTTGTATCTTTTCCTTCTTCAACCCAGGATAACTTAGTTGGGAGAAGAGTAATGTGGAAGATGGATTCAAAATAAGCCACATCCGTTTTTGAAGCCCCAACTTTAACCACACCCACATATACCCTCCCGCCCAACACATGTGCCCTTCTTTAAGCAGCTTGAGCTTTTCCTGAAGAGAGGGAAAAGATCAAGCTCTAAAAGAAGTTTGAAATTTTGAAAATAAACTAGAATTTGTATCAATACAAAATAAGATTGTTCTGATAGCTTCAAGTTATAGGAATAGCATGGAATCAAACCAAAATGTAATTTACAAATTTGCTATCCACTGTGAAGGGAAAGTTCAACAGTGAATAGATGAAAGCAGTGTTTGGGATCAAATAAAACCAATTTCAAAAAAAAAAGTGTTCTTGACTTCATAGAGTTTATTGTTTACCACTTAAAATATATTTTAATTTTTATTTTCCTCCATGTGATAAAAATATTTTGCTGTCTTTGGGGCGCCTGGGTGGCGCAGTCGGTTAAGCGTCCGACTTCAGCCAGGTCACGATCTCGCGGTCCGTGAGTTCGAGCCCCGCGTCAGGCTCTGGGCTGATGGCTCAGAGCCTGGAGCCTGTTTCCGATTCTGTGTCTCCCTCTCTCTCTGCCCCTCGCCCGTTCATGCTCTGTCTCTCTCTGTCCCAAAAATAAATAAAAACGTTGAAAAAAAAATATTTTGCTGTCTCATTTAATATCTTTCATCTTTAGAGATAACATTTTTTTTTAATTTGGTAGATTAATCCAAAGGAAATTAAAGAAAGAAAAAAACAGAATTCATACAACTGTAATCTATTTTGTTTTACTTATTAATTGGAGAACATCCTAAAATACATCACTTAGTCTTGACATACTTGAAACTTAAAGCTGATCTTTTTGGTAATTCAGCTTACAAGTTCTAATAAATATGAACTATCTAGTAAGACTAGCTATTAAGAGCTGTGTGCATGTGTGTAAGTGGGCATGTGTGTATGTGTGTGATCCAAAATGACAAAGTCCTATTGGTTAAAACCAAACCAAAACAAGAAGTAAAAACAAAGGTCAGAAAGCCTAACACGTTTTTCTGAAACAACCATGTTAATTCTTGGCAGAAAGCATCAAATATGAATATAATTCACGGCAAATTGTCTAGGCCACATACACTTTTTTTTTTTTTTAATTTTTTTTTTTTTTCCAACGTTTATTTATTTTTGGGACAGAGAGAGACAGAGCATGAACGGGGGAGGGGCAGAGAGAGAGGGAGACACAGAATGGGAAACAGGCTCCAGGCTCTGAGCCGTCAGCCCAGAGCCTGACGCGGGGCTCGAACTCACGGACCGCGAGATCGTGACCTGGCTGAAGTCGGACGCTTTAACCGACTGCGCCACCCAGGCGCCCCCATACACTTTTGTTTTAAGCAGGTTTATCTCAAATCTCACTTTCCTCATGTATAAGATGATATTACATTATATCATAATTTGGGTGTTTACACATTAAAGGAAACCCAATTACAAAGCATAAAATACATCAGGTGTCCTGGCTATAAATGAGTAATAAGTATTGTATAGTATGGGTTTAAATGCACCTAGAACTGAAACAACAGTGGCAATGATAAAATAGATTTAGGCACTTTTTAAAAGCACTTTCATTGTTTACTCTTCAACACTTAGATGTTTCACTTCTTCTTAGATGAAACAAGATAAGCTAAGAGTCATGACCTGACCTAGTCAGGTCATCAAAATTGATTTAAAAAGTATTTCCCATCCAAGACCTACTAATTTGTAGTTTTCAGATAAAATTTCTCATTTAAAGTAAGAAAATTGGTATCATTCCCAGGCTTTATTTTCCAACTTCTTGTCTACTGCTCCAAGTTTTGTCATTTTTTTTGAACTTTTCAGAAGTGAAAAGATGAATGTTTTGTGTTTCTGCTCTTCTGAGAAAAATTATCGATGAAGATGTTTGTCTTATGCATCGTTACTTTTGAGTAGCAGGTCCTCCAATTTTCAGCTAAATTGATTTTTGTCTATCTCCTGGTGTAACACAATATTGTCAATCATGCAGTTTCCTCAATTAGACATGCTGTGCCTCTCTGTCCCACTGTTTATCACTTCACTTGTACACACTTAAAACATAATTATTAATCAAAACACAATTATTTTGCTTTGCATAACAAACAGTAAATGAGGCTAGGTGGCTGTGATTTCTCCCAACTACAATGGGAGAAAATGTGTATGTACCATAATTGAAATACACTTAGTGACCACAGCTTCTTCCCTTATAAAATAAAAGATATTACTAATTTAGAGACTGCAAATTTGTTAAATGTTTCCCATTTCTGTATGTTTATGATGAAGGGCAGTTACAATGGATGAGAATAAACCCATGAAGATAAATTATTGAACACCTTATTTTGTATACGTTATATTCTATATACATTATATTCTATATACTATATAATTAATTAATGCAGTCTATTTCTACTCTATAGCCATTACATTGGGAGATTATGACATTAAAGTAGGATGATTATATATATATATATATATATATATTATATATATATATATATATATATAATTATATAATCTAATATTAGATATATATATTTTTTATTTTTTTCCACAAGTAGCTGAACTGGTCTTCTAAATATTCTATAAAATTCATTGTAGCATATTTTCTTATTCATCATGAATCCACTGATATTAATCCATTTGTTATAGTAAGAAAAAGGTTAGTGCAATTCACAATCTCAAAATCCACAATCTGTCCATTTCCAATCTACCACTCCCAAACTCCTATTAATTTCCAATAAATAAGAACAATATCCATCCTGTTTAATAAGACAGAATCCCTTTTATTCCCAGCTCTCAAAAAAAGATCTATATCCAAATTTATCTGATCTTACTGCATGAATATTCCTTGAACCTGTTCATTCTTCTCCAGCTCTACAATCAAGTCCTAGTTTCTCTGTCTGCATACTCCCAGTTGATCTTTTATCTGTTCCTGTCTTTTCCCAAACTCTTTCTTACCCCGCAGTGAAAGCTGTCTTTTAAAATTTATTTAAAAGATTGAGAGAGAGAGTGAGCACGCTCAAGCAGGGAAAGACAGAGAAGGGCGGTGGGGCGGGGCGGGGGGGGGGGGGTGCAGAATCCCAAGCAAGCTCCACACTGTTGGTGCAGGGCCCCATGTGGGGCTCAAATTCACGAACTGTGAGATCATGACCTGAGCTGAAGCTGGATGCTTAACCCACTGAGATACCGAGTTGCTCCGAAAGCTGTCTTTTAAAAATGCAGATTTAATCATGCCATTCTCAATACTCTCAGTCTATAAAGACTTATAACTCTGCTGGCCTCCTTGGCCCTGCATTATTGGGTTTCTTACTCTCTGGGTTCTGCTACCACTGGTTCTCTTTCAGTTCCTTCAACTTTCATAGTTTTTCACTATTATAATGCATCTGCCCTCTTCTTAGAAAATTCCTCATGCTTCACTCACTCCTCCTGTCCCTTCCCAAACACACTACAAAATCATCTTCTGTCTCTCTCCTTTTGTTATTTCACCACACGCATGACACAATTGCCTTTAGTAACCATTTACCACACAGGGTAAAGATATATGAAATCTTTGATTAATCTCTTCTGCATCATCTCTACTGAATCGTAAGCTTCAGTAGGACACAGAACATGTCTATACTGCAATCAAATGGGAAGTTTTGTGACATATGAAAATATTGTCAGAAACCTTGGTCATAGGGAAGTGTAATCAAAACCCAATGAAAAGGGAATTTATCTTATTTTTTTCTTCAATTTGTAATCAGATTATTCTATGGTTTTAAATGCATCTGATTATATTGTTTCCAACACTACTTCCTTGAATTAAAAATTTCCTCCGGTCTTCTTGCAAAGAATTCCCATAAATTTATTGAAAGAGAATGTTTATTCCCTTGGGAGTATAAAACATGAATCATTCTATCACTTAAAATTATTTATACAGGGTTATTCAGCTACATTTCCAAACAGTGGCATTATTTTCATTATAAGAATGAACAACTGTTATTACCTCAACAAAATTGTCTTAGAAATGAGAACATTAGATTTACTGAAGTTTCAACCGAAGTTTATCCTGCTTTCCCCTTTGTATTAGAAGAAAATATTCAAACAAAATATATATAGCTGTTGGTTTGGTATGTAGATTTCTTTATTAACATCAGTGTAAAAATTGTGAATTCATTAGCTTGACTTTTCTTTATGAAAAGACTGATAGCATATATTAAAAAATTTTTTAATGTTAATACTTATTGCGATCAATCTACACACTTGGAAAACACACATGTCAAAAGAAGAGAAATATACAGGTCACCCATGAGCCCATAATCTGGAAATACTTACTTTTTTTTCACCCCACGTGGGGATTGAAAACATGACCCTGGATCAATAGTTGCATGCTCCACTGACTGAGCCAGCCAGACACACCTGGAAATATTTACTCTTAAAATTTAGGTTAACTTCTTCCCAGATTAAAAAAAAAAAAAATCTTTTCGACTCTTATTATTTTGTGATATAATCACAATGGTACACATGTAAGACTACTTCTAACACTTAAAATTATAAACTGAATTACAAAATAAATATTTTCTCATGTCATTTTATATATTCTAAATCTGTGTACTATAATATTGCACAGCCCTAATATGTAGTTAGGAAGAGATACTATGAATATGCTGCATTTGTAATATATTTCATCTGCAAATGAATATTTAAAAATTTATAAAGTTTTACTGTTTTATTTTTTATTTTTATTTTTTTAATATACTTTATTGTCAAATTGGTTTCCATACAACACCCGGTGTTCATCCCAACAAGTGCCCTCCTCAATGCCCATCACCCATTTTCCCCTCTCCCCCACCCCCTGTCAATGCTCAGTTTGTTCTCTGTATTTAAGTCTCTTATGGTTTGCCTCCCTCCCTAAGTTTTATTGTTTTAGATATTGATATGGTGAATATATCTGGATATGCATTTTGAACACATATCTGATTATTTTCAGATATTTCAAAATGTGTCCATTAATTTTAGCTATTATAGTTAATTTAATTAATATGTTGAATCTCCTGGAAAATCATGAAATGTTATTATAATCATAATTTGGTCATAGTATTGTCAAGGTAAGCTTTTAAGGTGGAGATTACTGTTTGAACAAAAGCTATATTTCTCTTTCATACTTGTTAAATTTTTAATATTAATTCCAATATAGTGCACATACAGTGTTATATTAGTTTCAGATGTACAACATAGTGATTCAATAATTCTAAACATTACCTAGTGCTCATCATGATATGTGTACTCTTTAATGCCCATCACCTATTTCACACATTCTCCTCACTGACCTCTCCTTTGATAACCATCAGTTTATTATCTATAGTTAAGTGTCTGTTTCTTGGTTTGTCTCTTTCTTTTCCTTTTTTGTTTTGTTTCTTAAATTCCATATATGAGTGAAATCATATGGCATTTGTCTTTTTCTGACTCATTTCACTTAGCATTATACTCTCCAGTTCCATCCATGTCATTGCAAATGGCAAGATTGAATTCTTTTTATGGCTATTCCATTGTGTGTGTATTATATAATATTTTTTAAAGTTTATTTATTTGTTTTGAGAGAGATAGAGAACAAGAGAGAGAATAGGGGAGGGGCATAGAGAGCAGGAGAGAGAGAATCCCAAGCAGACTCCATGCTGTCAGCACAGAGCTCAACGTGGGGACCGAACTCAGGAAGTGTGAGATCATGACCTGAGCCAAAATCCAAAGCTGGACGCTTAACCAACTGAGCCACCCAGGTGCCTCAATATATATGACATCTTCTTTCTCTCTTCATTTGTTGATGGACACCTGGGAAGCTTCCATAATTTGGCTATTATAAATAATGCTGTAATAGACATAGAGGTGCATGTATCACTTTGAATTAGTGTTTTGTATTTTGGAGGTAAATACACAGTAGTGTAATTATTGTATCATAGGGTAGTTCCATTTTTAACTTTCTGAGGAACCTCCATACTGCTTTCCACAGTGGCTGCACCAGTTTGCATTCCAACCAACAATGCATGAGGGTTCCTTTTTCTCCACATGTTCATCAACACTTGTTGTTTCTGGTGTTTTTGATTTTAGTCATTCTGACAGGTATGAGGTAATTGTAATTTGGATTTACATTTCCCTGATGATGAGTGATGTTGAGCACCTTTCCATGTATTTGTTGGCCATCTGTATGTCTTCTATAAGCTATATTTTAATTTAGCCTATTTATTTATTGTTTTTAAAATCCAATCTTTTTTCTTTCCTATGATATATTATTTTAAGGTCAATTGATCTTAATAGATGCAAAATAAAGTCCTTAAAGATAAACTGTAACATCAAAAGAAATCATTATATCACTTTTGATAATACATAATTTGGCAAAAATGAATCAATGGCTATAATGAACAAGCAAAATTTAAACTATTCAGTTCTATTTCTAGTTTCTTATATATTAACTATAGTTTGTGATTCAGGAACTTACAAATATGTAATTTTTATTTTATCTGCCTTCTGAATGCATGTGGATCGTACACTAATCCACCATTAGTCCTATATCAATGTGATACACTGAGAAATGTTTCAAGTAGGTTTTGGTATACATAATTAATGGTAACCAATTTTATGTGTCAAATTGAAGGGATGCCCAGATATTTGGCCAAACATTATTCTTTTTTTTTTTTTTTACAATATTTGGAAGATAAAATTGATGTCATTTTATTTTATTTTTTTTGTAATGTTTATTTATTTTTTGAGAGAGAGAGAGAGAGAGAAACAGAGTGTGAGCGAGGGATGGACAGAGAAACAGAGGGAGACACAGAAGCCGAGGGGGGCTCCAGGCTCCAAGCTGTCAGCACAGAGCCCAACATGGGGCTTGAACCCACAGACTGTGAGATAATGACCTAAGCTGAAGTCTGACACTTAACTGACTGAGCCACTCAGGTGCCCCTGAACATTATTCTTAATGTGTCTCTGAGAGTGTTTTTGGAAGAGATTAACATTTAGATTGATAGACTGAGTAAAGTAAATTGTTCTCCTTAATGCGGTAGGCCTCACCAAATCGGTTCAAGGCTTGAATAGAACAAAAAGTTGACCTTTCCCTGAGTAAGAGATCATTCTTTCTGCTTGACTGCCTTTGAACTGAAACAATGCCTTTATTCTCCCTGTTTTTGGACTCAAATTGCAACATCAGTTCTTGTATCTGGAACCTGACAGCATTTGGATTAGAACTAAATCATCAGCATTCCTAGGTCTCCAGGTTGCTGACCCATCCTACAGATCTGGGGATGTGCTCACCCTCATAATCATGTGAACCAATTATTCTTCTCTGGAGAACCTTGACATATAAATATAAGAACTACCCTAAAGAATCAACACAAAGCTTTAAGAAATGTTTGTTTAGATATACAGACAGGTTTTGTTAAACTTAAAAGCAGTATACAAATCACTGAAATTTAATGACTTAAACTATATCCATATGCTAAGAAAAATAAGGTGTAACAAGGAGAGTGTAACAGTGTGGGGCTTACTCATCTTACAGAGAGTAAGCCTTAGAAATGTTCACTTCTCAGAAAAATTAAATGCACACGATCAGAAATTCATATGTGTGTTCACAGATTGTTCTTATGATTTTTCACAATACATGTCAACATTTTTTTATTGATTACCATATTAGTTTCTGTTGAGTAGTAAATGATTACACATGCACAAAATCAGATATACACATTCCTTATTCATGGGTTTCTCTGTCTGGGCAGTTCAACCACATGTCTGTTCCATGTGTGGCTACCAGAAGCATGTTCTTTTATTTTTTTTTTTTTTAATTTTTTTTTTCAACGTTTATTTATTTTTGGGACAGAGAGAGACAGAGCATGAATGGGGGAGGGGCAGAGAGAGAGGGAGACACAGAATCGGAAACAGGCTCCAGGCTCTGAGCCATCAGCCCAGAGCCTGACGCGGGGCTCGAACTCACGGACCGCGAGATCGTGACCTGGCTGAAGTCGGACGCTTAACCGACTGCGCCACCCAGGCGCCCCTAGCATGTTCTTTTAGAGGGACATAGAAGAAGTCCCAAAGATAATACATATTGGTGTCTTCTCTTAGCTTACAGGATGAGGCCTAAAACTAAAATCACATGCTGCCTTAACATCTGATAATATGGAGAGAGCCTCAAATGTAAACATAAGTTTCCCACTCCATCTACAACCACAGATAAGGTCATGTAGCCTAACAAACTTCCTTTACTCAGAGACCAGGTACAGTGTCTGCTTATCTCTTTGTAGTGGGTTTCAGTTCCCTGTCTGTTCACAGAATTATGCAAATAAGCTAATCACATCCTCCTAAGGAGCGAGGGGCACTCCTCTCTCTTGATACTATGCAGCCCACTTCCCACAGCCCTGGCTGTTCACTCCATTCCCATGTGCAACTACCACATGGCCCTGCATGGCGTGGAGTGTCTTCCATCAGACTGTGAATATATGTGACTGATACACTGCTGTCAATCCTATCTGTCCAGGCTCAAGTGTCATGTGTTTCGTCATCTCTAGAACCCTAGGGCAGGAATCTGTCTCTTACCAATGGAGTAATATGAGGAGATTAAAATATAACATCATATATAGGCTTATAAAAGCATGGAGTTAAGTGTTCCATATTATATATTTGGGTATTTTTCCAGATAGAGAAACACATCTATGGTTTTACAATATCAGTCATTGCACTTAAAAAATAACGTTATACCTCAACATAGCTTCTTACCATACTTCCTCTCTAAATTCTCCCTTCTGCTCTAGTTCTCTTCTCAAGGTAATGAGTACATACTTTTTCTTATGATACATCCTTAAAAGTTAATGGTATTCTTTTTTTTTTTTAATTTTTTTTTCAACATTTATTTATTTTTGGGACAGAGACAGGGCATGAACGGGGGAGGGGCAGAGAGAGAGAGGGAGACACAGAATCAGAAACAGGCTCCAGGCTCTGAGCCATCAGCCATCAGCCCAGAGCCTGACGCGGGGCTCGAACTCCCGGACTGCGAGATCGTGACCTGGTTGAAGTCGGACGCTTAACCGACTGCGCCACCCAGGCGCCCCAAAAGTTAATGGTATTCTTAATGTATATTGCAAAAATGGCTTCAAGTAAATTTATCTAAAAATTAGGTTTTTTACTAACTTATCCATGGTTTTGGAAAGAGTGCAAGTCAGTGGCCATCTGGAAAACAATCTGTTTTACTATGTTATTTTTGTCATTAATAATGCTCAAAAATTATTTATGTTGTAAACTAGACAGTGAGGAACCATTTGAGGCTCTGCTGTATGTATTATGTGTTTTTAGCCAGTAATTTAAATAGTGATTATTGTGTTATAATGCATCTAGACCTGTTATAAAGAGTAGCGTACAGGAGCACCTGGGTGGCTCAGTCGGTTAAGCATCTGACTTTGGCTAAGGTCATGATCTCATGGTTTGTGAGTTTGAGCCCTGTGTCAGGCTCTGTGCTGACAGGTCAGAGCCTGGAGTTCACTTTGAGTTCTATGTCCCCCTCTCTTTTTGCCCCTCCCCCACCCCCACTCATACTGTCTCTCTCTCTCTCAAAAGTAAACACTAAAAATAGTAGCATACATATGAGTTATCGTTTTTTAATAATATTTCAAGGGTTATTTTGTCTATTATTAACATTTATAAACAAGTGAAGAGACAACTGTTCTTTTTGTTATATTTTTACAGACTTTGCTATTGAAAAGCTGATATTGTATAAACCCGTTCAAAATTTATTCTATACGTAAATCTTGTACATGGCAAAATTTACACATCTATACCTTTACTGACATCCAGACTTCTGTATGACCACCATGTAGATGTCTATTAGTGATACCATTTTGGTCCAAAGCACCATTATCTCTTTCTTGCATTCTTTTAGTAACCTCCTAATTGATCTCTCTGTATCTCCTAAATGCTCTCTAGAGACTATTCTCCATCTTCTATATTCCTTTCCTTTTGAAATGCAAATCACATTATGGCACTCCTCTGCTCAAAACTCTCCACTAGCTTCCTATCTCAGAGGGAAAGCCAAAGTGCTTAAATACATGGTTTTCAATATATATGACTTCATTTGAGTAATCTAGGCTACTTTTTAAATTGTCTGTCCCTGGACCTTAGCCCAGATCAACTGAATAGGAATTTCTGAAGCAAGAGTATTTTTTAAAAAATCCTCCAGTGCTCTTGAGAACCACTGACAATTGTGATCTAGCTCCTACTTTTTTCTGACTATTCTACCACATTCTTTCTTGCTCACTCCACTCCAGCCATCATGGCCTCCTGGCTAGTTCTCACACTATAATTGTTCTAAGACATGCACACACACACACACACACACACACACACACACGCACATGCATGCACACACATGCATGCGTGCGTGCGCACACACACACACACACACACACACACACACACGTACACACACAATTTCCTGCCCTGAGATTCATATTTTAAATGGTTCTAATCTGGCCTTCTTCTGGCTGTACTGTTTCCTCTAAGTGGGAATCTGTGGAGACAAAGAATGTGCCAACACACTTACCATTTTAGATCACTTTTGGATTCCTGGAATCTCTCAATTATCTACCAAAAAGGACCTAACCCCAGTGCCTCTTCACAGTCCTCTTCTCTGGACCATCCTCACAAAGGTAGTCCATGCCACAGGTGCAATCACTCAGAACAACTCTCTTGGTGACCATTCTGTCTGGATCCACTGACAATAATGGATTACCTGAGACAATAAGGCTGTGCATGTCATTGCTATTCTGTTCGAACAGCGGCACAGATGCAGGAAGAAAAGTGATTGGGCCATATATTGTCACCACCAAGGGCATGTCAGTAGTCAGGAATCTCTGAAATTTATGTTTATCTGCTGCAGCGTGCTGAGAGAATAAAGGTGGGCGGGTATCCCAGGTGTATTAAGACAAATCTCTCAACAGCAGAAGCAGAGTTAGGATGGAAAAAAAAAATCCTTGCCCTTCAATGCCAGGCACATACATATGACAAGAAGCAAATTCAGACTGAGCATATAACCCCATCTGCCCTTTAATTGTAAAGGCCAACCAGTGAGGCTCTTTCCCCTTCTTCCAGTTCACCAGTTCTTCCTCCCTTCCATTCCAACAGTATGCAGCCCAGCCTACTGGCAGTATGAGAGAGGATGGATCTGCTTGTCGAACTGTGGCAGCTGCTGTCCCGCCCCAGCATTTTCAGTCTCCAGAAGGAAAAAAAAACACATTTGTATTGTCCTCAGGGCGGTGAAAATGTAGACCTAACCTCCCTAACCTGGGTGAAGCAGGATGAAAAACCAGCTCCTTGTCAATCTGTTTCTGTTTAGTGTACACAGATCAGAGGGGATTCGGTGTCTGTAAACACCTGGAAATTTTGTTTCCTGGTTACTTCAGCTTTTTATCTTCTCTCCTTAAACAGTTTTCAAAATCCTAATGGAAAGTAGATGTTTTAGTAACATTTAATAGGCTATTTTTTAACTTAAGTGGCAACAGAAAAACATCCATAGTTCCCTGAGGCACATGTCAAGGCCAAGAAAGGCCTTTTGAAAAAAAAAATGCAGCAAACCTCTAGGATAAAGTAGAAAACACAATTTTTGCCCAGTGAAAACCTATAGGCTCCCATCCCTAAAGTGCTGACTAGTAGCCATGGTCCATTATTCCATGTCCGCTCAGGCACTGCTGACCAAATCCCACTTTTCACCAATGGTACTGGTTCTGGTATATACGGATCAGAAGTCCATTTGGAGAAAATTAATTCATCTTATAGAGGTTCTTCAGTACTGTGTCCTGAGATTTTTAGCTCCCCATCAAAACTGCACTCATGTGGCTATAAGTACCTAAAAGCTCCTTGATATGTCCCCTGTGGCCCCAATTTGTTCTCTGTCCCACTGGTTTGAACCACAACACGTCCTCTCTGTTGAAGTGCATGCAACGCAGTACCATCAGCTTAGTAAAAATTTTGAAAGGATGACCCCTCAAAACAGCTCTCTTGACGACCATTCTCTCCAGATCCACTGACAATAGATGGCCTGTGGCAATGAGGCTGTGCATCCTGTTGTCATTCTGTTTGAAAAGCAGCACAAATGCAGAAGGAAAAGTGATTGGGCCACATAGTGTCACCACCAAAGCCACATCAGCAGTTAGGAATCTCTGAAATTTATGTTTATCCCTGCAGTGTGCAGAGAATAAAGGTGAGGCTCAGAAGTGCCTGAACCCACCTGGAAGATCAGCTCCTCTTTAGCTTTCATGGGCTCAGTGTTGCCAGGGTGTCGGCTCAGCGCCAGATTCACTACTGACATCTCTGCTCATCAGCTAGTAGAGAAAGTGCAATCAAGAATGTTCCTTGCTTGAAGTACTGAACCACTGAGACGGACTTCAGACATGAAGCGTGACATATCAGCCAACCTCAGCTCCTTCAATCTCTTTTTCCCTCAATTTCTTTAAAATGCACTTCCTAGTATTAGTAAAGATCTGAAACTGAAAGTTCCAAGCATAATCTTGAAGAAGGCTTTCCTCAGGATCCCATGAAGATGTCCAAAAGTTCTTGAGGCCTCCGTATTTCTGAAATTGAATTCTTGCAGCTATGTCTTGGGGGGGTGGGGGGTGGGGGTGGGTATCTACTTCATTTGGAGACATCTCTTCCAGTCTTTCTTGTTTATATTTCTCCAACATTTTCTTCCTCAGCCTCTTCCTCCACCTTCTTGTCATAGACTACTCCGGTAGTCATAGTTTCATATCCTTCCCTCTGTTCCTCTTTACTATTTTCCTCCTGAGATTCCTCTTCAATAAAGTCCACATGTCCCATGTCATCATATTCATCTTCCCCACCACTTTCCACCATCCTCATCCAAAATCTATTCTACAAGCTAATTTGATATCCTTTGGGAACCTTCTTTACCACCTTGGGACTTTCCTTCAAGAAATAGTTTGCCTCTTTCAGCTCCTCCTTAGTGGGACAGGTTAGCTTCCACTGGATCTGGGATTACCTCTGTTTACAAAGATTCGTGTCTATCAGGGTCTGCCTTCATTAGGATCTTAAGGTCTTCCTTCATACCAGCTACAGCATCGATAGTGGGTGTATATAGGTGGGAAGGCCCTGAACAAAGAGGCAGAAAAGGTAGTAATCCCCAGTGTTGTTCCAGCCTTCTAGTAAACCAAGAAGGAAGAGGATGGAATCTGCCACTTGAGCCATGTCTAACACAGTGTGCAGATCCCTGGCCTTACAGCTGTGAAAACCCCTGATGCTTCAATGCAGGGCATAACAGCATAAAACTATTGGTGCTACTTCACTCATTTCAGTGTAGTGTTCCAGTGTCCTTATCTTGAAGCCGTGAAAGTCCTCTGGCAGGGAAATCCTGTTGTGCAGGGACACCACCAGTACCTGATGAGGAAGGTCATCCTTGCCACCCAACTGTCTCTTCTCTGCCAGAAAGACCTCTTTCTTCTGCTTTCAGAGATGACTGGCATGATGCCTCTGGTCTATTCTACTGAGCTCTTTTCTTACCTTCTTGCTTAGGATTTTCGGTGCTAGACAGCCCTTGCTATCCCTCTGCATGGATCCTGGAACTCAATGCTACTTGCTTTTCTGAGTTTTATTATGCTGCTTGACTGGGCCAGAAGGATGGGCTTCCATGTTGCTACTCATGTGTACCCAGTCAGCCTGTGTCAGTGTGTTTTAATCAGAGACACAAAAGCCAGTAAGAAACATTATGCAATTATGGGTACTGATAAAACCTACATAAGTCTATAGCTCATGCATCTGCTGCTGTTTCTAATGCCTCACAGTGTCCAGTTTGGGAAGAAAGTGGAGGTGACATGAACTGAAGGGAAGAGTAATGGAAAATTGGAATATGCAAAAGTGATCTGGAACCTATGAGGTAAAACTACCAATGTTGATGAATTAGACATCCAGAAAAAATGCTGATGCACTTGACCATAAAACGTTACAAAAACGCATTTCCAGGATCTGGAGAAGCTGAAAGAAGATATCAGGCAGGAGGTAAAGCATCAGCAATGTAGCTGCTCCCTCAGGCCTACAAGGCGTGTCAACACAATCTCGACAAGGTATGTGGGTGGCAACAGCACCTAACCTTGCTTGCTAAGCATTGACATGCTGTTGTTTGACTTTGCCTTCCAAATCTTCTGCAAATTTCTCTAGGTTAGGCTAACCTTATCCCAGAACTATGAAGGCATGGGAATTCAGAAGGGAGACAGTTCTATCTGAGCTAAATCAACAGAATTTAAAGCCCCAATAATCAATTTTTGTCACCTGGGCCAATATATACAGTATTTTAAACTATACAAAACTTCCAAATAAAGGTAATGGCAAAGTGATGCTTCCTTTATAATGATGCAACGGTTCCTCATAACAATAAAAAACTTGCTAATCTTTTCCCAAAGAGGATACACCACCCTGGTGTAAAATATATTCCTCTCCTAGCTGAGCCACATCCCCCCTGATTTCTTATAATTCAAATTTTGAGATGCGCGGTTACCTTCTATTAACACTTCTTGTGTTTGACAGGAGGAGAGTGGAAGAGGGAAAGAAATATTTTATATATAACCAAATATGCTCATATTGATATAAGGAAGAAATGCATGTAATGTTATAGTGCTTGTTTCTGCATCTATTCCTATGACCATAGCTGGTATTTATAATTATCTTCTTTTCCTATCCATTCATGACTCTGCCCTCAGTTACCACATTGGCTGGTTATGTTTTCCTATCTGATGGGGAGACCCAATCTTCATTTCTGAAGGCTCTGGGCCATTAGCAGTCCTACAAAATTTGAATTATTATAGTTTTATATTAACTTTAAGCATAGGATATAGGAGAACTAAAAGGCATTCCAAATTATCACCTACATTACTGTAGATGATATTACTGTAAAGTAGCAACTGAATTTCCTAAGAGAGTACAGTAAACCTGAATCTAAACATCTCACCCAGTAGAGTAAGATTCTTTAATTTTTTAGATTCACTGTCATTAGGAACCTAAAGTGGCCAGGTAGCAAGCTCTAATGTATTTGAACCATTGTTGAGTCTTCTGGTGAAAAATTCTACCATGGGAACTAATAGCTCTATTGCAGAGCCTAAAGTTCTGGGCACTTGAGGACACAAAGTATAAACTTCACTAGTGTATCATAAGGGATGATAGGAATGACTCTCATTTCCAACCATGGGAAAAGAGTTGGATTAGCAAGCCCAAATGATATATTTGTTGCCTACTATATCCAAAACTCTCAATACACATCATGCTTCTCTCTTTGCAGTGGGAGGGGCCAGATGCAGCAATTTATCTTTATAAGTCACCCCAGAATACTACCATTAGAAAGCAAGACCAAATAAGCACCATGTCTTTTATAACTTTAACTCATTTTTTTAAGTTTATTTATTTTTAGAAAGATACAGAGAGCAAGCAGGAGAAGGGCAGAGATAGAGGGAGACAGAGAACCCCAAGCAGGCTCCACACTGTCAGTGCAGAGCCTGATGCGCAGCTCAGACTCATGAACCCTGAGATTATGACCTGAGCCGAAATCAAGAGTTGGCTGCTTAACTGCTTAACTGACTGAGCCACCCAGGCGCTCCTAACTCAACTCTTGACACTGAACGCTTTCTTAAGGCAGTTAAGCAGTAACTCATCTAGACTTGTACATTTTAAGTGCATCTACAATAATAAAGACTAATTCATGCTCTTAAAAATATGATAAGATTATGAAATATTCTGAAAAGTAGCCATTAATATTTCTATAATTGTTCAAAATATATTGCTTTAAAGCGTTCTCAGTGAATAATCAGTGCATGACCCACTTAAGAAATTAATATAATCTCCACTTGCTATTTTAGCAGTTCACGGAATACACTTTCTTCATTCTTTCAACACATTTGTAGCTTGACTACTGCATGCTTGGCACACTGTGCAGAGTTTACAATAACGATCCAAATAGGTTATGTCCCAATTGTAAAGTAATTTATTTTCTGGAAGGTAAGTGGGGGGGGGGGGGGATAGGGAAAAATAGGAAATAAACAAGTGAAAATACCAGAGCAAATTTCAGATAATGTGCTATGAAAAAAAAAAAGTGAGAGAATGACTCTATGTAAAGGAAGGCACTTTGGATAGACAGAGTTATTAGGAGCTTCTTTGAGGATGTGGCTTTTGAACTGGAAACTAATTGAAAAGAAGGAGACCACAGGAAAATTGAGATGAGAGCTCCAGTAAGATACTAAAGGAAGAGCAAGCTCGGTATGTTGGGGACAAAGAAACCAGTGTGAATGAAGCATAATGAGAAAAAGAAAAAGAAAGAATGAGAAGCATAATGAGTGATGCTGGATGGACGAGATCAGAAAAATCAGCT